>NC_137777.1:46591309-47198809 GCF_963455305.1 Plecotus auritus
TTGGACTCTTCACCAAGCGCTGAAGAAGCCAGGAGTTGTTTGATATGATTACCTCATGGTTAAAAAAAAAGAAAAAACGATAGTGCTTATTTTTTAAATGTAATTTTAAAAAATTGAATTTATTGTGAATGACATTGGTTTGCAAAACCATACAGGTTTCAAGTGTACAACCCAGTAAGTGCCATTTTAAAGAGATCCTTTCTGTTTTCCAAATCCTCTTAGCTCTGTCACTTAAATGACTGCCAGCTATTGAACCTCTAGGCTTTTTGGCAACATAAAAATGAACAAATCAATTTGGTGCTATCTCTATGGAGGGCAATCCAGATATTTAACTCTAAAAGTGACCTATGAACATACCCTTTGACCTAGTAATTCCCATGTAGGACTGGATCTTATGGATACACTGCACATATGTAGGATGATGGACAAACAGGGTTAGTCAGTATAGGATTGTGGATAACGAAAGATTGGAAACCACCTAGGGCAGTGGTTGGCAGTCCGCGGCTCGCGAGCCACATGCGGCTCTTTGGCCCCTTGAGTGTGGCTCTTCCACAAAATACCACGGCCTGGGCGAGTCTATTTTGAAGAAGTGGCGTTAGAAGAAGTTTAAGTTTAAAAAATTTGGCTCTCAAAAGAAATTTCAATCATTGTACTGTTGATATTTGGCTCTGTTGACTAATGAGTTTGCCGACCACTGACCTAGGGGCTCCTCTGTGGGAACTGATGGAATGAATTATGATACAACTGGAGAAGAAAATATAAAACTATGACAATAAATGAAGAAGGTTATATTTCTTAAGCTAACTAGTGATATTTTTATTCTCTCATCTTAAGCTTATGCTATATTTTTTTGCATGTGCTAAGTAGTAAAGTTAAGTTTAGAAAGGAAGTGAGAGATTGCATATTAAAAGAGAAATGGGAGGGAAGTAGAAGAGGGTACAGGGGGATAAATGGTAATGGAAGGTGGCGAACACACAAAACTGTACAGATGATGTATTATAGAATTCTGCACCTGAAATCTATATAATTTTATTAACCCGTGTCACCCAAATAAGTTTAATAAAAAATAAAAAAGAATAAAGCTACCATGTCTCTTACACATACACACAAAAAGAAGTAATATATACGTATTTTTTTGTATTTATATAGAATATCTAAAAGAATATCCAATATCCCAAAGAATCTGGGAACATTGGTTGCCCCTGGAGACAACTAGGGAGCTGAGGTCAGAGAGGGGAGGAAAATGTCATTGCATGTTCGTCTGTGTGTTTAAGAGTTGTGAGCCCTGTGGATATATTACTTATTAAAAATAGGATTGAAGTAAAAAATGAATAAATCACACATCCCCCTCACACATTTACCCACACAACTTAATTTTTTTTTTTTTTTTAACAAACACAGCTTTTAACAGGTACAGCTTCAAGGCTGTCTGTAGTTCAAGTTGCATTGAGCAGCAGGAAAAGCCAGGATGTGTGATACACATGGACAGAACGTTTTAAGATTTTTAATTAATTTTTAGAGAGAGAAGGGTGTGGGGGGGAGAGAAATATCAACGTGAAAGAGAAACATCAATCAGCTTCCTCCTGCACACCCCTTACTGGGGATCCAACTGGGAATCGAACTGGCAACCTTCTGGTACCCAGAACGATGCTCAACCAACTGAGCCACATTGGCCAGGGCCACACTGACATAACTTGAAGGTAATATTCAGGTGAGGAGAGACTGAGGATTGAGAAAAAAATGCCCCAAGTTATTTTTCTGTTATACTGCTCTTAGCTGTTTGTTCAACAGTTCTCACCTTTGGTTTCAGTGCTGTGAGTAAGAGTGACACCTTTAAACAGCCCAGGAGCTGTGTGTGCTGATAAAGGGTGTGTTTCTGGTATGTGGCTTTGAGCTGCAATTTGGGTGCAGAAAGGTTCAGAAAGTCCACGAGCTCATGCATAGAGAGAAAAACCTTAGTAGCTACTTCTCGATTTCTTTTAAGAATCTGAAAATAACAACTTGTGGGAACCCATAAGGATAGCACTCATTTTGGACCAGGCACTACTCAAAGCTACTTGTGTATAAAGTTATCCTCACAACAACCCTGTGAGGTACGGATTATTATTATCCCTGTTTCTCAGATGGGAAAATAGGCACGGGCGACTTTTCTAAAGGAATGCAATTAATACATAGAGGAATGGGATTTGAACCTGGGTCTGACTCCAGAATGACCACATCATGGATCCAGACACACTGGAATAAGTGCAAAGGTGAAATCAGGGCATTACTTCTCATGCTGGCCTCGAGACTGAGGAACACAGGGGATATAGAAGTGAGCCCTAGCACAGAAATGGGTGGCCTGTCTTGGCATGCAGGTGTCTTCAGTACCCGAGAGCCTCGAACCACCAGGTGAGAATTAGGGCTTAATCTTGTAGGAAAGAGGGGACTTCAGTGGCAAGCTCTTAAACGGGAGGCGTGGAGTGTCCTTGCACTGTGGTTGGCAGGTTGCGGGGAGAGAGGGAGGAGACCAGAGGGAAAAGGGCTCCACATGCAAATGGATGGAGGTCAGGGCTGGGGAGGCCTCTGTGGAAAGGGGAGAGGGGGAAGGATGGATCTGCAGATTTTGTTTTTGAGGATTTGTTAGGGTTTGTAGGAGTTGAAGGTTGAAAAGGAAGCAAGGAGAAAATAAGTTTTTAAAAATATATTTTTATTGATTTCAGAGAGGAAGGGAGAGGTAGAGAGAGAGAGAGAAACTTCAATGATGAGAGAGACTTTAACTGGCTACTTCCTGCATGCCCCCCACTGGGGATCAAGCCTGCAACCTGGGCATGGCCCTGACTGGAATCGAACTGTGACTTCCTAGTTCACAGGTTGACGCTCAACCACTGAGCAATGCTGGCCGGGCGAGAAAATAGCATGTTTAACGTGCTCTGTCTTCGTCTTACCTTTACTTTTACTGGTAAGTATACTTAATGATCTGCCAGGTACTCTGCTCAGGGCTTTTGTCATCTCATGTGTCCACCAACATAGTTCTTCAGAAGGTATAGCAGATGTCAATCCCCCTCCCTTACAGCCCCTGTTGCAAGGTCTGCTTTGGGCATCTTGATATGGGTGTGAGAGTGACTGCCTTGGAGGAGACCATGATTAGAGTGTCAAAAGCTGAAGACCCAGAGGAGACACAATGTTGAGCAGCAAAATTGGTGAACTCAAAGAGTCTATTTTCTTGGAAATCACTTATGAGGGAAGATAAATCCAGTGAAATAATCCTTTCAGAGCATGTATCCCTGAAGGGTAATTTTAAATTTATTTTTGTCTTTAATATGTCATTAGTAATAGTTTTGTCTGAAAAACACTGGATGGATTCTCACCAAAGAGTAAAGTCTACAAATCAGATATTCTAGGACAGTATTTTTCAGATTATGCTCTTCAAGGCACTAGGACTACTAAGGAACTTGTTTAGAAGCCTCCTCAAGAAGAGGTTAATAGGTCATAATAATTGTTGAATGCTTATTGAACTCTAATTAGACCATGGGCCACTCCCTATGCTATGTCTTGGTCTGCATGGTCTCATTTAATCCTCCCAGTTACCCTTTCATAGAGGTACTGTTATCATTCCTGCTTCACTTATGAGGAAGCTGATGCTCCAAGAGGTCACCCAGCCAATAAGTGGACAAAGTGGGATTCAGGCCCTAATCTATTTGACTCCGGAGCCTGGGCCCTTCACAGGCAAGGCTGTCAGTACTCTCCTCCCTGCCCCTTTGCCAACCCTTCCCTCCCTCCACCAGAACTGAAGGTCAGAGTTTGACATCATGGAGAGCAAACTGGGGGATGACGTGAACTACACAGTTGGGGATTGGGAAAGAATACATTAAAACATGCCACACTTTGATGGCCTCCTTTAAATCTTGGCATCTTGCACTCCCACTGTGCAGGGGAGTTTTTAAATGCATTTTGATGACTGCATTCTGCTCTTTTGGTACACAAGGGGGAGCATTTAGCACAGGAATGGGAATAAGATATCTAGGAAGTGAATATTCTTGCTCTTCGGTCTCTCTCTTCCTTTCCTTCTCCTTCTCCCTCTCTCTCTCTCTCTTGCTCATGATTGTTTGCTGAACCCTTTGAAAACAAGTTGCAGGCACCACAAGATTTTACCTATAATACTTCAGCAGGATTTCTTAAAAACAAAGATATTTTCTGCCTGACAATATTATGATCATGGCCAAGAAATTAGCATTGATGCAACAATATTATCTAATACACAGTCTATATTCAAATTTCTCCAAAGATGTTCTTTGTTGCTTTATTCCCCAATCTAGAATCAATTTTGTGTTCTCTTAGTATTAATTAGATCATGGTCATTTTTCTGGAATATTTTGCTATAAAGTGTTTACAGTTTTTGCTGGATACTTGATATTTCATGAAGCTGTTTTGCCATGATCTATTAATCAATTTCTCTTTGGTTGTTACTCTCATAAATATAACATGGTGCTAAGTGGGACTTCTTTCCCCTCAATGTTGACTCAGGTACCAATTCAGTAGTTATCAGATTCTGAAGTGAGAGTGAGACTGACCAAAGTCTATGGAATTCACCAAGTGTTACAAGTCAGGTTCCCAGGAAAAGACTCTGATGGAGACTTGTGTACAGGGGGTTTATTTGGGAGTGTTTGGGGATCAGCACCTGTGGGAGAACAAAGGAAGTAGGGCTGGGCTGGTTGAACTTAAACGCAGTCACCACTAAGGCCCTCCGTCAGCTTTGGTGCTGAGGTGGTTTTGCAGAGTTGTCCCCTATTGAGGCAAGGAGGCCGGGTCGTTATACCAATACATGGACCAACCAGTCATGGATGCACCTTGCCCCTGGGAAGGGGACCTGACCTTGGCTGAGATAGTTTTCTCCAGCTTAGAGCAATTTCAGAGGTACACGGAGGCAATGTGGGCCTCAGTCTTGAGGACAGATCTGGGCAGAGACCACAGCATCCACTACAACAGGGCACTCTTGTGAACCTGTTGTCGAAGGCTTGGCCCCTGCCCCCCGCCATATTCCCCTCTCCCCGAAGCCAGACTTAATACACAAGCAGGGGTGGGAGGTGGGGAGATGCTACTAGAAAGAGCATTGCATGTTGTGACTCCTCCCTTGCTGCCCAGGGGAAAGGCTGGGGTGCTTGCCCTCCCCTGACAGTGTGTGATGGGGACTTCCTTAGGACTATGGATTGAGCTTGGAAAATAGTTCCTATAGTTGGTGGCAAAGAGAACTGGCTAGAGAGTGTCCTGTGACAGTTGATTACAGAGGGTGGGATTTAGTTCTGCCCTCCCTGGGTTTGTTGGGGCAAATGATGAGAAGGTGGGCCCCTTGGGAACTTAATCAGGTTGGCTCCTGTATCCTTTCAACATGCCCCATCATTCTTGAGTGGGTTTTTTTTTTGGGGGGGGGGGGCACTTCCTTGTTGTCTTAGGCTTATCCTGTACTTTCCTTGCCCTGACCTTGGAAGCAACATTTTCTCCCCCGCCCCACCCCCCCCTTCACTAGTTTCTTTTATTGGAGAATGGATTTAAAATCAAGATCTTGGTGCTGGGTGTGTTCATTGCTCCTGGAGCATCATTGCTTTTAGGTCTTCTCAGTGGACAAGAAATATCTGTATATAGACAAATGTATACATTTATTTCAATATGTATCTGTATAAAAAGTCATGGTGCATACATTCATTTTAAGGTAAATGCAATGTGCGGGGGCGAGGGGAAGCATTTTATGATCATGTGATTAGGTCTGCCTTTTGGGAAGCCTGGGACCTAGTCTCTGAACTTCCGTGCTTCTCAGTACGTACCCCCTCCTCGGTGAAGCAGAGCAGCTGGAGGAGCTGCACACGGGTATCTCCCTGCCTCCAGGAATGTCAGGCTCTGATAAAACTTCACTTCAAGCTCTGCAAATAGTTTCTCCTGAGGGCAGGCCTTGTTTAGAAGAACTGGATGCTCTGATGTGTTTAAGACGGGTTCCTTTCCCTCTCTTTCTGGAAGCAGGAGCTGATATTTCTCCAGTCGTGTTGAGGACCTGGTACTACTCCTGGGGTAAAACTCACCGGAAGGTGACTGGCACCTCCTAAAGTTTGTGTCTCTCAGACATGTGTACACTGAGCTGTAGCAATTCATCAGTGATGGTTTGAGTTCTCTTACCCCCCTTCCTGATTGCTGCTCTGGTCATTTATGATTCTCTGTAACTGTCTGTCTCTTCAATATTCAGGGCAACCCTTTGCCCTGTGACTTCACTTTCCTAATGAATCTGAGAAAAATTATTGATTTTTCAAATTGTTTAACTTTTTACATTTTGTTTGTTCTTTTAAAAAAATATTTTATTGATTTTTTTACAGAGAGGAAGGGAGAGGGATAGAGCGTTAGAAACATCAATGAGAGAGAAACATTGATCAGCTGCCTCCTGCACACCCCCTACTGGGGATGTGCCCGCAACCAAGGTACATGCCCTTGACCGGAATCGAACCTGGGACCCTTCAGTCCGCAGGCTGACGCTCTATCCACTGAGCTAAACCGGTGAGGGCCATTTTGTTTGTTCTTTAAAAAAAAAAATTTTTTTTTTTTGGTTTCAGAGAGGGAGAGGGAGTGATAGAAACATCAATGATGAGAGTGAATCATTAATCAGCTGCCTCCTGCAAACCCTGAGGCAGCCCCCCACTAGGAGTCAAGCCTGCAACCCAGACATGTGCCCTGACCGGGAATCTATCCAAGATCTCCTGGTTCATAGGTCAATGCTCAACCACTAAGCCACACCAGTCAGGCACTTTTTGTTTGTTGTTGTTCATTATTATTTCTCTTGCACTTGGCTCATTGTCTTGCAGACTGTAGGTACATGATAAATATCTGTTGAAAGAATATATGAAAGAATGAATAAATGAATGCAAAAGAATGAATAAATGAATGCAATAAATGAAAAAAAGGTAAATGCACACATATCATTAAGCAGGCTTCTGTTTGTCTTCCAATAACAAAGAGAACAGGTTCACTACAATATTGCAGAGTCAATAGGACTTGTTTGCTTTCAGTTTTATGTTATGATTCAGATAGCGGAGGTTGTCAGATCCCCACTATTCAATTTGTTTCAATTTAATAGCTACTTAGGAGCACTAAATGCTGTATATCTTAAAACAGGGGGTTGAGTCCCAGCATCTACTTAATACTGAAGGGCAGCATTATTTTATTATTTTATTTTATTTTTTTACGTGTGACCTTAATTTTAATGAATTATTTTTCTATCTTAATACCTCAAAGTCAGAACCATGTTAACATTTACACGATGGGAAATTCTTTGTACCATCTATCAGACCAAATACCTCTAAATTAGCTCTAATTTTTTCTCTTTTTTATTTTTTATTAAGGTATTATATGTGTACATATCTTACCATTGTCCCCCCCCACCCCGCTCCCATACATGCCCTCACCCCCCAATGTTTTGCATCCGTTTGTTATTCTTATATGCATGCATATAAGTCCTTCAGTTGATCTCTCATTTCCCCCACCTCTCCCTAACCTTCCCGCTGTAATTTGACAGTCAGCATTATTTTACTTATACATGTAAATAACAGCAGTAATTATGAGGCTTATTATGGGCTAGCAATTGTGATAAGTTTATTGCATACATCATTTCATTTAATCTTGACAACAGCTCTACAACAGTAGAGCATGCCAATTTAGCAGAGGTTCTAGAATTTTTTTGATTTGGGTTCAAATGCCAATTCTGCTACTCTTGTGAGGTTCCTTAAACTTCTCTGTGCTTCCATTTCTTCATGGGTAACATGGGAGTGATGATAGTAACCACACCTTTGGGTTGTTGCAGGGATTAAATGAGATAATATATGCGACACGCTGACCTCAATGCCTGGCCCATAGAAAGCGTCCCATAAATGCCAGCTGCTTCTTTTTAATGTGCGCCTGGGGGACATTTGAGGTCCTGCAGCATCAAACTGTGCGTCCAGCACAGAGGGAGGTTGTGTTCTCCAGGCTGTCCCTGCCCTTGCGCACATGATTAGAGAGAGCTGCAAGCACATGCTTAGAATTCAAAAGCAGACAGTAAACCTGGTCCTCCAAATGGCCACGTTCATTTTATGGTCCAAGCACAGTAAACCCATGTTCTATTTTTCTTTTCCACCAAAATAGCCATCTCTGCTCCCTGAAGAGGCCTGGATGATTATAGTTCCTTAAATGCCCTGAAATTCTCAGGATAGAGGCTTTTTTTTTTTTTTTTCCCCAAGCAGAGCTTGGAGCTAGAAGACAAAAGGTTAAATTCTCTAAAGCTACAACAATGTAACTCATTTCCTGTTTTTCTCAACTGTCTAGACACAGATCTCATAAGCATTAGCCATGAATCCCACCATCAGGTTAAAAATAGAAGGTTTAAATATGAAATGTGGTGAAGGAAAGATTGTAGGTTTCTACCTTCATCCACAAAATGACTACTTTGAAACCTAATTTTTTGTCTTTGTTGGTAGCTTTTCCAGAAATGCTGGGAAGCTGTATTTCAATGGCAGGAAGAAAGATCCTTTTTTCTTTAGAATACATTTGCCCCTTGGTAAAGTTAACGCAATTTTCCCCCTAGATTTTAAAAGCCACTTGAAAACGTGTCTTATATTAGCTTCTCTTAACAAGGAATGTGATCACACTTTAAAATTTTCAGGTTATTGCTCTGATCAACATTTAGTCCCAAATAAATTTGTGTGACAAAAAATGCATATAGATTTGACATGTTTACTTGGTCTATCTTTTGCTTCCGTAAAGTTGTCTGATATTTTCTTTTGAACATATAATTTTTTTTTGGAAAACACATTTTAAAAAAGTCGCTGAACAATCCATGGGCAGTGTTATACAGGGTGAGGATATACTATGCTGATTTTTCCAAACTTAGGGGACCACAGAGGTCTTTCATCATGACAGGCTCATTAATACCTCCCAGGAAAGTATTCCACGGAATACCAGTTTAGGAAATGTGAATTGGATACCACTATGATTTTTATTTCTGGTTTGAGAATTACATGGAGTTGGGGAGACAGATTATGCACCTCTTGCAAACTTCCAGGCAAGCGCTGCTGAGGGCTCTAGTTGGGAGAAAGCAGTGGAGAAGGAGAGGAGGGGCCTATCAGGGGAGATTTAAGAGTAGAATTGATGGGCTACATGTGTTTCAATCATGAGTCTGTGTTTCATTGAATATAAGATGCCATGGATTGTAAGATGCAGTCTGAATTCAAACATTGCAAGTGAAAAGAGGCCTGGCTGGCATGGCTCAGTGGTTGAGCGTCAACCTATGACCCAGGAGGTCACGGATTGATCCCTGATCAGGGCACATGCCCGGGTTGCAGGCTCGATCCCCGGTGTAGGGCGTGCAGGAGACAGCCGATCAGTGATTCTCTCTCATCATTGATGTTTCTCTCTCTCTCTCCCTCTCCCTTCCTCTCTCTGAAATCAATTTAAAAAATTACATGTATGTATATAAATGTGTGAAAAGAATGTTCATCTTAGAATTGATAAAATGCAGTTGAATTAACAGCTGGTGTGGGTTCAGCTAGTTCCAGGATTCTTCCTTCTCCTACCCCTTGCCCCCTGTCTACCTAATTCTGCTTTAACTCCTTTCACTGGAACCTTCTCCTCCCGCCATGAGAACAGTGGACAGGAGTGCACAATTTATTAGCGTGTAAAAGAGAAGCTTGGTTTTGGTATCTGAAATCCTGATTGATGCACAAATAAGGATTAGGGAACATGCCTTTTTTTATGCTTCTCAAGTTGAACTCTAGCTGTTCTTGATTAAAGAACACGTTTAGGAGCTATTGATATGGCTGGGGTCTTTATAGGAGGCACTCCATTTAACAAAACACTACCCAATGCGATGATGTCATTCATGAGGCCATGGTCATGCTTAGTTTGGGGGCAGCCAAATTCTGTTAATTTAATAAAATGGATGTTTTGAATGGTGGTGCTAGGGGACCTGGCCGGGTGCTTCCTTTTCCAGGAGCTTTCTTGGGATTGTAGAGAGAGATTGGATTTCACAGGCAGATGGAGCTATTCCCCGTGTTTTCTTTCCCTGTGACGGGCCGGCCAGCCTGTAATTACACGGTACCAGCACCCCTTGTTTGGGAGCTGGGGTGGATGGTTATATAAACACGGAGAGCAGGCATAGCTTGCCCAGGCTACACTTTGAGGACCTGAAATTCCTCTTGGGTGGGTATGGCATCCAAAACCAAACCAGGCCTGGTGAGGAGCAGGACGCAGCTTCCTGCAGAAGAGCGGGCTGTGGGGTTGAAGCACCAACACGTCAGGATGGGCCAGTGGCACCGGCCAGCGAGCTCACATCTGCATGCCCAGCACCTCATGACGAATTTCTGTCTTTTCTAATTGTGACAGGAGTGAAGAATTCATGCAAATGTTTTAAAAAAGCTTGGAGCCAGGCTTTTGGGTTGCAAGTTATTTTAGGACTACATTTTATCGGTTGTTGTTTTGGAAAAAGTACTTTCGCCTTCACATTCCCGGAAGTGCCCAGCAAAATTGGCCACTCTTAACCCCCACGCTCCATAGACTCTGGGTGTAGACAGGCTAATTTTGAATCCCTCGGCTACTGTGCCCACTTCCCTCTTCTGTAACTTGGGAATAAGAATAGTACACTTTCCTAGGATTGCTGGGTTAATCAAGCCCAGTGCCTACCTATTCGATATAAAAGTAACAGTAATAACTACAATATTGAACACTAACACGTGTCCTATTTCTTCTGCACCAGGCACAGTTTTATAGAAAATAGCTCATTTAATCCAACCAACCATCCTATGAGGTCAGTGCTAGTACTATTCCCATTTTACAGATGAGGAAATTGAAACACAGGGAAGTCTATTCGATATAAGTTAAGTATTATTGTATCTCAGCTGAAACTCGTGTCCCTGATTATAGAATATGAAAATTAATTGGTTTATATACCTACCTCTTTCCCGAATATATGTGGGTTTCTTAAATATGATGGCTCTAACTAGCTTAGAGGGAAATCTCAGTTTGGGGTGTAAACATGAAAAAAATTTTTTTTCGGTATTGGCTCCCAATCTTATATGGCTCTTCCTGTGGCTTCCATGGGGACGGCTTTCTTGATGACATTCAGGTCAAATTCTGCAGCAGCTTTTCAGCTCCTATTGGTTATTAGCAGTCTCATCCCAGTACCCAAGCCTCAGCCTGGTTTATTTTATAAGGTCTCGCTCAGATCCGACCTGTAGCTCACCTCCTCATTGGCTGCGGTGTGAACGATAAGCTAATGAGATCTGACCAAAAATTGGCCAGCAAGTTCAAAATGATCACAACTATTTGAAATGTGGATTTATATCTATCACTACTACTAATGACTCTTAAGTGTTCATTATGCTTTGAAATATTAGTTAATATTTAGTTAATAATTAGTTAATACTGCATAGATAAAGAAATATACATGTATTGGGTTTATGCTTAGAAATTATTTACTGATGGGATGGTCAGAGACCACTCACTGGTTTAAACAATTTGAGGGGGTCATGGATTTACTCACTATGTTTCTTTTTATAGAAAGTGATTTTTACATGGTTTTTCTGCCTAGAGCACATGATCCAAAAATAAAATGGAAAGTGGACTTGTGATCCATATAAGAAATGTTTTTGTCAACTTTACTATGTGTTAACCACTGCTCTCACCACACAAAGTGTATTAATCACATCAACTGCATCAACCCTGTGATTCCTCACAGCAATTCTGCGATCTGTCATCATCCTCGTTTTACAGATAAGGGGACTAGAGGGTGTCACGGTTTGGCACAGTGTCCAATACAAGTAGGAAGTGGCGGAGTAGGGTTTGACCCCAGGCAGGTTGGCTTCAGATTCTTTGCTTTTTTTTTTTTTTTTTTTTTTTTAAGGAGTCAATTTAATCTGTTCTCAGTTTCTCTGCCAGTGAAATGGGTATTTTTAGCTAGGAATGACAAGACTTCTGCTTAAATATGTAAAGTTTGAGGTGGATCGGATTACTCTTTCTGTGGGATGCTGTAACAGATTAAAATGGCCCAGTGTTTGCAGCTCCTCCCATCAAGAGACCGGGGTTATCTCCCTACTCTGCAAAGCCGGGCTGCCTCGTGACCTGCTTTGACTGACGAATGAGGCAGCACTTAGGTTGCATGCGTTCAAATGAAGCCTCCTGCAGCCTAGCAGCTTCCATCGTATCCTCTTAGAATGTTGCCTCCACCACATAAGGAATACAAAGCTACACCACTGAGGGACAAGAGACCACATGAGAAGGGACAGCCAGCACCCCGGCTGGGACATGTGAGCGAGGCCATGTTAGCCACTCTAGCTTTAGTTGAGCCACTGGGTCATTGCAGCTACAGGAATGACCACACGCAAGCAAGGCCAGCAGAACTAGCTCACTGAGCCCAACCCAAATTGCCACAGAATCAGGAGAAATAATAAATTACTGTTGTTTTAAGTCACCAAACTGTGGGGTAGTGTGTTATTTCCTAGGGCTGCCGTAACAAATGACCACAATCCTGGTGGCCTAAAACAACAGAAATTTATTCTCTGTTCTAGAGATCAGAAGTCCAAAATCAAGGTGTCAGCAGACCATGCTCCCTCGGAAGCCCATAGGGCAGTCTTTCCTGGCCTCTTCCACCTCCTGGTAGTTGTTGGCAGGCTGTGGTGTTCCTGGCTTGTGGTATGTAACGTCAGCCTCTGCCTCTGTCTTCACTGGCCCCTTCAATTCTGTGCTCGTGATCGCCGTGCTGTGCTGCCTCTTTGAAGGAAACAGGGCTCCTGGGAATAGTTTTGCAGTTAAGAAAAACTGAATAGTTAGATGTAAACAAAACAATTGAATGCAAGTTTGAAAAGTACAAAGAAGGGGAGCCACTCAAACACCTGCATGTGGGTTAAGAGGACTGTTTGGATGTACTTACTCTTTGGCATCTGCCAAATATTTCTCAGGATGTGGTAGTTGGCTGACAGCCTCCTACAGCCACTAGATTCTGCTCTCCCTCTGGTTTCTCTTGCGTTCCCTTCTGCCCTCTGAAGCTTTCCTCTAGCTTGTCCTTGCCCTTGTTCTCTTTCTAGGAGCTCATATTAGTCAGGGTTCTCTAGAGAAACAGAATCAACAGCATGTTTATCCCTATCTATCATCCATCTATCTATCAGTCATCTATCTATCTATCGTGTCTACAGAGCTCTGGCCAGTGGTAATTTGTCTGAAAGGAAATTTGAATAGATAGAGAAAAGCTTTGTAGAGATGGGTTGCTGGGCACCCTAGATAATCTGTCATATTTACTGTCTTGGTTGCCTGTTACTGCTGTGACAAATTACCATGGAATTTAGTAGCTTGAAAGAACACAAATGCACAAGAGGTTCAGAATTCTGACAAGGATCTCACTGGACTTAGGTCAAGGTGTTGGGAGGACTGTATTCCTTTCGGTGGACCTCGGGGAAAGCTGTTTCCTTGCCTTGGCGCTTTCCAGATTCCAGATGTTGCTCTCATTCCTTGGTTCGTGGTCCCCTTTCTCCCATCTTCAAAGGGAGCAATGGCGGGATGAGTCTTTTTCACATTGCATCACTTAAACCGTTCTGCCTCCCTCTTCCACTTTTTTTTAAAATTTGATAAATCTTTATTGTTCAGATTATTACAATTGTTCCTCTTTTTTCCCCCATAGCTCCCCTCCACCCAGTTCCCACCCCACCCTCTGCCCTTACCTCACTGCCACTATCCTCATCCATAGGTGTACGATTTTTGTCCAGTCTCTTCCTGCACCCCCCACACCCCTTTCCCCCCGAGAATTGTCAGTTCACTCCCTTTCTATGCCCCTGATTCTATTATATTTATCAGTTTATTCTGTTCATCAGATTTTTTATTCACTTGATTTTTAGATTCACTTGTTGATAGACATGTATTTGTTGTTCATATTTTTTATCTTTACCTTTTTCTTCTTCTTCCTCTTCTTAAAGAATACCCTTCAGCATTTCATATAATACTGGTTTGGTGGTGGTGAACTCCTTTAGCTTTTTCTTACCTGTGAAGCTCTTTATCTGCCCTTCACTTCTGAATGATAGCTTTGCTGGGTAGAGTAATATATTTTTTAATTTTTTTAAATTTAATAAATCTTTATTGTTCAGATTATTACAGTTGTTCCTCTTTTTCCCTTCCATAGCTCCCCTCCACCCGGTTCCCACCCCTCCCTCTGCCCTTACCCCCCCACCCCCCACTGTTCTCATCTATAGGTGTACGATTTTTGTCCAGTCTCTTCCTGCACCCCCACACCTCTTTCCCCCCGAGAATTGTCAGTCCACTCCCTTTCTATGCCCCTGATTCTATTATATTCACCAGTTTATTCTGTTCATCAGCTTTTTTATTCACTTGATTTTTAGGTTCACTTGTTGATAGATATGTATTTGTTGTTCATAATTTTTATCTTTACTTTTTTCTTCTTCCTCTTAAAGAATACCTTTCATCATTTCATATAATACTGGTTTGGTGGTGATGAACTCCTTTAGCTTTTTCATATCTGTAAAGCTCTTTATCTGACCTTCCATTCTGAATGATAACTTTGCTGGGTAGAGTAATCTTGGTTGTAGGTTCTTGCTACTCATCACTTTGAATATTTCTTGCCACTCCCATCTGGCCTGCATAGTTTCTCTTGAGAAATCAGCTGACAATCATATGGGTGCTCCCTTGTAGGTAATTAACTGTTTTTCTCTTGCTGCCTTTAATATTCTCTCTTTGTCTTTTGCCCTTGGCATTTTAATTATGATGTGTCTTGGTGTGGTCCTCTTTGGATTCCTCTTGTTTGGGGTTCTGTGCGCTTCCTGGACTTGTAAGTCTATTTCTTTCACCAGGTAGGGGAAGTTTTCGGTCATTATTTCTTCAAATAGGTTTTCAGTATCTTGCTCTCTGTCTTCTTCTGGCACCCCCATAATTCTGATGTTGGTACGTTTGAAGTTGTCCCAGAGGCTTCTTACACTATCTTCAAATTTTTGGATTCTTTTTTCTTTTTGCTTTTCTGGTTGAGTGTTTTTTGCTTCTTTGTATTTCAAATCTTTGACTTGATTCTTGCGTTCCTCTAGTCTGCTGTTAGGTCTCTGTATAATATTTTTTATTTCAGTCAGTGTATGTTTAATTTCTAGTTGGTCCTTTTTCATATCCTCAAGGGTCTCACTAAATTTATCGGCCTTTTCTAGGAAATTTTTGATAAACCTTATAACCATGGTTTTGAACTCTATATCCAGTCGTTTGCTTTCCTCCATTTTTTTCATTTGTGATCTGTTTCTTTGTCTCCGCATTTTCGCTACTTCCCTGAGTTGATAGAGTGGCTTTGTGTGGTAGGTGTCCTATCGGGCCCAGTGGCTCAGCCTCCCCAGTTACCTGAGGTGGACACTCTTGGTGCACCCCTTTGTGGACTGTGTGCACAGCCTTGTTGTAGTTAAGTCTTGATTGTTGTTGGTATCACTGGGAGGAATTGACCTCCAGGCCAATTGGCTGTGAGGATCAACTGTGTCTACGCTGGGCGAACTTCTGTGCTGGAGATACCCTTATGGGACAAGACTTGCAAAATTGCAAAAGCCTCTGTGCTCAGTTTGGATGGAGTGGAGTCTCAGGGTGGAGCAGACAGCCTTGGCTTCCCGTCACCCCTGCCTTATGAGGCCCCTGGGTCTCAGTGTCCCTCGGTAATCGCTGCAAGCACCTCAGAAAGAAAGCCACCCTCGAGTTTCACCCACTGCCAGACAGTCCAGTTTCTCCCCGAATGAGTCTGGGTTCCCAGAAACTTGCCTGGAACTGGAGTTCAGCGCAGTCGGGAGCTTCTGTCTCCCTCCCGCTTTAGAAAGCCAGCCGTGCACTCAGCCACCCGTGCACTCAGCAGTCAGTCCTCTCTGCGCGCGCGCCTCCAGACCTCTGCCTTCTGCAGCTCCCCTGAGTCTCAGTGTGCTTTCTCTTTTCCTGACAGTCCAGATTCCCCCCGAATGAGTCTGGTTTCCCAGAGTCTCACCTGGGACTGGAGTTTAGCGCAGTCGGGAACTTCCGTCTCCCTCCTGCTTTAGAAAGCCAGCCGCGCACTCAGCTGCCCATGCACTCAGCTGGCCATCCTCTCCGCGTGCATGTCTCCGTACCTCAGCCTTTTGTAGCTCCTCTGAGTCTCAATGTGCTTTCCTCTTTCCTTCTAGTTGTAGTATTTCCACTCAGCCAGCTTTCCTGTGGTTCTGGATGGTGTCCGTTTTGTCTTTTAGTTGTAGTTTTGATATTGTTGTGCGAGGCAGCAGTTTAGGTGTTTACCTATGCTGCCATCTTGGTTTCTGTCCCCCTCTTCCACTTTTAAGGAGCCTGTGATTGCATTGGGCCCTCCCAGATAGGCCGGGATGATCTCCACATTTCAAAGCGCCCAATTTAATCACACCTGCATTTCTCCTTTCCCATGTAACCTAACATTCACAGGCTCTGAGGAGTAGGATGTGGCCATCCTCAGTAGCCATTGCTCTGCCTACCATAGCTGCATGATTTATGTCCATTTAAAATAATAATTAGTGTAAGATGTGATTTTAAGTGGAAAGGTATAATACTTTTACTAATTTTACTTTGTTAGAGTTTTTTTAAAAGAAAATTGGAGATATATTTATGCTTAAGTTATTAAATTTATAAATTATGAATTTTATTTGGGAATGTTTTGCTTATTAGGGTTAAAGCTTCTCTGAGCAGGTATTTGAAGTGCCTATAAAAAAAGCAAATTCATTAGATTTATAATTGAAGCTTTAAATTTTTACTAAGTTTGTTAAGGGACTTTGTTTTTTTTAAAGAAACTTTGGTCTGTTCAATTTGAGTTTTTCAACCAGTAAAAGAAGGCCCTCTTATTTTCTATGAAAATTTACTAGACTTATAAAGACTTAGTTGCACTTAAAAGAAACTTTAATGAATACTGAGTCTCTACACTTGTTACTTTATCAACTACTATTAATTTTTTTTCGTTTTTATTTATTTATTTATTTATTTTAAAATAAATCTTTATTCAGATTATTACAATTATTTCTCCTTTTTCCCCCCATAGCTCCCCTCCACCCATTTCCCACCCCACCTTCTGCCCTTACCTCCCCCCCACTGTCCTCATCCATAGGTGTATGATTTTTGTCCATTCTCTTCGTGAACCCCCCATACCCCTTTACCCCTGAGAATTATCAGTAAACTCCCTTTCTATGCCCCTGATTCTATTATATTCACCAGATTATTCTGTTCCTCAGGTTTTTAATTTACTTGATTTTTAGGTTCGCTTGTTGATAGATATGTATTTGTTGTTCATAATTTTAATCTTTACTTTTTTCTTCTTCCTCTTCTTTAAGAATACCTTTCAGCATTTCATATAATACTGGTTTGGTGGTGATGAACTCCTTCAGCTTTTTCTTATCTGTGAAGCTCTTTATCTGCCCTTCAATTCTGAATGCTAGCTTTGCTGGGTAGAGTAATCTTGGTTGTAGGTTCTTGCTATTCATCACATTGAAAATTTCTTGCCACTCCCGTCTGGCCTGCATAGTTTCTGTTGAGAAGTCAGCTGACAGTCGTATGGGTGCTCCCTTGTAGGTAATTAACTGTTTTTCTCTTGCTGCTTTTAATATTCTCTCTTTGTCTTTTGCTCTTGGCATTTTAATTATGATGTGTCTTGGTGTGGTCCTCTTTGGATTCCTTTTGTTTGGGGTTCTGTGGGCTTCCTGGACTTGTAAGTCTATTTCTTTCACCAGGTGGGGGAAGTTTTCAGTCATTATTTCTTCAAATAGCTTTTCAGTATCTTGCTCTCTGTCTTCTTCTGGCACCCCCATAATTCTGATGTTGGTACGCTTGAAGTTGTCCCAGAGTCTTCTTACATTATCTTCAACTTTTTGGATTTTTTTTTTTGCTTTTTGCTTTTTCGGTTGAGTGTTTTTTGCTTCTTTGTATTTCAATTCTTTGACTTGATTCTTGTGTTCCTCTATTCTGTTTCTGGGTCTCTGTATAATATTTTTTATTTCAGTCAGTGTATGTTTAATTTCTAGTTGGTCCTTTTTCATATCTTTGAGGGTCTCGTTATATTTATCGGCCTTTTCTAGGATATTCTTAAAAAGTCTTATCACCGTGGTTTTGAATTCTATATCCAGTCGTTTGTTTTCCTCCATTTCTTTCGTTTGTGATCTGATTCTTTGATCCCGCATTTTCATTGATTCCCTGAGTTGGTAAGGTAGATATTTGTGCTAGGTTTCCAATATGGCCCAGTGGGTCTGCTTCCCCAGTTAACCTGAGGTGGACACTCTTGGTGCACCCCTTTGTGGACTGTGTGTACAGCCTTGTTGTAATTAAGTCTTTATTGTTGTTGGTATCACTGGGAAGAATTGACCTCCGGGCCAGTTGGCTGTAAGGATCAGCTGTGTCTATGCTGGGAGAAGTTCGGTGCTGGAGACAGCCTTATAGGATTAGACTTGCCAAATTGCAATAGGCTCTGTGCTCAGCTTGGATGGGGTGGAGTCTCAGTCTTGGCTTCCTGTCAGCCTTGCCCTTGCGCGCATGTGCGCTTTCAGTCCTCCGCCTTCCCCAGCTCGAGTCTCCGCCTGAGAGTCCAGACTCCCCCCACAAGAGCGTGGGTCCCCAGGGGCTCGCCTGGAACTGGGGTTCACTGCAGTCAGAACTGGGGCTCAGTGCCGTCAGGAGCCTCTGACTCCCTTCCACTAGGGAAAGCCTGTGGCAACCTCCGCAGCCTTTGTGTGCACTGGCACGCGCGCGCGTGCGCACTTTCAGTCCTCCGCCTTCCCCGGCTCCCGAGTCTCCGCCTGAGAGTCCAGACTCCCCCCGTAAGAGCGTGGGTCCCCAGGGGCCCGCCTGGAACTGGGGCTCACTGCAGTCAGAACTGGGGCTCAGTGCCGTCAGGAGCCTCTGACTCCCTTCCACTAGGGAAAGCCTGTGGCAACTTCCGCAGCCTTTGTGCGCACTGGCCCGCGTGCGCCTTCAGACTTCTGCCTTTCCCAGCTCGAGTCTCCGCCCGAGAGTCCAGACTCCCCCCGTAAGAGCGTGGGTCCCCAGGGGTTCTCCCGGAACTGGGGTTCAGTGCAGTCAGAACTGGGGTTCAGTGCGGTCGGAGGCTTCCTTCCCCCTTCCGCCAGAGAAAGTCAGCCAGGCTCTCAGCCGCCCTTCCTCTCTGCGCGTACAAAGCCCCTTTGCCGTACCTCCAATTCTCTGTGAGCTTTTCTCTTTCCTTCTAGTTGTAGAATTTTCACTCAGCCAGCTTTCCTGTGGTTCTGGATGGTGTCCGTTCTGTCTTTTAGTTGTAGTTTTGAAATTGTTGTGCGAGGCAGCAGTTTAGGTGTTTACCTATGCCGCCATCTTGGTTTTTCCCCCAACTACTATTAATTTTTAACTGAGGAGCTATATGCATAAACTCATGCTGATTCTCATTCTAGCCAAAGGTAAATGTGTGGTTATAACTGAGACTTTAAAAGCATTTAATAAATATATTATGTGTGGTTTATTCATTCACTTTGCCCTGGCACTGTGCTAGGTACTAGACACAGCCACAAAAAGGATTAGAATGTTATGGGAGATTAGATTTACTTGGAGGAGGTTCAGCAAGAAGGTGGCCCTACAAACAATAGAAGCTTACCAGACAGAGGGGCAGGGGAACAGCATTCTAGGCACGTTGGAACAGCCTGAGCAAAGAATGCATGGGCTATTTCTGAAATGGTGAAATTTTGTGATCCTGGTGGAAATTTAAAAAAATTACCTCTCATGAACATTTTATGCCATTTTGTGGTGGAGAGTTAGTGGCAGAATCAAGGTACGTTCCAGAGTGAATGTACTGAGACAGTTACCCACAAGTAAGTCACCTGAGAAAAGTCACACCCAACTTAGAACACAGTGTAATTTTTGCCCCCTTTTCAGACTCAGGGAATAATAATTGTTGATGTAAATTGAACTCATATTGTGTGCCTGGCTCCAAGTACTTCACATGTACTAGTTCACTTGACCCCCACAACCAGAAGAAATGAGTGATTATCATCATCTTGGAGTTGAGGAGATTGAGACAGGGGTAAGTGTGGTCTCTGTCTGGCAGGACCATGATCTGCACCTTGCACAAGCCATTTTCTCTTTCTGGAATGCTCATGCCCTTGTTCCTTTTTTTAAAAAAATATATTTTATTGATTTTTTACAGAGAGGAAGGGAGAGGGATAGAGAGTTAGAAACATCAATGAGAGAGAAACATTGATCAGCTGCCTCCTGCACACCCACCACTGGGGATGTGCCTGCAACCAAGGTACATGCCCTTGACTGGAATCGAACCCGGGACCCTTGAGTCCGCAGGTCGACACTCTATCCACTGAGCCAAACTTGTTAGGGCCATGCTCTTGTTCTTCTAGGGCCAAGTCCTTCTCACCTTTTAGGTCTCAGCCCCTTCTTTATTCCCTTCATAGAACTTATTACAAATTTTAATTTTTTCCCATTTTTAGTCTTTCTCACTAGAACCTAAATTCCATTAAGGCAGGGACCATATGAGTCTTGTTCATCTTCCTACTCCTAGTGCCTTGCAGAGTCTAGCATATAGTAGTTGTTCATTAAATGTTGGTGAGTAAATTGATATTGACTTGAAAAGTTCATTATTTCCTAATCTTTGTACTATACAAACAGCAAGTAGAAATATCCCATGTAAGCATAATGCTGTATTATTGACTCAGGTTGGTACCCAGCAGCAAGCTTCTTTTTCTGTGTATTCCTAGAAATTTTACAACAATGAGAAGTTTCTGGGAGAAGGCATATAAGCCTAGCAAGGCAAAAGGTAAACACACTCAGTATGATAAAAAGCCAACTTGAATCGATACACACCAAAAATACACCAGTGTGTGTTGTTGGAAAAACATTTATTGCAATTCAGTGTCAAAAAGTTTTACAAAAATATGCCACCATCTGGTACAAACTATAAAAAAGTCAGTTCATCATGCAAGAAAAGTGTGCAAATAATTTATACAGATGGACTCAGCTCACACGATATTAAATGAACATCTTTGCATGTAATTAATCTAAACTTATCCTTTTAGTTACAATGTTCACCCCCCTGTACTATTTGTCATTAAAAAAGAAAAGTATCTAAGCTCAGGACATGGACTTGAATATACCCCTTGAGCCAGGGTGATTGGCACTTGGTAGAATAAAGATGGCGCCAAGAGTTCTCAAGTGTAGAACACCACTTGGAGCCTTCTGCTTAACAGACTTGTGTATCGTTAATTAAACAAACATTTCTATACTCGAAGACAGAAAAAGTCACGTTCAAACTCCAGAAGTAATGGTAGCAGATGGAGTTTCAAGAAGTTCAGAGTTTTGGAGCAGCCATCCATTTTTGGCCAAATGGAGCAGGGCCTAAGTTTTGAGAGGTTTCTCAGGAAGTTTTGTTTGCTGAGTTAAGTTCAAGGACACTTTGAAAAATGTCCAGCAGACAAAGGCTTAAATATCGTGGATCCGTGCTCCTTGCTGCCTCATGGAACAACCCCCGACCCCCCTTGCTTAGTAGAGATGAGGTTGAGCAGAGAGCAAACTTCCATGGGGTAGAGGCTCACGGGATGGGTTCCACAGGACCAGAGGACAGGGAGATGGAGGGGGTGGACTAAATGTACCTCTTAGTTAAGGAGAGAGGAAACGCCTGCTTGGCAATCATCAGAACTTCAGTTTCTAGAAGGCAAGCTGACTGCTCAGCCATTATCTGTCTTAGGGCCACTTTTATAATTAAAATGTAAGTACCCAGGGAAAATGAATTTGCCAAAACATGCTGCTTACTTTGTGGCCAGCAAGTTGCACTCATTAGAATGCTGTACTCACAACAGAGTTAGAGGTCTGTAAAAATTTTAAGTGGCTCCTGAATTTCTCCAGGAAGAACCAGGGGCTTAAAATGTTTGGCAAAGTAATGGCCAGATGCCCAACACTGGACCCTCATGCTTGCCTTCCTCAGTGAAGGTCTTGGGAAGAACCATGTTGGTTTCACATGTCTTCAGCCACACAGAAAGGTGTGGGGGCAGGGGGCACAAAGTCAAGGCCTCAGAACGTCCCAGGTTTATGGTCAGGTCTACCACGGAGTACCAGGGGGGCTGAGGCAAAGGGAGCACCGGACTTCAACATCTCTAACCTCCCTTCCAGCACAAGTCTGGGGTAAGACTTTCCTTCCCGTGGAAAACCATGGAGGGTTTACTTTCCTTAACAAAACAAAGAAGAAAGCATCTAGGGAAAACGAATTTAGAGGGATTACAATCTTGTTTGTTGAAGACATCAAGGGCCCAAGATATATCAAAGAGTCATGGGTCTGCATTTGCCCAGAGGTTCAGGGTATCTCTGAGGTCTGTTTAAACACTAATAGGATTTTAGGCCAGCATCCAGTCAGAGGGATGGTTCACAGACTCAGAGAGTTGGAAACAGATTAAAAACACACACAAAACAACAGATGTCGACATAGAAACTGATGATATAGTTTAGTTAGAAAAAAATTCACACATAAAATTACAGTTAAAAAAATTCACACATAAAATAGAGTATTTGCATAGCAAGACATTTTGCCCTAGAGCCTGGCAGAAAAATATAAACTCAGGTGCATATTTTATGATAAACTCTGTATTGAACGCTAAGGATGATATACTGTTGAACACGTCTTGAAATGATTGACCTTCTTGTATATCATACCTCTTGCTCAGACAAATGAAATTCCAAACTCTCTTTGCCCACAAAAACAACAGGAACAAGGAGTCTGTGTTAATAGCAAGCTCGTCGTGAAAAAGTTTTTGAATCCACAAAAGATGACAGCTGTGGCAATAATGCAGTACACACTCGTTGCCTTACTTCACCACCACCAAGCAAAGCCCGTGCTTGTGTTGAGTTTTGCAGTATAAACCCAGCTCATCTAAAATATCTGCCCTGAGCCACTTCAATATAAAATTGACCATCATGAAACAAATGTCACTGCACAACTGACACCTTGAAATTTCTGCCACTGGCCCTCCCACGAGACGGATCCATCTGCTCAAAGGAACAGCGTTGAGTAAGAACCCAGTCTAGTTTAAGATATTATTACACTTTTTTCTGGATCTTGCTATGAAGTGAACACTCCTAAGCTTTGCATATTCTCCTCTCCTCAAATGCTGTTCTTTAGTATCAAGAAAGTCTAGGCTCTTGCTCACAGACCTTTGAGTTGGACCAAATGATACCAGCCCTGTGGATTTGCTCACATTACTCTGTACAAAACTCTTTCCTTTTCTGGAAGTCCAAATTACTTCATATTTGCCATCAATTTCAAATGTTACTCCACGGGATTGGGGTGTACAGCAGAGTAGAGTGGTCTATCTCTTCCAGCAATTTCCATTGTCATGTCCCTTCTGGCTTTTAGACCAGAAGTTCTGAGACAGGGATTCCTTGTTTTTGTTTTTTAGGTGGGGTTGTCCTAGGACAGTGGTTGGCAAACTGCGGCTCGCAAGCCACATGCAGCTCTTGGGCCCCTTGAGTGTGGCTCTTCCACAAAATACCACGTGCGGGTGCGCACGTACAGTGCGATTGAAACTTTGTGGCCCATGCGCAGAAGTCAGTTTCCGTCTCTCAAAAAGAATTCAATCGTTGTACTGTCGATATTTGGCTCTGTTGACTAATGAGTTTGCCGACCACTGTCCTAGGAGGATTTGTCTAGACATTCTGTAGATGATTAGTGCCCAGGGAATACGAATGTTCTTTTTACCTCATTTTACTTACATGTGAGGCGCTGACCATGCTTCATGCTACCAACACATGCTCTGTGACAGCTATGCTCATCCCCATTGCCCTCACACAAATCACAGCTTCTAAGAGATGCCATTTCTATTCCTTTCCCTCTCCCTCTGCACCTGCCATTTCCTTTTTATTCTCCTCTTCCACTGAAAGAGAACCACAAATGTCGCTTTCTCCTTTTTTCCTTAAAAATTCTTCTTGACTGTCACACACCACCTCCAGTGACGCCAGAGGAGATGGGAGAGCCCAGAGACACCAACTAGGCAAACATCTCAGAAAACCATAACCCTGTCACTTGTGGTAGGGGTTGCCCTGCACCCATGCACCTTGCCTTGAGCAAGCATGAGCATTGCGGACAGTCCCACCAAGGCTGGTTCACCAGCTTTGTGCTGATAGTCCAGAGCAGGTGACATTTCTGGGACTGTAAACCTGAAGGTGCCCAAGAGCTGCCACCTCCTTGATCAACATTAAGGGTCAGAGGTCACGAATTGGTGGGAAGATGTGGAAGGCCATGAACACCTAACCCTAAAATTATAGACAAAGGTTCCAAAGCTCTGATCCCACATCTTTAAGAAAGCCGAGACATTTGAGAAAAGCTGTCCGAATTATGAAAGCTCTTAAATTCCTTAGTGTAGACCCTGCATTCTCAATGTGACCTTGACTCGGCGGAGAGAGGAGAGCAAGCAATACCTCTCGGTATTACAATGGTTGGTGCCACTCAGAGCTCACTATTACCCAATAAGATTTTGTTTAATATTTAATTTTTCTCATTAGGGAGAATTTAAATTCAATTTAATTTTTTCTTCTTGGAGGGTGATCATGAAAAAATTATTGAGAAACCCTGGTGTGGGCACAAACATTGCAAAGTGAGGAGCATCGACCAACAACCGGCTTCTCTTCCAAATCCTGGTACTTGAGTTGCGTGTTGAGGGAAGGGCATGCGATGGCCCTGCATCACTAGCTGGTCCCTGCGCTTGTTTCTGTACTTGCCTAACCATCTTTCCCCTCTCAGGTCACCCCAAGGTCAACCCCTAAGGATTCACTGATTCTGAGTGAATGTGAACCAAGTTCCTACTTTGCTTCACTTACTTTCCAAGCACATGCAGGGTGGCAACTTTATTTACAAGAAAAAAAAATAAAAAGGCAAGGCAAATACAATGGCAAAAATATGTACATTATTGTAGAAAAGCAAAGTTCTATAAAAAGTAAAAAACAAAAACACTCCCCACCCTATCCCAGGAATATTTGATAATGCACTCATGACATCCTGAGGTTTTCCTCCCACGTAGTTACCCACTGGTATTGGCCTAGCAAGATCCCCTGGGGTACAAGCATGTTTAGGATGAACTCTAAGCACCTCTGTTCCCTGTTTGGCTGGAACTCCAGGCTCTATTTTATCACCTGCAGGAAGCCCTCGCTCAGGTCGACCACACTTAGACGTGGGGCGTAACGAAAAGAAAGCCCCTCAGCTCATCACCCGTCAAGAGGAAGGGTTTCACTGACATGCCAAACCTGCTTTACAGGCCTTTATCAGCACTCTGGCTCCGACCAGTCCACAGAGATACGCTTACGCTTATCCGAGTAGATGCCCCAGGAAGCAGACATGCCAAGAAATTAAACAGGAATAAGAAAGTCTTCACAGCAGGGGGGGACTAATTCTATCTTTTCTGTGATCGGACATCCTCTGGGCTGGTTTCTAACCGGCCTTCTGTTGCCCTGAATGAGCTATGACACAAAAGGATAAAAGGCCTGCATGGTTTGAGGTTGTTCTAGTGGAGAGGCCACTCTGAAGACTGCCCCCTTCACCTCCCAAGGAGCATCGTGAGGACTGCCTCCAAGACCCAAGGAGCATCGTGAGGACTGCCTCCAAGACCCCTTCCCATTTTCAATCACTTTTTATCTGATGAGAAAACGAGACGAACAGACACTGCCTACTGGACGACGCACTGTGTCAGAGAGATCGCTGTATGCTTTCCGAGGTAGACTATTGTGTGATATCTTCATAAGATAAGGCCCTATGTGTGCCCGTGGGGGGTTAAGATGGGTGGTACTTCCGTTGCCTCTTCAAAGCTAACCCAAAATCTAACCCAAAAGCCCAGGGATTTCTCATCTGCAGTTTTTCTTCTTTCTTTCTTTCTTTTTTTTTTTTTTTTAACACATTTTCACATTGTAAACAAAGCGTGTTCTATCTTGTATTCAAGTTTTGCCCTCTTCTTCCGCATCTCTGAGGAACTCTATATACAGGAGTTCCCGTGACCATCTAGAGAATTCCATTTTCACCGATGACACGGAACTCCTGCCCTTATAGTCTTGCTGGCAAATTGTTAGGGAAAATAAAGTTTATTTACAGTATTTCTGCTTTCCATACCAATTCTAATGAGAAGTCCATATTCTTAAGTTCCCAGCCAGTGACTGTGTCTCTCCCCTCCAATGTCCTCCGTGACTTATCTCAGAAGCTTCGAGCCAATGTTTAGAATGTACACTATTTACAAATGAAGTGTCCAAACTCTGTATTCCCAACATCCAATCAGTAGGGAGCCCTTTGGAAGTGTTGTCATGGGCTGTGATTCAGAACTTGAACAAGTTGATAAAGTCCTGGGGAGAGAGGGAAACGGAGCAGCTCTCGGGGTTATTGGCTGTGCACGGGTGGTCGGTGCCCTGCAAAGGAACATCAAGGTCAGATTTGAGTTCTCAGAAGCATCTCGTTGGCTTGGAGCAACACAAGGCATTGCCCAACTCAAAACAACATCCCTCTGCCAAGAATGCCATAAATTCTGCAAACACTAAAGAGGTGTGAGTGTGTGTGTGTGTGCACGCATACCAGCGTGCGCATGTGCACTTGTGTGCAGAGATGGGAGAATTTGGGGGTGGGTGGGTTGCAGAAAAAAATAAACCTAAAGGGGAGGTTAAGGAAATTATGGTCTTCAGAAGTTTTTTTCTCCAGGGACAGAACTGGTTTTGTCTTCACCTACAGCTGGAGGTTGCAATTAGGAAAGGAGCTGGCGTCGTAATAGCTGGTACTATTGACTCTTAGGGGCTGGGCAAGGGGTCTGTGGCTGCCACCTTCGAGGAACATACCTTCCAGGAAAGAATGTGACAGTGTTTGCAAAGCTGTAGGGTGTCTCCATACTGCTCTTTCCGTGGGTAGCATCGCACAAGTTTAAAATACATCTTCTTCCAATCCAGCTGTCCTTTGTCCGACAGAATCAATCGCTTGCGGATCTAAATATCAAATAAAAGTCATTGCAGGAGAGTTCAGCAAGGAGAGGGCTTGTGGTTTTCTGGTTCTGAAAGTCCTGCTCCCACCCACTTCCCTCCTTTTTCATCTCTATCCTATAAAAGCTAAGGGGAAATAGCCAAGATAGAAAGAAGTAGCTTCTGATAAACAGGAGCTTTTAATCAGTCTTTAAAGGAAACAGGTGGTTGGTGACATCTTTCTAGTGACCTCCACCAAACTGCATTTGGCCAGTACTGGCCAGGTAGCTCAGTTGGTTAGAGCATCGTCCCAGTATGCCCATGTTGTGGGTTCGATCTCTGGTCAGAGCACATAAATGGAACAACCAATGAGTGCACAAGCAGGTGAAACAAATCAATGTTTCTCTCTCTCAAAATCAATAAATTAAAAAAATTAAAGTTTAGGTGATCTCAATGAACAACGTCCATCTTTTTTTTGCTCTAGCTTGAGTGATCATTTCCAGGGAGATGCAGTGACTGCCTGGCACAGTGGCTCTATTTTTATATAGAAATATTACAGGCTTCATGAGCAGAACTAGGTGACCTCACACTTCTATATAAGGAAGTTGGAAAACAAGACCGAGGCAGCATGAGGCAGGGGAGGAGCCTAGAGTTGGCGTCAGGAGGCCCAAATTAAAATGCAAGGCCAGTTTCTTCAACTAGAGAACCCCTTCACTAATTTCTTTTTTTTTTTTTTTTTTAATATATTTTATTGATTTTTTTTTTACAGAGAGGAAGGGAGAGGGATAGAGAGTTAGAAACATCGATGAGAGAGAAACATCGATCAGCTGCCTCCTGCACACCCCCTCCTGGGGATGTGCCCGCAACCAAGGTACATGCCCTTGACTGGAATCGAACCTGGGACCCTTCAGTCCGCAGGCTGACGCTCTATCCACTGAGCCAAACCGGTTAGGGCCCCTTCACTAATTTCGATGTTAGCCATTTGTGGCCCGAGTCTCCTCATCTGTTTAAAGTGGGCATCATGATGTCCACCCTTCCTGGGGTCATTAATATGAAATGAAATGATATCTGTAAAAGTACTTAAGCTACAATACAGTATATCATAAAAGTATAAGTTACTTTGTTATAGAAAAGAAGGACTGGGGTCAATTTGTGAATTTTTTTTTTTTTTTTTAGAAAGTTGTAAAATGTGGATGGTTATGAAGGTGTGTTTTTTCCCCCCATCAAAACCACCTAAAAATACCAAAATCTCACACACACTATTTAGAAAGTCCTCAGACTGTTGTTTTCCAGTCAAACCAGGAAGCCCTGGAGGGTGGGCACCCACACTTTAAGCTTGAGAAGATGCTAAGGAAGCTTGAGGGTGGGGAAAAAGGAGGAGGGAGAAGGAAGGAGTGTCTGCGGGGCTGCACCGACCTGCCGCTCGGAGAAGTGGTACAGGCAGAGCCTCTTCCACAGCAGCCGGTCCTCGCTGAGCACATGCAGGTTGGGGCCCACCTGGCCCAGGCTGACCAGGTCACGCCCATCACTCAGCCTCTGCATGATGTTCAGTTGCAGGCACAAAGGCAGGTCGGTGAAGGTGAGGCCTTTGAAGGCAGGCTGCGGGGAGAAGGGTGATGTTAAGTCTTGGGGCGGAGAGCAGCAGGTCACCAGGCAACACCTCCCAAGGATGCAGCTGTCCCCTCACCCTCCATCTTCAAGCTGGTTTATTGATCAGACATCAAAGCAGCAATTCTCCCAGCCCTAAGCACAGACACAGGGCCCATGGCTGAGACCACAAAGAAGACTCTGGACCGGCTAGAGCTGAAAGGTGCCAGGAGATTTTCCTGCTTCACAAAGCATTGACTCAAGATTTCCCCAGCAGCACATGTTGGATTCTCCTGCTTTAGTCAGTACACTCAATTATGAGATTCGCTACCTTCTGTAAGAGCTCACTGTCCTGGACAGAGTACCCCGTGCCCGCCGCCTCAGCCTCCTATCTCACTGGCCCCAGGTGACCACCGATCCCCCCAAGCAGGTTTGCTCACCAGCACCCAAACACGCTGCCCACGAGGCCTCCACTCCCCCTGCCCTCCCTCTCTGCCCACCCAAATGGTACGCTTCCTCCGAAAGGCCTTTCTGGCTCTTGCGACTCCCTCAGGCCTTATTCTTTGCATCTCTCCAGAATCCCTACGATCTCTTTCAGGTGCTTTTGGCTGCAAGCCCCCTTTGGTTTTATAATGCAACCTTTTACAAAAGGAAGCTGGGATACGACATTGCTGTTAGAATGTAAGCTCCAAGGAGGCAGGAAGTTTGATCTTTTTTTCTTTGCTGTGTCCCCAATGTCTAGAAGAGCGCCAAGCATATAGTAGGCACTCAGAAAATATTTGTGGAATGAATGACACCCGAATCATTAAATAGGTCAACAGCAGCAAAACGACCCTGCACTGGTTGGTGTGTGTGTGTGCGTGCGCGCTTGCATGTATGCACACATGTACTCGCTCTGTGAAAATGGCATCCAGAATCCTGGTAGCCTAAATGCCACCAGCCGTGGAGGCATCTCTATTCAAACCTAGGGCCCCATGGAACATTTTGAAAACTGTTTGTCTGTGGATAATGCCTTGGTAATTGGTCACGAGCTTCTCAACTATATTCCTGAACATTTATTTAAGCCCTTTGTTGCTTAAATTGGATGAGCTCGTGTTATTCCACCCAGACCACCATCCCTGAAGCCAGGGTCTAACTTAGTATTCTTTGCAGACTAGCCCAGCCAAGCAACACCGTTTGAGGGCTTACTATGGGCTGGCCCTGGAGGTGCTGCAGTGGCTCATTAGGCAGGCGAGAGACCCAGAAACAAGCAAATACTTCCAGAACAATCTGTGAAATGCGACCTAGGAGGCATGCAGAAAGTGCTCTGCGAGCAATCTCTACGTAGACAGTCCTCAGTATTTGCTGGCAGGTCTTGAGCATCAATTGGATGCTGCCATCTGGATAAGAAGTCAGCACAAATCACCTGAGACTGTGGTTCTTGATTTCTGGGTGGGCGTTTTGAGAGTGCACTACTGACATTTTTAGCTCAGTATTCTGTCACCTCTGTGGGTCACAGGAAAAATGAAGACACCCTTCCTTAGCTCAGGGAAAAATACCCTGGGAATGGGTATCGAGTTTCCTTCTCAAATTTCTAGGGAACTAGACTCCATAGGAAGCACATCAGAGCCTGACCACACAGGATTCCGGGGGACATGCGATTAGCAAGTCCATCCTGTGTCCCCTGCAAAGCAGGACAGGCATGCAGAGGGAAGATGGCAGTGGCGAGAGACCTGCAAGGCTGGCCTATGAAGAAGAATGGGAACTGACATGGGAGGGACACGGGATGGACATGCAACAGATCTGGGTCCCAGGTACCCTTGGGAAGTCTGGGTCTCAGTCTGCCCATGTCCACAATGAATTGGTTTAGAAGATTCTGAAGATCCCTTCCAGCTCCAACAAGCTCAGATCTGGAGCTGTTTCAGCCTCCTGACTCATCAGAAGTGTCTATGACTTGGCAATTTTTATTGCTCAGGCTGTGGGGTTGAACTTTCAATTGTTTGTAAAATTCAGGGCTTTGCCGGGATGCAGAAGGCCTGAGACCTATTTGTCGTTTATCATCTGCTGCTGATCATGTGAGCTAATAAAACTGCCAGGAGGTTTTCCTTTTGTTCCCAGCACTTCAAAGCATCTACTTTTTTGGTTAAAACTCCCAGGCCAATTATTACATGAACTCCTATTAAAGTCTGCTTGGCAGAGTTCACCCTCAAATTTTCAAACCTGAACTTTTCCAAAATTCTTTCCCAGACCCCATGCTGAGCCCTTACTCCTGATACACGGTTAACTGCTTGTGTGCCTTTTTCTTTTTGAATATAAACATTTAAGAGAAAAGTAAGTTACTCTTGCTCCTTTGATCAAGCATTTGGCTAAAATCCTTTATGTCCACCCTGCCCACAGGCTTCAAAACGATGCCTCGCTCACAGTGCACTGTGATTCTATTGAACCTCCCTTCCCCAACCCAGTTCTTTTCATTTTCCATCCTTTATTATACTAATTAGTTTGTCATTAAAAAACTGACTCCATAGAGTTAGATATAAAATTTTTATGGAAAAGAAGATACTGATAGAACTTTGACAACTAGAAAGCAATTCATATAAATGTCACCTGTTAATATTTTTGTGTAATAAAGTACTTTTCTTTTGTCCAGTTAAAAAGTAAGCTTTTTAAATACAGTCCAGCCCTAACCAGTTTGGCTCAGTGGATGGAGCGTCGGCCTGCGAACTGAAGGGTCCCAGGTTCGATTCCGGTCAAGGGCATGTACCTTGGTTGCAGGCACATCCCCAGTGGGAGGTGTGCAGGAGGCAGCTGATCGATGTTTCTCTCTCATCGATGTTTCTAACTCTCTATCCCTCTCCCTTCCTCTCTGTAAAAAATCAATAAAATACTTAAAAAAATAAATAAATACAGTCCAGACTGAAGTAATTAAACTCCTTCTCTCTTTCTCCTCTCTCTCTCCCGCCCTCTCTTTCTCTGTCCATTTGCATGAAAAGCTCCTCAGGACTCTGAGGGTTTCCTGCTCCCACGAGGGTCATGAAGGAGGGCCTGAGGGCGGAGAGCGCATTGAACTTAAAGCTCAGCCTCTGCAGACAGGTCTGGGTTCAGTCCCCATGCTCTGTCTTAAAGGTGGTGAGACCCTGGCCAGGTTATTCCTAACTACTCAGTCATATACAAAACGAGGAAACGCGCATCTCAGAGTGTTGCTGGGAGGAATGGATGAGAAGATGCACAGAAGTCCCAGGAACTATTAGCTATTATGATGACTCCTCCTTACAGTTAGTTATTCACTAGATGGGTTAATACACAGGGTGGGGCAAAAGTGGGTTTACAGTTGTTCATATAGAAAGTAATACAATTAAGAATAATACAAGAATAAACTCTTTCACATACAACTATAAACATACTTCTGCCCCATCCTGCTGTATGTAAAGGACTTAGAAGAGTGTCTGCCACAGAGTGAGCCCTTAATAATAATAACAGCTGATGCATTTACAACACTTACTGCACGGCAGGCATAGTTCCAAGTGCTTTCCATGTATTAACTTCTTAAATCTCACTTCTTAAAGTGTATTAGATACACTTTATTGCCCTATTTTCCAAATGAGGAAATTGAGACATGAAGCGGCTGAATAACTTGCCCCGAATCCTGCAGTTGGTAAATCATCATCATCCATAATTCAGGGCATTATTTTCCAATTGTAATCCTCTGACCTTTGAACAAGTCCTTCAGCCAGGCAGTGGGGGAAACTTCCCTTCAATCATTCATTCATTCAACTAAATTTATTGACTGCCTTCTGCTCTGTGCCAGGTAGAGGGGGCAGAGCAGGGAACAAGATGGTAATGTCCTTTCTTTGTGGAGGTGATGAGACAGTGGATGGAGACCACAGAGTGAATCCCCAGATGAGGTCATTTCAGATGGTAATAACTGCTCTGAAGGAGGTGAGATGATAGTGGCTTCAACAGATTGGGTGGTCAGGGGAGGTGACAAGTTCAAAGGCCCACGCCAGGACCAAGCCGAGAGTGTGCAGAGAACAGCTTGGCCTAGTGGAGCACCATGAGCAGAATGAGATGAACTTCAGTATTTAATCAGCTCTATGTGGGATTTCTTTGGACTTAAAAGATTTGCAAAAAGCTGAATCACTGAATAAATAGTTGGAAGAAAGCTGGATTGAAAGAAAGTTTGGAAAGCACTGATGTTAAGAAAGCTTTGCCATTTTAGGAATAAGGAGTCCAGGGTTCTGGCCTCAGCTCTGTCTCTAATTGCTGAGTTACTTGGGGAAAGTCACTGGACTTCTCTGGTCCCCCCGACCCTCCATGAAGAAATACCGGTAGCAACTACAATGCTACTTCCCAAGAGAGTGTGTGGGTCAAGTGAAAGGGGCCCTGGGGAAGTCAGCCCATGGAAGTGCAAGGTACGTGGGTGGATGTGGCCAAGGGGCTCCTGAGAGGTGGACAGAGGGCACAGAGGCCAGCTCTGGGCAAGAGTGACACCCAATGGGTGTCCCATAGTTGCTGGAGGGAAGATGGCTTTGGGACAAATGGGACTTGCTCATTTATATCACTGGCTCGGTAATTCTCTTCTGGGCTTAGAAAAAAACACGGAGTATGAAGTCCAGGCTACGGAGAATGCCAGAGATTAGATAGAAAGTGTAAGTGGGTTTTCCAGAGATAAGCTGGAAACTTGAATCTCAAATTTACATCGTCAAACTATGCCTACCCTTGAGAGATGGGAATGGAATAAATTATTAAAATAAATCAGATAAACACTCATAAGAAAGTCTTGTATTCTCTTATAATAGTCAAATAATTGAGATCATTTCAGATAGATTACTTGGGCTTGTGCTCTGCATTGTGTGTGTGTGTGTGTGAATGTGTGTGCATGTGTGAATGTGTGTGCATGTGTGTGATTCTAAGGAAGTCACATACTATGAGGGTGTTTCAGAGTTTAAGAAACTAAGGTACAGAGAGGTTTTTAACAGTAATGTCAAGGACACTGCATTGGGAAAACTTCATGTAGCAAAAGAATAATTTAAAAGAGGTCAAAGAGGATTTTCATGTTATTTTCTTGAGAGGTGGGGCAGACCCAAACTTTATCAGCTTGGGTCCCGGAACCACTTAAAGCAGCCGCGGTCAATGGTTAGATAAGTAAGCCAAGTGCCATGTGAGCTGCCTGAGTGCGCCTGTCCATTAGTGAGCCTTAGGAGATTACCCCAGCATCTTTCTCACAGCGTTTGTGGGCCTTGGTCCTCCTGCTCACCAGTCAGAGGAGGAGAGCCGAAGGCCAAGTTAAAACCTAAAAGAAACTACTGATAGTAGTGAAGCTGGTAATATAGGACTTTCCTTTCTTTTTTTTTGGGGGGGGGTGCTTTGAGCTAGAATTGCTCATGTGTTTTCTCACATGTATGTTCATAGTCTTTAACCAAAGGCTTCCTTTGTCATAACCCTTGAGATTCAGAACTAGAATTTTAAAAGGTTGACCAGTTCTCCAAGCCACAGCCACCACAGCTCTATTATATCCAAGGCAGCATCCAAAAGCTGCAAACAACACAGGCTTTAAGAAGAAATGGCCAAAGAGGAGAGACCTCCAAATTGCACTAAAGATTTCAGTGGTAGAGCCAGCATCTTCCCCAAAGCCGACTTGCCGGGTTTCCCACCGTGTTTCATCTTTCACACACTCTGATCCTGTTTCGCCAAGTTCTTCTTCCCAGCCTCCCTTTATCAGGAAGTCCCCCTCCAGCACTCAGTAGAAAGCATCAGAATAGAATGGTCCAGGCTCTTCATCACCAGAGTGGAGATAAAGAGCTGACTGCAGCTCTCCCTGCCAGGTCGAGCTGGGCGGCCCTGCTTACCCTGGTAATCTGAATGTTGTTCAGCTGTTGCTGCCAGTGCAGAATCGTCTCCATTCGGTACACCCACATGTTAATGTTCCCGACCAGCACGCACTTGCCGACTCTTTGCACCAATGTGCACAAGGACGTGTAGAGGGTCTGCAGTAGTTCCCTTATTAGTCTAATGTTCTGCTGGTCTTCAAGGACTTGGGTGGGGAGGAAAAAAAAGAAATAATAGTGAGGCTACTGGAACACCCTACATTGTATAAGTGGGCCTTTCTTCTTCTGTATTCTGCTCGTGTTACCAGGGTACGGCCTCTGGGGATATGGTTTTCTTTCTGCTTGGCCAAGCTTCTGCACTCGAGGTTACTGGGTAGAGTTTCCATTATCTAGGTCCCTCTTTGTTCTAGTCTCCCTAGTTTTCTACAAAGACTCTTTCTTGTTCATTGTTCCACCCACCCCAGCGGTTCACCTGACCTGAAAGCAGTTGCTTTTGCCTAGCTGTGCCATCCCTTTTAGATGGTTGTTGGTAGGAGCATATGGGAGTTGGGAGCATGGGTTCTAATCCCGTATGGATGACTCTTGGTGTGATATGGACAAATCACTCTTTTCATGGGCCTCAGTTTCCCCATATGTACAATGGGGGGAAAAAACCTAAGATTCCTTTTAGCTCCAAGAGCCCAGGAATCTCTTCTGCCTTGTACACAGCTCAATTTTCTAGGGATGTGGGCTCCAGAGGCTTGGTATCCAAGGTGGGGACATGTGTGGACCCTGAGAAAACCAAGAGGCTTATGGCCCGGTAGATGAGTTCAGTGAAAGGACAGGAGGGGGATGCTCTTACTCTTTGCCATGGCCAGGAGTGGTGCCTCTTTCTCATTTGGGATCTGAGATGCATCTGGAGTTATTCATTTCCATCCACTCACATTCCCCTAAACCTAATGACATGTCCACTCTGCTGGAAAATCCATCTGTCCATCCCCATGCCTATAAAAAGGGGTGAGAGAGTGAGAGAGAGCTCACCTTTCAGTACCACTTTTTCCAAAATGTTCATGAAGTTCTTTTGGGCAATGCCACTCAGGGATGTGAGCTGTGACTTTGCTATCAGTTCCAACAGCTGTGGGTAAAAATAGAAGTTGCCAGGCTTAGAATACAGAGATATTTTTCTCCTCTAATCTTTGCTTTTGAGTCACATGACACGTAGATACAGACTGACGGGGAGAGATAAACGGCAGGCAGGGCCACGATGCAATAAAAAGCAGATGCTCAAAGAGAAAGACAAATGGGGGTAATTCAAAACCCAAGAATCAGACTGAATATTTAATTGCTTTTTTTTCTTTTACATATAAAGAGTTTGGCTGCAGCCGGGGCTAATTCATTCTGCTTGTCCTACTTCAGCAAGTGGAGCTGATGTACTCTGAAGGGAACAAAACCGCCTATGACCTGCGAATGTCTGAGTTCCGTATAATCACTCCAAGCAGGAATTCTTTACCCGCACGTGAACTTCTTCCCTCCTGGCATTGACTGCTTGCAAGGCACCTAAATGCTCATGTTCACCTTTCCCGGGCACTTTCCACGGAAGTGGCCATTCTTACCAGGATATCTCCTGCGTATGCAGCATTCAATGAAAATGCCTATTAATTAGACTCTTTCATTGCACTTAACTTTTTGTAGAAAGAGTCCAATCACTGGAAGAGAGAGAAGTTCAGGGATATAGAGTATCTATTGCTAAGCGGCTAGGATCTTTGCAGCTCTAGGTTTAGGTTCAAGTCTTGGTTTGACTCCTTATTGTCTCTGTGATTGTGAGAAAATTACTGAATTTCTTGGTGCCTCAGTTTCCTCATCTGTACTACTAATACTTAGAGTCCCCAAGGTTGTTGAGAGCTTTTCACAAGGGCATGCATATAGAGCCCTGAGCAGAGTGGCTGGCATTAATTAGGTGGGAAATAAAGGTGAGTTTGTTCATTAAAGAAGTATGTCGCATTCCTACCCCCGCCATGATCACCAATTAAGAATAGAGATAATAACTTAAGTTGGTCCACCCTCAGCCCAATCTTCCTTCCCTTCCATAGCAAGATTCTTTACAGATGTGGAAAGATTTTTTTAAAAATTCAAAGATTCTATTGTTGAAAAGTGAAACTGCAGACTGGAGTGACCCATTTCACAGATGGGCAAAGGGAGGCTTGAGAAACTAAACCTTACCAATTACTCTACACGCAGTGAGAGGCCTTGGCAGAATCCTCATCACCCTTCATGCTTTCACAGAGTCATCAACAAAAGAGGTTGATGTAACGTGAAAATAATTTACCAGAATCCAACAGGCCTCAGGAAAAACTAACTAGCCTTAGTCTTAAAAAGTAAACTAGACATAGAGAACCAAGATCTTGGCTTCATTTGAAAGCTTGAATCACTGCTCCTCGGAAACTTTCCAGGGGAGTTTCATCTCCTGGCCAGGCCCCAACCGAACTTTCCTTCAGATCAGTAAACACTGGCTATGACACTGTGCTGGGTGCTGGAATCAAGGCTGAGGAACTAGCTAAGTGACATTCTAAAAATTGGGCCGCAGAGGAGAACTGAAACGTTTGGATCCAAGTCCCAAAGCAATTCAAAGAACCTCTGCTTCCAAAGCATTTGTTTAAAAATTCTGTCCCCATGGAGCCCCTTGGGAGCCTGTCAAACCACATACAGGCTTTTAATTTCCTGAGCATAACTTTAAGTTCAAAAATAAAAAACAAAAAGAACCACCCCCAAAGCTTTCCTTCCCTGCCTGGCATCTATCTCTCTCACACATGCAGGCACAGACGCCGTCACCTGACTGGGAGAAGGCGCCTAGGAAAGGCAGCGGCTGGTTTGTTAAGATTAGTACTGGTGACCCAAGGTCGGAAGTCAGGAGCTGACCAAGTGGTCACTGAGAGGCAAGAATTCAAAACGTCCATGGGCAGTGGCCACCCTGGATGCCCTCTGCCTGTCTGGCTCAGCTCTGTCACCAACCAGCACGTGACAGGCAAAAGAGGAGTGAAAAATGGCACAGAGAGACTGGCCAAACCTTCATTTATCTCCCGGACCAACAACAAGATTCAGAAGGCCAAGCGATGGTCTATTAATACCCTGAGGCTCACATGACCAACACAAAGCATGATGAAAGAAAACAAAGCCTTGAGTCGTTCTTGGAAGGGCAGTCGGCTGTGTGACTCATAGGGGTGAGGGGATGGGAGGTGGGTCAAGGGGGTGGGAGGAGGGCGGGCAGAGCTTGGTCTGGAATCCATCCCAAACTGAGTCCATGTGACTACCATCTCATGAGGGTATCACTTTTAGTTTTGTCTAAAAATGTGCCAATCACAAGGACAAGAGTGATCTCAGAGCTATGACTGTGCATTTGAGGGAAAAGAAAAAACCCTTTGGTCTAACTGAAATGATCTCTAAGGAAGAGAAGGAATAGAGCAGCCAAAATTTGTCCATCGACAGCAGAATGACATGTTCACTACGCTGTGTTTAATCCTATCTTAATGGAAAGTCCTTCTTTTCACCTCCAGGGCAGCTTTGGGGTCAGGAGGAGACCTAGATTCTCTAGCTGGGTGACCTTTCCATCTGTCATTCATTTAGCAAGTGCTTTTTGAGTGGCAACTCTATCCTGGTGGTATGGTAGGTGACGTGGACATGGAAATACAGACGCATGATCCTTACACTCATGGAGTTTACTGTCGAGTCTATGATTCAAGTCATTTAACCTCTCAGAACCCCAGTTTCTTCATTTCTAAAATGGAAATAGAAGGACTACTTACATCATAGGGTTGTTATGAGAATTAAATGAGATGAATATGTAAAAAACCCACTGTAAACGAAATATAAGACAGTATTAGTATTATAAGTTATTATTTCTTCCCCTTCCAAACCCCAATCTTTTAGTGAAGTTTAAAGTTGATGTCAGGATTAGCAAACTTTTTCTGTAAAGGGCTGGATAGTAAATATTATAGTCTTTCTGGGTCATATGGTCTCTATTGCAACGACTCAGCTCAGCAGTTGCATGAAAGCAGCTGTGGACAATATGTAAATGAGCAGGTGTGGCTGTGTTCCAATAAAACTTTATTTACAAAAACAGGTGGGGGGACCATATTTGGCCCTTGCATCCTAGTTTGCCAACTTCTGCCGTATATATCATAGAGTTCAAGAGTGAGGGCTGCAGAGCCAAACTGCCTGCCTCAGTTTCCCCATCCACAAAACATGCATAATAATATTTCCTATCTCAGAGTTGCTGTGAAGATAAAATGTGTTCATAAAGCACTCATAATAGGGCCTGGTACCAAGAATATACTCAATAAATTATTATTATTATTATTTTTTAAAATATTTTATTGATTTTTTTACAGAGAGGGAGAGGGAAAGAGTTAGAAACATCGATGAGAGAGAAACATCGATCATCTGCCTCCTGCATACCCCCTACTGGGGATGTGCCTGCAACCAAGGTACATGCCCTTGACCAGAATCGAACCTGGGACCTTTCAGTCCGCAGGCCGACACTCTATCCACTGAGCCAAACCGGTTAGGGCTCAATAAATTATTATTATTATAATACAGAGAATATTACTAGGTAAAATTATTGTTGGTTTAAAGACTTTTAGAACTCTATTTCAATTTTACGTATTGTCAACCAACTGCTTAAATGCTTTCAAAATTTTAATATTCCTTTATGTCATTTTTATTTTGTTTGTGATACATTTAATATCTCCCTCTCTGTTAATAAAAGTTAATGTTGATACATTTTATGACTTACATAGGTGCATCTACCATGAAGTCTTATTTAGCTAATAATAATAAAGGATGTTTATTACATGACAGTAACTGTGCTGAGCACTTTACATGTGTGATCTCCTTTAAGCTTCAATGGTAACCCAATGGGGATGGGTTCTCCATTTGACAGTAGAGGCTACTGCAGCTCAGAGAAGTTATGTAGCTCACCTAAGACATACCAGCAGTAGTAAGTGATGGAGCCAGCACTTGAGCCCAGATATGTCTAACAGAAGACATGTATTTTGATAGCTTCAAAACTTCAGTTTCTCAAGGCCAATCAAATTTGCATCTAAACTTTACTCTAAAATCAGTAGTAATGCCATGTATGGTTATGTTCTGGGAAACAGAGTCTGGAAATTTTATATCAATATGACCTTGTGACAGGTAATCAGCTTTTAACATTAAGGGAGAAATAATACCCAGAAAGTGTTAATAACACCTTTATTAGCCTTGGGTAAACCTTTTAGACCCATTTTTCATATCAGCATGAAAAATAGGCCCAGAACCAACAAGTAGGTAGTACTGTGTGAAATTCATGGTCAAGAGGACAGGATTTATTAATTTCTCTGTCAAGGGAGCTATGTGCCTAGGAGAGTAGAATTGTATTTAGCCATTGATTTACCAAGATGGCTTAGCCAACTGGATTCTTTGCCACAAGAGAACAGGAGAGTGGAGGAAAATGTCTTGTTTGGAAGTGGCTGTTGGTTTCTGCTGGGCAGATTTTAGCCCAGGTGCCGGGTATTTGTGGCTGTGTTTAAGGAGAGGCAGGAGGGCGGAGGGGGAGGAGGAGGACAGTTCTCGGCTCCTCCTGAATTCCATGGTGTCATCACCGTGTGGGTTGTGGGGTATGTAGCATGATTTGCAGCGACTAGCTGTGCAGTAACAGGGATGGTTCTGGCCACCGGAGGAAGGGAGGGTGGTCACCGCATAACAAAACCACATCCTGCCCCTGTGCTTTGGCTCATGCTCGTTTGGACATGTAGGAGAAAATTCTAGTTGCAAGCAACAGCATCTAGCGAATCTCGGAGTGGGTATCACCCACACTTTGAAGATAAATGGGCAGAAAAGAGATTTCCCTCCTACCTCACGTTACCCACAGAAAAAGCAGGTTTCCTCTCTTCTCTTCCCTTCAGTTTATCTTTAACCAATAAATCAGCTCATGTCACTTCTCTGCTTGAAACCCTCAAATGGCTTCCCTTTGCATTAAAAAAAATCCAATCTCCTTCCCATGAATGGCAAGGTCCTCCCTGAACTGGTTCTTGCTCCTTCTCCAGCCTCATTTTGCACAGTGCTTCCCCAGTTCGTTCCGCTCTGGCCACACAGCCTGCCATAGGTTCCCCAAACAGGCTCATTCCCACCTCCCAGCCTTCGCCCTTGCCTGTCTTCACGTGCTGGCTTCATCCTACCTCTCAGGTCTCAGTTCAAATGTCACCTGCCCAGAGCCGCCTTCCCCCACCATTCTATAATGGAAACCTCCCAGTAGCCATCTTTGTCTTACTATGGTTTCATTGTTCTTCATTGTTCCATCTTATACATTTCTGACATGATCTTGTTTACTTACTTACTAATTGTTTAGTTAGGATCTGAATCTCAAGACAGCAGGGATTGTTCTGTTTATCCCTCTACCCCAACCTGGCACATGGTAGGTGCTCACCCAATATTTGTTTGTTAATACATTAGATTAGAATCAAGGAGTGTTATAGTTGGGAGGGACCTGGGAAACAGTATACCCAAATTCCTCCTGCTCTACAGGAGGTGGCTCCTCACGATGGTCAAGTGACACAATCAAGGTCAACGGTAGATGGTCTGAATTGTCAGGCTGGTATCCATATGGGGTCTGGTCCCAGACTGATGCCCCACCTCTCCCCTCTACTTACAATGCAAACATATCACAGATACTTTCCAGTAGGGGAAGGAGCTGCGATCTAGAGGGACACTAAATAACTGGGGCTTCAGAAGCATCAACAAAAAATAGCAGCTGCCTATTAGTTTGAAACAAAACCACACCAAGCTTAACCATCAGGCTATTGCCCAAGTACAGTCCATTTTGCACAGACAATTAAGAACATAATTTATCCCCAAATCCCTTCATCTCCCATGACGGTGTGCTCCGCGCTTTGAATTCTAAGTCTGATTGGAAAACATGCCACAGGATTATCAAAGGTAGAAAAGTAGCTTCAAGAAAGCCCCTGCCATTTCTCACATGCCCAGTACCCCTGCCGGCTGCCCACAGGAAGATAATGTTTCTTGCAATAAACTCCTGGTTACGTCAGGCAATGCCTCTGCCTGCACCAAGTGCTCTGTACTTTATTTAATGGATAAATAAAATTGAAAACAAGTTAAAAACCTGGAAAGTTTTGTCCTGACTTTGAGCTTGAACACTGACAAGCTGGAAGAGGGAAACTTTTCAGCTACATTAATAATCTGCAGGCATGTCAAGACTGGGTAAATATTATTTGCAAGTGAAACATCTCTCTAACTGAGGGCGTTAAGATCCTAAGAAGGAGGGCCAAGTTTACACGGATTAATTGTATTCTCAGCCGAGAGAAACTTGCCTCTGCCTTCCATCCATCCAGATATTTTTGAACTTGCAATGGCATCCTGCTCTCTGTTGCATCAGTCTGAGCAGCTCTGTTTGACTCAATGACCCTGCTTAAGTTGGACTCCCCGTCTACTCCAGCGCCCCTCACCTCTACCCTCTGATTCTATGAGGTTGGATGTCACATGGCCCTCAGCCCCTCGCCCACCATCACTCCCTTCCACTCCCGTTCTTTCCCATCTCAGGCTTCTCCTCAGGACATTTGTCCTTGCAAAGCCTTCCACCTTCCTCTGCACCTGGCCATCTTTCAAGGAAGGAGACACTCAGGTTCTGCCTCTTCCAAGATGCTGTCTCCAGTGCTCCCCTCTCCATGCTGCAAACAGGACCAGACTCAACTTGCCACTTCAGTAGCTGTACCCTGTTCCCCAGAGTAGCCCAGAAGCTCCTGACAAGCAGGGGCCAGGTCTTACATGATTCTCAAATGGCTATGGCAACGCTAGGGATATGGTTATGGGTTTAATACAGTTTAGGGAGTCGAAAGCATTCGCCCCAAACAATTAGCTAGGTAGGGGGACCTAGCAGGAGGATGCTAACTTCTGGCCAGTGCAGAGCTCTTTCTTTAGTGGACTCCAGGGGCCTTCGGGTCCTGGGTCACAGATACGTAAAATAACCCTCTGTCCTACCCTCAATCACAGCAACTCAGAACGAATGCTCTCAGGGGCCTCCCTCCATGAATGGGAGAAAAGTCTGCTGAACAGGCACTTAAAACTCCGCTCACCTGTCCGGTGTAGCATAACCCCTGTATTGCGCACCTGGATTAGCCTAGAAACCTAGGTAGACTTTTAGTCTAACATGTATTTCTGGACCTGTGGTGGGATATGTTTAGATTCTGAGTCCTCAAGAAAAACGTCATACAAAAAATGGGCACACCTTTGATCCAGCAGTCTCCAAAGTAGGATGGGAAAGAATTTTTAAAAATCAATCTGTATATTTTATTTCATCTTTAATTTCCATTTTTGAGAGTTTTCTGATGCCTGTAATTAGGACCCTGAAGATAATAGTAACAGCAACAACGGATACCATGTACCAGGCACTGTTTGAATGCCTTTTACTTGTTTGTATTCAGTTTAGTTCTCACAGCAACACAATGGCAGACACCACTATCAGCACCTTCTAAAGGTATGTGATTTGCAAGCTGAATTCATGAGTATACGTACATTGACAGCACATGTTTTCAGTACTTATTTACTGTTAGGAGTCCGTGGTCAAAGATACCACTGTCTCATCTGTCAGCCTTCCCCTGTTTCTTTGGGTGCCCCCACTTCTGTGGGAACCCTCCTACTTCTGCAATGACTCCTGTGGTTATGTGGGCACCCTCACTTCTTCAGGTAGCCCCCCACTTCTACACGTGCTTCCTCACTTCTGTGGTCATACCTCATGTATGTGAGTGTCCCCACTTCTGTGGGCTCCCAGACACAGCAGGTTCTGCTTACCTCAATGCTTATTCCGACTGAGGTGGCCAGGAATTCCAAGAGACGCAGACTTGGTCCTGGGAAATCACTAGCAGTCTGATGGGCACTCACTGCTGGACAGCCCTGTGCCCTCGCTGATGGGGCCCTGCAGTGGGTTCTCACGATTCCCTACCATTTCTGTGAGCCATTTTTAAATGGGCTCATGGCTTTTCGATTTTGACTCTGTTGCCATCGAGGGCTGGACACCTTCCCTTCATCCCAGCTTCTCAGTCGCAATGGAAAAAGATACCATCAGTTTTAAGATCCAAGAGGCAGAGGCCACTCTCCATCCAAGGGAGGCCAGCCACCGAGTGTGTGCAGCACTAAATCCAAGGTCACAGTGGCAGAGGGGCTGGCTGCCCATGCACATCACGCCCCACCAGGGGCTTGGCAACAGCAAGCCCTTAATTAAAGGCATTGGGTTTGCATTTGAGTCATGGTGCCCTATTTCAGCCTTTGTTTGCCAAACCGCCAGTCAACTTAAACTGAAACATGTTTTTGGAAGAGACTTTCAGGAGGGGGTAGGAATGCATAAGTTGCTGGAAATATCCAAATGGACTTGGGGTAGTAATACAGGGACAGAATAAGAACAAGCATGGGTTTAGGCTGTGATTCTCTGCTGCAGAGGGACAGAGAGGGGACAGCTTTCGCTTGTCCTTCCTGATCCGCTAGCTATGGGGGTTAGTTCATCCCAGTCAGGAAACTGGTAGGCAGGTTTCTCCAGGACCTTCCTGGTCTGCACATGGCATCTGTGGTGACCATCGACGTGGTCACAGTCTCATTCTATAGAGAGAGCTGGGAGGACCAGGTCAAAGGCCATCCTGACATTAAAGCATCCCGTGTGCCTGCCTCACTGTCTATTTAAAAACCTAGTGTGCAAAATATACCATTTGGGCCCCCAAGGAGTTCCTGAGCTGGTTTGCAAACTTGAAAACACACTGGGATCACGTGGTGGATGCATTTTCATAGCCATGCCGGGCACCACATCAGCTAATGCCATCAGCCACAGCTGAGGTGGCCTTCTGTAGACCACTTCGCAGGTGACTCTAACACGCAGCCAGGGTTGGGGCCACAGTCACAGCAGGCTCACTTCATGGAGCCACGGGAGTGCAGTCTCTGAACCCCTCCCAGTTTACTGGATCCTCACTTTCTCCGGACCCTGGGTGAGTCAGTCAGCACTTCCCTCCTGTGGTTACCCCAGTGTGAGCCCCACCACCAGCCCAACTCCTGGGATCCTCTCTAGTCACGCCCCCACAAGGGGAATTTCCAAAATGTGTCTGTCTTGAGGCATGGTGTAAACAATTTTTTAAAAAGTGACCATTCATAAACGAGTAAGTTGCTGCTTCTAAAGACTTTAAATCATCTTTAAAACTCACAGTCAAAATAGCATTCAAGCCATTGGGTGTGTGTGGGGAAGGGGATAATGTCAACAGGTGTAGCTTGAATTCAGTTCGGGTACAAATGCCATTTATATTAAAAAATATAAAACCTCTGCAATTTATATTTAAAATGTTTGGTTCCAAAATTTCCACAAATTCCTGTGCTGACTCATAAAAATCATATCATTCTGAGATAGCAGCGCTGGCCATCTCTTTGCTTCCCTCTGCCTCTCTTTTTCTGGAGATGGCAGCCAGCATGAACACAACATATTTAAAAAATGGACTTTGCCTTTAAAGAGAATAAAACAATTTTTTAAGGCCCTCAAAGTTGGTTCAGCTTCTTACTGGAACTAAGAAATCGCTGCAGCATCAAGAAACCATTAGGTCAAAGTAGTAAATGGGGAGCAGATACTGGCAAGCCACTTCGCAAAGTTGGTTTAAGGATAAGAAGAATATATGAGAAGTGTATTGAGTTCCTCAGAAGAAAGCCTCAAAATGCAGTGCCTGTCATTAAACTGTTTTAAGCTCTTCATAAAAATAACATACTATTTCTCAAATTACAGAGGGCTCTGACAGTGAAGGGGAAAAAAAGATTGTTCTTTCCAAAACAGTAATATTTTTCCACTACTTCGGAACCTAACAACTCTGAACGCATTGGGCAGTTTCTCTAACGTCAAAATTATTTAAGAGAAAGTGCTCATGAGACAGTTTGCAATTACACACTATCAGACACAAGTTCTTCGTGCTGAGTCCTAATCAACTGCAAGATCTCCTAGTTAACTATTATTTTTAAGGTAGAAAAAACATTTTTATCAACTTAACAATGAATATCAGTAGCTGACTTTGCATAATAGTTTCTGGTCCGCAGAATATTTCCATATATAATGCATTACTGGGTTTCACAGCCACCCTGTGCAGCGGAGGTTATTCTGAGTCCCTCTTACGAAGGGGGAAACTGAGTCTTGGAGAGGCTGAAACAGTGAAGGTGGTAGGAGCTTTCAATCCTCTGACCCCGGGCCATTTTACTGACAGTCCTCTGCTTACATAAAACTTACTGTGGACTGCGCTGGTTTCAGATCCTCATTTTGTACTTATGTAACTTCATGACCTTGGAAAATTCACTTTATCTTGCTACACCTCCATTTGTTTATTTTTTAAAATATATTTTTATTAATTTCAGAGAGGAAAGGAGGAGAGAAAGAGATGAAAACATCAATGATGAGAGAGAATCATTGACTGGCTGCCTCCTGCACGCCCCACACTGGGGATCGAGCCCGCAACCTGGGCACGTGCCCTGACCACAAATTGAACCATGCCCTCCTGGTTCATAGGTCGATGCTCAACCACCGAGCCACGCCTGCTGGGCTATACCTCCATTTGTTTAAACAGAGATAATAAAAGTACCTACACTTTGTAGGGTTATTGAAAGGATAAAGGAGGATAATGCACGACTGCATGAAACAGATTTTCTCTGTTGTGATCCTTTCTGTAATTCTGTTTCTTGTGAAAGGAATAACAGGTGGGAAGGAGAACCATCTGAAAACTGGTCATGTTGCTGACCAGTCTGTAATGAAGACACCAGATCTGGGTGTCTGGCTCCAACACTGAGGGGATGGAAACTATTCATATTCTTAGCAACAGTGTCCAGATCTTCCTGGCCTGTCTCCAGCCAGCCTGCACTGGGCTGCAGGCCTCAGTGACCTCCCTGAAGTGACAGAGTCACACCGAATGACACGAACGTTTCATCGAGACGGGCTCCTATTTTCAACACCTCTGGATTGGAATAAGGGCTCAGCTGAAGAGTGGACAGATCTGCTCATGTGGCCCCGGCTCAGCTCAGAGCTCCTCCCTCTAAGGAGGCCTGGGTTTTCATCAGGTCAGCTGGGACGGCAGCCCTGCATCTGCCCAGATGACAGGTGAACGATCCGGGCCTCAAGGGGGCCTGAATGTCATCGCTCTGGCTGAGCCTTTGCAATCATCTGACTCAATGACATGGCACGGAGGAGCACAACAACCCGGGAAGAAGAAAATAAAAACCAAACCTACCGACGCCCATGTTCCCTCCTACTCCTGAGCCTAAAATCCAAACGGCTGCTACCTCCGAGGCGGCACCACTGACAAAAACGCACAATAATAAACCAGTTAAGAAGAAGCCCTGACTTGGAGGTCGTGGTTAGACTTACTAGTACTTGCTTTTCTATCACCATCATTGGTATTTCGCGACATCTCATTAAAAACAAAGGGAAAGCAACTGACCCCGACAGGTAGTTTCGGGTAAACACAGGACTGACTACTGTTATCATATGAGGGTGGAGGTGAGAGGGAGTCGTGGGAAAGAAGCACTGAGGTGCTTTGAACTCATCCAGTGTTGTGTTTGGAACCCAGAAAGCCTTGGGGCAGCTGCACTGGGACAAGGACTTGGACAGTGGGAGCAGGCAGAGGTGCAGAAGGTTTTTAAAACCAGCCAATGCTTGCTGACTGCTCAATTCTCTCTCGCTAATGTTGCTGGCTGCAATGTGCTCCCTTTTACCCATGGGGGCTGGGAGTGGCTCACTAGGTATCCTGGCATTCCATCTGTCCCCTGTCCTCTATCGGGGCCCATCTCAGGGACACCCTAACAATCCACATAGGAACTTGAAGTACGTTGGGAAGGGGGAAGTTGAGGAGTCCATTTCTGCTTTCCTCCATGTTCTCAGGGTCTTAACAAGTTACTTCTTTGGGGAAACTACTTGTAGACAACCCGGAGAGACAATTCAACTTGAGAGAGAGGCTGGGTCAGCCTTCGGGTTCCTGGGACTTACCCGGACGACGTAGTTAAATCTTCTGGAGTCCAGAATGGCGGTGGAGAAGTCCAGCCTGTTGAAAGCTTCCCCCAACGTGCAATAACCATGGCGCTGAACGTGAGAAGAGGGATGCGGAGGTTATTCCGGAACAATACACCCAGACTGGACAGAATACACTTGGTGCTTGTCCTAGGTAACCATGACCATTTCCTCCTTTCTTGTGCCATGACATGCCTTTTCTGGGAACCCCCCGAGAGCCACAAATATGGGGGTAGTGGAGCTGACAGCTGCTCCGGTCAGTGACTCACAGGTTAATACCCCTCTTCGTGACTTGAACCATCTGGGCCCTTGTTCCCTGCATGGAGTATCCAGGGAAATTCATAAGTAGCTGCTCATCAAGGAAAGGCTAGGAGCTGGATGTGTGATGTGTGAGATGGTGGCAGTTGCTTCAGGGAAACATACTCCTGGGAGGAGCAGCAGACCTACCTGCCAACTCTGCCTGCTACCTTGCCTCGCATCGCCAGTACTTTTCTCAGTCTGATCATCAGAAGGGTTTTTAAGGGTTCATGAAGAAGCAAAAAGTTTTGGCCCAGCAGGTGTGGCTCAGTGGTTGAGCACTGACCCGTGAACCAGGAGGTCATGGTTCCATTCCCCGTCAGGGTGCATGCCAGGCTACGGGCTCAATCCCCAGTAGGGGGTGTGCAGGAGGCAGCCGGTCCATGTCTCTCTTTCATCAATGTTTTTAATCTCTCTATCCCTCTTCCTTACCCTCTCTCTAAAATAAATGAAAACATATTATTTTTTTTTTAAAAAAAACAAGTTTTGATCTTTGACCTACAAACCCATAAGGAACTGGGAGTAGAGAGCCCTGACTCATAGTCCCAGCTCAGCTCTGGGTATCTAGGTACATCACTGACCCTTCGGGGTCTCATATCGCAGAGGGAACCAATGACAGAAAGTCCATCATCCTCTCCTACTGCCTTGTATCCTAGTTGTCTGAGCACATAATGCCTGTGCAGAGAGAAAGTATGCACAAAGGGTTATATAAAGTGTCATGCAAGTGTGGTAATTACAGTCTTGTTCCCTTCTACATCTAGCTCGGTGCCTCACACGGATCAGGCAAAAACATTCTGCTCTATTTAGTGATTAGCTCTCCCAGGGCTAAAACTTAACTGAGCTGAAATCTAAAGAGATCTTAGAACAAAAAGGAGGCACTGTCTTCGGCTTCATAATATATTTGAGGTGGGCATCTTTATACATATTTTTACATATATTATCTTACTGAATGATTGGGGGGCGGCAACTAGTGACTTTTGCTTCTCTCTCTCTGGAGCCCTGGACTGTCATGGTTGGCTAGTTAGTGGGCTGCTGGTCACCATCACCCACACCCCAGAGGACAGTCATGATCTGAAATAACATTGTTGCTCAGTTTCCCCCCACTCTGTCGGGAAAGGCGTAAAGCTAAGCGTACTCTTCAATAACAGATGATGCTCACCTCTTTAGTACTTCCTTTGTGAACATAGATCCATTTTTCTTGGTGAAAATCTATAGAGACAATAAGAAAACATACCCAGTTTGAACATGCCCAAGATTTTAAACTTGTTTCTTTTTCATTTATCCCAAAGTGTAAAAAGTTTTGACAAAAAAAAAAAAAAGAAAAAGAAAATACAAAAACTCTACTGATAATCTAAGAGGCTGCAAATGCCCAATTTCTGCAGTGTGTAGATACTGGAGTTGTAATTTACTTTGTCTGAAGCACTCCAAATCTTTGATACTCTAATGTCTCATAGCTCCAAATTAAAAAAAAAATCTAATATCCAAGTACAAGTTCGTTTTATATGCCAAGCTACAACTTATCCAAGGTCATAAAAAGTAGAAATAAAACAGATAACATAAGGGAACCATGCAGTGCAGGTGGATTAAACTAAAGATCTGTAATTCCTGCTTATTAATAGAACTTTATACTCTCCTTTGATACTCACGTACAGCATCTAGAAGTGTTACTAATATTTATACAAGGAAAGAGGGAGAAACAAATCATTTTCAAAGCCTCAAAACAGTTCAAAATAAAAGTATGCGCTGGAATTGATTCAGCTGACTATATCGCTGTATCATAACTAAATTAATCTATGTCAAATATTAAGTGACAAGCAGGAAAAAAACACCCCAGCTAGCAACTGACTTTATAAACAAGACTAGAAAGAACACATTAATCTCGCTCGTAAAATGCACAGCCGGGTTTCTGAGTGCAAAGATCCCAGCGTCCTCCGTCAATGACAGTAAGCACCGAGGCAGATGTCTAACAAGAGTTGTGATGGTTCCCTTCCCCCTCCCCAAACCAACCATAACATCTTCCAACAGTGTCCTTACTTCAAACAAAGGGCTTACACTGAGTTTTGGTTTTGCAGTTCAGCATGTCCTTCTTTCTCTTCTTGGCCGCAACATCATAGTTGAGGCTGTTGAAAAGATTCTCCTTGTTGTATACTTCCTTGTTGCAGTAGCTAGGAAAAACAAGATGAGAGGAAGTGCTGTAACAGATATACTTTAACACGAGCTGTTTCCCTACGTAGCTTACTGGTTATAAAACACGCTTCTCAAACACAACAATAAAAATCCCTCCAAAGAGGTCTACCCAGGCCCAGACATCCCTCTTTTAGGATCAGATATTGTCACATCTCAGTGGAAGGCAGGGATGGGGGATTCTGCTGCTTTTGAATTCCCAACAGTGCCTGCCATTGTATTTGACACACAGCCCTGCACTCTCCACACAGGGAGTACAATATTACTTTAAGCAAAAAGGATGAATGGAGGGAATAGGAGAGGGGCAATCCCTGTAATGCACAATGCCCTTATTTTGCAAAAGCACCCACCCCAAGCTGTTTTTCAAAAAGACAGCATTCACCTACCACACAATTCTCCTGTTGGAAGTGCGCCCAAGCTGCTTTAAACTAGCATGCCTCTATAAGCCTTTAAAACGTGATCACATTTACAAAAACCCGACTTGCAAACTCCATTTCCGGGAGATGATTTGTGAACTGAGCTAGTTGTTTAGTTTTCATGTAATGGACTAACACCTGGCGTCATGTTGCGAGGTGAGGATCTTGGATCCTAAAGGAAACAAGCTGAGTTCACAATTCATACATTCATAAGGGCTGAAAAGACAGAACTGCCAATTCCCAGGTCACTGGAGGAATCACAGGGTCAACCTGGGTCACGTGGACTGTTCCCTCGTAGGCTGAGCCATCATTTGGGAGGACTGGACCGAGTTCTGACCTACTATACAATGTCCCTTCAAGGTCAATCTCTGCAGAGTTTCCACGGAAGGGAAGCAGGAGAAATACTGAGGTAGAATGGGAAGGTAGGTTCCCAACTCTCCAACTCCCATGGGGTATGTAGGTATATGCAAGGTGGGTTTTGGAATGCCAAGGAGTAAAACATAAATTAGGTTTAAAAAAAACTACACCACCAGTATATTAGAGTCCTTTACAATTCCCTGAGTTCCTCTGCTAAATTTAAAATGTGATTCGATTTATATCTTTTTTTGGACAAACACCGATTGAGTCAAATCAGACACATCTGTATTTTCTCCAATCTGTGGACATTGTGTAAATGGTAGAAAAGAGGGTTTGAAGCAAGTTCCAGTACCCTGTTGCTACAATGGTCTCTCAAATAGCACTTCAATGAGTACAATGAGTAACTTGCTAAAATGCTTGCACGTGACAATACCAACAATATACTCAGTGTGTCTAACTCATTGGGATAAGCTTGATGGATAGCCAATCGTTTGTTAATCTTCCCTCGCAAGGCCCTGCTTAATACCATTTACTGAGCTTCCTAATATCTTTAGCCTTCTCCTTTTCATTCAGAGAGTCAGGGTGTTTTTAGGTTTCAGAGAGATTGCTGTAGAAATGTCCTCGCTTGGAGGTACTTTCTCCCGCAAGCCGAGGGTGAATGTTTTGGGCCAGCTTTGTGTCACACATGAGTGTGTGTTTGTCCACTTGCAGCAGAAGAGGGGCAGAACAAAGGGAGGGCAGAACTCTGAGTCCTTAAAGCTAACTCAAGAAATTCCAATCAAGGTTGAGGAGAAGGGAAAATGGAAAGTCATTTGACTGATCCATGATGTACTAAGGCCGAGAACAGCTGGAAGCACACATGTACCACAAACAAGATCCTAGAGCTTAAATCCCACATATAAAACAAAGCTGTTTATTCTGAATCATACATGGAAGGTAGAGGAGAAAAATTTCAGAGCCCGGGCTATAGACTGTGACCTTTCCTTGGAAATTTTAAATATTTATATTTCACCTTATTCTTTTCTAGTTGAAAACATTCCTGGAAAAAAAAAAAATTCAAGCCCCTGCTTTCCTCAAGGAAATGACAATAACCTGCTCTAAGCCTGAGTGAGTCATTCCCAAGGCTCATTTCAGAAGAATCTGACATAACTGATGATGCTCTCTCACTGTAGAACGTAGAGAAGCTTGAACCAAAGCGGAAACTGTGTACTTTTCTCTTGGTTATTAGGTCCTGGGATCTCCCGAGGGAAGGTCTAGAAAGTATGGTTATGGGGTTTATTTATGATGCCTGCTTATATGTTTTCTTTAAGCAATAATATACTCAGAGACTATTTTGAGAGTTCAATTATGTCCATTTCAAGGATATGCAAAGCCAATGGGAAATTACAACAGAAAAAAAATTTTTTTTTAACAAGAATAGCCACCACCATTCTGGAACCCATTACATTTATTTTTTTTTTTTAAAAAAAGCAAAACTCTTGAAGGAGGTTGCTTGCTTCAATCACAGCCAGTAAGTTGCTATTTTGTAGTCACTTCTTACTATTGCTGATTTGTATAGGCACAGGCCTAGAATAAGAAAGAAGCCTCTCCCAGCCCTATAATATCACACATTCCAAGATACTTGAAGACAACTTTAGAAAAGGTGGAAAGATTTCAAAGTAAGATTGTTTTGGCAGCAGAGATAAAGGGAGGGGCAGAAAAGTAAAAGTCTTATTTCTCATTTGCAACAACAGGACATTTAAGTGGTGGCTGCTCTGAAGGGCTCAGTTGTAGATAAAGGCCAATGAGATGTCTATGCTCATTTGCCTCATTACATACCCAAATTGTCAAATGTATATGGTTAGTACAGGGACTGCATGGTAAAAAAAACCTGCTTAGTGTATAAAGCTCTCAGAACAGAGCCTTGCTCACAGTAAGCACTCATAAAAATCTTAAATATTATTTTTCTTTTCTTATGCCCTACTCATGGTAAACTTCCTGCTTCCTGGTTCAGCCTTGGCTACACTGGAAAGCAACATTAAACTTTTCAACTGCAGGCCTGGAGGCCTGGCTACGGCTCAGCTGAGATTACTCACCTGGGGGGAGTGAGGGTAGGGAGGGGGGTTGTTGGTGAGAACGGCTGTCTCAGGAGCCTCCACCAGCACTTCCTTGAAACATTCTTGGGTCACCCAACTCATTCTGAGCTCTTTTCTTGAATTTTAAGTGTGTCCCACCAAATTTTGTTTTGTTTTGAGATTTATTTATTTATTTATTTATTTATTTATTTATAGTTAATCCTCACCCGAGGATATTTTTATATTGATTTTTAGAGAGAGTGGAAGGGAGGGGGAGAGACAGAGAGAAACATCGATGTGACAGAGGCACATTGGTTGCCTTCCGCACTCGCCCTGACCAGGGCCAGGGATGAGCCTGCGACCAAAGTACATGCTCTTGACTGGAATAGAACCCGGGACCCTTCAGTCTGTGGCCCGACGCTCTATCCACTGAATCAAACCGGCTAGGGCTGTCTCACCAAATTTAACACTTGTCATTCCTTCTCTGTCTTGCATAGTTTCAACTTTTTGAGAAGGGGCCCTGCTTTAGATTTATCTGAAATCCTCCATGATCTCATTTCGGAGCACTTGGCAGCAGTGGGCTTTGTAACATTCAGCGGCTGGAGGAGGCCAGGGCCTCGGATCACAGAGAGCATGGCCAGCAGAGTCCAGAGAAGGTGCACTGGGCAGAGGAGCTGTGGTCCACACTGAACACTAGCCCCAGGCAGAAACACTCCCAGGGCACACTTCATCCCTGATCTTGTTGGGGCAGGCCACTGAGTGGGACCTTGAATTAGAGAAGTTACCAGGTCTGTAGTCCTCTGTTTTACAATGCTTCCCCCACCTCCCCTTTCCTTTTTGAAAGGGACTGCCTTTTGTTTTCTCCTAACAGGAGAGGCATTCAGCTTCACCTGTGTAGGCAGGCACTCAGCCCAAACCTGACATCACAGAGACACATCACTAAGACCGAAAACAGTGAGGATATTTGAGACTTTAAACTCAGGTCTCAGAAGGCCAACCTCTTTTAAGAAGTTGGCAGACTTCTCATGCTAAGTAAGGAAGGGATTGTTTACAATTGCTGGGGGGAAAAATACAGGACTCCACAAACAAACAGCCAGCTGCTTTGCTAGGAGCTACCAAATGATTCCTACACTCTGACTCATCCAAGAACCATAGGCAGTCGCTATATTGATCACCGGTTGTGATAATGACAGCAATGACAGCGAGTGCCACAGCTGTAGCTCAGAGGGTGTGAAATGGGAGGAAGGGAAGGAGACTCCGGAAGGGCTCTCAGTCTGGGTTTAACGTTTGTGCTAAGCTAAAACCATCTTCAGGTCTCCCATACGATGGAGAGAGAGGCACCACTGTTTACTGGGAAAGGAGAGTGATGCCACCTCATCTCTTGGAGCAGGTACAGTGGGAGTATTTATATGAACCAGAGGCTCTATTTTGAACCCTCTCCTGCTGAACCCAGTGGTCTGCTTCCCACTGAGGAGCATCCTGCAATTATATTTGGGTGAGTCACTGAGACATGGCTCTCTAGAAAGAATCTGGACTGTTTTGCAGAAATAAAGTACCAAAAATTAGATCATCATTCTGAGGAATGAGGAAGAAGGAAGGAATCTTCTCTCCAGGACAGAATAATTTAGGCATAACTGGTAACTTGAGTTCCCAAAAGACATAGTCTGGTGACAGCAGGTGATCTTTGTGTTTTTCTTTCTTTTTTTAAAAAATATATTTTTATTGACTTCAGAGAGGAAGGGAGAGGGAGAAAAAGAGATAGAAACATCAATGATGAGAGAGAATCATTGATCAGCTGCCTCCTGCACGCCCCCTACTGGGGATGGAGCCGGCAACCAGGGCATGTGCCCTTGACCGGAATTGAACCTGGGACCCTTCAGCCCACAGGCCCAGGCTCTATCCACTGAGCCAAACCAGCTAGGGCCTCAGTGTTTTTCTGTAAGTAAATATCTGATTTTCTATAAATAAAATTTCTTTGCAGTGCTCCCCAACCTGCCTAGGATCTGCCCATAGGCATCTTCAACATAGAGGTCAATATGCTCTTGTCTCTTCCAGACAGGCCTTCAATATTAAATTCTGTTTGTTTTTTGTTTTCCCCCATTGGGAGACGAAGAGTTTGATGCTTCACAAATCACAAACAGATGGGGGGCTCTGGGGGTCAAGCTGTCAAAATCACCATATTTTCTTGGTAGTTTTTAAAAAATGAAGTGTCAAGAGGCCAGCCAAACAACCACCAGTTTCTGTAAGTGGGAACCTGACCCTTACAAAACTGTCCATTGAGGTCAATTCAAGGAGGGAGGGCAGGGGTTTTAACCAAAGTGGGTGAGATAAGGCATCCAAGGGTGACCAGGCTGCACAGACCCCCTCTGGACCCACTTTCATTGCTCTCCTCACCTGGGCCAAATGCCAGGGATCTGAGAATCAACGGCTAAGAAGCAGACCGACAGATTCCAGACCTTAGTCAGTGCTTCTGTGTTGTTAACCACACAGAACTCCCGGTTCAGCGGGCCTCGGATTTTCCACCAGACAGGGCTCTGGTGGGACCTCGAGGAGCTCAGCTGAGCCAGGTGGGCTTTCTGCATTTGGTAAGCACCATTGAAACAGGGGTGCACACATTGTACAAAGAAAATTAACCCAAAGCATTGAAACAGGTGCAAATGGTTGGTCGTCTCAGAAGCAGAAGACTTGTGGATTTCACCTTCCTCCTCCTTCCCCTCCTGCTCAGCTCTGCAGCCCCCACTCCTGACCACCGCTTCGAAAGTCCGCCCTGCAAGCCGGTGCCCCAGGGCCCTCTGGCCGCCCCTTCCTGGTTACTCATCCTCCCAGCCCACTCTGTGGTCGCCTATGCGTGGGAAGAGCCTGGCGGCGCTCCGGCCGGAACCCTCATCCAATGTCGTCACCTGACTGTACCCACAGCGCTTGGGCTCTGGGGAGCCCCGCCACCCCAGCGGGGGAAGCGCGTGGCCCACTCGCCCTCGCCCCCACACTTGCAAACTGCGCCACTCCGTTGTCCTTAAGGCAGGGGACCCCTCAAGTTGTGTGCTTAAGTTTGAATGTTTGTGGACAATATCTGCGTTTGTCCTCAAATTCCCAGGGTTCTGTAAGTAGTGCCCACTTGTAGACGCTGACCTTGAACAACAAGAAACATTAAATTCCCGGGTCCCGTGCTCTCATGACCTCTGCAGAAACCAGACAACTCCCTCCCATCTCCCGGGTCGGGGTCTCCTCACCCTATTCCAACCTTGCCTGACCCCCATTCACCCGCCCCCGCGTCCCCGAAACCAGCCTGGGTCTGTTTCGCGGGGCTGGGAGTTGGCGGCACATCCGCTCACCTGCTGAGGTCGCTCACGAAGCTGCCGCTCTTCTCATCCAGGAAGCGCTTCCAGCCATCGGCCGTCTTCACCCAGCTCTGCCCGGGGGACCTCCAGTCCTGCCCGAGGAACGGCATGGCACCGCGCGCGGACGCACCGCTGTGCGCGTCAACCCGGTGGACGGGACCGGCCGGGCGGCCTCGGGGACGCGCCGCCCTGGGCGGACGCTCGGGGTGCGGAGGCCGCCGAGGGGACGGGCTGCAGGGAACCGGTGTCGAGGGCTGCGGGTTTCGGGGTGCGGAGCGGAGTGCAGGCGCTGGCAGAGGGCGCTGGGCGCTGCGCTGGGAAGGGTCGCGGGGCTCGCGGAATGCGGCGCCGCCGTCCCGGCCGTGGTATTTATCCCGGGCCGCTGGCTGCCGCTCTTTGTTGCCGGAAGAGCCGCCTGCTCTTAGCCCGGCCCCCGGCCCGGAGGCCACGTGGCTTTGTTTATGAGCTCGGCTTGTTTTCCGAGGCGCCCGCGGCTCCAGCTCTTCTAGCTGTTGCACAACCGCGCGCGGGTGGAAACTTGAAGCCGAGCTGCCAGGCCCGGGCTCCCGCTGCCCCTCCGCTCCTGTCCCCTGCGCTCCCTCCCCGCCCCCCGGGCGCAGCTACCGCCGCCCCGAGAGCAAGGCCGGGCGCTCGGGAGGCAGCATCCCATCCTCCCACTGCTCCCGGCTGGCGGGGTGCAACTTGAAGGAGGCCAGAGAGGCGTCTGGGTCACTGTGGGGCGGGATGAGGAGGAGGGACAGCTCCCCGTCCACCCCACCCCGAGCTGTCAGAGTCGAGGCCGGCAGTCAGAGCAAGGCCGGGCGCAGCGCCGCTAGGAGCAGGGTGGGCGGGGGGCGCAGCCTCCTGACCCCTTTCAGCCTAGATCCCGCTCTTGGACCGAAGAGGGACAGCCCCGCACCCCACCCTGCCCCAAGAACTGGTTAACGGGTCCCAGGTCGGTTTTCAGGCTTGTTCCCCGGGTGTCAAACGAACGAGGAGAGGGAAGGAGGCCGAGTGGCATCCGCTCCCTGTCGGCTGGGCGTGAAGAGCAGCGACAGTCCCTGAGCCCACCCTGAGCACCCCAAGCGAGCAGCGCGGGCGTCCGCAGCGCCTGACCCCGCACAGCCGCCAGGGAGCAGGTTAGGGATGTCCTAGCCCCGCTCTTGGTTCCAGCCTCCTTCAGGGCCCTGGGGCTGGGCTTTTGTCTTGAAGAACCGCTGTACCCTCCTCCCCTTCCCACTGTTCCGCATCCTTTGGGCTATTAAGTTCTCTCAGGGAAATAACAAGGCAAGTGTGTTCATCTTGGTGAGGGTTAAGGGAGAGGGGCCCAGAATGCCTTTGCGCCCGGGCTGATCTGGACTAAAGGAACTGCGCTGTGAATGCCGGATGAGGTCCCCAGAGAAGGTTAAGCCAATGACTTACCCAGGTCACAAGGCTATTTCTTCACCGCCCTTAGTAGGATCTGAAATTAAACTGTTTGCTTTCACTTTTTGGGGTGGGTGGGTAGCAATCTATTCCTCTCTGCAGAATGTAAACTCCATGAGAGCTAGTCCATCCTGTTCAAGATGCATCCCAGCACCTTGCCAGGCCCAGAGTATGAACAGGTGAATGGATGTGAGAGGCTGCTGTAGCTTCCTGCCCTTTGTGACTTGTAGTTATGATGCTTCACAGTCTGAGCCGTTTGGTCATTAAATTGCACAGAGCAGTCACAGCAGAGTGAAAAGTCCCTCTGCTAGCTTCCCACTTGATTCATCCAGATCCCTTCCTCTGCAGCCATCCATACCTTCCATTCCACCAACTCCGTGCACTTTGCAAAGATCATTTTGTTTAACACTCCTCATAGAATCCTGTGAGCTGGGTATTGTCGTCTCCACTGTACAGATGAGAAAACTGAGACTCAGAAAAGTTAAATAGCCTGTTTAAGAACCCCCAGCTAGCCTGGGGTGGAATCCAAGCTGGTACCCATGTCTATTGCCAATTCCAACTAAAGCCAGATGACTGGGTTCAAATCATAGTTCCCCACTTAAATAGCTGTGTGACCCTGGGCAAGTTACTTAACCTCTCTGTGCCACATTTCTCTCATTCGTAAAATGGGAATAGTGATAGTAGCTACCTAAAGGGTGTTGTGAAGATTTATTGAGATAATATGTATAAAGTACCCATGATGGTGTTGACACCAATGGTAGTCATTATTATTATTTTTATGCAAAGTTGGCACCTCCATCCTTGACTTCCTTAAGGCCCTATCTTCCCCACCATATTTTAACTTTTGAGGTCATGGAGTGTAGCTCACTCAGCTAATTTCCAGATATAGGAAAATGTGTTGATTGGAGCAAATTGTACAATGAAATGATAGTTTTCATTTATTGCACTTGAACTATGGAAACGGGTCTTATTTGGTTCAGAATTCTAGATTATTCAAAGGTAGACCTGGTACAATTTTAGCTCACTCACTGCCTCATTAAAGCAGTTTAGAGAAATTGTAAAAAGGACTGAAAAACTTGGATACATACGAAATGCTCTGTTGTTCCTAACCAAAATGACATTCGTTTATAGCTTTGACCCAGGGACTGACCACTTGCCACTGAAATGTAATGATGTTTGTTTTTTCGGAGTTTCTCTTTCTGAAAGGGTGTGTGTGTGTATGAAAAATACTTACCAACAGTAGCTGTAAGTTAAAAATAACTTTAGCTGTTGGGTGGGGTAGGGGCAGGAAACAACCAAATTTGTTGGCTCCCCCTATCCAAGTTAGAGCGACTTTTTTGAAGGAAGAGCTGGAGGAACTCAGTATATTAAACCCAACTTGTCAGTATTGTCACAAGGAATGCATGTTTAATGCCACAACAATTTGCATGTGACCTCCCACCCAGTCTGTCTAGGGTGGAGCATCCTTGAAACAGTGTGAAATGCGTCTGTTAGGTGTGTTTGAGCAGGAACTGCCAGCTGTGTGTTATTTTTGGGTCTCTGGCTGCCACGAATCTGTCAGACACATGTCACCTAAACAATTCTTATTCCTTTAATGAGAATCATTTGGTATTCCTCAAATGTCCTGGTTCTGTTTTCGAGAGGTTAAGGACATTTTGCTATAATCCTCCTTCTTTCATAGCCCAATTGTTCAATTTGAATGAAAGTTCTTTTTTCATTTAGAGCCAAGACTGCTAACTTTTGTATACTATAGGGAAAGGATTGCAACCACAGCATTTACACCAGTAACCCAGACTTTCAGTGCCATTTTAAAAAGCACAATTTTAAAAATGAGGATGTTAAATTTGTCATGATAAGTTTGTTAAATTTATTATGGGTGTAAAGCTTTAAATACTGTGTTAGTGCCTGAAATTTATTAAAACAAGCCTTCAAATGGTATCTACAACCCTTCAAATGGTATCTTGAATGGTGGTTTAGTAGCAAATTTTAGTGCTGAGATTTCTCACATGCAACAAAAGCTCGGACTAAAATTCATCCAGGCATTGTATCTGGTAGTTTATTTACTTTCATCACTAATGTTCACAGAACTTTGCAACGTAGGCATTTTTATCCCCATTTTACAGATGAGGAGACTGAAGCTCAGCTGTGTTCAACCACTTACTCAAAAGTCTGCTTGAAATCAAACCAAACTTTTAAAGGTTACCTAGTTCAATTCCCTCCTTTTTCCCATGTGGAGGCTAAGGCCCAAAGAAGAGAAACTCACTCAAATACAGAGCTAGTTAGTAGCAGTCCTGGTTAGTGGGCACCATGAGATCAAACCCAAAGGTTAGAATATTCTGTGAATCTTGCTGGACTGGCCAATGCCCCTGAGAAAAGTAAATTTCAAAGTAAAATTCAAATCCTATGATTTACACATTCCAGTGATTGGATATTATCAGGACTTCTCATCAGTGAGTTTGGTCCAAAGGGTACAAGAAAAGCAATAAAGATTTTTGTGCTCTTAAAGAGGCTACTATTCAGTGTCAACCAGGATCCCAGAGAAAGAGCAGAATCGAACAATCAGGTGCTTTGTATGTCCTTACCTGGCCATCAGACACGATGCAGATCCGCAGCTTGTTATATTTCGACAAACTGTAGTCACTGCATGTTTGGACTTGTCAAGCCTAGTGATTGGAGAAGAGGTTTCTGAGTCATGTTAAATGTGTTTCCTCATATGAGTCAGCTACTGATTTGTCAAATTCTGGAGAAGTCACTTAACCTGTTCAGTTTTTACATGTATTTACACACATGTGTTATAGAGATGGTTGTATGCTTCTGTGACATCATTGGTTGAAGGGCAATCATTAACAATAATTACAAATTTTCACTGGGAAATAGAAAAATACAATCTTCTGTCCTTTTTTTTTCTTGGGTGCTTTGTATATCTCTGCCTGCCTTAAACCCATCATTTCCCCCCAGAAAGCAAAAGTCTGCAGATGCGCTGTGTTCACTGCTGTATGTATGCCTGATGCCTGGCACATATGAGGTGTCAGTGCGTGTGGAAGTGAATGTCTAAGTTGTGGACCATGGGCTGAAAACCATTTTACTGTTTGTCTCAGCTGATTCCATAGCAATAAAAATAAAAAAGAGCCCATGATTTCTTTTAGACAACAGTTTATTCATTTCAGGAAGAAGAAAGTAATTTAACAAGAAGTACAGAATGTTCATCTTCTTTCCCATCCTGACTACTGCCTGAGAAATTCAGTCCCTAAGGGACGTAATATTTTCAATCAGGGTTTACTGTTGATAGTAGTTTAAGAAATAATTTAGTCTTTAAAATATCTGCTTGGCTAAAAATGGTATTCCATAAAAGTCTTTGCTCAAGGTCTTCAAATTATGTATGTGTTGAAGAGCTGGTACATAAATTAGATTTTTCCCCTCTGTCAACTAAACAAAAGGAGTGGTGGTCTTTAGGTCTGTTTGTTTTTTTTAAAAAAAGCATCTTAAAGGCTGTAAAATTTATTTTTCTTCAAAGATCTTTTATTGTTTTTTTTTTTTTTTTTTTTTAGAGAGAGAGAGGAATGGAGAGGGAGAGAGAGAGAGGAGAGAGAGAAATACTGATCAGCTGCCTCCTGCACACCCCACATCGGGGATCCAGCCCACAGCCTGGGCATGTACCCTGACCAGGCATTGAACCAGCAACCTTTTAGTGCACAGGACAATGTCCAACCAACTAAGCCACACTGGCCAGGGCCAGGCTGTAAAATTTATTATAGAATATCATTTATTCATTGTCTCAACAGGGATACATCAGACCTTTGCTATGTTTCTGGTACTCTTCTAAAGCATCTCAGGAAACACAAACACGAACATTTACTCTCAGAGCATATAGGCCACAGGGAGACTGAGGGACATAAGTGTGGATTTCCAAATTTGTGACAAGTGCAGCGATAGAGATTTGCACATGGGTTGTTGGGACACCCATGAGGATAAGGCACCTCGCCCACACCTGGCTGGAGTCGTTAGGCCAGGCTTCCTGGAGTTGGTCTTCAACTGGTTCTTAAAGGATGAGGAGGCAGGAACTCCATTTGAACAATGTTTAGAAGGATCTTCTCTTTTGCGCTCACTGATCTGACCCATCTTGAAAGAGATGGTTTTCCTCTGCCAGTGGTCACAGCACACGGTCCTGTACCAGGAAATGAAATGTTCCATTTTCACATCCTGAAAACATGTTATAAATATATATAGTGCTATTTCTCACTACAAATCAGTTATGAAACACTTTTAAACAAATAAGCAAAAGATGAAATTGCCTAAAAGTAACAAATGAATGGGTGAGTGCTAAAAATATGTGTGTGTATCTATAATAATAAAAGAATAATATGCAAATCTACTGAATGACCGAAGAGCAGAACGATCGTCCGGATGACCTTCTGGACGACCACGCTATGACATGCACTGGTGCCAGGCCAGCCAAGGCCAGTTTGATGCGATTGGTGGTGGGGGGGCCTTGCCCAGGCCACCCTCTGTGGGGCGATCGATGGGGGGGCTCCACAATCGATTGCCCCAAAGAAGGAGGCCCAGGCCACCAGCCAACGGGGTGATCTATGGGGGTGGGGACCCTCCACAAATGCAGAGCCCCAGTCAGGTGTGCGGGGTCTTCCTCTGCTGGGCGATTGATCACAGAGCCCCGCAATCAGCTGCCCCAAAGAGGGAGGCCCAGGCTACCGGCCAGTGACGCTGCGGCAGGTGTGTGGGGCTGGCCAGCGATTGCCCTGCAGAGGGAGGCCCAAGCCAGTCCAGTGATCGCACCCCACGCCTGTTGCCCGCAGAGGGAGGCAACTGGTGGGGGGGGGGGGAAAGGGGGAGGGCCACACAGATGGCAAGCAGTGGCAGCGGTGGGGCATGGCCAGCTGCCGGCAGCAGGGGGAAGGAAAGTCCTAATAGGCCCTGATCACCACCCAGGCCTAGATCCTACCTGAGGGGTCCTGGATTGCGAGAGGGCGCAGGCCAGGCTGAGGGACACCCCCCGCCCCCGTGCACGAATTTTGTGCACCAGGACTCTAGTCCTATATAATAAAAGGCTAATATGCAAAATGACTGAATGGCAGAACAGCCAGTCACTATGATGTGCACTGACCACCAGGGGACAGACACTCAATGCAGGAGCCGCCCCCTGGTGGTCAGTGTGCTCCTACATGGGGAGCGTCGCTCAGCCAGAAGCCAGGCTCACGGCTGGAGTGCAGTGGTGGTGGCGGGAGTCTCTCCCAGCTCTGAGGCAACATTAAGGATGTCTGACTCCTGGCTTAGGCCATTCAATTAGAACCTCCTGTTAGCCTCCTGGTTCAGAGGGATGCATTCCTGTGTGGTGGTTGAAGGTTGTGCTTACTTTCAAATATAGGACCTAAAGGGACCAGATCTTCTCGCTCCCTGCTGTGGTCTAGCCAGAGGCAGGCATGTGACAAGCTTAAGGGATCACACACTCTCGGGGCGGGACGAGGAGAGTGACAGGAGGTTGGTGGCTCCTTGTTGGAGGGCATTTGTGGCGAGCATGGGATGGAGGGGTTTGACGCCAGGTGGTCTCTGCTGCAGCAGATTTGCCCTGGTCCTCGCTGTCTGGTCTTCTTAGGCTCTCTTAGCTCCGACCTCGGTTTTCCATGCCTATTTCTTTAACCTCGTGATGATGCTATGGACCCTGATAGTCTTCCAATAAAATATTTGTGCTTAGGAGAGTCAGGGTCGATTTCTGTTGCTTGTAAACACTAATCCTGACAGTATGGAACTTCGATGTAGGAGAAGTAGTCAGAGACTGGGTTACACACAAAAGACATAATGTCTCCTCCACCCATCACTCCTCTAAGCCCCTGAGTCTCATGTGCTTATGTGTGCACTTGGGCCAAGAGTTGAATTAGAACAGAGAGGATGATTTGTAAGTATTAGGACTTACCAAAGAAATCATCTGCTGAGAAGGCTGGACTCGAGCCCAGACAGGGGATTTTAGCTTACACAAAATTGGCAGATTTAGAAATATTGAGACAGAAAAGAATGTTGAGCTGTCCATATGCGAAAGCAAAAGATGAGGAATTGAAAAGCTTCGAGCTGTAGATTTTGCTTATAAAACCATGGAATGAGCATCATCAGGGCAGCGAGGCTAAGCCCAGAGAAAGTTCAACTGGTGATATCTTATAAATTTCCCTACGGTACCCCTTTTCTTATAAACTGTTTCTGAAATTGATGTTTCAGATGTGGAACTTAACTGGAAGGCAGTCATATTTATTGAGTGCCTATTGGTTTATTTAATTCACTCCCAAACCCTACATGGTATATATCTCCATTTTATTCACAAGGCAACTGCAAAGTTAGAATCACACAGCTCCCAAGAGGCAGAGCTGGAATCTGAATCCAGGACTTTTGACTCAAAACCTGGGCAGGCTCTTCCTATGACACCATTCTGCCTCCTGAAAGTTACATGAGGGCAACAAGGAGAGTAAGGGCAGAGAAGCGAGCTGTTAGGAAGAAAATTATCTTCCATATAGGTGACTCAGGACCAGAGATATAGCTGATAGTTATTAACATAGCTGCCATTGTGCAGTGTGAAGGGACCTTGATTGTCTTGCTGTCTTACATAATATAACCTCTAAGTAACCAAGGAACTCATTGATGGCAAAAGAAGTTTAGTGCTGGGTTCGTGCTGACATTAGTTGATTAAAAAAATATATATTTATTGATTTCAGAGAGGAAGGGAGAAGGAGAGAGAGATAGAAACATCAATGATAAGAGAGAATCATTGATTGGCTGCCTCCTGCATCCCCCCGACTGGGGATGGAGCCTGCAACCCGAGCATGTGCCCCCCTTGACCAGAATCGAACCCGGGACCCTTTAGTCGGCAGGCTGACGCTCTATCCACTGAGCCCAAACCAGCAAGGGCTAGCTGATTTTACTGTGTAACCCATCACTCAGAAGCTTGACAGAACCTGGAATGACCATCTAAATAAAGACTGCTGGGAAGTAACATCGTCCAAGTTTGGGGCTCCTGTCCTAGAATTCAGTAAACAGAGTGTCTCTCCCATTTCCAGAATGCATGGTCTTAGAACAGGGGTGGGCAAACTTTTTGACTCGAGGGCCACAATGGGTTCTTAAACTGGACCGGAGGGCCAGAACAAAAGCATGGATGGAGTGTTTGTGTGAACTAATATAAATTCAAAGTAAAGGAGCGGAGGGGAGAGCAAGAGAACCAGATAGAACAGCCAGATCCGGCCCGTGGGCCGTAGTTTGCCCAAGGCTGTCTTAGAAGCAAGGAAGGAGATGGGAGTAGCCCCACCTCACATTAGACTATTACACCTAAAAATTCACTTAGAGCATTTTGGCTTCCCATCCCTGAAATCATGGCATGGTTTCATTAAAGTTGAAATTGTCCTTGATTATTTAGACTATTCATGTCACTGAAACAACAGGCAGACAGAAGGTTACTGTATTAAGTAGAGCAACTGATCCTCATTAATAGGGGAAATTAGGTTACTGCTACCCAATGAAGGCAAGAAGAACCATATCCAGAGCCCAGAAGACTCACTGGGTCACTTCTTACTACTCTCATCCTATCTAATAAAAGAGTAATATGCAAATTAACCATCACTGCACTCCACTTACAAGCCACGCCCACCAGCCAATCAGGAGCTAGTATACCAATTAACCCAACCAAGATGGCTGCAGCCATGGAGCAAGCAGGAGGCTTGGGTTTCCCTGGCAATGGAAGAAGCCAAGCTTTCCACACACCCTGGAAGGCCCAGGCCTCCACTCAAGGTTACAAAGTTTCAATTATAGAAGATAAATAAATCCCAGATACCAGGGCCTCTACTTGGGTCGCTGGGGGGCGTGGCCAGCCTGCAAACCACCACAAGCCCCTCACTCAGGCCACCCCATGCCCCAAGGGAACCCCCACCCTGATCTGGGACACCCTTCAGGGTAAACCAGCCGGCCCCCACCTATGCAGCAGGCCTCTATCCTATGGAATAAAAGAGTAATGTGCAAATTGACCATCACTCCAACACACAAGATGGCTGCCCCCAAGTGGTCAAAGATGGCTGCCCCCATGTGGACACAAGATGGCCAGCAGGGGAGGGCAGTTGGGAGGGATCAGGCCTGCAAGGGAGGGCAGTTGGGGTGACCAGGCTGGCAGAGGAGGGAAGTTGGGGGCAACCGGGCCTGCAGGGAAGGGTAGTTGGGGGGGACTCAGGCCTGCAGGGGAGGGCAGTTATGGGCAAACAGGCTGGCAGGGGAGCAGTTTGGCATCAATCAGGCTGGCAGGGAAGTGGTTAGGGGGTGATCAGGCTGGCAGGCAGAAGAGGTTAAGGGCAATCAGGAAGGCAGGCAGACGAGCAGTTGGGAGCCAGCAGTCTTGGATTGTGAGAGGGATATCCGACTGCCCATTTAGGCCTGATCCCGGTAGGATCGGGCCTAAACGGGCAGTCGGACATCCCTCAAGGGGTCCCAGATTGGAGAGGGTGCAGGCTGGCCTGAGGGACACCCCCCCCTCCGTGCACGAATTTCATGCACTGGGCCTCTAGTATACAATAATAATGGTTAGTGGAAAAGTGTGACAACTCAGCCTTTACAGGGTCACTAAGAGCTCTGATCCTATGGAAATGAAAGGTTGAGTTTATCCTATCAGATAACAAAATTCTAGGCATTTGAGGTGCCGAGGGTAGGGAGAAGGTGGAATGGTGGTGAAGAAAGACTTTTGATTGTTGCTGCATGACCAGCGGCTGAGGTGTGGACTGTAGCATGTCTTCTCTAATTGATTATACTTTTCTTTTTCTGCTTGCCTCTCTGCTACCTGGTGTGAAGGGTATGTTACAGTTTAGGTTGTGAGTGAGAGTGCGACTGTATTGACATCTCCTTACCATGACATGGCAGTTTACGGGACTTCGTGTCTCAGTAACGTTGGGGATGAGAGTCTCTTCATCTGAATGAGGGACACAATAGATGTTGAGTGGATGCGGAAGTGGTGGATCCTGCAGGTTCCCCTCAGCGTCCTCCAGGTAGGCAGAGCCCCTCACACCACCTCCCCCAGGCTCCTTGTCCTCTGGTTTCCTGTGGGGTTTGGTCAGTGAAAGTTACCTGCAGCAGATTAAACGGTGGGAGGAGACAAGTCAGAGTATCGCTTCCTCTCTTTCTCCTTGTGTCAGCACGAGGCTTAGCCCTCCCACGACTCTGGTTCCTGCCAGCAGCTCCTCAGCCCTGATTTCAGCTCTCATTGGACTCTGCAAAACCCCTTTCCTCCTCTTGCCCCTAAGACACAGAGGTGGCAGCCGCTTCCTGCTGCCCTCACCTCTTGCAGGCTCCCTTAACTCTGTCCACACCTCTGTAACTGATCCCTTCTTTAAACTTCTTAAGTTAAACTATTTGAGCAGAATTTTATAACCTATTGGGCCCCTGTGGGAAACAAATTAGGAGCTGATTTCATTTTATTGACGCATAAATGACCATTTTACTTACTCTACTGAAGCAGCCTTAATTTTCCCAAAGGATAGGCAGTGGTGTTTCTTGAAAAAGCAAGGGTTCCTGTAATATTTAAATCAATTTCATGTACAAATGTTTGATTCACATGCAGCCTTCCAGGGAGAAGTCATGCCAGGAATAATACAAACTAAGAGGAGGGGGCTATTTTAAAAGTCTTTTTTTACCTAAGAAACTTAGGCAAATATACTTTCCTTCTAGCATTATTATGGCAAGATACATCATTTCTGTGTCATATATGAGAAAGTTGATTTCTACAGGTATGTAGTAGAATTTTGCTGTTACTCTACTTTTCCAATTGGCTGTCATCAAGTTATAATCCTTTAGGATATGCACTCACCGAACATTTATTTATTCCTCTCCAAGTTTTTAGTTGATCCAGCCCCGCCTGTGGATTTTTCACTGGCTTCTCTCCTTTGCAGCCAAATGGGTCCTGACTAAGCCAGACATGGGCAGCTTAGGGAACAGGAGATCTGTGTGGCTTTGACCGAGGCACTAACGTCTTCCAGTATTCCTTGATTTCCCCATATTTGAGATGAGTGGGTAGATGACTTTTATGCTCTCTTTCAGTCCTGTAAAAACTATGCATCTGTATCAGTCCAGTCTTGCAAACTCCTCCTCTCCGCTTTTCAAATGAAAATAAAACAAACCTGCTTTGCAAGGTGCTCCCAAATGCAAGCGATGTGCTTGAGCTGATGTTATCGTCCTTGAGCACAGCCATACCTCGATGAAAATGAGGACTGTTAACATATCTGCTTGCAACTTTTATGGGAAGTTTCTTCCTCGGGAAGAGGGGTGGAACACTAGGCCTAAAATAGTATAATCATGCACTGCTTAACGATGGGGATACCTTCTGAGAAACTCATCGTTAGGTGATTTTATTGTATGAACTTCATAGTGAACCTACACAAACCTAGATGGTCTAGATCTAGCGCCTACCACACACCCAGGCCATATGGTATAGCGGGCCGCGGTTTGCCGCTCTGTTGACTAAAGAGTTTGCCGACCACTGGCTATTGCTCCTAGGCTACAACCTGTACAGCATGGGACTGTACTGGATACTGTAGGCAACTGTAATACAAGGGTAAGTATTTGGGAACCTAAACATATCTAAACATAGAAAAGGCACAGGAAAAGTATAGTATAAAAGATAAAACGTGGTATGCTTGTGTAGTGCACTTACCGTGAATGGAGCTTGCAGGACCAGAAGTTGCAGTGGGTGAGTCAGTGAGCGAGTGATGAGTGAACGTGAAGGCCTAGGACCTCTCTGGGCACTACTGAACTTGATGCACACTGTATGCTTAGGCTACACGAAACTTCTAGAACAGCACGAGCTTCAATCGAGCACAAGACAATGCAATTAAGAGACGCAGTAGGCACAAGAAGGATGAGGCTGCTGCCAGCGGAAGGCATACCGTTTTGCATCAATTTTTTTTTATAAGTAGAAAGAATTGTTTATTATCATCATGTGCTGCATATGCTTGTGTGTGCTGTACGTTTACGCTGCTGGCAGCCCAGTAGGTTTGTTCACACCAGCGTCACCACGAACACGTGAGTAACGCGTTGCTCTGGGACGTCAGGTGGGACGTCAGGATGGCTGTGACGTCACCTCGGCTGGACGTCCTGACCCGGAAGTAGGCATTTTTCAGCTGCATTGTAATCTTAGGGGAGCAACTTGCCCATGTATGCGCTCCCTCGTTGGCCTGAAGATCATTTTTTTTGGTGCAAGACTATCTATTTTGCTCGTGATAGAAACAGCGGGAGAGTCTTCAGGAATCGGGTGAGGTGCTCGCGCAGTGATGGCCCGCAGGGGGGCGCTCCCGCAGGCGAGCTGAGGTCGGGGTTCTCGGTCCCAGCTCTCCGAAGCACAGGGGACCTAGTCTGGGGGTCAGGATTCCTGGGCCCTAGAAGAATAACTCAATTACTTAGTGGTTTAGAGTTGATGCGTTTTAACATATATTATCCCCTGTGAGCTATTCCCTCTGCCTGTAGTATTCTTCCTCAGGGACTGGGTTTTATTTCACTAGTTTACACTTACATTTTTTAAAAATACATGTTTTTGTTGATTTCAGAGAGAGGAAGGGAGAGGGATATATATATAGAGAAACATAAATGATGAGAAGAAATCATCGCAGGGCTGCCTCCAGCACGCCCCACACTGGGGACGGAGCCTGTAATGGGGCATGTGACCTGGTTCATGGGTTGAAGCTCGACCACTGAGCAGCACTGGCCGGGCTCCACTTACTCTTCAGGGGTCCTCAGACTTTTTAAACAGGGGGCCAGTTCACTGTCCCTCAGACTGTTGGAGGGCCGGACTATAGTTTAAAAAAAAAAACTATGAACAAATTCCTATGCGCACTGCGGGACCGGTATGAGTCGGCTGCTAAGCAGGACAGGCAGCGGCATCGGCGGGCCGGATAAATGTCCTCGGCGGGCTGCATGTGGCCCGGGGCCGTAGTTTGAGGACGCCTGCAGGTCTTATCTTGGATGTTCTTTAGGGAGGGTTTCTGGCACCCGGGACAGCTTGGTTCCTGTAGTGATCACAGTGAAGCAGGGCAGATGTTGGTTGTCAAACATACCGTCTCACCCCCTTCACCCCTTTTTATAACAGCCTCTCCTTTGCGGGGAAATTGCCCCCTTTCTGTGTGGTTCTGGTGGGTTGTTAGTCGCAGTGCCAGCCTCCTTCCCCACAGGGGTTGCCAGGTAACTGGGCTGAGCCAATCATAGTCCCTACCCGGCCCAGTGATTAATCCGTAGATAGACATGCGGTCTTCTCTGAAATTCATCTGGAGAGACCTTGAGAGAGGGAAGGTCTTTCTGAGGGGGCCGCTGAGCCGGAGCATGTGCATCTCGGGATACCAGAGGCTATTTTTCTTAGCAGCATTGAGGAGAACTATCAGCATTAAGAGAGAAAGAAGGCCCAGCACCAAGGGAAGCAGTGATGACCAATGGAATAAGAATGAGAGCCCTTTTTAGAAATATACTCCATATACCATAAATGGACCCTTTTCAAGTGTACAATTCAATGGTTCTTACTTTATTCACAGAACAGATTTATACAACCATCACTATTACCTAATCCCAGAACATTTTCATCACAGAGTTAAGAAACGCTGTAACCTTTAACGAGTCACTCCCAATTCTCCCTTCCTCCCAGCCCTTGGGAACCACAAACTTACTTTCTGTCTCTACACATTTGTCTATTCTGGACATTACATATAAATGGAATCATAATAGAAGGCCTTTTGTGCCTGCCTTCTTTCACCTAGTATAATTTTTTCAAGGTTCATCATTATTGAAGCATGTAACAGTATTTCAGTCCTTTTTGTGGTTCAATAATATTCTATTGTATGGATATACCACATTTTCTCCATCATCAGTTGATAGACATTTGCCTTGTTTATTTTTTTATTTTTTTATTTTTTGCTATTATAAATAACTAGAGGCCTGGTGCATGAAATTCGTGCATGGCGGGGTGTGTCCCTCAGCCCAACCTGCACCCTCTCCAATCTGGGACACCTCAAGGGATGTCCGACTGCCCGTTTAGGCCCAATCCGGGATTGGGCCTAAACGGGCAGTCGGACATCCCTCTCACAATCCAGAACTGCTGGCTCCTAACTGCTCGCCTGCCTGCCTTCCTGATTGCTCCTAACCACTTCTGCCTGCCAGCCTGATCACCCCCTAACCACTCCCCTGCCAGCCTGATTGATGCCTAACTGCTTCCCTGCCAGCCTGTTTGCCCCTAACTGCCCTCCCCTACAGGCCTGGTCACCCCTAACTGCCCTCCCCTGCAGGCCTGGTACCCCCCAACTTCTCTCCCCTGCAGGCCTGGTCCCCCCCAACTGCTCTCCCCTGCAGGCCTGGGTCCCCCCCAACTGCCCTTCCCTGCAGGCCCAGTCGCCCCCAACTTCCCTCCTCTGCCAGCCTGGTCACCCCTAACTGCCCTCCCCTGCAGGCTTGATTGCCCCCAGCTGCCCTCCCTTGCAGGCCTGGTCCCTCCCAACTGCTCTCTCCTGCTGGTCTTCTTGTGGCAGCCATCATGTGTCCACATGGGGGCAGCCATCTTGTGTGTTGGAGTGATGGTCAATTTGCATATTACTCTTTTATTAGATAGAATGCTGCTATGAATTTTTCATAGAATCTTACACAATTATAATAAGTTATTTCTATAATAATTTCTTAGTGTCTGTCTTTCCCAGGAGAGTTTAGACCAGGGGTGGGCAAACTTTTTGACTCGAGGGCCACAATGGGTTCTTAAACTAGACCGGAGGGCCGGAACAAAAGCATGGATGGAGTGTTTGTGTGAACTAATATAAATTCAAAGTAAAGGAGCGGAGGGGAGAGCAGGAGAACCCTCCGCTCTTTCGGCTCCGCGGGTCCGATAGAATAGCCGAACGGGCCGGATCCGGCCCGCGGGCCGTAGTTTGCCCACGGCTGGTTTAGACATTGCCTAACAGCTAGTAGATGTTCAACGATTACACGTTTACTGAGTAAATAAATGAAAGATCTGGGAGTATGACCCCCATTTTACACACAAGGAAGCTAAGGGCCAGGGAGATTAAGCAACTTGCCCAAATCATATAACTAGTTTATCTACCAGACTTCCTAATTATAAACAATGGAAACCAACTTTGGCTGATTTAAGAAGAAAAGTAATTTAAGGAAAGGCTTTTTGGGGAATTCACAGAATCACCAGGGAGACCCAGGCTTAGAAAATGAGCTGGAACAAGGAGGCAAGGTGGCTGGCAGGATGGAGGCCAGAATCGTGTCTAAAAGCAGACTAGTGAGGACACTGCTGACGTCTCTCCTGACCAGAGGACATTGCCACTGCTGCCATCATGTCCCTGGACATCAGACATTACCGCTACTGCTGTGGCCTCACCAGAATGCCTTTCCATTGGCCCTCCTTCTTTGTATTACCAGCTTCTGATTGAAAGCCTAGGGGATCCTCTAATTGGCTGTGAGTTGGTTACAAAGGAAGGTGGGAAAGTGAGTATCTGGCCTTTTAGACTTCTGTAGTGGAGGTGGGCTCTGCCTTACCCAGCACTCTTAGTGGGGAGTTCTCTAGACAGGGAGATTTAGTATTGGGTAGGAAAAAATTTTCACTCTCATAATAGGTAGAAAGTCAGGTTTCCAAATTGAATACCTTTTAATTGTTGGATAGCTTCTGAAAAAATGCCCAGTTCCATGAACCTTTTGAGCCAGTGAAAGCCTTGCTGTGTTATTTTTCATTTGCTTCCCACTCTCCAAATGTCAGGTGTCAAAGCCATGACAGGTCACCAAGTACTCAGGAGGCCTATTAATTCTTACTTATCTTCCACCTTTTATTTTAAAAGCAAATACTGCCAGAACACAGTGCCTTTTTAAATGTAAGCAGAGTTGAATGCTTTACAAAATAATTTTAAACATCACAAAGATATTCAGAAAAACTTGAGGGCTTCAGCCTCTGATCTTGCCGTGCATGTGTGATTGGAGAGTCTCCTTGTTGCTGTAGACCTTGAGAGGAGTGGCCTGGTAGCCGTACCTATCTCCCCCTTTTGTACTAAAGGGGAATATATTGAGAAACGCATGGCTTTTTCCTTGATGTTCCCAGCACTTTTCATGAGTGAACTCCCTCAACATGAATCTCAAGGGAAGTTGGCCCCACACAGACCATCCATCTGGTGCTCATGGAAAGAGAGCTATTGCACCACCAGAGAGGCTTCATCCCGAATTAAGCAGTCATTGATTAGATCTGTGTAAAAATGCGCCCTCCCTCCTCTGCCCTTGGGCACATGGATAATTAAGCTGCATAATTATTCAGAACCGCTAAGGAGATGCCAAGCTCCCTGTACTTAAGCCAAGAGATCTCAGGGTTGTTAGCTGTAGAGGAAGGACATTCCAGAGAACAAGGCCATCTCTCTTTATCTTGGGTGTTCCAGCTGGGGGTTTCTTAGAGAGAATCCAGTTTCACCCCAAACCATTTTATAGGCCCTCAAATTGGGGCCACGAGTGGTCAGGAACCTGCTCACGGTTCAAGCTTAATAGTGGCAGGGTCCAGGCAAAACTTTGATTCTCCAGCCTGGCCAGTGTGGCTCAGTGGTTGAATGTCGACCTATGAATCAGGAGGTCATGGTTCAACTCCGGGTCAGGGCACAGGCCGGGTTTTCGGGCTCAGTCCCCAGTGTGGGGCATGCAGGAGACAGCCAGTTAATGATTCACTCTCATCATTGATGTTTCTATCTCTCTCTCCCTCTTCCTTCCTCTCTGAAGTCGATTAAACATACACACACACACACACACGCACACACACACACAACCCCCTTGGTTCTCCATATCTAAAATAGAGGTGATAAAAATAATAAAATTTGCCTGTGAGTTATAAGCTTGTTCTGACATCAAATGAGAAAATATATGTGGAAGCACTGTTGTACAAATATTCGGTAAATTCAGCAGAGTGCTTAATCTCTCTGCGCCTCAATATATCACCTGTGAAATGGAAATAATATTGTCAGTCCCATGTCATCAAGTTGTATGAGGATTAACTAAGTTAAAACGTAAATTACTTGGGATAGAACTTGGCACATTGTGTGTGCTTATTGAATGCTAGCTATTATGTTGGTTATGGAATCTAACTTCCAAGGGAAACTTCAATTAGGTCCTGCTACTTGGCTGATAAATTAAAAAGTTAATTAAGTGACTAACTTACTCCCCTCCAAATTTTCTTCTTGGAAATTTGCCCCAAAGCCAAGGTCTCACTGTCCTACTTTAATGAGCCCAGGAAGAGTAGAGAGGCCTGTCTTGGAAACTGAGGAACTTGGCTGTCATCTTTCTAAATGTGCAACCTCTGGGTACTGTCCTGCAGGTGAACTTGTTTCAAATTCTGGCTCTGTCAGTTGCTGGTTGGGTGCCCACAGGCCAACCCCTTCCTTTCCTTGGGAATTTATTTCCTCAACTGTAGTTCTAGATGCCTCTGTAAAATATGTAGTCATTGGACCTGAATTTACTGATTCCTATAATAAGGTGGTATAAGTCAAGCCTGTGGATTCTAGAGTTAGAGTGTTGGGTTCAAGGTCAGTCTTCTGTGACTGGGCAAGTTATTTAACCACTTTAAGCCTCAGTTTTTGATCTGTAGAATGGGGATAATAACAGTACTTCCTTCAAGAGTTGTTGTAAGGATTAAATTAGATAATATATATATATATAAGCTACTCAGTGCAGTGACTGGCACCCTGTAAGCTCCTACTGATGTATTGGCTTGAAATAACAGCCACTGGAACATTTATTTCTGCAGCTAACCTCCTAGTATTAGCTTCTTTCTTCCATGTTCTTAGTCTTTTTCTTTGAAGCCAAGTACACAAGTTTTGGTTAACTGAGAGTTCTGGTTGATTGAAGGCTGGTTAATCAAGACTTGGCTCCCATCTCTTTTTGTGGTTCATGCATATTTATGATAGAACTAGAGGCCCAATGCACGAAATTCGTGAAAGGGGCTCGGCCCTCGCAGCTGCAGCTTCGTCCAGAAGGTCGTCCAGAAGGTTGTCCGGAAGAACATCTGTTCATCTAATACTGTGACATTAAATGGCATGAATTTTTTTGCAATGTTTATAAAATTAGTACACACATACAGAAAAGAAGAATATCTAGCCTGATTTTGTCAAGCAATTGAAGTGTGGCTTCATCACTCAGGATGGGCTAAGTGAGCTGGCAGAGTGCCAGGGTCTACTCAACAGCTCAAGAGAGACTGCAGTACCAACAGCACTTCTGTTCATGGGTCTAAGTCACAATAGTGAGAGAGAAAACACCATGGACCTTGTCCTGCTTGTCATGGCTGCAGAAGGCATGCTGAATGTGCTATGAAGGTTACTCTAACAAAATACTGAAGGAGATGTTCCACTACAGGCGAAGCAACCACCGGACACCAAGATTGGGTACGTTCTTATTTAGAACTAAATCGAATAGTAGAAGTAGTTTTATACTAAATACTGTAAACCAAAGAACTTAAAGCACAATTTAAATCTAGAAATTGTTCTGGCAGAAAAAAAAAAAAAAAAGAAGAACATCTGGAAGGTCGTTCGGCTATCTAGTCTAATCAGCATATTATGCTTTTATTATTATAGATTTGCAAGGGGGGTGTGCTGGACATCAGATGGCACTTGTCCTGAGTACATTCATTCTAAGGGAAGGAAATTGATATAGGTTCCCACGCAATAGACACCATTCTGAATCGCTTAAGGCAAGCTGACCTTTGGGAGGTTTAGTTTAGACAATATCACACTTCTGCAGAAAAATAAAAATATATCTAATATCACATTTTGTCTGGGTGCACCAGGGAATATATTTTTATTGGAGGTAAATAAAAAAGAAGCAACCGCCCCGTTGACAAAAGAGTAATAAATAGTAATAAAATCTCCTGTGAACAGCCACTTCTTAGTAATTTGGACCCAGAAGATGTGGGTTCAAAGTCAAGGGTGGAACAATATTAGATGCATCAATAAAAACATAAAGATTGTGGAGAAACTGATTATGGATTTATGACATGTTTATGAGACCAAATTTTTGCTTTTTAAGAGCCTCCTTTCCATGGTTTTACAAGAAGAGGCAGCTCTAGAGAATGTTTCTACTCGGCCTCCTGTAGAGAGATGAGGGAGGCGGTGGGTGGGAGGCAGAGGGGTTGCTTATCTAGTGATGGAAGAGCAGAGCAGGTGAACTTGCTTAAGAGCCTCAGCCCTTTTGCATAGGAAGTCAACCCAAGGGTCTTGGTCTTAGGTCAGCATCCGGGCAAATGTTCCCTCTGGGAGAAAGGTCTTAGAGGCAGTTCTTACTCCAGCCAGCCCTTGGGTTCTAGGCCATGGGGTCCTTGGCACCATTGGTAATGGAACCACTTGTCTTTTGTGGCTCTCAGTACTCTTTCCTCAGCCCCTGGTCCATGCTATAACCTCCCTGTACCTCCCACCTTGCTGTCTGGTGACCTCTGCTCATACAGTCCCCTAACTCCCTCTCCCAGGTCTCTTTCAAGAGGTTTTCTGCTCTTACCATCCTCCCACTCATTGAGACTTTTTTTCTGTCTCAGATAAACCAATTATAGTACCTAAATACTATCAATACCATCCATTGAGCATTGACTAAAAACTCATTGCTAGGTGCTTTAACAAGATTCTCTAAAATTCCTACAACACTCCATAGGGTATTTGTAGCTCCAATTTTCATTAAACTGAAGCTCAGCTTGGTTACTTGACTTATCCAAAGGTACATAGCTAGTTAGCGGCAGAGCCAGAATTAATCCCAGACCCTTTGTCTCCAAGATCTGGACTCTTTCTACAATCCCAGTGGTCTTCCAACTATGTGTCACTATGGGACTTTTCTCATAACAGAGTCATATGGAAGATAAATAGAGGTTGAACTGTCCCATCGGGAGCACAGACGGGTACTCTTGTCATATGTTGACAAGTCACTCATTTTGAGTTAACTGTTAGGTAGAACTTATGTATTAATTAGTTCAGTGGGATTGAGTTCTTTCTGAGCACATACTTTCTTATTGTAAGAAAGTCCCTGGCAATTAACTTACCCTCTGTGGGTTTGTAAATTGGGGATGATAAGTTGTAGTTAGGTTTAGAGGAGATAATGATGTAAAGTGTCTGATACATGGGAGGCACTCTGTAACTTGCCATAGTTACTATGATTTCACATTTGATTTTATTCAAAATTCCAAGATTACAAGGATGAATTTCTCATTTAATGAATGACCAAAGAGGGTGTTGCTTTCTTCAAAGACCCTAGAATCCACATAGGTCTTAGAGGCTCTCCAGCCCTGCACAGCAGAGAAGGTTCCATCCACCTGGAAAAATGGAAAGAGTGCTGGTGGGTGTTTAAGTCTGGGAACAGATGCACACCACTGTTTTCAGTACCTGGGCATGCTACTGGCAGGAAATTTGAAAGGAGACCATTTCCAAAATCCCATCCCCGGAATGACATGATAGACATGGCTTGGGTGACATGCCCATTTCCTGAAGCAATTGCAGTGTATAGGAGAATTCAGATTGGCACCACCAGCAGCCGAGAGGATGGGCCTGCCCCACCTGAACCAGCTGGACTACACGTAGGAGAGGAGCATCCTTCAGAGATGCTGGGCAGACAAGAAGGCTTACCTCCTCCACCATGAGCACATCATTATGGTGGCACTGAGGGGGCGGGGGTGGGCCGGGACACCCGCTTTCTGAGATCATAGCCTTGTTGGGGAGTGTGGCATGTACCTTTCTTCTATAGTGATAGAACTTTTGCCATGGTTGCCTGTGGTAGACAGAATAATGCCCCCCAAAGATGCCCATGTCCCAATCCCCAGAACCTATGAATATGTTATGTTACATGGCAAGGGGGAATTGAGGTTACAGATTAAATTAAAGATACTAATCAGATGGCCTTAAAATAAGGAGATTAGTCTGAATGATCCAAGTAGGTCTAATGTAATCACATGAGTCATTAGATGGGGAAGAAGGTGGCAGAAGAATCAGAACCAGAGAGATGGCACTGGGAGAAAGACTCACCTGGCCAGTGCTGGCTTTGAAGATGGGAGGAAGTTGTGATCTAAGGAACACAGGTGGCCTGTAGAAGCTGGAAAAGGCAAGACATGGATTCTCTTCTAGAGCCTGCAGAAGGGAACCCAGTCCTGCTGACACCTTGGTTTTGCGCAGTGAGACACATTTTACACTTCTGACAACCAGAATTAGAGATAATAAATTAGTGCTGTGTTAAATCATTAAGTTTGTGGTAATTTGTTACAGCATTAGTGCCCCACCCCCACTTCCTTTCTCCACCTCTCTTCCATCCTGCTACCTAGCTGTGGATGCCAACTGGACCAGGGGGACGAAGCCAGACCCTACAGAGGTGCAGGCATGAGCTGGAAGGAGCAGAGCCACAAGTCAGCCTTGGGATTTCTACTTCTGCTCTTTGACAAAATATACACCTTTTTCAAGCCACTGTCACATGTTTTCAAAACTCACAGCTGGAGCCGGCCCTAATTACTGTAGAAAGAAAAGGCATTAACCCAGATCCAGACCCGGTATCCACAAGATGAGAGTGTCCCAAGGGTGTTCCAGCAATGATTCAGAGCTCCTACCTGATCCTAACTCTGGGCTTCACAGCCCTCATCTCCTTCCTGTCTCTTGCCTTAGCTGTCGGTATCTATTCTTAGGCAGTAATCCTAACCAAGATTACTGGACGCTCTGACTCTCTGAACCCTATGCCACCTTGGTGAACACCCATGATCCAGTCTGGCCCCATGGAACTCATCCCCACCCTGGCCTCCCCCTTACCCCACCCAGATAAAGCTAAATAAGAATGTAAAATTTAATTAGCATTGAAGACCCTGTCACTAGATTTCTGTGTTGACTTCAGAGGAAATCACAGTTATAATAATTAGCATTTATTGAGCACTTACCCTGGGACAGGAAATTGATTAAATGTTCTATATTTTAACTTCATTTAATCCTCAGAACAACACTGGGGAGTAGGTACTAGTGTTATCTTATTTTACAGGAACTGAAGCTGTATTAACAGAGAAGTGAAATAATTTGTCTGAGGTCACTCAACTGCTAAGTGGAAGAAGCAGTGTATAAACTGGGCCATTTAATTTCAGAGCCCACACTGCAATGCATTAGGTGTACTGCTTCCCAAGCCCAGCTCTGCCATCTTCTGAGCAGCACTTCACCACACAGAATGTTCAGAAGGCCATGCTGATGGCTCCGGGCATCAGGCGGGGCTGCCACACATGGCTGTGCGGATTGCGCACTGCACAGCTCAGGAGGTATCCTTCATAGTGTCATCTATGTTCGTTGTAACCCCTGGAGCTGTGCAGTGGACAATCTGCACAAATACATGTGGCCACTCGGAGGCCTTGGGACCTGCCAAGCTGATAGCGGGAGGTCACATGGAAATGCCAGGAACTCAGTTGGGGAGCTATTAAAAACTTTGCTTAGGAGTTGGTGTTGAAGATTAGGAATCAGGGAGACAAGCCAAGGTAATGGGAGACAGGAACGCAGAGGACTTTCTCTGGGGCAATGTGAACACTCCTGCTGGAAGGCTTCTTTCACGCCCAGACCTGCACTAGATGACCCTTTAAAAAAGGGGGAGGAGTTTTGTTATTCTATCATAAAAATAATACATGCTCATTGACGGATGATTGGAAAATATAGAAAAGTTTAAATAAGAAAATGGTAGTCACCCATTGTCCATGGCATAGAGGAAACCACTGCTAATGTTGTAATGTATTTTCTTCAGGCTCCCCTCTCTCTGTTTCTTGATGGATGATATATATCCATCCAAGACTTGGAAGGTATTGGGCTGACTCTTGCTTGTACTGTAGCATCTTTAAGGCCCCAACTGACTAGCTATGGAGCAATTCTTTCAAGAACTGGTGGACCATAGAATATAGAGGCTGTTAATGGGATTGAAGGGAATAAGTGGGAGTGATCCTTGGGATAGACGAAGAACTCATCCTATTCAAAGCTGGGGGTATGGAGTGTTGAGGGGCCGCTGGAACACATAAGCCTGATTGCACACCAGGGAGTTTGGTGACCTTCCAAATAAGAAACTGGTTCTCCTGAAAGAGAGCTTTGAGGTGATGTGGTCCAGCTTTCTGTCTCCTCTTCATCACTCTCCCACCCCACATTAACACCATGAATACAGTTTCTAGATGAGGAAACCAATACCTAAGGAGGTAACTTGATGTGCTTGAGATCATAGAGGGAGGCAATGGCATACTGGGTACGGAACTGGGGGCTCCTGACTTCTTTCCAAGGATCCAGCATTTCTGAAAATGTGTGCTGCAAAAGGCCAGATTTACCATATACCCCTAATAAATGGACAAAGCAGGACTTTGATCAAAGGCTTCACACTGTAATCCTTCCTGAGATTCACAAGTACCTTAGTTTACTAAAGACTAAAAAGGCCTGCAGCAAATAACTCTGTTGAACTTGAATCAATCCATTGTTTCTTGAACTTGTGTGGACAAGGAACTCTTTTCTCATTGATCATTGAATTATGTCTTTAGGAAATACTTGAGGAGAGAGAAGCTGTGTTATACTATGCTGCCTGTCCACTCAGGCAAGAAAGGACACCTGAGGACATTAGAAATGTCACACTAATCAAAGCTATAGTCCTTGTAGCACTGGAAAGGGCTCTCTGATAGGGCCACCAATGAAAGTATTGCAAGAGTGTGTGGTTGCCCTCCACTGAGGCCAGACTTAGTGACTTTAAACTTTTGAAAAGTTCAAATGGCTTACACTAAATCAGTTCCATGGGAGCAAGTTCCTATGTGTATTATTCATGTCTTTCTCCTCAGTGCCTAGAACAATGCCTGTTATATAGTAGGCACTCAATAAAGACTTGCATGAATAAATGGAATTACATTTCTAGTTACTTTTGAGGGTTGCAGAAATTCCAAAATCATTTTCTCTGAGTGACATAAAATCTTTGACTTTCCCCTCCCAGCTTACAGATTGAAGAAATGTTTATTGAATGCATAAAGAATGCAAACCCTATGCTAGACATGTTCCCATATAATAATCTCTTGTTTAATATTTTCAATGACCCTGGAAGGCACTATAATATCAATTTTCCAGGTGAGGAGGTTGAGGCTTAGAGGTGTTAGTTGGCTTAACCAAGGTGCTGTTCTTAATAAGTGGCAAAACAGAGATTTATGACCCCCATGGCCAGAGTTGGGTGTAGTTTATTAATGGGATGACCAAAGCAGACTTTAGATGAATCAAGAAGAGGCAGGCTTCAGAGGAAGAATCCTTCAGGTTATAGAAGAAGGCATGTCCTCTTCTGGAAAGGTCATTACCACTGTCTTGGGTGCTATGTGGGACCCCAGGCCACCTGTCCTGTGTCTGTGTGTAAAATAATTCTGCCTAAAGCAGAGTAACTGTGAGAATTGAGAAACACGAATAGTTCCCAGCTGATAGAACAGCTGAAGCACTAAGCCTCTCAAGCCTTGGTTACGGCAACACAGTGCTAAGCACACCAGCGTGACTTCCAATTGCCCTGTCCACTCAGCAGGTTGCTATTTCTTTCCCACCCAAGTCTTTGAATACCCAGAGCAGCCTTTTCAGTTTAAGAATTAAAGAAACACAACCATTGTAATACCTGGTTGTCCTTTGAAAATAGTGCCTGTTCTTTGAGCTAGAGCACAGACTGGCTAGTTAAACTGTGTTGAAGGGAAAGTGTGTGGTTAGAGTGGAGGACAGGTGTATGGAAGATTATATCTCAGTAGATTCATAGGATGTTGGAGCTGGAAGGAGCCTTGGAGATCATCTCATTCCTCACTTACAGAGGAGGAAACTGAGGCTCTGAGGTTGCCCAAGGCCATGTAGATATTGACTGGTAAAGCTGGGCTTCAAGAAACTCAAGTCTCTTGATTATGGTGTAGTGTGCTTTATTCCCTGCCATCTTGAATAGTCTTCACTCCATCAGTCATGCTATGTGACCTTACACAAGTATTGGACCTCTCTGTCTTTTTTCATCTGTAAAATGGAGGCAAATATAGTTAACTACCTCATGGAGTTATGATAAGGAATGTGGAACAACATCTACTACTGTTGGTAACAAACCTCATCCTAAGTGTGTATTGTGCTTTGAGATATTAACTAATGATAGTAGGCAGTCATCATCGTTTTCAAACATTCACAAAATAGAAAGTATAATAATTAAGTCCCATGTGCCTATCACTGAGCTTCAACAATTATCAGCATTTTGTCAAAACAGGAGTTTAAAAAGTGTTTCTTTTGTCATTAACTCCTTTAACACGTTAAGCGCCCAGCCTGTTTTGTCTTCTGGATGGAAAGTATAGAGTCAGTCACAGGTGACTGACTGGGTGCTTAATGTGTTAAACATTTTTCTCTATATATAGTATACTAGAGGCCTGAATTCATGCACGGGTGGGGTCCCTAGGCCTGGCTGATTGGGGCCCTCTCGCCCAGTCCCAATCAGGGCAGGCCGATTGGGGCCTGCTGGTAGGGGTGTGGGGGGAGAGGGGAAGGGAGGGATGAGAGGGGAGGGACTGCAGGAGGTTGGCCGACCACGGGAGGTTGGCTATGAGAGCGCACTACCACAAGGGGGCAGCTCCTGCGTTGAGTGTCTGTCCTCTGGTGGTCAGTGCGCATCGTAGCGACTGGTCGACCGGTCATTCGGTCGTTCAGTTGTAACGGTCACTTAAGCTTTCATATATATATAGATAGATGTGAGTATAAAAATGTACACTACATAAAATTACATAAATCAAAGTTGTATATGCAAGGACCCATCTAAGTCTCTTGCCTCACTCCCCTCCTCCCCATTTCTCTCTCTGCTTTGGCCCCAGTGCTGGTCTACAGTGCAAACGTTTGTGCAGTGCACATAATTGATCTGCGTTTCCCCCCCTCCAGGGCCTTTGCACTTTTTTCTCTGCTCCCCATCTCAGCTCTGGTTCTACTTTCTTAGGAAATCCTTTTCTTCCTTCCAGTCCAGGTCAATTTTCCTGAATAAAATCCATTCTCATGGAATTTAATTGTTTTCCTTCATTGCACTTGTCTCGATCTGTAATGCATACCTGTAGGCTCATTTGAGTGAGGACTAATGTCTACCTATTTCTGTAGGCTGAAATATCCAAGAAGGCTACCTGCCCAGTGTCTAAATGCAGTGCCCAGCACATAGTAGGCATTCAACAAATTGTGGACTAAATGAAGGCTATATTATAGTGCAAAGTTAAAACAGCACAAGGGTGAGAGGTGATCCCTGTAAGCCAGTGGTAGATGAGGCATCGTTGCATGAGAAGTTTAACAATGGAAGAGATAAGGAACAATGCAAGACAACAATTTGAGTTCACAGACAGTGCTTGGTTGGTTAATTGCCAAACAAGCACAGTGGATGTCAAATGCATCAAGTTCAAAAAGAGAACACTCTCCGTGGTGTGTGCTGGGCTAGCCTCAGCTGGTATTATCTTTTGAAATCTAAAAGCCACATGTGAACAAACACATATTGGTACCCTGGAAGCTGAAATCCTTGTTTGTGATACTGAAAGTGTAATTTAATTTTGATTTACAAGAGTCTCCAACTCGACCCTGAAGTCATAACAATAATGTCATCTTCACGATCATTCCATTGTTGAAAGAATCTGCCCTTTTCTCAGGCTCTCCATCCATTACAGCCTTGAAGATGGAGCTGTGGTTTATTAGCAATAACCTCTTTCCTTAGGCATTGCAGTAGTCCATCCCTGTTTGACTGGGCTCTCATGTGATTTTTTTGTGTGGTTTTCCTAATAAAGGGACTTGTTTTTATGTGATCTGGTAAATAAAGAACTCTTGGTATTAATTTAGAAGACTGTAGGCTGATTTTTTGAAGCCCAGCTTGACATTCATGTGATCTGAGCTTGTTTTTGCCCAAGAGCAGCTCTATTTGTGTCTGTTTTAGTTTTAGCACACACTTGTTTATTTCCCTGGTTTCTTATTTGTCTCTTGCTGGTAGAATATGAGCTGCATGAGAGCAAGAGCCTTAATTGTCCTGTCCTCATTTGTAACTTTAGTTCCTAGGACAGGGCCTGGCATAGAGCAGGTGCTCAAGAAATATTTGTTGAATGAATGACTGTAAGAGAGTGGAGTTCATGGATGTGTTTGAAAGCACATAGGCAAAAGGCTCCGTATCGTTATTTCAAAATTGCTCAAGCTTGTGAGTAACTAGAGGAGACAGGACAATTTCCCCCGCCCACCCCCCCCACCCCCCATCTCCATATTTCCTATGACATTGCCTAGTACCATAGACTTGTTATAGTAGATCTCTGAGAGGACATAAACTCACTGACATCAGAGAGAATTCTGGGTAGTTGTTTGTTCATGATAGTGGAGAAGAAGGGGCAGGTGGGAGAAGATTGGCTTTAAAATGAGTGGACTTTGAGTGAAGTTCCAGTTTCCCTTCTCATTCACTGCATAACCTTGAGCGAATCACTGGACTTCTCAGCCTCAGTTTACTCATCTGTAACGGGGATAGTAATGGCAGCTGTCCTTGTCCCAGGACAATTGTGAGGCATTCTGTCTGCGAAGGGCTTTGTAAACAGTGAAATGTCTAGAGATATGAATTTTGGTGGCCCCTGGCCAAGGCAATTAGGAAATTCTGGAGATTCCCATAGTGCTGTTGGCAGTGCCCTTGGCCTTCAGAAGAACATTGGCTCAGAAGCTGAACCTGCTGGGTCCAGGTTTCCAGGTCTTCGCTTCCAGAAGCTCCTCATGTCATCAACTTTCTTTTTACTCTGCTCTCCCCTGTGGCTTTTTCCTCCCTCCCTCTCCACTGGTCTCCCTTTACCCTGGCTCATGCAGCCTGTCTGGATTGCCAGGTGAAATGTAACCTGATAGCCTGAGTTATCTAGAGTTACATTCCAAAAACATCTCTGCATTTCCTCAGGGAGGAAGGAAAACAGGGACCAGGGCACAAGAGGGCACAGAGGATACTCTAGCCATGTTCTACCTCCTCTATGAAATTTGGCCTATGGTTTCCTAAAGAAATTTCCCCAACCAATGCTAGCCCTGTAGGTGGAATAAGGAGTCTCCTTTTGGTTGTGATAGAGGGGAATTGGATGACCCCGCCTGCAATCTCTCTAACTGGCCTGAAATTCTCCCATTACCTGCACTTTTGGTTTCTAAGTCAACATATTCCCACTGAAGATCATAATTAACCATTAACACCTGAGCTCCAATTAGGGTCATCTCAGATACCAAGGGACAACTTTTGATATGGAACCTCAAGAACTGAGTAGGGTAGGGGGTAGGTGGGTGGGTTGGGGGAGGAATGGGCAAAGGAAGATGGAAAAATCTAGACAGGAAGCAGGAGAAAGCAATGGAGGTACTTATAAAATGCATCGTGTCACAAATCTGTGCAGAGTATGCTTAGCCTTTAAAATTTTAAACCTCAATGAACCAGTTGATTTTTAATTATTAGAATCAAGGTTAATAGAAGTATGGTTATGTTTACTTAAACTTTAAGGTGCTCTTTATTTTGTCAAAATTAAAATAGTCCTGTTGACTTTTCAGATTTTCATAATAACTTTATTATCATTATTTCATGGCTTATTATTATAAAACAACGTGAAGAAGATTGAGCTCCCTGAGATTAGCATCTGATTTCTGTCGTGTGCTCTCTCCTCGTGCCCACAGTCCCATCCTTGCCCTGGTCTATGCCATCCCAGCACCTTAGCTTGGGTGTTTCTCTCACCACGAAATGCCCTCACTCTCTACCTGTACCTGTTGGAACCCCTCAAAGCTGAGACCTAACTTTATCAGCCTATTAATTTTACCATGATTTCTATGCCACATGCTTAGCTGCACCTTTGATGTGCCTCTCATGCACTCGTTTCACTCTCCCTGTCACACAGTTAAGGGATACTTGCTTTTCCACTCCACTTCCTGTCTCCTCTCCCTGGTTGGGTGAGATGCATAAGAGACTGTCATCCTCATTGTTGTAGCCCTCAAAGGGTGCTTAATAGTGTCTGTTGAATGGAATTGTATGCAGCTGGTGTACAAGGCATTTCTGTTATGATTTCAGGAGCCCCCAGAAAGAAAATATTCAACTCCCTGGCACATGTCTGGAGCCACCCTTAAGGTAAGGCTTTCATTTCACTTCAAACAGCTTACCAAAGGGGCGATCAGTTTCCAGCTCTCCTGGAAATATCTGAATATTAGATCAAGCATCCTAACTACAAAGATCGGAGATGTTCTATATTGAAATGTATACTGTTTATTTAAAAAGGTACACTAGCCTGTCTGAGTTCAGATCAGTTGCTAATCTGTATAGTTCCTATCACATAGAGATGCTGTGAGATTAAATGGATTAATATTCACAAAGTGAGTTGAGCAGAGTTGGTGCTTGTTAATGTTGGTGCTTGTTAATGTTGTTGTGGTATTATTGTCATTTCCCGTCTGACCTGAATGTAACTCTGACCCTTTGGGCAGCTCCTCCTCCCACTCTGTGTCCACCTTGAAAACAACTCAGCACCTTACGGGGTCCCTCCTTCAAACCAAATAGAACTCCAATAGCTTTGGTGATAAATGCAGACTTTACTGAAGACTTCTTAGGGAAATCTGGATGATGACATTGCATACCACATAGCAAAACTTAAAAAAATTTAAGCATCTCTGTTGTTTTCCCAAAGCTCCTTTTCAACACAAGCAACCTCATGTCTCCTCCTTCCCCAGATATTCTCCCACCCCTTCCAGTAGCTACTCCTGCTACCTGAATACATCCTCTTTGGGATTGACCCTCCTTGGAAGACAGGGAAACTAGAGGACAAATAATCTTCTCTCCCTTCTCACATTTAGAATGTTAATGAACAGAAAGTGCTATTTATTGTTTATGTCAACCAATAAATGTGAATGCTGTATTCCCACAGCTCCTGGATGACCCCAGCCTACAAAACTCATTCGGGGAAGGGAAGGGGTTACCTTCTGTGACCAGGGGTGTGCCAGAGCTGATTCACACCAGCTCACAAGTGCCAATTGTGCACTTCTCATCCCAGGTCCACTTTCAGCAATGTCACATAGGCAACTTGAAATCAGCCATAGCAGGAGTATTTACACAATGGAAATTAGTAAACCAGGGCTTCTCCCTGACTGTGGATTGTTAAACACTTACCAGCACATCACTGCTACAGCCACTGACACTATACCTCTCTCTGGCTCTCATGCAAGACCCCAGGGGTGCCCTTGCTTGGCTTTCTGCCTCCTAAATTCCTGGGATTCTCTGACTGAGTTTAGGTGGCTAAGGAGAATTGTTCTCAGTTCTGTATGCCCTACCCCAGTCCAGCTGTCCTCCCTCCTTCCCTTTCTTGGCCTTATATCTATTTGTTTTCCCTGAAATCGGAGCTTTTCTTTCTTATTCCGTGAGCCTGGATCACACCTTGGGCTGGTTCAGGTTCACTCCCTTTATTTATTTTTTTGGTCTAAATTCCCAGCATGCCACCTGGCAGGAGCCTCATCAGTATGACACAAAGTGTGCAAGATTTGATCACAGGAATGGGCCAGTTGATGATGATGGAGAAGTTACATGACTGTGAAGATTGGGGTGCTACAAGTCATGGTTTCACTGTCTGTTAGCTGTCACTGTGGTCCTGGAGTTAGTGGTTTTCCACGATAGCTGCACATTATAGTTACCTGAGGAGTTTAAAAACTCCCAGTGCCCAAGTACCACCCAACCAGTTAAATCAGATGGACCCAGGTATCATCTTGCTTTTTAAGATCTAGATAAGATTCACTTGAATTCCCAGAATCTTCCCTGTTGACAGCTGATTTTACATTCCCATGGTCGCTTCTGTTCTGAACCCCTGCCACAGCTGCACTGGTTTGGTTTAGGAATCCTTTTACCATCCCATGGGTGCTTCTGTGTCTCATGAATTCACCCCGATGTCACACCCTCAGGGAAGCCTTCCTTGATTCTCCAGGCTAGGTCAGGTATTTCTGGTACATATATATTTTTAAATCACCCTATCCTTTTTTCATACTAGTTAAACCAGTTTGTGATTATATATTGAGTTTTGCATTATTTGATTAATTATATTGTACTCGCTATGAGGGCAGGGATTTTGTCTATTTTTTTTTCCTGTCACTTAGATCAAGTTCTTAGACCCTCTTGCTTGGCACATAGTAGGTGTTCAGTGGATAACTGTTGAATGTGGAAGAGGTAATTACGGGAAGGAATGTGACTAGGTCTCAGAAAGAGGTTGCAACCAGGAATGAGAAAAACAATCCAGACATCTTAATCTAGTGTCTCTGGTTTCTTTTTCTTTCTCTGACGACCAGCCTTTCATGTTTCCCAGTCTGCTTAGTGGGTAAGAGAAGGCCATCATGCAGCTGCTTAGTCATCTCACCTCCAATTAAGAGACCAACTTAGACTGAACTAGACTCTCTTAGTCCCAATTCCCAGGTGCCCAATCCTGGTTCAGTCAACACTGGTGAGGGGACAGAGTATGAGGTATGCCAATAAGTGGTATGCCTAAGGATTCGTGTAAACTGGGCAGACACCCCAAAAGATGTTCACTGTAGCCCATACATAGAGTCACTGTCAAAAACAAAATTAAACCTACAAATGGTGATAAAGAACTGGGAGAATGAGAGAGAAAAGACAGGTGGGCCCAGGTAGCTGAGTGAAAGTAAGGAATCCCCACCAATAAATAGGGAATGGGTCCTTAGCTTGTCTCCCTGGATCAGATTTTTAGATCTATTCCCAAGGGCCTAGAAAGGACAAACGTTCCCAAGACCGATTTCCTGGCTGCCTTTGGACCTCTCATGCCAGTGGAGAAGAGAAATCAGATGGATTGGTGCCCAGTCTGCAGAGAGGAGCTGGCTGGCTCCCGGAATGGGTTGGCATTATCCAGATCTCATCTGACCAGCATGGAGTTGTTGACAATGAAGGAGGGTAGACATTCCTAAAAGAGAGAGTACGAGCCATAAGAGGCCTTGAGCTCTCAGGGTGAGTCTGCTGTAGAATAAACATCCTGGGCAGTGAGCTTCCCCACCACACTGTGAGCTCTGAGAGGGCTCTGGTCCTGTTCCTGAGTCTGTAAATGACAACCTAGTGAGTACCTATTTGAGTCCATAGCCTCTGCCATCAGTCCAGTGGGGAAGACTGAAACACAGTAATGTCACTATAGGACAATGTGGTTGGTGAATGCTCTAAGAGGTCTCACGTGACAAGGAGGCACGTGGCTGGGGCACCAGCACATGGGCGTCAGAGCAGCCTTCCTGGAGGAGGTGATATTTAAGTTGTGACACAGTGAATGGGATTTAGACAGGTGAGCGAGGGTCATGGTGAGGAGAGGAAGAGGATTTCAGGTAGATGAAGTAGTATTTACAAAAGCCTACAGATGAATGAGTCAGTGTCATCCAGAAATTAGAAGTTGTTCAAAAGTCTGGAGCCCTGACTAGTAGGTCCTCCTGGGATTGTGCATGTTGTTCTGTTCTCTCATCGTTTCACACATGATCCTTGTGTTCCCCACAAATGGAAGCCATCCCCAAATACATGGGCTTTGATTTCTAAGAGAGGAGTGCACGAGGGAGTCACCACATCTCAGTCAACCTCTTCGGGCCGTGGTTGTCTCCTCTGTAAACTGTCTGAGACAAGGAAGGGGAAAGTAATTTTCAAATGGAATGGGTATCACTACTTTTCTCGGGCTCCTCTGCAGTTGTGTGTTTGAGGCGGTAGCATCAACACTCTTTGATGGAATTGTTCACTTGGTCAGATTTGCTTTCTAGGGCTGTGCTCCAATGTCCTGCCCTGATGTGTGCCTGGCCTGCTCAATCAGCACCCCCGATGGTGATAACACCAAGGCCCCCCTCTCTATCCCACAACCTGCCCCCAAATACCTCTGACAGCTCTGAAAACCTAGGTGCACTGGAGCTTTATGGGGGATATTCCCACTGTGACACTAGTGTCTCCATGGATCACCAGGATTGGTTGGCTGGGCAAGTGTCCCTCTCTCTCCTACTGCTCTGTGTATGCCACCTCTTGAGCTGTAGACAGACATAGAGAGAGCCATGGTGGAAGAAGACAACCTTCTCAGGGAGGCGAGGTACAGTCTTCAGCCAAGACTATGTTTCCTACTAGAATCTCATCACCTTCCTGGGCCCCAGTTTCTTTATCGGTATATAAAACAGGAAGATTAGACAGATGGCCTTTGACTTGTTGTCCACCTCCTGCCCAAGATTTCAGGACAGGCTGGGCAGAGGCAGCCCAGGCGTAGGAGGGGAGGTAATGGGTAGAGTGAGTTGAGAGGAATGCCATGTGTAGGCCAGGTGGCAAACTCAAGTCACAGGGATCAGGATAAATGGAGGAAGTGGAGTGTGCTCTGGCATCTCCTTCTAGATGTTCTGTGAACTCTCCAGTTTCCCTTGGTCTCCTTTACAGCCCCCACAACTTCTATGTTCCATCTGCTCTCCATGGTTGAGGCTTTACAGTCAACTCTCCAGCTGCAATTTCCTGCCCAATGTTCTTGATAATCCCTCTCTCATTTTCCCTATGACTTGACTCTGGGAATTTTTCCAAGCTCTCTGAATCACAATGGCTGCCTACATTTGTTGAGTAACTTACATTTGTTGTGTCTGGTACTGTACTAAGATTTTCCACACTTTATCTCATTGAGTCCTTATGAAATACTCTCTGAATTAGGTTCTGCCCAACACCCTTCTTCTCATCTTCACGTGGCAGTTTGTTTCCATGATTCATGTATCAGTTCAGTTGTCTTCTAATGTTTTATCACCCCCTACCCCCCAATCACTTTCTATCATACCATATTCTGTTTTATTTTCTTTATAGAATTTATTATGGAAATTATTCTATATACTAGTGGCCCGGTGCATGAAATTCGTGCACGGGGGAAGGGGGTGTTCCTCAGCCCAGCCTGCACCCTCTCCAATCTGGGACCTCTTGAAGGATGTCCAACTGCCCGTTTACAGGGATTGGGCCTAAACCAGCAGTCGGACATCCCTCTTGCAATCCGGGACTGCTGGCTTCTAACCGCTTGCCTGCCTACCTGCCTACCTGCCTGATTGCCCCTAACCACTCTGCCTGCCAGCCTGCTCGCCTTCAACTGGCCCCCCACCGCCAGCCTGCTCGCCCCCAAATGCCCCCCCCCCCACCAGCCTGATCACCCCTAACTGACCCCCGTGCCAGTGTGCTCGTCTGCAACTGCCTCCCCTGCCAGCCTGCTCACCTCCAACTGACCCCCACTGACAGCCTGCTCGCCCCCAACTGGCCCCCCTGCTGGTCTGCTTACCCCCAATGGCCCTGCCCCCCACCAGCCTGATCACCCACAACTGCCGTCTCATCCTGGCCTGATCACCCACAACTGCCCTCCCCACTTGGCCTCTAACCGCCTCTACTTCGGCCCCGCCACCATGGCTTTGACCAGAAGAACGTCTGGAAGGTCTCCTGAAAGGTCTCCCAGTCTAATTAGCACATTACCCTTTTATTAGTATAGATAGAGGCCTGGTGCACGGGTGGGGGCTGGCTGGTTTGCCCTGAAGGGTGTCCCGGATCAGGGAGGGGGTTCCCTTGGGATGTGGGGCAGCCTGGGTGAGGGGCTGAGGGCTGTTTTCAGGCTGGCCACACCCCCTTCAGGGTGGGGGTCCCCACTGGGGTGCCTGGCCAACCTGGGTGAGGGCTGATGGCTGTTTTCAGGCTGGCTACACCCCCCGGCGACCCAAGCTCCCAGCCCCTCCTTTTTTCCTTTTTTTTTCAGCACCTCCTTGAGTGCAGGGCCAGCTGGAAGCAGGTATCTGGGATTTATTTATCATCTATAATTGAAACTTTTTGCCTTGAGCGGAGGCCAGGGCCGGCCAGGGTGGGCAGGAAGCTTGGCTTCCTCCATCACCAGGGGCAACCCAAGCCTCCTGCTCGCTCCAGCTCCGTGGCCGCTGACATCTTGGTTGGGTTAATTTGCATACTCGCTCTGATTGGCTGGTGGGCATAGCAGAGGTACGGTCAATTTGCATGTTTCCCTTTTATTAGATAGGATTTTTCTATTGCTTGTCTTTCCTCCTTAGGATGTAAACTCCCCAAGACCAGTGACTAGGCTGTCCCTCCCCATCTTTAGCACCCAGAAGAGTGCCTGGCATATATGAGATAATATGAAAAATACATTTTGATCTCTGTCCCTGGTTCCTGGCACAGAGCTCCTGAAACCCTTGTAAATTCCTAAGTGATAAGAGCATTAGGAACATCTTTAGTTCTAATGAGGTGATTTTTGGTGGCCTCCTGTTTGGAGTTTGGTCATCAGAAAGACCAAGCCATGATTATAAGCTTGGGATTTTCAGCCCCACCCCCTATCCTGCAGAGAGGGTAGAGGGGCTGGAAATGGAGCTAATAATTGATCATGCCTTTGTGAAGAAGTCTTCATAGAATCCCAATAGTAAAGTGTTCGCGGAGCATCCAGGTTGGTGAATATATTGGTGTACTGGGAGTATGATGCCCCAACTCCGTAGGGACACAAGCTCCTGTGCTCGGGACCCTCCAGCTTTACTCCATACATGTCTTCATCCGGCTACTCATCTGTATCCTTTATCATAGGTAATTAAAGGCAATCCAGTGGTAGCATAAGTAATTGTTTTCCTGAGTTCTATGAACTGTTCTACCAAATAAGGGGGATGTCCTGGGAACCTCTGATTTGTAGCCAAGCTGGACTGAAGTTGTGGGTAATCTGGGACCTGCTACTTCTGATTGGCACCTGAAGAGGGTAACGGGAGGGCCGTCTTGTGGGCCTGAGCCCTCAGCTGTGGAATCTGATGCTATCTCCAGGTAGTGTCAGAACTGAGTTAAATTGTAGGACACCCAGCTGATCCTACAGCTGGTTGCAGAATTGCTTGTTGTGGGGAAAACCCCACACACAACTGGTGTTGGCAGTGTTGTGAGTCTGGTAGTAATGTGAGCATAAAGGAGAAACAGGAGGAAAGACAGTTTTTCCTAACATAACTACACATTCATAAACATTTGCAGAATGAATTAATGCTATTATCACTGTTTCAAATATGAGAAAATTACAGCCGAGAGCCACTAAGTAACTTGCAGTTAGTACACTGGCAGAGCTGGGGTTCAAACCCAAGTTGCTTGTCTCCAGACAGATACCCTTCCTCCTGATAAATTACCATCCTCATGGTGCTGTGACCTTTCCCTGCCTGATTTCTCTTACTGGCTGGATTCCTTTTCTGTTCTGGCATGCCACCCAATTGGTGCTGAGCCTGAGTTTCTTAACATGGAACACGATCTCCCAGAACTGTACCTCTCATCTCTCCCTACCTCCCTCGGCATAAATATTCCTTGGCGAGACTGAGCGTTTTTTCCATGGGCCTGGAAACTGCAGGAACCAACATGGTTATGTCTCCACAAACCTATCTCTTCAGAGGGCTTCAAATTTGCCCTCACTTTGGTTCCCTCCCTAGATATCATGGTACTAAGGACAAATAGGATTGAGATTTTAATTTAATTTAATTTTTTTATTTTAGAGAGGAAGGGAGAGAGAAAGAGAGATAAAAACATCAATGATGAGAGAATATTGACCAACTGTCTTCTGCATGCCCCCCACTGGGGATTGAGCCCAGAACTTGGGCCTCTGCCCTGACTGGGAATCAAACCATGACCTGGTTCATAGGTTGATGTTCAACCACTGAGCCACGCTGGCCCGGTAGGATTGAGATTTGAGCCCTTGAAAAACGTTCTGGAGGGAAGAAAAGGTGAAAATGCAGAGCCCATTTCTCTTGGCCGTTTTTAAAGGAAAATGTAAAAAAAAAAAATCTTGTTCTACTAAGAGACTATTTAAGGATGAAAGTACATCAGAATCACGTACAGAACCTGGTTAGGGAGGCAACAGCAAAACATGAAATTCCATCCCAGTTCTGGGAAGAAACAGAAGAGAAAGGCTGTGTCCGGTTCTGCCCTTTCTCAGATTTTGTATTTATGGCATATACATAAAGAAGGGATTGAAGAGGAGAGAGGGGAACTAGAAATGAATTTAGGCTTCCAGAAGACACTGACATGAGATTTATGAAGTCCTGACTGCGACCACCCCGCACTGCTGGGTCCAGCACTCCAACTCCGGAAGACTGACGAGCAAAGCTCCACATTTCTTGAGCACCGCCCCTGCCATGCTTTTTCGTTATCTTATAATCCATAAGTCACCATCCTCTGCAAAAGCCAGTCTTGATACATGCTTTAAAGGAGCCATTATTGAAATAGACTTCTATATTTATAGTCCTCCCCCAACCCCCTCACATTAAAACATGAAATCCCAAGGATTCAGAAATAGAGCTTCCCGTCTTTCTGGCTATGAGAAATTTCTCTAAAAATATAAATCTCAGGAGGCTATATTACTTGAAACCAAAACGAGCCACTCGGTTATCTTAACTGGAATTCTGCCCCGAGACAGCATCACTCACTCCCTTGTTGATGTGGCTGGAGCTTGGCTGGGGCAGAAGCTGTGAGCCTCAGGCAGCCACGAAAGGGCTTTCCTTAGACCTGGGAGTGGATGCACCCTAGAGAGAGATGACTTCCTGAGTAACTTCCGTGAGCCTTAGTCCAGCTCATGGAAATACTCTTTGCGAATGAGATGAAGGAAGAGCAGGAAGTTGTCATTCTTTTTATGTTGGAGCATGCCTGGGAGTGCATGAAGCCACAGGATAAACTTGTGTGCCTTCCCAAAGGTTATTGGGGGGAAATTTACTTGCTTCTTGTTAAAACAAAAAAGCAAGCACATATATGCATATGTCGATATCGATATATAAATAAAACATAGAACAGAAGGCAAAATCACATGAACTTTTAAGGTGGAAATACAACTTCAAAGAAATAATGTACTTACAGGGGCAGGGGCATTTGAGGCTCTGCCTCCCTTAGAGGTCACCTGCTTCTGTGGGTGGATGCTGCCCTGCTATTCAAGGTTATTGTCATGTTTGAGAAGCATTAACACAATCGACAGCATTGGTGTCTCTGGGGAAAAGTGTTGATCAGAAGGGGAACAATGCATCAGTGTGGGCCAGAGGGGAGAGAGCTGGCAGTGGCAGTGACCAACCAAGGTCCTGTCTGGGGAACAGGTATTTCCTGGAATGAGGGAGGATCCCCAGGCTATCCCAGGGCAATGCCAATGAATATTTAAATCATACCCTCCCTCTCCCTCCCTCCCCCCCACCGCAATAAGCTGCCTTTGTTCTGATTTCCTGCTCTGCCAGCAACCTTTCTTTAGAAGTTGGTTGTCCATGTTGTTTCCTGCAGTGAGCACCTAGCTGTCTTGGCAGTTATATTTCTCACTGCAACTAATCAGTGGTTTTCAAATTGGCATAATTCTGGCAATTTCCCTACTGGGGACAAGTGGCAAGATGTGGAGACATTTTTGGTTATCACAGCTGGTGGTGACATCTGGTGAGTAGAGGCCTGATGTTGCTAAACGTCTACATTGTCCCATCACACACAGCAAAGAATTGTCCAGCCGCAAATGTCGTGGTACTAAGATGCAGAAACCCTGCTGTCAATGACATTGATATTTCTCCTTCAGTCTCTTGCAAGTTTAGTTAGTTTGAACTTGCTGCTGAGAGACTAAGCCACTCTTGGTTATGATATAATCAAGTATCTTAGCCCAGTGGTTGGCAAACTCATTAGTCAACAGAGCCAAATATCAACAGTACAACGATTGAAATGTCTTTTGAGAGCCAAATTTTTTAAAACTTAAACTTCTTCTAACGCCACTTTTTTCAAAATAGACTCTCCCCGGCCGTGGTATTTTGTGGAAGAGCCACACTCAAGGGGCCAAAGAGCCGCATGTGGCTCGCGAGCCGCAGTTTGCCGACCACTGGCTTAGCCAGTCAGTCTGAAGACCAATACCTGGACTGGGCTGAACTCACCAAGTAACACTCTCTCCTCACTTAAAAATTCTTTCAACTTTCTATTGTCATGAAAATACTTATATTTTTCTTTCACTTAGAAAAATTTAGTAAGTCAAATATAAATACATATTGTAAAATTTTAGATAACAAAAAATAGGCAACCCTTCTCTCATACATTTGCATTCACACAAAAACAGATTTTTAAAAAGAGAAATAAGATTACATTGTACTATTATAATACTTGCATTCTTCATGTACCATTATATCCATGACAGACAAAGAGATCTTCCTTTTTCTTTTTCATTGTTGCACATGATACTCCCTAGTATGGATTCGTTCGAGTTGATTTAACCATTTCTTTATTGATGGGCATTTAGATTATTTACAAGTTTCTGCTATTGTGAGCATCTCTGTGAGCATTTTGTCTATATACCCCTGTGCAAAGATATCCTTGTCCATATATCCTTGTGGAGCTGTGGGTGGGAGGGTTTATATTGGAACTTTTTATACATGCTTCCATTTGCCCTACCAAGAAGTTAAGCCAGTTTATACTCCCACCTGCGGTGAATGAGGTGCCTTTTTCCTTACGTCCTTAACAACACAGGTTTTCTCAGTCTTTAGAAAGTTTGCCAAACTGATGAGTAAGAAATGGAAGCACCAGATTGCTGTTTAACTGGTTACTAGGGAGGGATTTTCATGTGCCTCTTGTTTCAGAAGCATGTTCATGAGCAGGAATAGGATGTACTTGTTAGCCCAGACTTCCAGGGATCTATATTCTAGGAAAATGAAAAACATCCTCTAGTTCCCTGGCTCCTAAAATAACCCGGCTCCAGTGAAGAGAGGCTGGGAAAGGATTTCTCTTTGTGCCTGGATCACTGGGCTCTGCTTTGGCCTTGATCTGGCTGGAGCAGGATGGCAGATGGGGAGAATTGAATGGGGCATCTTTTGGGTCCCAATTCTTTGGGCAAGTGGAAGTGACTTCCAATTCTCTGCCTTCCAGAACATCCTTCCCCCACCCAAGGAAGAGCTCACACCTGCGATTTGGTGCTTCTTTCTGCTTAGTCTTGAATTGTCCTTTAGTTTGGCCACTTATTGCATTTGTGTTGTGATAATAGTTAAGCCATTTACATTTCTGTCCTTCATCATAATCAGAAGCCCTTGGATTTATTCATCCTTGTGCCTCAAGGCCTAGCACCATGTCTTCTGATACTTGTAGCTACTCTATAAATGTTAATGAACAGAGTACCAGTATTTTCCCTTCTCCACCTGTAGTAGAAGGATCTTTAGCTAGAAGTTCTTAGAGTCACTTTTCAAAAATCATACAGATCTTGATCAAAAGACAACATTAGTTGTCTGAAAATAGGTACCTATATGAGATTTACAAATACCCTCAAAGGAAAAAATATCTGAAAGAATGCATATAGACATATATGCATGTTTCCATGCAAACGTGTGTGTACATGCATATGTATACACATAGATAGACATATACTATATGGATATATAAATTCTTATAATTTTTGGTTCTTTTATTTTTTATTATACCCATAACTAGAGGCCCGGTGCACAAAATTCGTGCACTGGGGAGGGTGTCCCTCAGCCCAGCCTGCACCCTCTCCAATCTGGGACCCCTCGGGGGATGTCCGACTGCAGGTTTAGGCCCGATCCTGTGACACAGAGAGGAGGTGCGGGAGGAAATCTCACTCATCCTGGAGCCGTCCCACAGGGATTGGGCCTAAACCTGCAGTCGGACATCCCTCTCACAATCTGGGACCGCTGGCTCCTAACTGCTTGCCTGCCTGCCTGATTGCCCCCTAACTGCTCCCTTGCCAGCCTGATTGACACCTAACTGCTCCTCTGCTGGCCTGATTGCCCCCAACTACCCTCCCCTGCTGGCCTGATCACCCCCAAGGCTTTTATTAGTATAGATATGACCCTTCACAGAAAATTTTACTAACCCTGCTTTATAATAAGGGTTTGACGATTGAATCATTGGGACCAGACACCAAGATTTCCTTTCTTTGAATAGTGGAGGGAATAATTATCTTGTCTTTAAGTTGTCCTGAAATTAAAATGAGATAATGACTTAGAAAAGTATAAAAGCACCATATAAAGACAACTGTCTTTTTCATGTACTGAAAAGACAATAAAGTGGTAAAATGAAAAACACTATTTAAAAAAATATATATTTTATTGATTTTTTACAGAGAGGAAGAGAGAGGGATAGAGAGTTAGAAACATCGATGAGAGAGAAACATTGATCAGCTGCCTCCTGCACGCCCCCTACTGGGGATGTGCCGGCAACCAAGGTATATGCCCTTGACCAGAATCGAACCTGGGACCCTTTAGTCTGCAGGCCGACGCTCTATTCACTGAGCCAAACCAGTCAGGGCAACAAACACTATTTTTATTTTCCCCCTTCCTTCCTTTACAATCTTTATTTAGACTTTGAAATTTATAAAAATTTCACTCCAATTTTCATTTCTTTACATTCAATATTATTTTGTATTGGTTTCAGGTTTTATATTAGTTACAGAATAGTGGTTAGACAATCATATACATTACAAAGTGTTCCCCGATATTTCCAGTACCCACCTGGGATCATACCATCATTACAACACTATTGACTATATTCCCTATTTAAGTGACAATGGGTTTACAGGTTCCTTCCAGTCTTTCTTTTGTGTTGTTCGCCTTTCCTTTTCTTTCTCACTTCTTCCCTCATTTTCCTTATATAGTATCTCAATTGGCCCTCAAAGCTCAGTGAAGGCACTGGGACATGCTGGTTAGCACTGGTAGCTTCTCTGAATCATGTCAGTCAGTCCGGTACCCTGCAGTGCGGCACCCCTTCACTGAGGTGGCACCACCCCTCAACCCCCGCCTCAGGGCTGCGGGTACTTGCCCCTCCACCCCGGTGTCCTTCCATGCCCCTTGATTCCTGGCCGGGCCCACCCGCGTCTTGGGGCCACTGCAGAACCTCTCTCTGCAGGCGAGGCAGATCCCTGCCCTCCTGTCCCCTGCCCCAGCCCCAGCCCCCTCTGGTGCACCCTGCCTTGCCAGGTTTTTGTCTTTGATCTATGGCATTGGTGACAGCACACTCCTAGCAAGCCTGGTACCCAGCGGGGCACAGGGTCAGTTCTTTGCCCAGAATGTTAGAGGTTGCAGTAGCATTTGTAGATGTCGCCCAGAGCCTGCTGGCGAAGGCAGCGTCTGTGTGGGGTGTCCTCATAGAGGGATGGCGAGGCGCTACTCGGCGCCCCTTGGAACACCCACCTCTTGGCCAGCCACTTTGCCAAAGCTGTGGCACTCGCCCTGGAGCCGTCCCTCAGGCAGCCCCGCAGTCGGGCCTTGAGCCTCTTCTTCCACATTCGGCCTTCATCCATCCCTCTCTCCTGCAGTGCTTGGGCTCCAGGCCCGAAAGAAAAGAACGAAAACCAAAGAAGGACAAAGCCCAAAGGAAGTGAGTCTTGAACCACCACATCCCATTCTCTGGATTTCCTCCCACACCTCCTCTCTGTGTCACATCTTGAACGGGCACCCTGTGGCCCAGCCACATGGCCACCCGGCGGCCTGGTAGAGTCGGTCTCCGTGAAGCTGTGAATCAGTGGCCAGAGACCCTGTCTGGGTCCCAGCAACCCCATGCCTGCGATGTTCACGGGCCCCAGGGGAGAGGCTAAGCAGGCCCAGCCACTCCCTCCCTGGGGCGATGATGTTCCCAGGGCCCTGCAGGCGTGGCTAAGCAGGCCCAGCCACTCCTCCTCAGGGCGATGATGTTCCCAGGGCCCCGCAGGTGTGGCTGGGGGGGGGGACCCGGACCCCGCGGGTGGTGTCTGGCACTGCCCACCCCACCTCCCAGGGCCCCGATGGACTGGTACCTTGCCAGCGGTGCCCGCCAGGCCTCCCCCGGCCCCAATGTACCTGGACCCCCAGGGGTGGGCCATGGCGCTGCCCGCCCCACCTGCATATGCAAATTTACCAGCCATCTTTGATGGGTTAATTTGCATACTCAATCTGATTGGCTGGTGGGTGTGGCTTGGCATAGCAGAGTGATGATTAATTTGCATGTTTCTTTTTTATTAGTGTAGATAATACATATTTCTGATTTAAGATTTCAAATAGTAGAAAAAGGTATATGTAAAATTAAAAAGCTTTCTGCTCTACCTGACCCCACCACCCCACTTCTTAGAGGGGCACACTACCTTCTCTTCTGATATTACTTTTCATAAATTAATGTTATGGTTATAACCATAAATCTAAATGTCATTACACCTTCATTTTTTGACTTGTCAATGTCATTTTGTCATTTGGACAATATCTTTTGGCATTTTACCATGATAGCTGAAATTTAGCAGTTACATACCTACCACAGCAGGTCCTCAATGTTTAGTTCAATATCATTTTGTTATAATGAGATACATAGGAACTTAACTTGCATTTCTATCACTTAGCCCTTGGTACAGTTGGTTTTGTTGTATGTCATTTTGCTTAAAGCCATAAAACCTATTGCGAACGTTGAGCGAGGACTCACTGTACCCTTATAATCCTCTTCTTTCCCCACCTCATTTTTGTTTGTTTAGAGTGACTTCTTGATGATCGCCATCTTCACCACAGCCCAAAGCAGGAAGACAGCCTTTGAAAGCAGACCAGGCACATTCCTGGCAGGCCAAGTCATTAGATACAAAACTTCAGTGGGTTCCCATTCCCCAACCCTGGAAAATGACAAGAGGACTGACTAGTTTTTGTTAGATTTGTTTTGCTTTTCCCTGGAAGATCATCTAACCCCAAATATCTTCTCATCAGACAGTTGTCAACAAAACAAATTCCATCATTAGGTGGACATGCTCTTGGCTTCATTGAAGCAATTTCCCTTTGTTAAAATAATATCATGTACTTGGCCATCTACTCAGCGACTAGTAATGATGCCACTCTGCTTCTTCTAGGCAGGCTTTTTAAAGATGGAGCAGACCTGAGGTTTAGATGAGCTTGGCTATGAAATAGTGTAGTGACAAAGGTATTTAAATTACTTATGTGAGCTTTGTTCTACTGTTTATTATGTTGTTGCAGAAAGAAACCGAGATGAATAAAAAGGTTGCACTATTTATGGAGTAATGAGCAATTCTGTATTTGGTTAGAAAATATTAATTCAGTGATAGGATGCACATACCTGTTTTTCTGTGTTAGATGTATGAAGGTGCTGGAGCTATTCACAAATACACCTGTAGTACTATTCAAAGATCAGACAGAGAGTCTAGATGGAATTAATGAGTCTTGGTAAGTCATAGGTGATCATTTCCAACTTTTCAAGTGGTGGATGATCCCAATATATCTCGCACATCCTACTCATTGAATATGAATTTTATGAGTAACTCTTCAGAAGAAGTATCACCTGTGGATCAGGTGTGATGGATCCAGGTTAGGACACCACAAGGAGGTGGGGGAAGGGACTGGAACCATGGGGGAAAGAAGGGAATTGCATGCCCTGGGACCAGGAGGTAGCAAAACCTTCATTTCTAATCTTACCTGAGGAGGCAGACAGGTAAAAGGTAAAGTGGTTGGGGAAGAAAGTAGGTGTTTTGTAGCCTGAGAATCAGCCAAATGGGCTGTGAACCCAAAAACAAAATATGGCAGATCTTATGTGAGTTGGCTTCTGTTATCTAATTTTAATTCGTACTCTTGCATTTTACTGTTGTAGTTTATTTTTCTTTTTTTAAATATTTTATTGATTTTTTACAGAGAGGAAGGGAAAGAGAGAGTTAGAAACATCGATGAGAGAGAAATATCAATCAGCTGCCTCCTGCACACCCCCTACTGGGGATGTGCCTGAAACCAAGGTACATGCCCTTGACCAGAATCGAACCCGGGACCCTTCAGTCTGCAGGCCGACGCTCTATCCACTGAGCCAAACCAGTTAGGGCAGTAGTTTCTTTTTCTTGATCAACATATTAATATTGACCCATTGTAGAAAATTACATGAAAGCTACTGAAAAGGAAAAAAAATTCGTAATTCCACCATGTAGAGACAACTCCTGTGAACACTTGGATAGTTTCTTTCCAGGCTTGGTTCTAAGATAGACACTTTTCTCTCTTTGTGATCAAATTCTATATAAGTGAATTTGCATGTATGTTGTCTTTTCTGCATAACATGATGTTATCATGTTTCTCCATAGCTGTATGACCTCTTGTGAGCACTATTTTAATGGCTGCCTAATGTTCCATTGTATCGATGAGACATGTTTTATTCAACTATTCCCTTCATATTGGACATTAAGTTACTCCCAGGTCTTTTCTTGGTTATAAAGAACATCAGCGTGACTATTTTTATAGATAAATCATTGTCCATATTTCTTATTGCTTCCTTAAGACAGATGCTTAGAAATGGAATTAGTGGGCCAAAGGGAACACCAGAGTGGTTTTTTTAAAACTCATACCAATTTGTACTCTCAGCTGGTTTTTATAAAGCATGGGAATTTTACAAGCTCTATTTATGGGCCTTCCCGAATTCTCAGCTCCTTATTTCATTTCTCCCTCCATAATCACTAAGACCCTTCTCCTTTCTTCTCTTGCTCTCCCTAATCTGCCTGGGAGTCATGTTGGACTCACTGTCATACTAGAAAGCAAAGCTTGGCTATCAACTTCCTGGAAGAGACTGAATACTAGTGGATTCTCAGAGCGTGGAATGGTGTATTTTCTCACATTCTTCAAGGACTCCCAGATGTAGCCAGTAAAGGAGGAGAAAGGTCCTAGTGCTAAAAAAAAGAAAAAATCCAAATCCTAAGGCTTATATACCTATAGGTTCATAATTTCCCAACCATTCTCTTCCTACTTCCAAGCTCACCTGAGAAGTAGTCAAGGTAAAAAAAGAATGAGAATGGCCCCTCCCTCCCTCCCTCCCTCCCTCCCTCCCTCCCTCCCTCCCTCCCTCCCTCCCTTCCTTCCTTCCTTCCTTCCTTCCTTCTCACACTGATTACCTGTTATATGCCAGGCACTCAGCTAAATGCAAGGGCATGAAAGGCTCCCTGGGCTTCCAGACAACAGCGGGTGTGGGGCAGGCCCTTCTGAGTTGCTGTGCTCCTCAGATGGATTTCAGTATTAGCCTGCTCCTGCTCTCCCTTCTTCCCCTGACAGCGCAGAGATGGTCTCCTGAGTCCCCTGCAGCAGATGCTCTGCTCTGCAGCAACACCTCATCAATCACCAGTAAAACAAAACAAAACCCTGTTTCCTGCCTCTGGGATACCAGCCTCACAATGTGGCAAGTAGCTGGGGAGGTATGGACAGAAGATGGCAAAACTGGTGGAATGTGAAGCTGTTTTCATAATATTCCATTTTGGATTTCCTCTTGGCGGCATCATATCAATTTATCTCTCTCCATACCCCCACAGTACTTGGTGTACAGTTTTGGAACTACTGGTATTTATTGCTGTGCTGAGGAGGCCCATTGCACAAATCCTCCTGAAAGAAGACATTGTCCTGTCACTTTGGCATCCCTGCCCTGGGGAGCTGCAGGCTGAGAAATGGGCCTAACTTTTCCTTCCCATCTGCTGCTCTCTAGATTCCCGGCCTCTCAAAACTGGAGAGGAGTTTGGCGGTTGTATTACTCAGGGTTCTCCAGAAAAACGGAACCAATAGAATGGGTGTGCGTGCACACACACACACACACACACACACACTTCATGTATTTTTATTTCTTTCTAAGGAATTGGCTCTTGCAATTGTAGAAGCTTGGTAGGTCTAAAATAAATCTGCAGGAAGGCCAGCAGGCTGGAGACCCAGGGGGGAGATGCAGTTTGAGTCCAAAGACTGTTTGCTGCCACAATTTTCTCTTGCTCAGGGGAGGTCAATCTGTTCTAGTCAGGCCTTCAACTGATTGGATGATGCCCACCCACATGAAGGAGGGCAATCTGCTTTACTCGGAGTCCACAGATTCAGTGTTTCTGCCCTCACAGCTCCAGTCCACTTCACCTTCCCTCTGCGCACAAGGTGGGTGGCTCCACAGGGAATGTTGTGTGTTGGCCCTTTAAGAAGGTGCCTGAATTTTCAGCTGTTACTCACTCTCTGGCAGATAGCGCCCCACTGCTTTTCACAGCCAGATGTTATGTGGGTACCCTCCTCAGTTTTGGTGCTCTCTGCTGAGGGGCTTAGATCCCAGAGTTCTCAGTGGCAACCCCCACAGCTGAATATCTCCCTGGGACTTCAGTTGCTGTCTGTGGGAGCCTGCCCAGCCCTTTTGCGCCCTCGTACCAGTCTCTATGCCGTCTCCCCTTTCGGTCCTCGGGTGTCAGGGTTCTTTCCTGCCAGTTTCCCATTGATTATTCAGGAAGCTTTTCTGTATTTTCTGAACAAACTATAATACCAGTTTGTTCCTGGGAGCATGTCCGTGCAGCATCCGCTTACTCTGCCGCCATTTTTAATCTCCCTTCTCTTCTGTGTGTCTGCCCTACACTCCACAGGTTGAGTGTTAATCTCATCCAAAGACACCCTCACAGAAGCATCCAGAATAATGTTTGACCATATACCTGGATGCTGTGGCACAGCCAAGTTGACACATGAAATTAGCCATCATAGGAATCATTGAATCAGCTGCATATCTCTGATTGCTGGGGCGAGGACTCGGGTGCTTGGCTCCCTGAATTCCTGTCCTGTTATCCCTCACTTGACAGGTGGGGAAATGGGAATTGAGGGAGACTCAGTGATCTACCTGTAGTTGTGCAGCAATTCAGTGTGTGTGCGTGCGTGTGTGTGTGCGTGTGTGTGTGTGTGTGTGCAGATGGAGATGCAAGTCTTTGGGGTATCTTCCCATGGGGGCTGGTTTCAAATTCCACATTCACAAGTGTTTTATCTCCTTGAATTGTTCTATGAATTGTGATGGTCTGATTAAAATGTTCTTCCTAGTGACTCCTCTGGTTTGGGGCGGGGGAGGGGAGGTATGTCTACCACAGAGAAGGTCAAATCCAGCCAGGTAAGATGTGTTTGTTCCTTTCCAAACTCACAAGGGGAAATGAAGAGCTAAGTACAATTATTTTGGGAGATCTATTCTTCGATTCTATTTTACAAGAAAGAGAAAGTTAAAAAAAAAGAAAGAAAAAAGAAAGAATAAATGGGTCCCAGGTGTTTTTCACATTTTTGAAACTCGCTGAATAATTTCTCTGCCACTGACAAAGCCACCCTGTCATTTCAGCTCTCATTCAGAACGCATCTCCAGTAGCATGCTTCCCCCTTTGCTCTCTAATTGGTGGCCATTGTTTTAAAATTCACACCTATAAACCCCAGATCACCTGCACTTTGGGCCCACTTCCTGTCTAGGCTGAAAGTTTAAAAGATTCCCCAGGATCCAGCTCTCCTGATAGTTGTCCTCTGCCTGGAATGCCTTTCTCCCTCTGTTTGGGGGCACTCCTCATCTTTCAAGGCCACAGTCACCTCTAACACATTTGCTTCTTGCACACTCTGCCAAGGCACCTTGCCCAGGTGGGGCCTGTACCCAGCCCATGTTCCTCTCACCAAGCACTGACTCTGTGACAGCCCAGGGGCAGGCGTATTTTCCAAATTTGTTCAAGGGCATCATCTGGACTAGCTGAGGCCTAAAGATCTACCTTCAATACCGTTTCCCTCTCCTAAGCCTTCCCTGACCTTCTCAGGTATAGATAAGCCCTTCACTGTGCTTCTGTGTCATTTACTTATTCCTGGATTGCCGTCCTTAGCAAGCTGAATAATTTGGCCTGAACCCCTCGTCTTATTCATCATGGCTTACTCAGCTCCTAAAATGTGGCTTGGACAATAAGTTCAGTGTTTGAAAATGGTGGCTGGCATCTCTGTAATTGCTGGGGCCAGGACTCAGGTGCTTGGCTCCCTGAATTCCTGTTCTGTTACCCTTCGGCCTGACCGAGTCTGTACCTCCTGCTTTATGTTAGGGTCTGTTACAGTTCCATGGAAACTCTGCCTCTTCTTAAGCTGACATTCATCTGAGGACTTGAGTTCATCCATGCCAGCTCCTTGGTCTACAGGCACTCAGAATAGAGGACAGGCATGACCTGGGGAATCATAAAGCAGATATTTGATACAGAAAGCCTTTCCTGACTTCCCTTTTCTCTCCTCCAATGACACCAATTTGAACCAGATATTTGTCTGCTGGGCTCCATAGCATCTGGTGCTTATCCTCTTATAATATACTAGAGGCCCGGTGCACGAAATTCGTGCATGGGGGGGGGTGTCCTTCAGCCGAGACTTCACCCTTTCCAATCTGGGACATCCCTCTTACAATCCAGGACTTGTGGCTCCCAACCGCTCGCCTGCCTGCCTGCCTGATCACCCCCTAACCACTCCCCTGCCAGCCTGATCGATGCCTAACTGCTCCCCTGCTGGCCCGATTGCCCCTAACTGCCCTCCCCTGCTGGCCTGGTCACCCCTAACTGCCCTCCCCTGCCAGCCTGGTCACCCCTAACTGTCCTCCCCTGCAGGCCTAGTCACCCCCAACTGCCCTCCCCTGCTGGCCCAGTAACCCCTAACTGCCCTCCCTTGCCAGCCTGGTCACCCCTAACTGCCCTCCCCTGCAGGCCTGTTCACCCCCAACTGCCCTCCCCTGCAGGCCTGGTCCCCCAACTGCCCTCCCCTGCAGGCCTGGTCCCCCCCGCAACTGCCCTCCCTGCCAGCCCAGTCACCCCTAACTGCCCTCCTCTGCCAGCCTGGTCACCCCCAACTTCCCTCCTCTGCCAGCCTGGTCACCCCTAACTAACCTCCCCTGCCAGCCTGATCGCCCACAACTGTCCTCCCCTGCTGGCCATCTTGTGGTGGCCATCTTGAGTGTTGGAGTGATGGTCAATTTGCATATTATTCTTTTATTAGATAGGACTACCATCATATATATAATAGGCACAGCAACTTTAAAAAAAATTTAGAGAGACTGCCACTCTTTTTTGTCCCATGAAGAGTCATACAAGTTGTCCCCTTATTTATGTGAACATAAAGCTAGTGTATACCTATGGTCCAAAGAGTAGAGTGAGCAGATAACTTCAACAAAAAACCATCTTTCTCTTTAGGACACAAAGTTCTGGGGGAAGGGGTGGAGGAACCTATATGAGTAATGATCCAGAGCCTTCAGGAATGGAAGGGGCTGACACCCCAATTTTTGAAATCTTGATATTGGAAGTTAGGGAGCTCTTTCAGGGTAGACTAGGATGGCTCTAACCAAGCTTGTGATAGGGAAGGGGCAACATGGTTCCTGAAATAAAATTATCTCAAGCAAGGGAGAGTCTAGACTGGGAAGTTGGTGGGGGAGAGCTGGACCAGCACTGATTGTGACCGATGCTGGAAGTTTCTCCTGGCCAAGCTATCTGGGCTGGTCCACGGCTTAGGCTTTGGAGAATAGTGGCTTAGCAAAGGGTGGAAACCACAGAGAGACACGTGCTCAGAGGGCAGCGTTGTAGGATGGGCGAGTACAGTTCTACAGACCTAGACAAACACTGTATGTTCAACTGTGAGGGCCCTGTGGTCCACAGCAACACTGGAAGGAGTATGGGTTGCAGGGACCAAATCTGGTTCTGCTCTGCTTGATGTGGAAGAAGGATGGACCCTGCCAGCAAGATTCTGTTCCCACCTCTGTCCACCCCTAACCCTTTTGGCCTAAATCAGTGGTCGGCAAACTGCGGCTCGTGAGCCACATGCGGCTCTTTGGCCCCTTGAGTGTGGCTCTTCCACAAAATACCACGTGCGGGCGCACACGAAAAGTGCGATTGAAACTTCATGGCCCATGTGCAGAAGTCGTTTTTTGGCTCTCAAAAGAAATTTCAATCGTTGTACTGTTGATATTTGGCTCTGTTGACTAATGAGTTTGCCGACCACTGGCCTAAATCATCAGAGTTGTTAATTGAGTTAAGTTGTTATAGAAACAAAAGCAAATGAGTACATTTGATCTTAAGTTGATGAAGCAAGGTATACTGATTATAACTGTACATTTTTATAATTACCTGCTATGTCCCTTTTTCCCAAGAGGAGACTGGAATCATGTCATTTATCTCTGAATATCAGCACCCAGTGTAGTTAAAGCTTGCCCCTGAGTAGGCACTCAATAAATGTTTGTAGGCCTGAGATGAATTAATGAATGGGTTGTTTGATGTTTGAAGACTCAAAGGCAGTTCATTTTAAGGGGATCGTAACATAGGAACATACCAGCTATGTGCCAGGTGCTTGAGGTCCTACAGAGAATTTAAAGGTGAACCAGCTCCAGTTCTTGTCCTCAGGGAGCTGATGGTTCAGGGAGCAGAGAGACTGACTCTCCCTACTGAGGTATGATAAGATCTATAATAATGAATCAAATTAACTACTGTGGAATACAGAAGGAGCAATTCACTTCAATCTGGGTCTTGTGGAAGACTACAGGGTTAGTCTGAGCAGGGCATTATAGGATGAATGTAATTTCAACATGTGGGGAAGGACATTTGGGCAATGAGATGGCTAAGCAAAGGCATGAAGACATTCTTTTTAAAAATATATTTTTTATTCTTTTTGAAAAAATGTTTTTATTTTTTTGAAATTAAAATTTACATTAAATATTATTTTGTTTTAGTTTCAGGTGTATAGCATAGTGGTTAGACAATCATATACTTTACAAAGTGTTCACCCTGATATTTCTAATATCTACCTGGCACCATATAGTTATTACAATATTTTATTGACCATATTCCCTATACTATATGTTATAGCCCCATGACTATTTTGTAACTACCAATTATACTTTTCAATCCCTTCATCTTTTTTACCTAGTCCCTCCAATCCCTTCCCCTTTGGCAACCATCAGTCTGTTTTCTGTATGAGTCTTTTTTTAAAAAATTTATATATATTTTTAGATTCCATATATAAGTGAAATCATATGGTATTTAGCTTTCTCTGACTGACTTATTTTGGAGGCATTTAAAGAGTCTCTAGGAAGAATGAAGGACAGGTAGCAGAATGCTATAACTGGCTTACCAGCAGACCAGTTAGGAGAATGACTAGAGTATCTATCAAGAAAAGAGGGTGTAACAGTTAAGAGAGGCTAAGTTATGCTGCAATAACAAACACCTCCAAAATCTTAGTGGTTTATAATGACAAAGGCTTATTTCTTACCCATATTATATACGGTATGTATTGTGGGTTGTCTGGAGGCTCTGTATTCTATCAAATCAGGATGACATAATAGTCACCAATTTGAATGTAGGTAATCACTGAGGCAGAGGGAAAGGGAATTCTGGAGAGTTTTATCCTGTAATTCTGGAGAGTTTTATCCTGTGTCTGCTGGAACACATCCCTTCTGGTCACAACTGATGGGCTGCAACTGGTCACATGATTCTATTGCTTACAAGGGGCCAGGAAGTTTAGTCCTGCCATGAACCCAGAAGGTAGAGAGAGACAGAAATATCTGGTGAGTAGTACTAATGGGTACCCCAGATGGCAACATTGAACCAACCCACTTAAGAGGATGGGATCATGGGCCTGTAATTCATTCTCTGATAGGGAGGTAGTAATGGTGGCAGATTTGTGTGTGTGTGGCGGGGGGTTGAGGGGGAGTAGTGTACAAATGTATATGAGGGGGAAAAGAGCTGTCTCCTTTTTACATTTTTAAATATTAAGTTCTTCATTATGTAATATTTTTGTAGCAGTAGCTAACCAAGACACCTGACTAGACATGGTCTTTCCTTATCTGAACCCTCAGTGTTTTCATGTCTCTTTCCTTCCTTCCTTCCTTTCTTCCTTCCTTCCTTCCTTCCTTCCTTCCTTCCTTCCTTCCTTCCTTCTTTCCTTCCTTCCTTCCCTTAAAATTTTTATTTTAAATGAACTTTTTTATTTTGGAAAAATTTTAGATGTACAGCAAAGTTGCAAAGAGAGCACAGAAAATTCTCATACCCTCCTCACCCAGTTTCAGTTTCCTGATATTATCATCTTATATTTCCACGGTAAGTCTTTAGGTTTTAGATTTTAAGCCCCTTGAGGGTTACATTCTGCCTGACTGAATATTTTCCTGGTGTTTCTCAGAGAACTGTGGCTCGTGAGGGTCCTGTCTTGAAGGCTGTGTTTTCTGTTGGTTGTAGAGATGTCTGGGCTTGTCCAGAGGCCAGTAAGGCTGGACTTGCAGAAGTCTGTGAGCAGGAAAGATTGAGGAGCTCCTTGGGAATGAGAGAGAGTGGAGGTGGAGCTGCCCAAACAGCTGGTCCCTGGACCATGGGTTGGTGTTGGATGGAATGAGGCTTCTGAGCTCAGCAGGAAGTGTGTGGTTCCAGGGCTTTCTCTCTCTTGGTTCTCTGACTGAGCCTGGGGGTGGCGGTTAGATGGCAGAGCAGAATCCGACTCTGTGCAGGACCATGAGCACGAAGGCTGCAGTACTCTGTGAAGGGGAACTCAGTGGAGCATGGTACAGGATAATATACACCTGAGATGCCACAGGAAAGGCTGCTCTGAGCAGAGGGCCAGACCAGCCTGCGTCTGGATGGAGCAGGAGTTTGGGGAACATTGCTGAGGAAGGAGACAAACTCCACATGAGAGCCCAGGAAAGGGTGTTCTTCAGCACACGTGAGCATCTTCTTGAGAGTAGCCCGGGAAAGAGCTAGGTGGAGGAGGTAGTGTTATGGGATCATCAGTTTTCTCCCTAAATTCTGTGTTGTTGCTGTCATTGGAACCCTGTTGGACCCTCAAGGCGACAGGGTCCCACAGGGTCCTGGGTGAATATGAGTCACACTTGTGTGTTGGGCTCTGAACACTTGGTAAATATTGTTGACTTACTGCCTATCAACCTCTTAAGTGAGGGCAAGTCCCCAGAGGTTAGGGCCCCAAACGTTGAGTGTTATCCTGGCCTGAGCTTCTCAATGATGCAAGTTACCCACTCGAGACAACTGGGTGCCCAAAGGACCATTAGTAGAGACACCACAGTCTGACCTCATGGCTCTCTGGTTGAGAAGAGGGACTTTCATGAAGGACAGGACGCCATGCCCCACCCAAGGGAGGAGCTCAGAAGGTGGGGAAGTTTGGTGAGTATTCCACTCAGGAATGAAAGAGGAGACCCAGAGCTTCTAGGGACTTCTAGGGACTACCCCACAGAGGAGTCAGGATCAGGAGCCTAAGAACTTGGTTGAATTCTGTATATTTTAGAAGATTATCTGTGCTATTCTTTATTGCTTAGTGAGACTGTGGGCTTGTCTTTGGGACCAGCAATGGGTTGAGAAACAAAGCCATTCTCAGGAGAAGAAGCACTTACATAGTTAGTTATAGAGCAACAGTGTGAAAGAAAGGAGGACCCTCAGCCTAGGCAGGAAATGCTGGGTCAGGCAAAGAACTGGCCTTCAGGCTCCACCTTCTTTGCAGGAGAAGGTCTGTGTTGGGCTGTAGCAGCTCATTTAGTGTGGGAACCCCTATATCTGCTCCCTGCCTATTCATTTCAATCAGTTATGCCATCTTGGTCAGGGGCATCTCCATCTCCTGGTATCCCAGGCTAGAAAGGCAAGTTGCTTTGTACCCTTCAGTGCGTAATGAATAAACTTGTGCTGAGGGTCAAGCATGCTGTGCACTGTATTGGGTGCATTACAGGTATTTCTGAATTTACTCTTTATAATCTATAAGATGGGCATTATTGCTTTTGTTTTACAAATGATGAAAACTAATGCTAACAGTTTAAGCAACTGATTCAAACTTAAAACTGTATGACGTCAGAAGCCACATTCATTCTACCCACTGTTTCTTAGTGTCCTGTCTTTATTGTCCTGTGAGATCAACACTTCTCCAGGAATGGTTCCTAACTGTCTGCCTCAGAGTCACCTGGGCTGCTGTTAGGAAGAATCATGAACTGACTCATGGAATCAGAACCTGTGGGACTGGAACCCACCACTTGCCTTTGTAGCAGGTTGTGCTGACATCATTCATGCTTCTGTGGCCAATGTCTAGAATCGACCTCCACATTTCATCACCTGCTCTTCACCCCATTTTTTAAAGAAGGATAAATCAGAAGAGCCATGGAATGACACTTCATGGGCTCTCTTAAAGTGAGAATAGTAGGAACTGGAGCTGCAGAGTCACCCAGACAGACCAGTGGTACATCAGCGGGGTGAGGGGCCCTGTACCATCTGGAGACCATCTTTACTAATCATTGTCCCTGTTTAGGAAAGATGTTACACGAACTCAGGCTGGGCTTTGGGGATTGGTTCAGAGAAAACTTTAGTCCTCACATGTAGCCATGAAAATCAGCCACCATTTATTGTTCACTATCTGTCAGGTACCATGCAAAATACTTTGCTTCTATTATCCAACAATGCCATGTTAATATTTTCTCATTTGGTTGATGCAGAAACAGAGGTTTGGAGAAAAGGTCAAGTCACTTGTTTAAGGTCACAGAGCTCATAAGTATTGGAGCCAGCATTCAAATCCAGCCCATGGTACATGATATTCAGTGGCTCTCTGGCTCCTTCAGGATACTGAGTCTTGGGCTCAGTGAGTTAACTGATTATTAACTGGCTGTTCTGGCTGAATGGATCAATCCACCCATCAACCATTTGGCACTTATATTTTATTGAGCCTGAGGCTCTGGGAGATGCTGTGGGGCCCTCACAGGGTAAAAAGAGATACCTGCTCCCAGAAACCCGCAGTGTAATGAAGAAAACAACTCATATGCAGGAAACTGTAATAACTCAAATGGGCTTGCAGGGAATTTTGCTCTGTGGGCCTGTGTGTGTTAGAGTCCGTGTGAGTATGAGTGTATATGAATGTGTGGGTGTGAACATGTGTGTGTAATGGGGGAAATGGTGTGGGAAGAGAAGAAAGGAGCAGTAAGGAAATGGGAGTAGGGAAGGGATGTGGCTCTAGAGCCTGGTTGAGGGGATGTGGGAATCTCAGGATCCTGCCTGGCAGTGAGATTAGAGGATGCTATGTGGGGGAGATGTAAAACATACTAATGCTTGGGCCCTGCCTAAAGAGACTTATTTAATTGGGCCAAGCTGCGGATAGGAGAGGGACAAGTATCTCTTTAGACGCCGCCTTTGGGATTCTAATGATGATCTGGACTGAGAACCGGGCAAATGCACGCCTTTCTAGTACCTCCTGTCTCTCCCCCCCCCCCCCCCCCTCCGCCGCTTTGAATTCAAGCCACAATTCTTTCAACAGGCTTCTTGGTGCTGGGCCTCCTTGTTCTGTTTTTCGTGTGACTGAGAGGTCAGATGACCATGTATATGCCTGCTGGGAGAGGCCACCACCTGTTGCTGTAAGTCTGGGGAATTTCATCATCTCTTTGCCCCATGTATTTTCTCAGTATCTTGTAACTACATCTGGATGGATGATTAGTTGTTTTCTGCTTTGTAACCACTTGTGCTGTCACATGGTGACGGGTGCTGTGGTGCCGAGTGCTATAGTGCCGCTGCAGGGTTTGCCCTGTAAATAAAGGCTGGGTGAGTTTATTTATACGAAACTATTACCTTCGATTGTTATTGACCAAAGCAGTTTTTCACACATCTCATCTTTCCTTAATTTGCTGTTAGAAAAAGGCATGCAAATAAATCACTTTTGTAAAGAGCAAGCAAATTCTAAGTGAACTATTTCAGGGAAATTTCCCCTACATGGGGTCTGAGGATATGGTCAGAAATCTCCCCAAGTAATTAGAAAGATGGGAAATCTGGGGGAAAAGGGCTTTGGTGATGTATCTGACAACGCATTGAGGTGGTGGCTCTCAGTCTTGGCTGCACATCAGAAGCTTTCAGGGAGCTTCAACATCAAATTCACAGACAACAAAAAAACCACATCGCAGGCTGTACCTGGGACTGATTCAGTAAGAGTCTCTGGAACATGAGACCTGACATCAGTATTTTTTAAAGCTCCTCAGATGATTCCCATGTGCAGCCAAGGTTGTGAGGGGATAAAAGAGGCTTAATAAGTAAGAGGGTGCCCCAGTAAGTTGCAAAGGAGAAAGAAGAGTAAGAAGTCAAGGTTAAGGAATAGTCATATACTAGTACAACAGCTTTGGAATGTAGAATAGTTAAATCCAGCCAGTTCCAAGAACTCTGCTTAGCCTTAAGAAACTGATGGCCCATCTCCAAACATCCTTGCAATCTCCAGTTCATGAGCCACTTGGATCATGAGGCCCAGGGTACATGTGAGGGCTGATAATGAGAGCAGCGCCCCACTTCTTCTGAGCCCCTTGGCCCAAGGAAGAAGGGAGAAGGGACTTCAAGATCACCCGGGTTTCTGTACGCAGCCAGCAATCCTCTTGGGTAACTGCTGGGAGGGCTAGGAAAGTGCTGGGGGTGGGAATGTGTGAGGGCTCTTTGTGGGTCGGGCGCAGGGGGCCGTGGCTTCTGCATTTGTGGTTCTTCAAGGGGAACAGACAAAGTGACACAGACAAGATGCAAGTCCATCATCCGAGGTCTTAGGTGAACAGGTGCGATCCAATTAGTCAGGATGTAAGCAATCAACTGGGGACAGTATTAAAAACCGGTTTAGTTTGTGATAATTTCAAACTTGCAGAAGAGTTGTGAGAATAGTACAGAGGACTTACACCATTCGCCCAGATTTACTAGTTGTTAACTTGTTTCCACATTTGTTTTGTCACTCCCTCCCTCCTTCTAGATGTACTCCTGAGCACTCCAGTGTGTATTTCCTATGAATAAGGACAATTTCTCACATAACCACATGGAAATAAATGAAGACCCACCAAGTGAGAAAAGCACAGGCTGTTTATTCTGAGCTTGCTATAGCAAAGGCGTCGGCCCCCGAGGTTTGGCAGAAACTCAAAAGTCAGGCAGAGGAGTGGGAAAGCTCTATAGTGGAAGGAATGGAGGGCTTCCTGGGCCCTGATTGGAGGCTGTTGACATAAGGAAGCTGGAGGTGGGCTAACTATAAGCGGGATTTGCTATTGGCTAGGAATACATGTTTGGCTTTCTCTGATTGGTCCTACGTTAGAACTGAGACAAAAATTAGGAAAGCTGTCAGTTACTAATCAAGTCCTGGCCATTTGGGGGCCACTTTTTATAGAGTTTACTGTTTAGCTCCCTGGATTGCTGTTAGAGACAGCAAGCTGGCTCCCTGCAGGTCTGACTGGCAGCAGGCTGCCTTCTTGGGCTGTTACAGATCATGGGTTCATTTTCTGGGTAGGTTGCTGCAGGTTATGGGTCTAAGTTCTATTTTTATACATGGACTGGCCATCATCCATTTGTATATCCAGATGCTTGGGTCTAACTTTGGAGTAAAACACTGTTACGTAACTAATATACTCTTCAAGTTTTGCCACTTGCCCCAATCATATCCTTTATGGCAATCCTTCCCCTCACCCCCTGGCCCCCCAGGTCCAAAATGCAATGGAGGATCATGCATTGCATTTAGTGGTCATACCTCTTCAATCTCTTTTAATCTGAACATTTCCTCAGCCTTTTTTTTTTCTTTCACAACTGGTTTTTTGTTTTTGTTTTTTGAAGAGTACAGGCCAGTTGTTTGTGGCCAGGGCCCATCCAGGCCTTGTTTCTTGAGTCGAGTCTTCAGGAGTTGATTGCATTTACGCAGTTCAGGTAACCAGATAATCATCCCTTCAGTGAGGACAGGGAGAGTCACGTCTCCATGCAGGGAGGAAGAGAAGTTTGTAAACAGAAAGGGGTACCTACGGTCATGTCCTTTAGCAGCTAATCCTTTGCAAGGTCAACAGACTTTGTGAAACATGTTTTGGTTCCAGTTGTGGAAATATGTCATCTTTCATTGGCGCAGCCTCCCTCTGCACTATATATACATAGACACTGTTTTGTTCCTCCCCTTATCTTTCCTCTCTGCCTCCTCCCCACCCCAATTTCCCATCTCTGCAAAGATGGCCAGGAACATTTTCCAGTCCCTGAGTGGAGAGGGTCAGGGTGCTGCAGGATGGGGTACAGTGGCAGCCATTTGTCCTGGGACTGTTGAAATTGGCCAGTGTTCTTTAAGAACATCAGGGACCCAGAGGACGTGTTTTGGGGGGCTTGAATAGCTTTGGGGGCAGGCCTGCCACTCTGAAAACATTCAGCCCTCAGGCCTTCAGGCTGCTGTCAGAGTGATTTCTGGATCTGTTAACAGCCTGGATTGTAGTGAAAATCTCTGTAACTTGCTCAGCTGGTATGGCTCAGTGGTTGAGCATTGACCTATGAATCAGAAGGTCACGATTCCCTGTCAGGGTATATGCCCAGGTTGCAGGCTCGGTACCCAGTGTTGGGTGTGCAGGAGGCAGCCAATCAATGAGTCTCTCTCATCATTGGTGTTTCTCTCTCCCTCTCCCTTACTCTCTGAAATCAATAAAAATATATATTTTGAAACAAATCTGTATTTTCATCCCGCTTAACACACCAATCTACTAGTAAAGCAAGTTTGTATTTAAAGGGGATTCGACTGAAAAAAGTTTGCTCTGTGCAGTGGTTAAGACTGTCTAGCTTTAATCCTGTCTTTGCTATCTAACCATGTGTCGCTGGGCAAATTGCTTAATCTCAGGTTCTTTAGCAGTGAAATGGGGCAATATTAGCTGTTTCATAGGGGCAGAATGAGGATTAAATTTCCTGAGAAATAATGGCATGTAGCACAGTGGTTGGCAAATAATAGGCCTTATTGAATATTAACCATAACTTTCTTTGCTTATCACTTAAATGGAAATAAAAAACTCATTTGCTAAAACTCTCCTTTCGTGGCCATTGTGGAAAGAACACGAATTTTGGTTTCACCCAGGTGTGGATGTAAATCCTGTCTGTGCCAATCACTGGCTGGGTGATGATGGGCAAGTGAACCTTCTCTGACCTCAGTGCCCCTCCCCTATAGAATGAGAATGATAACCTTTTTTGCAAATGTGTCTGGTCCAACATGTATGCTTAATAAAAAGAACTGCTCTACTTTGACCTGCATCAAGGCAGTGATGGGACTAGAATTCCTTGGGATCATTATTATTGGAGATATTTACCATTTAATAAGCCTCTGTGAGGCTCCAAAAAGCTTTCACAGGGATGGACTCCTTGCAGGTTTTCTTTAGGTTCAGCCAAGAAAAAAGTGTGAAATCTGGAAAATTAGCTTTTGGTGCCTTGTCCAGGCTTCCCTTCCCTTTTGGTACCTCCAAAACCAGTGTCTAGAGAGCCTTGTGTTTCCTCCTGGTCCATCAGAGTGTCCCATCAGTCTCTCCTCCTTCAGGAAACCCCATCTTATAGATCTCCCCTTCTCATCACCCTACTTAAATTACCCATCCTTTGTGGCATCCTTCAGAACCTGTGAGAAAATGGGCAAGCTAAGCTGGGAGGCTCATTTGAGCTAAGGGGTAGTGGGTGAGAGTTGATTAATGTGTCATTCCTTTCAGGGAATTTATTTATATTTTAAACAGAGGCCTTCAGTCTTGGAATACTAAACATTTTAGGGTGAAGAGAGTTTCCAAGGTTTGTACTCTTCATTTGACTTTAAGTCAAGACCTTATAGTTAGCAGCAGATCCTGGGTTAGAAGTCAGGCCTTCTGATTTCCAGTCCAGATTTCTTCCTGTGAAAATGGAGTCATGCTGGGAATATTGGGTTCCAAGGTAGGCCATTTGGGAAGATAGCTTTGGTGACATGGTCTGATGCAGTGCCTCCTTCTCCTCCATGAGGAGCCCAGGGTGAGGGCTGTGATGTGCCCTGAATGTTGACCACCTTCCTGAATGTGCCAGTAATGGGCTTGGGAAGATAAGTTTCAGATTTGCAGTTTTTGATTTAACTTTTGAGATGGTTTTATTTCTCATACTTAAAAAGTACACTTCATTAATTGCACAGGGAAGAATAAATAGGTAGTGAGTCACAGGGAAGGTCTTTTGTATTCCAGAATCCAGAGCCCAGTTATATTCAATTATACCCATATTAAGAATGTACTCTCCTTTCCGTAAGATCTGAGTTCTTCTCAGGAACCCGAGCTAGTGCCTGGGACTCTGCTGGGCCTCGAAGTATGCCAGAAAGAAAGGGCTGTGCTTTACTTTAACCCTCTCATCTCAATGCCAGTGTGCCTGAAGCTCCAACTACCAGTTTCCCCGAGGGAAATGCAAAACTGGAACATGAAAGATAATAAAATCATCACCTATTAAGTGCTATGAAAAGAATGAGTCATCAGATTGGAGAGCTGTGGAAAGGGTCCAGAGAAATGGAAACTGAGAAGGGTATGTTTTTATGGAGGGAGTGGGTTGATTGAAGAAAGAGTGAAGAAAAAGGAGAAAACACTTTTAGAGTTTTCAGGTACTTCCTTGAGTAAGCTACTTCTAGGTGGGGAACCATAGTTTGGGGAGCAACTGAGGAACAGAAGGACAAAATGAAGCTAGATGGTAAAGTAAGGAGAGGGGTGTTACTAAAAACAGAGTTGGGAGCAGGTTGTTGAAATAAATTTCACCTACTACTCAAGTTTGCTAGCGTTGACTCCATATTTAAAAAGTCCACTTTGAGCCCCATCAAATGCCCACTTACAGAGTATTTGCCTCTTTGGACTGGCTGTGGGAAGAGGTGACTAGTTCACCAATTTAACTTACAGCGATCCACCCCCCTCTTTTTTCTTGTTCCCAAATAAACCTTCAAGCAGGAAAGAACACACAGACCTTGACCCGATTCATGTCTGACTAAAGCAGGACTGTGGGAGTCCAGTGCCTGTAAATCAGCTCTCCTATCTGAGCTCCTCAAAGAAAACCTTCCCCCAGGGCAGTCACCTCAGCCAGAGTTCGCACACACTGACCAGCCCTTTGAAATTCTGTCTGCAGATAATGGCAGTCACAGCCGACCTGTCTTACTGAGAGAATCCTGTTGTCTGTGATATAATCCAGAAGAATCCCCAAGGTGGCTGATGAGATTTGCCTTCTGGAGAAAAAAAAATATAACAAGGATTAAAACACATTTCATATTGTAGTTTGAAAAGGTCTTTAATCTTGTAATCCTAGATATTTCAGGATGCTAAAATTAGGAAGATAGTTAAGTCTTCAAGTGAACTCTGGGTTAATGAGGATTCAAGCACCACCATCTCCTTTACTGAGTTTTTTATTGACATGAGCTTTTCTTAACTTGAGTTCTAACCAGACTTTAGGCTACAAATAGCCAAAACTGGATTGTCAGGGACTCAAGTCAAGGACAGTTTGGGGACACAGGGTAAGGGAAAGTCCAAGTGTATGTGTTTCTAAATTGTTTTAGTCCAGGAAATGAGAATCACCTGGGATGCTTGTTCAAAATGTTGGCTTAAAATATTCCTAGGCTCTACCCAATCCAACTGGACCAGAAATTTGGGGAAGGGTTGGTAGCCTAAAACTTTACATTTTACAGTTTCTTCATGTGATTCTAATGCATACCCAGGGTTGCTTTAATGAAACTCAGATCCTGAAATTTCCAATATCTGTTTATTTCCAACCTAAATTTCAAATTCTTGGAAAAGGCTGTGATTGGCTTCCAATTATCTGTTGCAAATAACAAACGACCTTAAAACTTGGTGACTTAAAAACACAATTTTATCTCATCATTTATTGGTCAGGAACTTGGGCAGGGCTCAGCTGGGTAGCTCATACAGCATCAGCTGGTGCTGCTGAAATGGAGCTGAAGGATCCACTTCCAAAATGGCACGTTCACATGACCAGCAGGTTGTTCTCAGTTGTCAACTGGGAGCTCAGTCCCACCATCATTGGGGGGAGACCTCAGTTCTTCTCCATATGGGCCTCTCCATGGGGCTGCTTGGCCTCCTCACAGCACTGCAGCTGGGTTTCAAAAGCAAATTCTCCTAGGGACCAGATCAGAAGTTGCAAAGCTTCTTCTGACTTAGTCTCAGAAGTCAGACAGCATCACTTCTTCCATATATTATTGGTCTAGAAATTCACTAAGACCAGCTCAGATTTAAGCATAGGAGAAATAGAATTCAACTTTTGATGTGAGGAGTGGCACGTGCTTAGAGGGAAGAAAGAAATCAGTGGTGGAATCTTCTAAAACTTTCTACTGTGCCCTGATTGGATCAGTTGTTGATCCCCAGATCAATCAGTCATGGACACAGGAATAGAAACATAGTACATATTTCTGTAGAAAGTGTTTAGTGTTATTCATAGTAACAAGAAGTTGGAATTTACTTAAATATATAATATATTAGGAAGGTGGTCAAATAAATTAAAGATGTGGTATCATGTCATAGTTAAAAGCATAGGCTCTGGAGTTGGTCAGCCTGGCTTTAAGTCCTATTCTGCATCTAATCAACGGTATTACCTTGGACCAATTTCTCTGACTTTCATCAAAATATTAACAAAATGATTTTACCCAATTGTGGTAGCCAATCTTCCAAGATGGCTCCGATTAATACCGCTTTCTGGTATTCATGTCCTCTGTGTAGTTCCTTCCCACATTGGAGAGGCTTATCTATGTAACCAGTAGAATATTATGAAAATTATGCAATGTGACTTCTAGGTATACAAGATAGTGTAGCTTTCATGTTGCTCCTTTTGGGATTACTTGCCCTGGGGTTGCCATGTTGGGAGGGTACTCAATTAGCACTATGAAAAGGTCCATGTTGCAAGGAATTGAGGCCTACTGCTAACAGCCATGTGAGTGAGCATCTTGGAAGCAGATCTGTCAGCCTCAGTCAAACCTTCACATAAAATATGCTGAGTAACTGGCTGACATCTTGTCTCATGAGTGACCATTTGCAAGAACCATTCCAATGAGCCATTCTCAAGTCTCTGAGCCACAGAAACTATGTGAAAGAATACATGTTTATTGTTGTTTCAAGCCACTGAGTTTGAAAGTAACTTATTATGCAGCAACAGATAACAGGTCATTTAACTTCTCTGTGCCTCAGTTTATTCATTTGTTAAATTGGGATAATACTGCTTGCCCGAGATTTTTGCACAGAACACATATGGTAATTAAAGATTTACAGGTCTGCCATCCTTATATAAAATCTTAGAAGCAAGATGTGTTTTGGTGTAAAAGTTTTCAGCTTTTATTAAAGTAATAAAGTATGGTATATTCTGAAACACCCCATTGGGGTCTAATTCAGCATCTCATTATCAAATGGTAATATTCCTGCATCAAAATGTATGATTATGCATCACCAAAAAAGATAAATAAAGACTAAAAATAATCTTATGTGAGTTTTGCTCTCAGGATTTGCTACCAAATGAATCAGTTGCAATTATACAAAAAAAAAAAAAAAAACAAACCAAACCAAACAAAACAAAAAACAAAAAAAACCCCAAAAACACACACACAAAAAAAACAAACAAACAAACAAAAAAAAGTAAAAAACTAAATTTTCAGAGCTTTTTGGGTTTTCTGGAATTTTGATAGGATATTGTGGATTTGTATGATTTTTATCATTCCAGAGCTTCCCAAATGCTAAATCCCTATATTTTCTGATTGGTCTCTGGTTATCTTTTTCCATTTATTTAGATTGATGAGAAAGAGACTAACACGGCCTCCATCACTCTTCAGAAACCCAAGGAATATTAGGTTGAAGCCTTGGAAAAACCAGAGTTCCAACTAGTGGATCTCTCCCCTTATGAACTTAGTTCTCATTTCTGGGTCAACACCTGATAGTCATGACCCTAGAGGAGGCCAGTGAATCATCCAGTCATGGGGTTTGGTGATGATTCAGGAAGATCGAAGTGCTGTCAGGAGTGCTTTTGGCTGAAGGTCTAGAAGGTACTGATTACATATCCATTTATGCAATTGGCATGTGGCTGCATTATGATACAACTCGACTCTCGCCCAAACTGAGCATGTGAGACAGGGTCCTCATCTGGTAGAGCATGATCTCCTGGTGGACTTCAGGCCTTGGAGCCCAAGGAAATTATTCCTGCTAATATGTTACCTTTCCTCTCTTCAGAGAATGGGAAATGGAATGAGAGCCATCGCTGTCCGTATTTACCCTCTCAACATCATCTTCCTCTGAACCAAGGTCAGAGATGATTTGGAGGAACCAGAAATGATTCCCATATCATACCCTCTTGATGTGTTGTCTGCCTTTATGGTATGAGGGGAGGACTTCACCAAGCTGAGTCAGTTCCTAATGTCCAACATTCAATAACTGAAGTCTCATTCAAATGGAATAAGATTTTGTACCTTGTTTGTAGGTAGAGTAGTGTACTAGAACTAGAAATCATGTGCTAGGTCCAAGCTCCATTTCTGCTGATGACCATGAATTTGGTGAAATCACTTTATCTTTATGAGCATCATTTTTATGAATCATTTGAGAATTTGAATCTTGAAACCAGTCTAAGAAAGTACCCTGTTTTGAGCATTATATTTATTTATAGAGCCTTATATCGACAAGATTTTTTTTAAAGAAAGCAATGTGTGTTTTTTATTAAGGGGAAAAATAAGTTTAAAAAAATGAGGTTAGAGGCCCATTAAACTCTGGGAGGAGAAATGGTGGTTTCACTATCAGATTTTCTCAACCCCACTATATGGGCATATGGAATTGTGTGACACATTTTTGCTCTAACCACAAAATTTCATGAATTTTCAATCACTGAGTAATAAAATAAATCATCATTATAGATGAAAAGAAGGAGGCAATTTTGAGGGCAAAAATATTTCCTTGAAAACTTTGTGAGAAACTAAGGCCTCAACCACATTCACTGGGAGTGAGCCCTTAAAGAAAACGTGTCCTGTGCCTTTGGCAAGAAAGAGCAGGTCACTGTGTCCCCATACGATGAGAAGCTAGTGGCCAAGAATCTGAGATCTATTTATTCTCTTTTTCTATATATCTACAGCTATAGCTAATAGTTAAACATTGTTTTTTAAATATGCAAATAAGAGAGTTCTCATCTGGGCCAGTTGAAGAGAACAGGGGGTGTGGGCAGCAAAGAAATAGCCTTCATGGAGTGCCTATTTAGGGGGCTCTCCACTACCATTCTATTTGCTACCTAACCAAGTGGAGGCAGTTTATTCTTGCACACATAAAGGACCTCAAGGGTACGGAAGTGGAGCTTGAATTCTTCCAGGTGAGAAACCATTGAAGGGAATTAAGCAAGGAAGAGATCTGGCCAGATTAATTTTTTAGAAAGATAAATGGTTCTATCGCTTCCTCACTTCTGCTAGGATTGTTCTCCAATCCTGATTCTGATTGCAGGGGGAGAGTTATTTAGAATTGGGGAGTAGGGAGCCAGGGAGAATAGTTAGGGGGCCAGAGATCATTGCATCCCCGTGAAGCATTACTGTCTCCTCCCTCCTATACTTTCTGCTATCACTGTCATTTACAATGTCATCATTAATTTAAATTTTAAATGTCATTCACATTTAAAAAGTCGTACATTTTATTTCTACATCTGTTATTATCCACACTATTCATACTTACTATTTTTGCTTTAGACATTTACATGGTCAACTTAAGTGCTTCTTCCTCATCAGGCCCCAAGAAGGAGGGGAATATCATAATTCCTAAGATATAATTTGGGCAATGATGTCCTAGTGGGGTTGAGCAACTTGCCTAGGGTCTTCTTTCATATTGGAAGATCTGGATGGTGACTTCAGGATTCTGTGGTCTCATCATCACCCCCATTGTGAAGATGGGGATGGACACAAGTGCCCAGCTCCTCCCTGGTGGACATAGAGATATTAAGACCTATAAACTGGGGATATTCTCCATCATGGATTCCTAGAGTTAGGAACAGAAGGGGGACAAGGAATTAACATGGTCCCAACCTGCCTGGTGATGGAGTTGGATGGTAAAGGAGCCAGCACAAGGTAGCAAAACCTTGGATACTTTATCCCATATAACATGTTTATTTCATGAGTGGGGAGGTCAAGGTCCAGAGAGGGGAAGTAAATTATAACAATAATTGTTATGAATTGTTGAGTGCTGGCTGCTTTATGGCGTTACCTTTTTTAATCCTTGTGGCAACCCTCTGAAGGAGTGTATTAGTTTCCTGTGGCCGCTGCAACAAATGGCCACAAACTTGGTGGCCTAAAAACAGCAGAAATGTATTCTCTCAGTTCTGGAGGCCAGAAGTCCAAAATCACGGTGTTGGCAAGGCTGCCCTCCCTCCAGTGGCTCTAGGTCAGAGGTGAGAACTCTGCCTGGCCTCTCCAGTTTCTTAGGACTTTAGGTATTCCTTGGCTGCAGAACTCGGAGCTCTGCCTTCATCTTCACAGGGCGTTCTCCTCTGTTTCAATCCCCTCAGCCTTTCTCTTATAAGGACACGTCATTAGATTTAGGGTCCACCCAGATCATCCAAGATTATCTCATCTTGAGATCTTTTACAAAACTACATTTGCAAAGATCCTTTTCCCAAATAAGGTTATATCCTTTGGGGGGGGGGGGCTATGATTCATACTACCATAGACTGTGTCATTTTCATTTGACCAAAGAAGATACGGATGCTCATAGAAGTTAAGATACCTTAACACACAGCCAAGATCACACAGTCATCAAATGGGTCTTTTCAGTGCCTATATTTAATAACAATAATGGTAATAATGGCTAACACGCAGACAGCACTTTCATATGTTAATACAGTTAATCCTCTCAAAAACTCTGTGAGGAGGCAGGTATTATCATAATCCCCATTTTAGAGAGGAGAAAACTGAGCAACAGAGGGGTTGGTTAATTTCCCTAAGGCCACAAAGAACAGTGAAGAGCAGAGCCAGGCACACTGGCTCAGTCTGTGCTCTCATCTACCCAGATACTGCCTGAGAGGTTCCTCCTCAGACGTGAAAGATCACAACACAAACCATTGTCAGGGATGTTTTCAGTGGTCGCTAGGGAGTTTTAAAAGGGGTTCTGAAGGATGGGCGCCTAAGATGTAGCAGGGGAGACAAACTGTAGGCAAGAATACAGATCTACGGGACTTGGAGAAACCCTCTGGGCAAGGAGCATCCTATTGGCTTGGGAAGGCTCCCTACTGGTCTCGAAGCTTTCACCTCCCTGCTGATGGCTCTGGGACAGACTTCCCTTCCTTTTGTTTTGTGCACAGGCATCCTGTGGGTCACCCAGGCTCACAACTGGTCTCTCTCTCTTCCTTCTTCCTCACCTTTCCGTGTCCAGTTAGTGACCAGTTTCCTGTGGATTCTGACACCTCATTTCATGTGCCCTCCCCTCCCTTTATATTTGTAGCCATAGCTCATTATCCCTCCTGGGAACCAAAATAGCCTCCCATCTAAACTGTCTGAACTTCTCCATCCTTCCAATGGCTGCCAGCAGAGTGATCTTCATGTAGCACTCACCTGGAAAAAGACCATACGCCCTCCCCATGGCCAGTAAACCCCTTTCTCATATTGCACCGCTCCCCACTCCAGGTGCCATTCTGAAAACTTACCTTTTCTCTTCTTAAATCTTAAATGCCTGGACTGCCATTCATTCATTCATTCATTCATTCGTTCGTTCATTCAGCAATCTTTGTTGATTGCCTTCTCTGTGTTAGGAAATAGGGTAACAGATATGAACAAGGCATTCATGTTCTGGGTCCTCTTGGACCTTCCATTCTGGTGGGGACATCAACTAAATAAACTCAGGAAAGCCAATAAAATAATAAATGATTATGATAAAAGGTATGAAGAGAAGAAACAAGGGGTGAGAGAGACTGATGCAATGGGTGGGTTGGAGACTACTTTAGATAGGGTGGTCAGGGTGGGTGCTGAGGAGGTGCTGGAAGTTCTTGTGATAACTGAACTAGGTAATATAGGGACAGTGCTTAGTAAATGGGCAATAAATATTCGCCATTATTACTTACTGACCCATTCATTCACCCCACATTTTTTTGAGGGCTAATTGTTATATCCATTTGCATAGACACTGGTGATCTCCGTCTTTTTTTTTTTTTAAATATATATATTTTTATTTTTTACAGAGAGGAAGGGAGAGGGATAGAGAGTTAGAAACATCGATGAGAGCGAAACACTGATCAGCTGCCTCCTGCACACCTCCCACTGGGGATGTGCCCTCAGCCAAGGTACATGCCTTTGACCGGAGTCGAACCTGGGACCCTTCAGTCCGCAGGCCGACGCTCTGTCCACTGAGCCAAATTGGTTAGGACTGATCTCCGTCTTGAGTGCAGAAGTATCAGGGCTCCCTCAAACACATTAGCATTCTTAGTTTTGACTTTCAGATAAGTATGCCACATAAATCTATACCCAAAGTGGGGACGAATTCTGTTTTCGTCTCAAACACTCCACAAAAGGTAAGTGTCTCAGAGGCTCTGCTAATGAATTATATTATTTCTTCTTTGGTCTTATCTGAAGCACAGATGTCTCCACATTGCTTCCCTCCCAGTCCCTTTCAGAAGGTTTTGATTATGGGGGTTGCCCTGAGGTGGCCTCTTGTCTCTGAATGTGGATGGAGCTGACAGGTCTTTTGGGGGAAACTGCAAAGACAGCCTCTGATTTTGAATAGGACATACCTCTGTGCCTACGTCTTCCTAATTTACAAGCACCTCAGATTCTTGGATCTCTGTCCTCAAAGCACCATTTTATGGCCCATTGGCTTGTTGTGGAAGCATTACTGGGAAATTCTGGACCACAGGCCCTGGAATCCTAATTAAGTCAGACAAGTGCAATGAAGAGCAAAAGGGACTGGTGGATATCTTTAGTGAAACAAAACCCAACTTCCCCACAAGAAGGGAATGACGTGGCCCTTGAATGGGAGCCTAGAATTCCTATAAGATTGCGTGAGAGCTGACATTTCAGAAACCAGACTCCCTCCCCCAGCACCCTCAGGATTGGCTTCTGTTTTGAGGTGCAGCCTCTCCTGACGTCACACCAAAGGTTTATGTTATCAACACTGAGAACAGGACACTTTGGGTGACGTTGTGCTAACAGATTGCTTCTCTTAGATAATTGCTTATGCCTGACCCTGGGCTTCATCTCATGGACCCTAATTCCTCCTTGATTGGCATTTGGCAAATGCTGCTTATCTTGGACTTTTGGTAAGTGGCTCAGAGGCTGTGTCTTGTATACATTGTCTTTGGAGTTTATTAAAAAATTGCTAGTCCCCGTGAAATGGTTTGTTTCACTTCAACACACATTTGCTGAGATTCTTCTCAGTGCCAGGCCCCATGCTACAGCCGTGAAAGATGTCCCCACCCAGCAGATGTCCCTGATGACAAGAGGGAATTGAGGATGGGTCACGGTCACAGTGGCCTAGCCTGAGGCAGAGTGGGGTGAGGATGCATCAAGGATGCCTTCTTGCAGGAGTTGGTATCCTTATTGGGATGAATAGTGCCTCTCCCAAATTCATGTCTACCCAGAACATCAGAATGTGGCCATAATTACAAATATGATAAGGTAAGGATCAAGATGAGATCGTACTGGACAAGGATGGGCTCTAAATCCAATCAGAGAAAGAAGAGAGCACACAGAGAAGGCCATGCGATGATGGAGGTAAAAACCAGAGTGATGCAGTTATAAATCAAGGATGGCAATGTTTTCAGGAGCCAACAGGAGCTGGAAGACACAGGGAAGGACCCTCCCTTAGAGCCTTCAGAGGGAGCACAGCCCTGCCGACACCTTGATGTTGGACTTCCAGCCTCCAGAACGGTGAGAGAATACATTTCTGTTTTTTAAGCCACCAAATCTGTGGTAGTTTGTTATGGCTGTGCACTTTGGGCTTATCTTGAATAAGGTTCCAGGGCAAATAGCAATGTAATCATTTTCCTGTCACATCTCATACTCTAAGATCTATTTTTTATTGTTGTCAGATAGATCCACAATAACCCTTTTGAAAGGTTAGACACCATCTGTTCCTACCTGATTTAAACCCCAATGTGTCAGATTAGGCCTGTTTTCACTGAGAGCAGGCCGGACACTCCAATGGTGTGTAGGACCCATTTACATATGCATCCACTGATTCATTCCACAAATATGTCAGCATTGTCTGTGTGCCAGGTACTGATTGAACTTGGCCTAGTGGTTCATAGGGAACCAGGCTCTTAACATTGCCCCCTGATGAGCTCCCCTTCAGTTTCATTAGCAAGTCTCTGTGGCACTACAATGTGAAAGGAGCTGGAATAAAGGGAGGGAGGGGACAATGGTTGGAGAAGGCTCCACAGAGGAATCAAAGGCCAGGGGAGGCAGGGAAAGGCATGATAGCAGAGGGAATAGCATATGCAAAGGCACAGAGGCATGGACATGCAAAGCATGTTGGAGTGAGGCATGGGGTGTGAGACATCCTAAGAAGGACAACATGTTGGAGTAAAACCTGTCATAGTCCTTGTCCTCTGGGGCGTTACAGTTTTTTTACAGGTGGCAAAAGTAAATTCAGCTGATTTGGGATCTTTGGTTTTAAAGATGTGGATACTGGGGACTTTCTGTTGTTCACAGAGAGAGAGTGGATGCAGAAGAGGCAGGATCACAACGAAGAGGCCATCTGAAGGGAACACCAGAGGCTCCAGGTCAGGGGGTTCACCTTCAGAGCCACCAATGCTCATGGGGAGAGCGTCAGGAAGGGTCTGAAAGGGGTGGGGCCAGAATGCCAGCAACTCCGTCCTGCCAGGGCCATGCTGTCCTGCCAGAGGATGGCCACGTCTCGGTCAGGGAATGGCCTGCTGCTGGGACTTCTCCCAGGACGGCTGCTGGGAGTCAGGTCTGGGCTGGGAGAGGTTTCCAGGGCCCTGCTTCCCACTCTCCCCACTGCAGCTCCTTCCGTCTGTCACTATTGCTCTGTCAGGCTCCTGTCCTGTTCATGGTTTATGCTGGGATGGGGTGTTTGATATTTTCATTAGTGTTTTTTCTTTCTTAGACCTTGCTCTGCTTCATTTCCCCTTCCCTTGCTGCCTGTTGAAATGATTCACCAGGAGAGTTGACATTTTTTAACTTAAAATGTTTTAGTTTAACTGCTGCCGGCTAAATATATTTTGACCTCAGCTCTGTACTGTGGCTCTCTGCTCAGCTGGGGAGACCAAGGAAGCCTGGTGCCAAAAGCTTCTCTCTTTTTTGGACTGAATCCTCCTCAGCAGATCGGAAAGGATGCTGCGTGTCCTGAGGGTTGTTTTGCAACCAGTTCAGATAGGGGCTTGGCCAGTAGGATGCCTAGCTGTGTGAATGTACCTGCCACAGAGGTGTCTTATCTGATTCACGAAGCTGGCCAGCCACGTGTCCAAATGTGTCTGGCCCTGGCGCCATCTTTCTTTATAGAACCCAGTGGGCAATTTACATAGTTGTTCTCTGCCCCAGGGGGACTTGGACGAGCTCCGAGTAGCCACTAAGGCTGGCAGCTTATTAAGTACTGGACGGAGATGGAGGGACAGAAAGTCAGGGTGTTAGCAAGTCTCTGACGGAAGGATTTTTGGAGATCCCAGAAGGAGTTTAATGACAGCAAGAGTCACACTTTAAAAAAAGTACGTTTAAAAAGGCACATTTTTATTGATTTCAGAGAGGAAGGGAGAGGGGAGAGAGATAGAAACATCGATGAGATACATGGATCGACTGCCTCCTGTATACCCCCTACTGGGGATCAAGTGTGCAACCTGAGCACGTGCCCTGACTAGGAATCGAACCATCAACCTCTTGGTTCAAGGGTCAACTCTCAACCACTGAGGCACACCTGCCAGGCAAGAGTCCCACTTTTTAAAAAAATGTATTTTTTTAATTGATTTCAGAGAGGAAGGGAGAGGGAGAGAGAAACATCAATGAGAGAGAAATATTGATCACGCCTGACACTGGGAATCAAGCCTGAAACTTGGACATATGCCCCGACTGGGAGTTGAATTGCAACCTCCTGGTTCATAGGTTGATGCTCAATCTTTGAGCTACACCGCTGGGCAAGAGTCCTGCTTTTAATGGGGGCAAATAGTCCCGCTTTTAATGGGGGGCAAATCCTCCAGGCTTGAGCAAGGCAGGCCATGCCTCTTAGTCCCCCACCCAGACTCATCAAACTCAGTTCAGGATGGTAAAGAGAGAGAAAAGAGAGGACAGGATCAAATCTGAGTAGAGGATCTGGGCTGCTTCAACTGGTGCCTATATACACGACTCTGTAGATCCAGTCTCGATATTCATTGACTAATTATTAATCCATTTACAATATATTTATTGAAAATCTATATGTATGTGGCAAATACTGAGACTAGCCCTGGGAATGCAGAGAAAAGGGCAGATGTAAGCGTCTAGAGGAAAAGACAGTAATTATAAATAGGATAAGAGTCTCAAAGATAAAAACACAGAAAGTAGCCCTAGCCACTTTGGCTCAGTGGATAGAGTGTTGGCCTGCGGATCAAAGGGTCCCGGGTTCAATTCCAATCAAGGGCATGTACCTTGGGTGCAGGCTCCTCCCTAGCCTGGGCCCTGGTTGCGGTTCATGCAGGAGGAAACCAATTGATGTGTTTCTCTCATATTGATGTTTCTCTCTGTCTTCCCCTCTCTCTTCCACTTTCCCTAAAAATCAATGGAAAAATATCCTCGGGTGAGTATTAAAAAACAAAAAAATACAGAAAGTATAGGGGACAATGGGAACATTTAATGGGAGAGCTGACCCAGGTTGGGGTGCGGGGAGTTGGGGAGAGGGTACATGAAAGGCCTCCTTGATGCAGTGACTTTTAATCTGGTGTGTAAGGTATAAATTGAAATTAGGTCAGGTGAAGAGGTGAGAGAGGTGTTTATTAGGCAGGGGCAATTGCAAGTGAAAAGGCCCTCAGACAAGAGAGAGGAGGAGGAAATAATAAAGATCTCTTGAGCAAGGGGTGGGGGGAGGCTTCTGTCACACGAGAAAAGTCCAGAGCATGGACCTGTGATGCCAGACTCAGGGCAGCAAGACTCATTCCAGATGCTTCCATAGTGGGGAGAGGACTTTGGGTTCACCGCTGGGCTGGGACAGGGCTGGCCGGGACAGGATGGGGATGGGACTAGCATATGAAGGTCTTCAGTGCCCGCAGATGAGGTGGTTTTGACTGCACCTTCTAATGACTTAGGATGCTTTTCAAAACTACAGAGCTCTGGGCCCCGCCTCTGAGAATCCCCATCTTTCCCTCTGCAGTGGGGATCGGTCCCATGTTCAGCCATCTTCCCAGGTGATTGTAATGTGCCTCCAGCTTCAGCTTATTCCTGTGCTTGGGACTGGGCCCAGCGTGGGAGGCACTTGGAGATGAAGAAGGCCACAGGGAAAGTCAGCCCCAGCACTGGGAGGGCAATAATTGCTGTAATCTCTGAAGGAATTCGTTGGCTTTCCTCAGAAGAGCAATTCTCATAACATTTACCAAAATGAAAATCCTGATTAATTCTGCAGGTTTATAGCTCCCCAGAGGCTGGGGAAAAACATCTCTTGGCAACAGAAGCAAACTTTATTCTGGCAGCGCAGACAATGCTGCAAACACTAGATATGGAGCTGCACATACTTTCTGGAATTCCAGCGCACCGCATCCCTGGTCTCAGAGACACTCAGCCATGGCCACTGCTCATGCTGCCACCCGGACCAACGGCTTCCAGGGGCTCTTCGCCCTCTTGCTCCCAGTCTCCATGGTGTTATGCGCAGATGTGGCTTTTGTCAGCCCAGCATGTCTTCCTTTGGGGGAACCACTTCTATGCCATTAAGTGCCATTCAGATAGGTTGTCAACGACCATTAACTCCACCTCTGCCTGTAGGGACGCCATCCAGGACTAGCCAGTTGTGGTATGATCCCTGGAAATAGTGATTGGCTCAAGAGGTTGCATGGAATTCAGAAAGGGCCAAACAGCATTGTTTATTTCTTTTTAGGGTTAATATATGGATAATGGTAAAGTTTCTCCTGAAGATGCTAAGCTAGAGAATGTGAGTCTGGATTTGTCCTCACACAGTGTGGAGAACAAAGCCAGAGAGAGAGAGAGAGAGAGAGAGAGAGAGAGAGAGAGAGAGAGAGAGAGAGAGAGGAAGAGAGAGGGAGAGAGAGAGAATTTTGCCAACAATAGGCCTGATTCCAGGCCTGTAGACTCTGGAACTTTGAGTCTTGTGAGCTCTCACTGCACCTGTTTAGGGTTAAGCTTTTTGGAGTTGGGTTCTGTCTCTTGCAACAAAAGCATCTGGACTAACACAGCCGATTTTTTGGTTTCTGATCGACCTCAGGAGAAGGTGGAGGTGTGGGGAATGCACTGGAGAGTGAGGCAGGCGTGGTCAAAGAGTTTGTGAGGCAGCTGTCCCTGGGATGTCCAGGTGTCTGTCTCGGGGTCGTAGCAGTCAAAGGAGGCCGAGTCCTCGATGTGGCAGTCCGTGGTCAGCCGCCGGCCGCCTGTCACGTAGAGCTTGTTCCCCATCACCGCGGCCCCATGGTGCATCCTCCGGTCTTTCATGTCCGCACATTTGACAAATTTGTTGGACTGAGGGTCATAAGCTAGAATCCTCCTTGTGTAACCTGAAAGCCAAGTGGTATATCAGCAAGGTCAGCATTGCTCATTTGGGAGTAGAGGTCAGTGGTCTGGGAATGTGTCTGCTCTCTGCCCTCGCCTGACACTGAGGCTGGAATCTGAACTACAGCATGGAATGTTTCGATAACTTGCCCAAGGTTTAGTGTGCAGCAGGGATGGGGTTTGGCCCCTGCATCCCTAACCCCAAGTTAAGGCGGCACATAGCCCGTTTTCAGTGGGGAGCAGCCTCCTGATTCCAGGGACTTTCTCAGCCTCACTGGCTTCTTCATCACTCTCACATGCCCTCTCCAGAGCTACAACAATCCAAAGAAGGAAGCTTTGGGAACTCATGGGTCCTCACAACAACCTTATCAGGTGGGCCCTTTGAGGATCTCCATTTTACAGATGAGCAAACTGAGGCCCAATCTACACTAATAGAAGAGAAATATGCAAATTGACCATACCTCCATGACACCCACCAGCCAATCAGGAGTGAGTATGCAAATTAACCCAACAAAGATGGAGGGTTAATTTGCATACACAGGCATAGAGCGGTGGGGCAGGACGCCTGCTATGAGGGAGACGGCGGGGGTGCGGAGGGAGCTACAGGAGCGGCGCTCCAGCTGGAGAAGACTGAAGGCAGCGGCCAGAGCGAAGGCCTGGGTCCCGGGTGCCGGAGGAAAACCGGTGCCGGCAGCCAGGGGAAGGAAGGCCTATTGCACGAATCTTCATACAACAGGCCTCTAGTAGAGTAATAACTTGCCAAAGAGTATACAGCCAGGGAGTGGCAGAGTCAGGATGTGAACCCAGATCTGTCTGATCCTCAAACCAGTCCTCTTAACCATGACACTATACTGTGATTGCAGAGGAATGATCCATCAGTAGCTAATATTAACAAGAGCAAATGTGTTTTGAGTATTTGCCACGTGTCTGGGAACATGCCACGTGCTTTCAATACGTGAGTATGTTTTATTACCACAACAACTCTGTGAAATAAGGCATTATTTCATTCCTGTTTACAGAAAATGACAGGGAGAAACTTCTGGAGGGGAAAAGAACTTTGTCAAGTTGTCCACACGCCCTCAGCCAGAGGGGTGTGATTTTACAAAGACAGTCTTGTAGAACAACGTCCGTCTACTAGTGACCCTTTTTCCATGGGAGATGCCAAGTTGTGCCCAGCCTGGCGATTCTCTGCTCAAACTCACCTCCCACGATGACAATCCGCTCCCCAAGCACCACTGCAGGGGCACACACATTCTTGATCATTCTCGTCTCCATTTTGAACCACGTGTTTCTGGAAATGTGATAAACCTGAGGGGGAAATATAATCATGGCACTGTATTTTAAAGTGATATTTTTAAAAGACAGAAGTAGTAATTAAGCCCCGGAAGGTGTGGCTCAGTTGGTTGAGCATCTTCCCATGCACCAAGAGGTTCAGTTCCCTGTCAGGGCACATGCCTGGGTGTGGGCTCAATCCCCAATGGGGTGTGTGTAGGAGGCAACTGAGCAATGATTGATGTTTCTTTCTCTCATCAATGTTTCTCTGTCCCTCTCCTTTCCTCTCTCTCTTAAAATCAATAAAAACATACTTAACAAAACATGGTCCTCTTTAAAAAGTAGTAATAAAAGGGTGAAATAGGAGTCATTTTTTTCACTTTTTTTCCAATTTTTAGAATGTAGGTATATTACTATCAATAAAAATATAATTAAATAACAGAAAGAAGAATATTATTAGAAATTGGTCTTCATGTGACCCCCCTGAGATTAGAGGCTGTGTTTCTATAGAGTGGACCAAGAGTTATGCATTGTAGCATGTGTTTGCTTACTTTGCTTGGAACAATTTTTTATTTTAATGAGAAATGGAGCAACTTGGATAGTCATGAAACCAGTGCTTTTTTCAGTTACTTTCATTTGTAGCTCATGTTTAAGTGTCTAATTGTTCCAGTGTATCCGAGAGGGTCTTAGAGCCAGGAGTAAGTCTGGGGCTAAGTGAGGAAGGCTCTAGGGCAGTTCATGCTTGAGAGTCCTTAGAACCATAGACAACATGAAGCACGAGGAAAGGCAAAAAGAGCACAGAGATGGGCTGCACTCTGAAACAGAGCAAATCAGGGTTCCCAGACTTGTCTTCCTGGTAATTTTCTCATTTTCAAGTTCAAATATCAAATGTAATTTAGTTCATTACTGGCAGAATTTAGCACAAGAGAGATAGGATGGACTTCATATAAGAAAAAAGGAACAAAAGTATTCATTTATAGAGAAAAATGGCCCAGTATTATTCACTGGAAATTCTTTCTGTGTAAAATGTAATTGCCATCATATTAAAGGCCTTATTATTTTTTTAAAATCAGCTTACCAAATTTTATCATCACAACCATCCAATGAAGTAGGTAGCATTACTTATCCCCATTTTTCAGATTAGACATTGAGGTTCAGAGAGGTTAAGTGACATTCCCAAAGTCCCACAGCTAGAGTGAGAAGAAGAGCTGGTCTGGTTGAGTCCAGAGTCCATGTCCTTCACCTCCACGTTCATGGTTGTATCTGATGTACCTTTGTATATGTGAATCTTACACAAAATAATTCATAAATGGATAAAATCTTACTGAAATTAAACTTCCTTCCTCCCTCTCTTTCTTCCTTCTTTTCTTTCTCCCCCGCCCCTCCCCTGCAGATGACAAATGTATATGTGTGTGTTATGCGAGTATTGATATGTGTGTGTGTTTGTGTATGTGCATGTGGGGGGGGGGCACACACTCATGCACTTACATGATGAGAAAGACCAGCCATTTACCTGGATAAGGCGCACAGGGTTCTGCATGATGTCCTCTCCCCCGAAAAGGTACAGTCTTTGGTCTTTCACAGCGACTGCAGGGTGCAGAACCCCCACTGGCATGCTGGCCATGTTCTCCCAGGCGTTGCAGATGCTGTCATATCTCTCCATGGAGCCCAAGACCTCCTGCCCTTCTCCAATCCCCCCTATAGAGAAGATGAAGTTCTTATGGGAGGTGCTTCTGTGGGAGTAGCGGGCCGCCAGCATGGGCTGTCCCAGCCTCCACTGATTGAGTTTCAGGGAGAAGATGTAGATGTGGCGACTGGGCTCACTCTTCTCTGTGCCCACGGCCATGCCTCCCAGCACATAGACGCTGCGGTGCAAGGCAACGGCTGCGGCCTTATAGAGCCGGGTGGGCAGTTTGGCGAGGCTCCGCCATTGGCCTGTCTGTCTGTGGTACAGGAGAACATCCCTGGTGGTTTGCTGGTTGTCCTTCCTCCCACCCAAGAGGATGAGGAAGTCTTGGTAAGAGTTCCTTGGGGGCACGTGCCATGGAGGTTGGAGGTCTGGGACACTGGTAGTGCCATACAAAGAAAACATCTGCCTCCTGGCCATCTCCAAGATGATCTGGCATGAGGGCGAGGACTGAAGGAGGGCATCGTTAGCGATGAAGTGGTGGAAGAAGGCCGGGTGGATGTACGGAAGCCTGACAAGCTTGAACAGTTCCTGCATGTATCGCTTCCGGGTCTGGAGGTCATGCTTGACCCAACCCATGAAGGCCTCAAACACCTTTTCCTCCTCCCCGCACAGCCCATCATCCCCCAGGTAGTCTCTCAATTCCAAGGCGCAGAGCTCCTTCAGGTCAGCAGATGCGGCCACCTCTGGGAAGTACGTCAGGGCCACCTCCCTGGCTGTCTTCTTGAGAGTCTCGCAGCTGAGGATCTCTGAGAGTCTGATCATACCCAGGCAGTTGCTGGGGGTCAGCTGGCTCTGCAGGTAGGAGGAGCAGGCCTCAAAGAGCTTGGGGTACTGCAGCATGGAGGCAGCCTCCATCAAGGGCAGAACGTTCTCAGCCGTGATGGGCACCTCCCCCGTGTACACATACAGGATGAGCTGCTCCAGGGTCGTGGAGTCAATGCCTCTCAGCTGGACCTTGGCCTCCATGCTCTCCCGGAAGTTGCTGCAGAACATGGCCCTGAAGTAGGGGCTGCTGGAGGCCAGCACGTTTCGGTGGCAGGGCACCTCCCAGGCCCCAACACAGATGATTACATCAGTCAGGATTCTGCTTTGTCTTAAGCCATTGAGCTGCCTCAACAAGTCAGAGGAGAAGTCGTGGTTTTTGAAGAGCAGCCCATCTGCTAACTCCTTGTCCATCCTGCAAAGAGGGGGAGGAGTCCCAAGAGGGAGCACGTGCTGGAGGGTTTAGCTGTGGCAGCGCAGATACTTAGAGCATCTGTGTCTACTCACCAGTGCGTGTGGGTATCGCCAGGAATATCGCTTAGTGAAGATTGCAGAGAGAGGCCACCCACACTCCAGGCCTCACAGCTGACGCCTCTCTTTTTGGTTATGATTGCTCTGAAAGGTAACAGGCAAATAACATCTTTAGATAAGCTGAGGAAAAACAAGCAAACCAAAACAATGAAGGTTGTAGGAAGTTACTGATTGTCAGGGGCTGAAATGTTAGCTGGAAGCAAAATAACAGCCCGTGCACTTGACCAGCGGAAGTCTGTGAGCCTTTCTCCAGATTCTCAGCCTTCTGTTATTTAGTGAATTCATCTCAGCATCTTTCTGGGTGTTAGTCATTCCCCAAGGTTGTCATTCGGGGGGCGGGGGGGGGGGGGGGTGTGGCCCTCTGGTAACCAGACAGAAACGAGGGATGAAAAGGGACCTTTGCAATACATTTATTGAAACATGGCTTCACAAATTCGTTAGGGTTTTGTTTTAAAGATGGGATAAATAGAAAGCAGAGCCCCAATAACACCCTGGGCGGGGTTTATTGCTCGGCACCTGGCAGGCCACCTGCGGAAGAGTGAAACGTTAGAGACATTTACCTTGCTTGGCTGCAGTGATAGCCACCGATGCCTGGTCCGACTGGTCCCGCCGGAGTTTCCACCTCTGGCTCCAAGTGAAACCATAAACCTGGGCCTTTCCTTCAGTTGACAAATGATTGGTCCTGGGAGAGTTCTGGATTTGTTTATGCTAAAGGCGCTTTCACAGTTTTCTAGAGCTTTGTGACAGAACTGCTGGGCAGGGAGACGGTGTATACATTCCAGGGCTAAGAATAGCTGCATATGTATTTTCCACTGTTGGGACATGTGACTTTCCAGTTGCCTTTTGCAGCAACCCCAGGGCCAGCAGGGCTGCGCATGCCCACATGCCTTGTTTCCTTGGCAAGTGTTTACATCGGCATAAATAGACCTGAAGGGACGGCTTCTCTCGGAGAAGACTTTGCTGCCTGCTTGGAAACATCCTGAGTCCCTTGTCCTAAAAGTGCCTGGGAATTCTAGATGTCTGTAAACAGGTTGCTGGGGCCTGGGATAGTTACTGACGATGGTTCTGGGCACGTGGAAGGTGGTGGATGGTCACAAGGGAAGCCAGAATGTGGGCCGGGGTGCTGTTTGATGGGTTTCTATTTCCACCGGTGTGGCAGGATCATTGGCGAAGGCTGTGATTGCCTCCTCCAGGCTCTGAGATGGTGGGGTCCGTGACAAAAGCCGTTTTGCATATGTGTGAAGCACCCTAGGGGTTCCAGACTCTGGGAGACCAAACCTTCGCTGGTTCTCCTGACCCTAGAGGCTTCTGTCTTGGTGAGGGCAGGGGTGCTCTTCGGCATCATACTGCCTCTCCCAGACACGAGCGGATTGTTCTTCCGTCATTCTTTTTATAGGTCTGGCTTGCTTTTCTGTCTTACTTTCTTTTTTTTCTCCTTTTAGAAAGGCTTGTGCTAGAGGCAGGAGGCAAGGTTTATTGCTCCAGGCTGTTCCAGACGGAGAGAGAAAGAGGGCGGGAGGGGAAGAGAGAGATGGAGGTGGGGAGAGGGAGAAGCAGCAGCAGAGGGATATGGGGATGGGTGGGGGGGGGGGGGGAGAGAGAGAAAGACAGAGAGAGAGTGGAGGAGGAGGAGGAAGAAAGAGCAGGAGGAGGAAGAGAAGGAGAAAGGGAGGGAGGGAGGGAAGGAGAGGGGAAGGAAGAAACAGGGAAGCAGGAAGAGGAGAATGATGAGGTGATGGAGTAAGCGTTAGTCATCAAATGTAAGAATCAGAACCAGGACGGAAGGTTATAGAACCACCAGGAAGAGTAAAAAGGACCTAGGTGTCTCCTGCCCCCATGTCCAGAGAGTTCCTGATTGGTGATACCAGCAGTGAGTGGCAGGGAAGCCGGTCTTTCTCTCCTTGTTGGTCTTGCTTGGACTATTGCAACATCCTCCCAAGCCAAATTTTCCCTTTGTTCCAAGTTTCTCTCCCTCCAATACACCCATCTGTCCCCACCAGTGTAACCCTGGGGAAGGCAAATCAGAATCTGCCAGTCCCCTACATCATGCCCTTCAATGGCTCCTATGTCTGCAGGATGAATCCAGACTGGAAACAGACTGGTCTCCTGATACTTCCCGCTTAAAATTTTTATGCTATCCCCATCAGACAACTTGCATATTCTTGTATGTGTCCGGTCCTTGTTGGGAAGGCTGGACTGACCTGGCCTGTAGGACACCCCAGGGCAGGATGGAAGGAGTGTCTTTCATTCATAGTTGCATGGATCAGCCCCAAAGAGTCTAGAAGGTCAATGGCCAGCAAGTATATTAACATGTCATTGGGGCCAGGGGCCTCGAGGCCAGAATTAGGAGCAGAAGACCTGAGCCACCGGGGTCAGAGACCTATGGAGATATAACCATTAATTAGAATCCCTTGAGGAAATGGGACAAGGAGCTGAATGTCCTCATTTATTTTAGGTTCCCATATATTCAGACCCCAAACTCCCAAAGAAGCACATAAAGTTAAGACAAAAAACTTCTGCACAGTTTCTCTCCTGGCTGAGTGTGCTGGGCCTGGATTCCCATGGAAGGGCAGTCTGGTTCAGGTCAGCAGCAGGTCTGACAGCTACAGGCAAGGAAGCCACCAACATGCTCCACCATGCATGTCCAGGTCCAGTCCTCCTATCGCCATCGGGACAAGACGTAACTTTCACACTAACCAGTGAACCATGGCAATTGGTTCGAGGGATCTGTGTTTCAAGAATGTGCAGACCTGCACTTAGAGGGCTGAGAGCTCCTTGAACACTGGAAGGCTGTTCCTTGTTGTCTTGTGAGTATCTCCCATTCCCATAGTCGGTGGTAGGTGAAGGAGAAAAAGGGGGAGCAGACAAATAAGGCCTCAGTGGACTGGATCATTAAAAGCTGTAGGAAGGGACTTGCCTCTTGCTATGTGATTTTAAAACCTGTCTATGTATGTGAGTTCCTGCCTTCCGGTGTCTGTATCTGTGTGGCTGGGTGTGTTTTTTGACCAGACAATGGCCAAAGGTGGCCTGCTCCTTGATTCTGGTGTTGCCATGATGACCGTGCTCTAAGAACTAAAAGCCTAACCCTGCATTTACTAGGCCAGTATTGCAAATGACAGCACAATGTCTTCATATTTTTCCCCCTAGGGAGGGTAAGGGAAATAAAGACCAACAGAGATAGCAACAGGACTGTTAGTGTGTTGTTGGTATACAATCTGCTGTCAGGCCCCCTTCCTCCCTGAGAACTACATCCTGACCCGATACATCATTTATGCCACAGATTAGCTTTCTGGGCTCTAAATCAAATTGGGAAGAAAAAAATAATATGATCAAAGATGCATTCTTGCTCTCTCGTTTTAACACTGCAAGTCACCAAGAATAATACACTGCTTGGCCTCCCTGCTCCCCAGCAGGTGCTCCTGATGGTGAGGTAGGCCTTTAGGCAGGAATATCCTCCCTCCAGGCCACTGAGGCATGATTTGGCAATTTTATGCTGGAGTATAGAAGGTGGATGACCTAAAGAGAGATGTCTGTTGAGAGGGTGAACTTTACTCCCAGATGTAGCATTACTTCCCTTGGGGAAATGTGAATTGAGCAAGGTAAGGGTCTAGTTAACTAAGGGTCGGTCCATCCATCCATCCATCCATCCATCCATCCATCCATCCATTGAATAAGACGAGGTCCCTTGCCCTTGTGGTACTTACCATAAGGGAAGTAGGGAAGATAGACAAATAATTTAAGTATCCTAAACGTTATAAAGGGATGCCTTTCTCAACCTTCCTCCTTCCCTTCTCACCCCTGTCCCACCATGAATTCTAAGTCCTCTAGAAAGAGAACCTTATACATGCATCTTTGGAAAGCTCTCATATCAGGCTGAGTTTTAGTCATGTGTTTTTGTCTCTCTCTCCTGTATTGTAGCTCCTTGAGGGCAGGAATAAGCCTACACTCCTGCCCCATGTAAGGAAAGGCAGAGAATGGAATTTGTTGACAGAGATTGACACTGGACACTATTTGCTTACTTTTGCCTTTTCCAGACTGTATATATTTTTACTAGTGGCTTGCTTTTCGGTTTTTATGACACCTTTTTAATCTATGTTTTCCAAATGATCAAAAATAAAAGTTAAAAAATATTTTTCGACTTCCTGATAGGTAGGAAACAGAATCTGAAATACTTTTTACTTCTTTCTCCCTGGTTTTTGTAAAGATAACCTGGAATTTAGGCTCAGTTTGTTGTCATCAAATCATTTTATATATTGTATCTTATCTTTTAAAAATGACTTTTTGCTTTTGCTATTTGCTTTTGAATCATATTTACAACTATTATTTAAACTTAGCTCCCTACTTGGCTGGTTTACATTTTCCCTGCCAGTTCTGTTATGCCGCACTTTCCCCTTCTTACGTGCTTAACTCTGACCCATCTTTTGATTAACTGAAGTTCCTTCACTCATAATATTTTTTTTAGGAAGAATAGGGGAAAGGTGCATTTTTCTGAATCCTTCCTTATCCAAGATTCTCTTTTCTTTTCCTACCATCTACAAACAACAGCTTGGCTGGGTACAATAGTTTAGGGATCAAATTATTTTTTATTATAAATTTACAATTATAAATAAGTCAAGGGGATGTGATGTACAGCATGGTGACTATAGTTAATAATACTGTATTGCATATTTGAAAGTTGCTAAAAGAGCAGATCTTAAAAGTTCTCATCACCAAAGAAAATGTTATAACTGTAGGGTGATAAATGCTAACTAGACTTATTGTGGCAACTCCTTAGCAATATATACAATTATCAAATCATGTTGTCTAAAACTAATATAAAGTCATATGTCAATTATATCTTAGTTAAAATAATAAATAATTTTTTTTCTACAAAATTTTCTGAAAGTCACCCGCATTATTCTGGAAAAACTACAGTGCTACAGAGAAGTTTAAGAATTGACTGATTTACGTCTTTTTGATTCTTAAAATTATTTTTTCTTTTTAAAAATATATTTTTATTGATTTCAGAGAGGGAGAGAGAGAGATAGAAACATCAATGATGATAGAGAATCATTGATTGGCTGCCTCCTGCATGCCCTCTACTGGGGATCAAGTCCACAACCCAGGCATGTGCCCTTGACCTGAACTGAACCTGGGACCTTTCAGTCTACAGACCAACACTCTATCCACTGACCCAAACAGCTAAGGCAAAATTATTTTTTTCCATTAATTAAAAAACATTGCCAGGATATGTCCAAGTATCTGCTCTTTTTTAAAAATTAAATTTTGCCTATAAAACATAGCTATTGATTTGTTAACTTTGACCTTTACTCAGCCTAAGAAAATTTTCTTCAATTATATCTTTGATTATTACCTCAGTTGTAGTTCTCTCTATATATATTTAACTTGGCCTCCTCTTTTAAATCGTTATCTCTTTTTAAATATTTACTTGCTTATCCTTTCCTCCTGCATTCTAGAACATCATCCCAAATTTACCCTTTACATCATTGGTGTACCTTTCCATAGGGTTAGGTTTATTTTTTGCTGCTTCCAATGCATATTTGAAATATGTTATTGCATTTTTATTCCTCCGAAATAATTCCACAATTCATCTAGCTCTCTTTCTGTCTCAGTTTGATTTCTAGGAATTTCTGCTTATTTTATAAAAGTGATGTCTTTTGCCTGGCCCGTGTGCTCAGTGGTTGAGCATCGACCCATGAACAAAGAGGTCCCTGGTTCAATTCCCCATCAGGGCACATGCCTGGGTTGTGGGCTCAATCCCCAGTAGAAGGAATGCAGGAGGCAGTTGAATGATGTCTCTCTCTCATCAATGTGTTTCTATCTCTCTATCCCTCTCCCTTCCTCTCTCTCTAAAATAACTAACTATACATGTGCACACACACACATCCTATATAATAAAAGCCTAATATGCAAATTATCCCCTCGGGTGGGAGTTCGACCTACCAGGACTTCGATCGCTCACTATGACATGTGCTGACCACCAGGGGGCGGTGTGGAATGAAGGACCAGGGGGTGGTGTGGAATGAAGGAAGGCCCCAGCCAGCAGCCAGCAGCCAGCAGCCTGGGGAAGGAAGGCCCCGATCGGCCCTGATCGCTGGCCAAGCCTAGGGACCCTACCCGTTACGAATTTTGTGCACCGGGCCTCTAGTACAGCGTTTGCCAAACTTTCAGACCTCATGGACCACCACCACTGGTTGGTGACTGCTGCTCTAGTGTGTGTGTGTATATATATATATATATATATATATATATATATATATATATATTTTTTTTTTTTTTTTTTTTTTTTTTTTTTTTACTGATGCTGAGGTTTTTGAAAAGTTTTCTTCTGGAGTATTTTCCCATAGTCTGGCTCTTTTCTTTATTTATTCATCTTTGTGTGAAAGATTTATGCAGACCCAATGATGGCCAACCAACAGACTGTATAGCATGCCTTAGGAACCACTAACTATCCCTTTGGGTGCTATTGAATATCCTTCTTACAGCTACAGTTGAAGGGATGGTTGACTACTTTTCCCACTTCCTAGCTCCATTCCCAGGGGTCCTGTGGCATCCATGAAGCTTAGCTCTGCAGAATTAAGGTGTACTTTTCTTCTGTCTCCGATGCATGAAAAACTATAACCCCAACTATCTAACAAATGTCCTTAACAGGATCTTCCCCATAGCTTTCTAAACTTATTTATGATGACTCCATTTTACTTTTAGGATCCACAGTGACCCTGGCAGGGATGCTCCCCATCTTCCACATTTTCCCCTGTGCCTTGCTTCAGAGTTGCATTCTCTAAAAGGATATAGTAAGACTGTGTAGGGTGCATATGTGTGTATAAAACTGTACTCTGGCTGCTTCAAAAAGTATCACCCATGTAGTAGAGGATGGCTGGCCAATTTTAAGAGTGGTCTATTATTTGGGTCTTTGAGTCAAGGAGCAGGAGTGTAGAAGAAATGAACTCTCTTCTTACTGACTTTCAAAGAACTGGATCTCCTCTCTTCCATGAGGTAAAACATGAATAGGTCACTCGCTATTTCTTTCAAACCAATTGTATCTGCTTCTGATATTGGGTTATAATCAGTCCTAATTTTCTGAGGTGTGGTGAGTATTCACCATTCCTTGTAAATCATTTTTGGTGAGAAATCAATGCTACTAAGGAGACACTGTATTAGCTTCACACCTTGTTATTGAAGTTCAGTCCTCAGAACTGCCAGGGATTCAGAAGCTTCTTGGATAAAGGCTTCCCTTGCCATATCTTTTTTTCTTCTACATCTGAATAATCAAAAAGCAAAAAAAAAAAAAAAAAAAAAAGAGTGGGCCAAGACAAACATGGTTGATTTGGTAACCCCCATTCCTAGGGAAGTGTGCCCAAGTCTCCAGGGCTTTGGGTAAGGGAATAGGAAATATCCTCTTGTGTTTTTCATTCCAATGGGCAGGCTAGCACAGGCCATAGTGTTTCAGACATGAGCTGGAGGTGGGGGAGTCTACTATTTAAAGTCTTCGTAACACCTAGTGCATTGTCAGTTGTCCAAAGGCATTGCACAATATTGGTCATAATTATAGCAACCAGAAACTGCCTTTCCACCCTGGAGATGTGCACATTATTCCTATTGTCATCTCAGAATTTTCTTCAACACAAGTCCCGGAGGAAAACTTTGTTTGTGGCTCCCAAACTAGAACTTTATACAATGGAGGTGGGGAGTGGCAAACTGATAACATAACTGACATTCCAGTTGTCAGTGAATGTTCTACGTTCCAGAAACGGTTGTATAAGAATAGTAACACGGATGATCTTTTTTTGAAATTCGGAGATCCACCAGAGCATACCAACTCAAGATTTCATTCCAACATAAAATTATTGAACATCTTCTACACATCTATTGTATCCCCTGCTCATGGAATGTATTTGGAGAGACACCCAAAGATCTCATTTTTACCAGACCATATACAATCCTCTCTTCTACCTGAAAAGCGCCTCCTTCCCTCTTTAGAGCAGATAATGAATTAGATAACAACGGGGAGGAAAGTACCGGGGAGAAGGAGAAAAGATTGTCCAGAAGGTGTTACAAAAATGTAAATTATGCCTAGAAGGAATGTGCCAGTCCTGTGATTAGTTTGTCAGATAAGCTAGTTGGAGTCTGAGGAGGGGCACCTTAGGTAAATAGAGCAACACCAAACCTGGGATGGTGGTGGCGTATTAAGGTGGTGCCTTTCTTTTATTTTTTTTAAAAAAAGAATTTTATTGATTTTTAGAGAGAGAGGAAGGGAGAGGGATATATCGAGGGAAACAATGATGAGAGAGAATCATCAACCAGCTGCCTCCTGCACGCCCCCTACTGGGAATCAAGCCTGAAACCTGGGCATGTGCCCTGATCGGGCATCAAACCAGTGACCTTTCAGTACATAGGACGATGCCCAGCCAACTGAGCCACACCAGCCAGGGCAGGTGGTGCTTTTCTTAGAACACTGTTTCTGGGATGTTGAGGGATTGCTGGGCAGAGAGAAGGTCAGACTTGGTGTTACCGCTGAATGGGCAGAGGAAAGGGTGTTGAAGACAAACTTGCTTGCTTCACAGCAATGGCTGAGGTTGCCCGAGAACCTTTGAAAAACATTTCCTTCCAGTGCATCACACAAGGGGCTCAGATGTTCTGATTTAGGCGGAACAGACCTTTCCCACTGGACATTTTCCCGTGAACGTTCTGCCCGTGGTCACTCCCTAGGCTGTGTTCCCCTGCTGCTCCCCTGCTATCTCCCCATCTCATTTTCTCCTCTTGCTCAGCCAACTTATTTCTGTTTACAAAACCAGTATCCTGTTATCTCTTCTATTATCACATCTCACGAGGCACTTTTCTGGACTTAACTGGTTCCAGCCTTTTCCGTTCTTGGGAGCAAGGAGAGAGCTGAAGGGAAGCCACGTTTCCCCCCACCCCCCGGTCAATTTGCTTATGAAAGAAACCATGAGTCCAGAATGGCTCTTTTTCTCATCTGTCTGAGAGCCCAGGCTGTCCATTTCCAACTGTTACATAAAGGAAGAAAAGCAGTCTTTGAACAGACCTAATGCTACCACCTCCTAGTCCGGTACCTCGGAGCCGTTCCCTTAGGCGTGTGGTATAATCCTCAGGGTAACCCTGTGAGGCAGGTTTCATTCAGCTCGGGTCTTCGGTATAAATATGTCCCAAATATTGCACAAGACATATCCATGCTGAAATATTTTCTCAGTATATGAAATTCATATTTCAGTGTGTATCCTGAATTTTTGTTTGCTAAATCTGGTAACCCTCCGTTAAACCCATGCTACTGATGAAGCTGGGTGACTTGCTCTGGAGATTTGCTCAGGGTGCTAGATTCTTGCTCCTGTCTTTCTCCATTGACAACAGTCAAGCAGTCGAGAGAGAGAGAGAGAGAGAGAGAGAGAGAGAGAGAGAGAGAGAAGAAAAGGAAGACAGAAAGAAAACATAATTTAAGGTAAATGAATGTGCTCTGTTTTCCTGCCATTTGCCATTTCATTAGACATTTTCACCTATAGTTAGGAGCTGCCTGGCAGCACTTAAATTCATTAGAGGGCACAGTGATGACCTGATACTTTGGCTGAATCCCGACTGGAATTTTGACCTTTATGAAAGGGACATGACAAAGCAGAGAGCCCAGAGGCCTTAGCATCCTCAACCATGAATGCCTGCCTTGTATTTGGCACTAAATCTATGAATCAGGTCACCTCTGTTAATTATTTTATGAGTTATAGTTTTTTATAGAAAAACTGAGAATGGGCCTGCTGACCTTCAGTCTTCATGGGGCCATGCCATGCAGTATGGTCCCTCATCTAATACCAGACAGACCTGGGTTTAAATCCCAGCTCTGCCACTACTGGCTGTGTGACCTGGGCAAGTTACCTAATCTCTGTGTGCCTTGGTTTCCTCATCTATACAATGGAGATAATGCTAGTGCAAAATACAATGAAGGCCGTGTGGTTTTGAGGTGAGGCCTACTAATTAATTCTTTCATTGAAACAAACAATTGGCACGCTAGTCAACTCCTCCTATAAACAGCTCCAGTCAAGGGCTGTGAATGAATGCCCAGCTCTGTTCTAGGAGCAACTGGGGTACCAAAGAAGCAGAAAACCCAATCTGTGCCCTAAAGGGCCAATGAATGATATCCTGTGGGAGGAGACCAGTTGAATCGGGGTGAAACAACAAGACAATAGAATTAGTGTGAGATGATTCAGTGCAAATTCAGGCACGATGCTAAAGAAGAGTGAATAGTAACAATCATGTCACATGCTTTTAGACCCATTGGAGTTTACCAAGGGCACTCACACACTTTTGAGATGAAGAGTGGTCAGAATGAGGAGGGGCTGGACCTGGGAAGCTCCTTGGAAACGGCGGTTCTTGGAAAAGTAATACATTTGGATTGGAAGATGGCACCGCTCATGGGACAAGCCCAAATTGCAGAAGTCGGGGAGCTGGTGATATCAGCAGAACAGCAGCTGGGGACTTTGCACTTCCTGGAATGCTGTTCTCTTCAATATTCATGTGGCTGGCTTCTCAGAGTTCAGAACATTATTTCCTTGACCACTGGAAGTACCTTGCATCCCCCCACCTGTCTCTCTATACAGTATCACCACCCTGTTTTATTTTTTTATTACACTTAAAAATATATCCCATTTATAATGTTTCATTGTTTATTCTCTATCTCCCCTAATAGAAGGAAAGCCTCATGAGAACAAGAACCTGGGGCCCATAGTAGGTGCTCAATGAACATTTGTTGGAGGAACATATGAGCAGGTAGATAGGGCCTCGGGTGTTAGCCTAAGGATTAGGATTTTATAGAAAAGTAAGACAGCTTCAATAAAAGCTATGTAGAGGTATATTGTATATCCCCAGAAGGACCCTTCTGTGACAAGAGTCAGTGACTGGTCCTTCTTTTCTCTTTGCTTCAAATGAGTCTGGGTGGGGTGATGGGAGGTTTGGGGCATGTCGCTGGGTGAAAATGGAGCCTGGGTTTCGGAGCCTCCTCAACCTACAGCTGTGTCAGGGCACTGGTTCCCACCCTGGCTTCACATTCAAGCCCCTGGGGAAAATTGAGAATTTCCTAATTCCCTGGCTGTACTCCAGTTAAGTCCAATAAAATCCAAATCTCCGGGGAAATTCTGTAAGCTCTGCAACCAAGGGTGGGAACCTCTGTGCTAGACACCATTGACGTCTCTTATGGACTCCAGGCGTGATTAACTGGCCTATCTTTCTCACTGTAAGAGATAAAGTAGACACCAATCACTTTTCTCCTGATCTGCCTCACACCCTGTCCAGAGCTGAAGTGTAGCCAGCTAAGTTCTTCGGTGCGTTTCGATATTTGATAACCTGTTTGGAATTAGCTGTACATATCCCTCCCCTGGGGTGGACCAGTTCTGGCCAGGCCTCTCATGCCATCCAGAAACGTTATTTTGGGGTCTGGCAGCCCTGAGCTGGCTTCTGTTCTGCTGGCCCCATCAGCTGGCTCAGCCCCAGCCTCTACTTTTACTGCCCTTGTGGCTGTCACATCCCCCCAACTTCTGTTTATCATGTCCTCAGCAATGCTGTGGACCCAGAGTGACTTACTGTGGTTGATATTATTTATGCCACACGGAAGATGCCAAGCTCCCGCCATTGCCAGATCTCATGTCCCTACTCCCCAGTTGGCCCAGGCTGGGGAGGCTAGAGAAGCTAGGTGATCTGAGGTCTCCCTCTTGGAAAGGGCTGTTGAAGATCCTTTACTCTTGAAACTTGCACTTGAATTCTCAGAACTTGAAACCATTTTGCTGAGTGTCATTCTTCTTCCCCATCCTCTGTATGCCGATATCGATGTTAATCTTCTTGGGCTGCGTGTGTAATGTGACCTCTGATGAAGCAGAACATCTGGGCAGTTATCTATAGACCTGTTTCTAATTGCATTAATTGGAATAGAATTACTGGAGCTGCAGAGAGACCTGCTGCTCCCATCTGGGTTCTCAATGCCAAACAAGAGGCAGCCAATCAGTAATTTAGGTGATGGATGCCCTGGAGCAGTTCAAGACCTATTTTGCTCATTAGCCAAATCTCTACTTGCCCTCTTCCTCTCCTCTCCACCCCCAGCATTTCCTTCAGAATGTGATTTTCACAGATCATATCCATGTGCCTTGTTTTGGAAACTATGAATAATGGCTGTAAACATAACATTGAATCTCCCTAATCTTTGGGTACTGTGAGAGTTTATTAATTAGTCCTCCATTTAACAAATATGTTGAATGAGTCATTTGTAAACAAATCTTTATTTAGCACCTACTATGTCAGTCACTAAGGTCCAGGGGGATGTCAGACAATAGATAAGCAAAACAAATAAATCAATAAATAGGGTTGACTATTTCTTATCTAGTGGTTAGGGAAGCCAAGGTGGTCAGAAATATAGAGAATTGCTCTGTGTGCTGGGGCTGGAAGGCTGAGTAAGATGGGGTCCTTGGTCCCATAGAGCTCCCAGTCTAGTTGGGGATATTAATAAAGAAAGTAATGAAAAATAATATAGCAAGGTCTATGATGAAATTGTGTAAAAGGAAGAGCACAGAGGAAGTGACTAGCTACATGGGGGTGGGGGCAGGCAAGGTGAGATTGTGATGCTCAAACTAAGACTGAAAAGACAAGTGGAAGTCAAAGGATAAAACTGGCTTGAGAAGAGGAAGAAGGAAATTGTGTGATGTATTCATCTAGTCAACCACATTTTATGGAGCATCTACTAAGTACCAGGCATTGTTCTAGGAATTGGGGCTACAGTGGTGAACAATGGAGAAAAAGTCCCTGACCTCCTAGCATTTACATCCTAATGGAGGGGTGGGATAGACAATGGATAAGTAAACAAGTAAAGTGATTTCAGATGGTGAAGACAATCTATATATATAAAAAGCCAGTGACCAGAATGACCAGAACAACTGATCGCTATGACATGGCCGGCCCACCTCCCCCAGTCCCTCCCCCTCCCCCTGGCAAGTCCCATCCCAATAGGCCCCAACCACCCCGATCAGGGGTGGCGCCGGCTGGCCAACCTCCTGTGGCCCCTCCCCCCAGCCAGCCCCACCCCTGATCGGCCCCCCCACCCCAATCAGCCCACAGCCCCTCCACCTGGCCAACTCTACCCCCGATCGGCCCCCACCACCCTGACTGAGGGCAGAGCTGGCTGGCCAACCTCCTGCATCCCCTTCCCCTGCCAGCCTGGCCCTGATTGGCCCCCATTGGGGTAGGCCAGCCAGACCCCACCTGTGCAAGATTTCATACACTGTGCCTGTGGTCCAGGATAATGTTAAAGAAAGAGTTTGGAGGTGTTCTGAGGGCAGTGATGGGGATGAGACTTGCTATGGTTCCCAGCATCAGCTTCTGGAGGAGGTGACATGTGGGATCCTGGGGTGCTTTGGGAGAAGGGACATTTCAGGCAGAGGGAACTACAAGTGTAGAAGTCCTGAAGCAGGAATAAGTGACAAGTTTGAGGAACAGAAAAAAGTCCTATGTGATCAGTGCCTGGTAAGTGAGGGGGAGTGGGGGTTCCAGAAGGAGTTAGAGATGAAGAAACTGGGAAAGCAGGAAACCCAGATATGAAGCCATTGTATGGGTCCAGGCTGGACGGGATGGAGGTTTGACTTGGAGTGACTGCTATGGAGGTGGTGAAACATGGAAAACAAGGTATTTAGAGCAATTTGACTTCTGATATATGGCCCTTGAGGGTTGAGGAAAAGGAGTACTCAAAGATGACTTTGATTTGAACAACTGGGTGGATGGGTGTTGTTACTAAGATAGGGAAGACAGAGAAGGAACTGGTTTTATGGGGGGGAAATCACTTTTTTTCTTTGTATGCATTTAGACTGAGATTGTAATTGGACATCCCAGTGGAGAGGAAGCAGCAGTCCTCATAAAGTCTTGAGTTATAAAAGTGGCAAACCTTTCCATGCTCTGGGACAGTGTGGGAGAGAGCAGGGGTAGAAAAGGAAATGCTGGCTGTGGGATGGGAAATGGCCCGGAGGAGGGATGTGTCTGGAGGTGGTCTGTCATGTCAATCCAGTTGGGAAAGGGTGGGAGGCATGAATCCATCTGACATCTATCTTCACTTTAGATTTGCCTCCTCATGCAAGACTGCCTCATAATTCCATTTCAGGGTTGGCTACCCCAGCACAGATGGGTGTCTTGGTTAGACAACAACACAGCTGTTGTGTAGGACGCTCTTGGCCTGGGTCCATCTCTTTGCTAAGGATTTCCAATACTTTATCTCATTAATCAGCACTAAGATGCTATGAGGTACAGCTCCTCTACTTACACATAAATGTAGTTGCTACTGCTGTATTTTTTAAAAAATAATATATATATTTATTGATTTCAGAGAGGAAGGGAGAGGGAGAGGGGTAGAAACATTTATGATGAGAGAGAATCACTGATTGACTGCCTCCTGCATGCCTTCTACTGGGGTCTGAGCCTGCAACCCGGGCATGTGCCCTGACCGGGAATTGAACTGTGACCTCTTAATTCATAGGTTGATGCTCAACCCTTGAGCCACACTGGCTGGGCTATCCTTATTTTAAATGTAGCACATCTTTATCTAGTCTTCCTGGGGCATTCAATTTAGCTTTCAGAAAAAACAAGAAGTCTTCGTTTTGCATTTATGGTTAATCAGCTTGTTTAATATTTAATAAATTATGTAATTATAATAGTGAGTGCAATATGTATAAACAGATTTGGGAATAAATACAATGCACTCTTACAAAATGCATGAGCTACCAGGAGAGAGGACTTCCTATCCAGTCCCACACCACCCTCCAGCCTTCAGAGCATCTGTAGAGAGGATTTGGCATGCTGGTTAATGTGTCAAGTAGGTTAAATAAAATTCAATTAAAAGTGGTCCTACTAATAGAAATACACACACAATGCATATTTGCATGTGCCAGACACTTGAAGTGAATGCAGTACTTGTGTGGAAATGATTTTGCTTTTCTGATCATTTTTTTCTTCTGGCTCAACCATTTCCAAAGACTGGTTCTGATTTGAACTGGTTCAGTAGGATTTTAAAAACAACTGCTTTGATTATAAAAAAAACTAAAATAAAAAGTTAATACTTGGGTTGGGTACAGAGTTTAGCCAATTAGTGTGTTCATTTTGGTTTGTGAGTCATATTATCTGGGTCCACATTATTCATAGTCAGAAATGATTCAAACCCAATGCTTTTTTTCTTCTAGTCTAAAAGTGCCTCAGGCCTCTTTTGTCCTGATATATCATTGTTCTAAGCAAACCTGAAGTGACATTTATTGGGGACCAAAAAACATGAACAGGAAGAGACTGACATGAAAACCCACTGTCTTGATTCTGACACTGATCTTGTTTTCTCTTCCCTTACATCAGTGGTTCTCAACCTTTCTAATGCCACAACCCTTTAATACAGTTCCTCATGTTGTGGTGACCCCCAACCTTAAAATTATTTTTTTTGCTACTTCATAACTGTAATTTTGCTGTTGTTATGAATCGTAATGTAAATATCTGTGTTTTCCGATGGTCTTAGGCTCTACGAGGAACTGTATTAAAGGGTCGCGGCATTAGAAAGGTTGAGAACCACTGCCTTACATGGTATCAGTCTTGGCTAAACATATTTTGAGCTCTCTGAAAGTTGGTTATCTTAGGAACTAAAGATATTAGTATTTCTGGTTTAGTTACAAAGAAGTCATGGAGCATTCTCTTCGAAACCTAAGGACAATTCCTTGGGTACTAGGTAGTGGAGGTCTGAGAACCACTTAATCATGGCCTGCCCCTTCTCCCCAGACCCAGGACAAGATCTGCCATTCAAAATGGAATGTACTCGGTGGCACATACAGGCACGGTGTGGCTTGCTTTGATTCTTCCCATGGCTCCTTTTGCCAGGAGCTTTCCTTCTACTATCTTGTCTCTTTGTGCCGTTTTCAAGAAGTCAAAACCCCCTTCTAGCAGGAATCAGGTGGTACTGGATGAAACTTGAAGACATCATATGAACTCATGTCTAACTTAATATAGATTCAAATGGATCTATGTCTATATCTACACTTACATCTATACCTACATCTACACCTATTTCTATGTCATCTGTCTATATATGTATACATGTATATATGCCTAAGCAACCATCGCAACTGAACGGACGACCGAATAGGCTGCGTGGGGCGACTAGCCTGGCAGGGGGTTAGTGAGGGGCGATCAAATGACTGAGCAGCAGGCTGCATGGGGTGACCAGGCTGGTAGGGGGGTTAGTGAGGGGCGACCAAACGACTGAGTGGCAGGCTGCGTGGGGCGACCAGGCAAGCAGGGGGGTCAGTGAGGGGCGACCAGGCTGGCAGAGGGGGGCTGTGAGGGGTGACCAGGCCAGTGGGGGGGCAGTTGGGGGCAACCAGGCCGGCATGGGGGGCAGTAAGGGGCAACCAGGCCAGTGAGGGGGGGCAGTTACAGGCGACCAGTCTGGTGGGGGGAGCAGTTGGGGGTGACCAGGCTAGCGGGGGGGGGGGCAGTAAGGGGCAACCAGGCTGGCAGAGGGGTGGCAGTTGGGGGCAATCAGGCAGGCAGGCAGGTGAGCAGTTAGGAGCCAGTGGTTTTGGATTGTGAGAGGGATGCCCGGTTCAGGATCGGGCTTAAACCAGCAGTCGGTCATCCCCCAAGGGGTCCCAGATTGGAGAGGGTGCAGGCTGGGCTGAGGGGACCCCCCCCCCATGCATGAATTTCATGCACCAGGCCTCTAGTATATCTATAAATATAGATATGTGATATATGGCTTAGTATACACACCTGTATTTCCTAGTTCTGTCCACTGAATGGGCCTAGAAGCAATGACTGCTCAGTAGCAATGAGCACACCCAGTATCCAGATCTTGGTTTCTAATACCATTATCCAATAAAAGGAACCAGGGCACTGTGGACAAATTGCAGATTGTAGGACTTGGGAAGAGAATATGCAAGACGGGCCTGGAACATCTTGTAGTGCCAGAAATTAAAGGCCAAGTGAAGGGGTGTGTCAAAGGGACGCAGGAGCCAACTGTAAGAGCTACCAATAGACAAAGCTGGAACAATTTGAGCAACAAAATAAATAATATAGTATTGGATTAAATCCAAAGTACAAAATCTATACTGATATAAATAAATCATTGAGTAGATGAATAATGGAAGAACAGGCAAACCTGCTATACCGAAGAATCAAAATAATTTATGTAAAATTCACCACTCACGGAAGTAGACCATAACTCTCTAACTCTGAAGTGTGGGCAGCATACAGTGACTTCCTTTTAATGAGTACAGTGGAGATACCTGACCAACACTGCCTGAGCCAGGTGGTCAACATCGACAGTATAGGTCATGTTAATAGCATGTCCCCTTGATATGATGGGAATGGCACTTCACCTCCAGGATCTTCCTCCCCCAAACCCATATCCCCAGTCTAACCATGAGAAAAACATCATACAAATCCAAACTAAAGGACATTCCACAGAAAACTTGCCCAGGTCAACAAAAGCAAGGAAAGTCTGTGAAAGTGTTACAGTCTAGAGGAGCCTAAAGAGACATTACAACTAAAGGTAATGTGATATTCTCATGGGAACCTGGAACAGAAAAACAACATTAGGTAAAAACCAGGGAAATGGGAATGAAGTGTGGACTTTACGCAATTATAATCTGTCATCATTAGTTCATAAGTCGTGACAAATGTACCATATTAATGTTAGGGAAACTGGGAGTAGGGTATATGGGAAACTCCCTGTGATATCATTACAACAATCTAAAATTTACAGAAATAAGACAAAATAAAAAAATTTAAAAGTTTATTTTGAAATATTCCCCCTGGCCACTTCTTTTCTTTCTCCTGACCCTGTGTCTCCCAACATTCTGGTCTGCACCCTATGGTCTGGTCATGCAAGAAATTGCAGTGGCATAAACATGCAGCCTGGACTTCTCTCTGATCTCTCTAAATTGAACATGGCAGCTCTTGTTTCTTGATACAGAGAGCTGAATACCACATCTAGTTTTATGGCACCCTCATTTCTTGGCTTATCTAGTTTCTGGGAGCTTATCTGAGACATTTTTATTGGCTGTAATGTGGTGTGAGACAGTTTGTTTGTAGTCTGGAGGAATCCTGTGCATTGGTGTCTTGCTGTTGGAGAAGCCAGACTCTATCTGCGGGGCAGAGACACATTGCTCAGTATATTGAGAACATGAATGTGAACATAATTTCATAATTTGTTAATCACCATGTTATAGCCACTAGAAAGACACACCATGACATGTATTCTTATACAGAGTGTTTGGACTATCTGCTCTATGTTGTTGATTACACAACCAAAGTGATTTCCCAAAGCCCAATGTTTCTCACTTAAACATCGCCATTGCCCCAAGGCCCGGGCCCACACTTGGCAGGCAAAACCATTGCTAATGGGATTCAAGAAAACTCTCTGGCAGCTGCATTGTTGCCTCCCCAACCCTCTCCTTCCTTTCACCATATCCATGCCTCAGGAGAAAGGATATCATTGCCTCCTGAACAATTCAGTTCCTTGATGCTTCTGAGCCTCTCTGCCCATTCCCTTCTTTCTCTGTTTCTCTGGAAATCTTCTATACATTCTTCAAAACCCAACACAAGTGTATCTTTTTGAAGCGTTCCCAAGTTACCCCAGGCAGAGCTGCCTGTCCCCTCTTCTTGCTCATGGGTAGAGAGCTTTATATGCCTGTATTCATGTACTTATAGAATTCTGTTGACTATCGGAGGCATCTGTCTCTATTACTGACCTGGGAATGAACTGCCCAAGGCATCGCCAGTGTTCTACTTATCTTTGTATCCCCAGAGCCCAGCATAGTGATTGGAAGGTAGGAGGGAATTAAACAGGTGAATGAATACAGACCCATTACTTTTGTTATTTTTCCAAGAAAGGCCGTTAGTCGTGTGATTTCTGGACTCAACCAGCCCTGAATTAAAACCCCAACTCTATCATTTGCAAATGAATTTAGCCAGGTTATTTAATGTCTCAGTTTCCTCAACTGATAAATAGTAGTGATTTTAACTTCATGGGACTATTAAGAAGATTACATATGAAAGTATGTTACTTAGCAGTGCCAGACACAAACACTCATCCAATGAATGATAACTATAATTGTTGGGTCAAAGTGTCCATGTTCTCTTGACAGGCCCCTCTGTGTCTAGCAACATGTAGCCACATGAGACAAACATCTTGGAACAGAGATGCTGTTGGTGCGGAACCAATCCATTTAAGCATCAGCTCATTGACCTCGATCCTATTGGCACTGTGCCCAGCCTAATTGTATTTGAAGATCAGATGGAAGACTCAAGTGGCTCAAATGTCTACAGAAGCAAGAAAACTCATTTAAACTAGGTAACAGATTAGGAGATTTTACCTCTAGTTATATTTCTCATAGGCAAGTCAATTGTTTCCTTGCTGCTGGCCTTGATAACTCTCCTTGGTGATTAGTAATAAATAAAACTGTTTGCATTTCCTAAATATGTTAGAGTTTCACGAGGCACATATTTCTAGGACAAGAGCCAAAACTAATCAACCCAGTGTTTGTAAAAGCAGCTGATGGAAGCATAATCCACAACTTTAATTAACATTGAGGCTTTGAAATTGAACACACAGAAGGAAAATTAATGAATTGGTTAATTTTGTCTTCCCTGTACCTTAATCATTCAATCTTTACCCAGAACACACACACCCCCTGTGTGATATATATTCTTCTAAATTTTTTTATCACCACAAATGGAGAGTTTTTTTCATCAACTGCTGATTTCATTTGTGCGTATAAAGCATTCAGTCACCATGCTAAGGGAAGTTAAGAGGCAGCCCAGACACTTGGGCGTTCAAGGTGACCTGCCCCAGCATCTCGAGGCTGCTTTGACTTAAACAGCCTGGCCTGGCTGCACTGCTGAAGCTACCAAGAAAATAAACCAGGATTCCCAAAGGCTTTTCGAGCTGGAGTCACATTTGCAAATCTTGTTCGGAACAGGCTCTTGACAAAGATGGTTCCTCCCTGTGCTCCTACCGCTCTGGCTTGGTTCAGTGCAAGAGGGCTACCAGCAGTTTCCGGAAGTCCCCAGAGGTGTCCGAGCGAACCATGTCAGAGAGGGACTTCTGATACTTCTCTTGGAACTTAGCTTTTATCCCCTGAAGGTCAACCTGTAGGAGAGAAGACAAGAGCAATGGAGACAGCACTTACAGCGTGTTCACCATAAATGCAGCAGCACTATGCTAAGCATGTTATTCTCATTTGCTCATCTATGCCTCAGAACAACCTTTAGAAGTGGGGGCTATTATTCATCCCATTTTGTGGATGAGAAAGGGAAAACTTGAGTTCAGCTCCCCAAAGGTTGCAGAGGTGTCTATGTGTGTATATTCCATTAAACCTCATGGACACTACATCTTGAATTTCATATGATTTTTACATGTTGCAAAATATTACTTTTCTTTTGAAATTTTTACAGTTATTTAAAAATAACTCATTCTTAGGTAGCAGCACTGGACAAAAGATAGAGTTTTGACATGAAGCCTCTTTTCTTCTTGTACCCCGATCAGCAAGGGCATCGGTGCCCGTCAACAAAATTCAAATCCACTTGTAAGGCTTATTTTGAATCTAATTCATTGGAAGCTTGAAAAACTAGGTGCTAGAAGTGGGGAGAGGACTAAAGAAAAACAAATTAAAAGATTGTTCTGCTCTCAAGACTTATAACCTAGGAAGGGAGAGAACACTTGTCATAAAAGACATAATTCCAGATGGAACATAATGAGTCTCATAAAAAAAGCACAGCACTGTCTTTAAGCAGGAGTTTTGTTGCTTTTTTCCCTTAACTTTTTAATTTAAACTCTATCTTGCTTTCTAGATAGACCTACAAGCCATCACTCAAGTTATGATTCTTTTGACTCCTGCCCCAACTAGAGAGCTGAACAAGAGAGAAAGATGAGAAGAGGAGAAAGTGGGTGAGTGAGGAATTGTTTGAAGTGGGTGCTGAGCAGCAGAAAGCCTGGAGCAGGCAAGTGGTGTCTGTCTCCCTGCTCCCCTGGCTGGTACACTGCTTGGCTGGGGGTGGGACAGAAAAGGGGGGCTGAGGGCACCCTGTGGCTCTATTCTTTTACCATGATGCTTTGGGGGATTAATGGTTCTGGCTATATATCTGGCTGGGCCTGAAGCATTCTTTTTGGATATATATATATCCAGAGAGGAAGAGAGAGAGAGATAGAAACATCAATGATGAAAGAGAATCATTGATTAGCTGCCTCCTACAGGCCGCAGGCCCCCTACTGGGAACTGGGCTCGCAACCCAGGCATGTGCCTTGACTGGGAATCGAACCTTGACCTCCTGGTTCATAGGTCGATGCTCAATCATTGCGCAACACCAGCTGGGCAAAGGCCTGAATCATTCTGAGGTGATGGTCCACATGTGGAGATGACCCAGGACACATGGTCAGTGCTGAGATGGCTGAGCATCTGGGCATGAACACTCCATGGCCCGTATTGGAGTGGACATGGGACCCTGAGGAGCCCTCCGGACCCATTGTTCCCCTGGGATCTTGTAGAATCCCTGCCCTGCTTTCCACCTGCCTGCTCCTTTGAGTGTCTCAAGACTTTGGTTGGGGGGTTGAGTTGCTAAGAGACAGAGAGACGGAGAAGACAGAGACCTGGAGAGGTAAGGGAAAGAGAGAAATTTGGAGCTATGGAGGAGAGAATGAGGACTGCTGGAGAGGGGCAGAGAGACAGAAGAAGGGGAAGAGGGAGGAGAGAGAAGCATGGAATTTAAGAGAGAAAGAAAACTATGAATAGGGGAGGAGGAGGAGGAGAAAGAGGGGGAGGAGAAATTCCAGGAATAGAAATAAAAACGAAAGAACAGCCTTGTTGCTAAGCTATACTTAAAAACAACAGGGTTAGATGTTAAGTATTATTTGTCAAAAGCTGTGGGCCAGAATTTGGGTTGGTATCCTTCCCCCTCCATTTAACAATTTTTTGAGGGAAGATGTCTGTGGTTTTCAAGTGCTCAGTTACACTTCATTCTCCAAGGCTTCTCCTACTGCAGCTGAAATGCATTTCCCTTTATTTTGTCATTTATTTTGTGTGTGGCTCTATATTCCAGAGCCTTTGCTATGAATCCTGACAGCTACCCCCAAGCTTTGGGCTACTCATCCCCCTGTCCTTTTCTCTGTCCCTTTCTTATCCTCATGCATTCTCAAGGAGTACAACATCATTCCTACCAGGGCAAAAAGTGGTTCTTACAGGGCAAAAAAACTCAATCTTTTTATGTAAAAGTACCTATAAATGGAGCATAAACAAGTATACAGTGTACTTGTGGTGTTGACATTTCTTGACGGGGGGAAGGGGAGCAATTAGGAAAAAAATGGGTCCAAATTTCGTGGGGTGATTGATAATTTAAAAAAGGTTGAGAAATATTGTCTTATACTGATGTGTTTCTTGTGCAAAATAGGGCTTCTGCGCATTAAATAAAGGCCTAGCTCAGGAGTTAGGAAATCGTTTGCTCATTGTCTGTGCTGCTGGGTGACGTAGGCCATCGCTAACTTTTCAGTGTCTCAGTTTTGCCTTCCATGAAATGGGACTGAGCCTAGCTGCACCACCCAGAAGGGCTCCGCCAGGTCCCCTCTGCACACCACACGAGCTTTCTGGAGCCACAGATGACAGAAATAGAAGCGGCTGTCCTTATTGTATGTTTACAAAAGGAGACAGGTTGAGGCATAGCATGAGGTCTTTCAGAGTCCGGAACACAAAGGATGTCTTTGTTTTACTTTTTCTGTAAATAGGCCCTTAGTAAAAATTATTTGTTGATGATATGATGGCAAAAAGAGAAGTCACAGCTGCTACTTTGGAGTCGAGTGTGTCTTACCTCAGCCCTGGTTACAAAGATGTGAATTAGCGTCTCCTCATCGGTCCCCACACCCTTCATGGACTTGTACAGACGCTCAGCAAAATAGCCCTCCTGGTCACGGGCACACCTCACTGGCAGGTGAGGGAAAGGAGAACATGAGGCAGTCACATTTGGTTGAATAACGTGGAAGGAACAGAGATGGCCCAGAGTGTCACTTGGAGGCAACTGGATTGTGAAGCAGATGTTAGAAAGGAGCGAACTCCATTCTGTTATATCATGGGATCTGGAAGATTCCCCAGGTCAGGGAACATGAATACTTCAACCAGAATCGAGTCAAAACCCCTCCCAACAAATAAGAACCTCCCCCCCCGGCCCGCCCCGGCCTGCCCCCTGATCCCTGAAGACGCTTCGCGGGTGGAGGAACGCTTGACCATGCTCAGGGTCTCCCTGCAAAGTTCATGCTTCTCATCAGCAGCAATAGCTTTCCATCTCGGTGAAATCTCTGACACTGGAGTTGGGTCCGGAGAGGAAACAGATGGACCAGCAACCTTGCTGTAACACAACTTCATGATGTTGGAGATTCCCTCGGTTGGCCTGAAGCCTACTTTCCTGTGCTAAATAACCTTCCTTCCCTTTGTTTTTCTCCCTGGGTTTGTTTTGTGAGTCTCATCTCTGGATCTTTTCCAAGTTCTCCACTCTCCTCTTAGTTTGTGGTCTGGGATGTGGGCTTGATGAAATGTCTGATCTTGCCTACAGCTCACCTTTCCTGGGATGCTGCTAGTTGCTCTCTTCTGGCCCTCTCCCTGCCCGCCAGCTTTGACCTGATTCACACATTAATGAGGCATGGGTTTGACTCACCAAGTAGGAGACAGATAGGATGCACCTCTGGGGGAATCAGTCATTCTTTTCTCCCCTCCTCCCAGGCTCCTATGGGCCCTGATTGACTAACACTTTGGGGGAAATGAGACATTTCCTCTTTAGGTTGTTGACATTTACCTAGAACACTTCATGTTTTTTATGTTAGTGATTGATAAGTAATAACTTCAGCATACGCCTGTAACGCACAGCCTTCATATGTCCTTAACGGAAGGAAACTCTTGTTTTCTAGGTCATTGCCCATGTGTTGGATGCTTACGAGGAAGAGAGAGGAACAGGATCAGGGGAGCAAAGTCGAAGTTGGGGGTCTGTCTTCTACTTTTGTAGTACATGTGTCAGCCATCAGAGTGTCGATGGACAAGAAAAACCCAGATCCAGGTGTCTGGCCTCTTCAGCCCGAGAACAATCTAAAAGCTACTAGATTGGTGGTGGTTGTGATGGGAACCTGTCAATTTGAGGAGTAGCATGTTTGAGACTCTGCGATCCACAGACATTCTGAGCTAGTGCCCTCACAATCCCTTCCTAAAGACCATCTCCTGTGTGGTACTAACTGATGGTGACATGTCTGTCTGCCTAATGTCCACGTGCTCTACACAGGTGTCTTCTCCCTTGGCATTCCGTCTTCCTGATATTTTGGGGAGAAAATTCTCAGCTTTTCTTCTGTAGATAATCTATGCTTGGTAACAACCTCTGTCCTTAGCAGCAGCAGAGATCCCTCAGAAGTTTGGATGGGGCTTGCTAGGAAAGATATGGGAATAACGAGTGAAAGGCCAGGCAGCTACCCTGCCGCCAAGGCTGCCTCCTGCTCCTTCTTATATCACAGCAGGTGTTCTTACACTCCAGGGAGCATAAGCAAGGCCCTCGGGGGTCCTGTCCAAGTGTAGCTTCCAGGCTCCGTTCCTGGAGGGTCTAAGTGGGTAATCTGAAGTGGTCCCAGAAAACTGGATTTTCATACTGTCGGGGGAGTCATTTGTTCTCACAGCCCCTCCTCCTTGACTTTAGCCATAAACCGGCATCTGTATGAGTTGGGTGGGAGTATGGGGTGAGAGGACTGTCTAGAAAATATAGTCATGAAGTCATGTCTACTATCTGTGTGGTTTCTTCTCAAGGTCTTTCCCAGCTGCTTTTATGTTTGCTACAATGGAGGACACCTATGTGCTGGTGTCACGCTCTCAACTACAGGGACTGAGCCTCTTCCACCTCTGACCTGCCTCGCTCGGGCTGTGTTTGTATTTGTCATTGCTGTCGCCTACTCGGTTGATTTGTGTGCATCTGCCATGGACTGTAAGCTTCTTAAGAGCAGAATATGGACCTCTTTACCACTGATCCTCACACCTAGCAGGATCTCTGGCCCAGGCAGGTGCTAAGCAAGTGTTAAAGAATTGAATGGTTTTATTACCATTAATTTTAATAAGGGTTTCATTCATCAATAATTAATATTCATGAAGATTAATCTTACTCTTTTGACTGAACAGGTGTTTTCCTGATTCTCTGCACTGTAAGCACAGGAAGGGTTTGGAGCCCCTTAGCTGGGCTTTGAGTAAGTCCACTTACTTAAGACTCGTTCTTTGAGTCCTAAGGACAGTCGACCATGTACATTCAGTAGAGGTCAGGGCTTTTAGGCCTCTGTACATCCCAGTAGAAATCCTGCTCATTTGAATGCAAAATGAGGATGGATTTTTAAAAAATTAATTGCTGACATTTAAAAAAATAGTAGGGGGAGAGGTGGTGGTGCGGGTGAGAAAGAAAAGAAAAGAAAGAAAGAGGAGAGAAGGTCTGGCAGCTGGAGCACATTTTTTAACTTCCAGGGCTGCTTTCTCGGTTCTTCTTCTTCTTCTGGGGAAACACCTCTCCATTTCGTGTGCCATTTGGGATGGAGCCCTGGACTCCTTGCCACAGGAGTGTGGACAATGGACAATGCCTTCATTCCAGGGCTTGCAAAAAGGAAAAAGGAGCCTGCCAGACACAGCCCCATGCCCATCTCTCTCTGCTATTTCCTGCCTCTGGGCTACCCCTGGAGAGAAGGTCCTGGTGCCTGCTTGGCACGGTCAAGATCTGGTCTCCCTCCCAACTCTTTCTTAACAGACCTCATTCATTCCCAGTGTTGAAGGGAACCAAATGGAAAAAGACACCCTCGGGCCATCAGGCATGTGCAGCAACTTGTTCATGAATCCAGAACCTGGATGCTTTTGAGGGGGGAGGGTGTCGTATGAACTGCATACCGTTCCCTGAGACTGAACAATGGTCCCAGGCTGTTGACAGATGCTCTCAGGGACCTGCAGTCTTAGTGGGACTGTCGTGAGTGCCCTGGTGTGTACCCAGATGACCTCTTCAGGACAAAGGCCCTCAGTCCAAATGTTGCCTGCTGGCTGCTTACAGCTGAGTGCCTTCCAAGGAATTGTCCTCCAAGGAGGGAGCAGCCTTGCCTAAGCTTGCAAATGCTCCTGGGTTGCCACCAGCTGGCTGCTTGATGTGGGGGCCCCCTTGCCTCCACTTTGGACCTTCCAGCTTCAGGATTCCTTGGGGACCGTCAAAGCCCCTGTTGCAACTGCATCACATTCATTCCCTCCCTTGCCCAGTGCTGCTTAGAGATGTTGTTCCCTACTATCCTATGAAAGCTTCCTGCGTACAAAGCTCCGTCCCCGAGTCTGTCTCCAGGCAGCCCAACCTAAGTCAGGGCCCCGTCCGCTCTGCTTTACCGAGGGTTAAGTAGGCCTTCTGCAGATCTCCCGACGTCTCAGCTTCAATGGCCTCTTCGATGTCTTTACCGATGAGCTGGAGAGACAAAGTCCAACCATTAGTTCAGGTTTTGCTTTGGATGCACTTGGGGTTCTTCCTCCACAAAAAGCAGTAAGCTCTCCCAGATGTGGTGATGCAGCCTTAAGGAACTCCTGTCCTGCCTTTTGGTTTGCAGGGCTGAAGGTGGTTGCCCCCATTTGAGGGGGGCTCTCATGGCTGAGGAGTTAGTCCAGATTTGATCCCTTATGGATTTGAGCCCAGTCAGGGCCACACCCTGAGCCCCAGTTTCCTCCTCTGTAAAATCAGGGGATGGAAGAATAATGAACATGTATTGTACAGTATCAATAATTCTTTATGTTTATACATAGCACTGAGTTTCCTATGTGTTTTTTAAAATTCCATTTCTAATTTTCTAGGAATTAGAAATTCTAATTTCTAGAAGGCTGTGGTTGTAATCATCTGACCCACACCTTCCTTGTCTCCTTTGTCCTGGGACTGGGGACTCAGTCTCCTGCAGTTTGGGTGAAATTCACAGGAAGAACTTGGTCTAATGTTTCTGATAGAGTGGGGCTGCAGGGGCTAGAAGTGGGGGGTGGGGTGGGCTGACCACATCAAAATGCTACTTTCCTTCATTCTGGGGTGATTCCAAATGGTCCTATATTCACCACCAGCTCGCATATCACTCTGCACAGCATTACATGTTCAGTTTCTTTCCAAATATTTACAGAAGCTAAAGTTCACAGTAAAGTATGATTGTGCTTAACCAAGTATCGCCTGGGCAGCTGGGCTGTTCAGGGCAGGCCGATAAAGAGAAAGGAGAACTTTTTGTTGGGTTTGGGAAACATGTCTAAGCATTTGAAATACTGAAACATCTTTCCTAGAAATTATCTTCAGAGGCTATGACACAATTGTGATTCTATAAATAATGGGGGCCCTGAGGACACGCCAGTGGAGTTTGTGTAGTTTATTCTGAAAACACAGGCAAACAAAATATTCTTTGTGATGCAAGCACCATGGATGTGGGGGGAGGAGGGTCCCGATTTAATGAAGCCCCATTGCTTGGTCTCTTCGTGGTTCGCACACCGAGAGGTCTGGTGTGTGTAAAGGATTGGAAGCAGACCCTGTTGGGGGCTTCCAGTCCCATCCTTTCCTTAGCTGTCCCCAGCCTTTAGGGGGTTGATGTGGGAGCTGGTGTTTTGGGAGGGACTGGTATCACTTTCCCACGGATAGGGTTCTTGTTCTATAGACTGAGATTGTGTTTCAAGAGGACATTGTATTCATGCAGGTCTGTGTTCCCCCCCAAAAAATCCTCACATGAAAACACTTTCTGTTTCTATTGCTAATACTGGGCCCGGCAGAGCTTTTCCATTTGCTGTAGAAGCTTAGCCTACACAACAGATAAAAACAGAAAAGCAGTGCCCTTCTGGGAGGCAGGAGATGGGTTCCCTCCGCCAGCCCTGGGCAACAATGCCAGGGTCTGCCACTCAGCGTCACTTCTTAGCACAACTCCAGGGGGCACTATTCACACAATACAATGAGAAGGCACTGCTCCTTCTTCCCTATGTACCTCCTGTCCCACACCCTTCCTGGTAGCTGCTAAGGCACCTCCAGGGACTTACTCCATGGAACACAAATGAAAATTGGTTGATGGGCCCAAGCAACTGTGACTCTCCTTTTCAATGGCCAGCTTTTCACTTCCAGAAACATTTAATTCTTAGGGGGCTCTTTGGACGGGACCAGATTTTCTGATCTTAGTACAAAAACACATTGAGAGGGTGAATTCCAGACCAACCTCAAAGGCTTCTAGTTAACCAGGTAGGGAGATTTTTAGAAAAATAGGGATTTAAACCAATTCCTCCAAATTGACAGTGAGCCCTCTGCACAACCCTATAAAATGGCTTTGGCTACAGCAATGAAAGGGCTAAAGACTATGGAATGGGCTTAGGAACATGTAAAGGGGAGGGGAGAAATGGCTAGGGCTTAGCGAGCCTGGGCTGTGGGTATGTGCACCTACAATTTATACTGAGCCCTGTTTGGGGAGCTTACTTTGGCTTTATCACTCCATGTACCTTTCATATTTGGTAGACGGAGGACTGTAATAACCCTGCACGACGCAGCAGAGTTGGGGAACCTCTGTTGCTTGGGCTGGGATTTCTGAGAGCATCTGTACTTAAGATTCGAGTTTAGAGGCAAAGGATAAAAACCTGAGTTTTTGTGCCAAAAATTACAATTCAACTCTATGCCACAGAATATGCTCCAGTGATTGGATGCTAGCATCTTGGTGCATTTAGCCAGATACCATGAGGAACGTATGGAACCATGGTCTTAAGATCAGGGTGAACATAAGGGTGAAATCAAGGGTACAGGTCAAGATGAATTACGTTCCAGGAAGGTTTGTGGCATAGATGAATAGGTGGCATTTTTTAACTGGTTTCATGTAAAGAATCAACAGATCAATAGACTATCCTATTGTCCATTTAAGTTGAGGCTCTGGTTTTTAATATTGTTGGTTCACATAAGGGGGCCTCCTCACAGTTTCTCATGTTCATTGAGCACCTATTGCACGCCAGGGACTAAGTGGTTTACTTGTGTTAATTCATTTAACCGTTACTAACCAAATGAAGTAGGTACTATTATTATCTCTACTTTATGGTTGGGAAATTGAGGCACAGAACCCTTAATAATTTGCTAAGGTCATACAGCTGATAGCACAGAGCAGATTTCTTAAACTTGAATATGCATTAGAATCTGGAAATTTATTAAAATATAGACCATAAGTCTCCGACCCCACAGAATCTGACTTAGTAGGTCAAGGGTGGGGACTGAGAATTCTTATTTTTAACAAGTTCTCAAGTAGGTTTGATGCTGTTGTTTTGAGATTAATATTGGTAGAGAGTAGCCTTACTCCAGGTACTTAGTAGTTTACACACACACACACACACACACACACACACACACTCGCATGTATGTGTCTTTATAGTCATTGGCAACGACAGCCATCCCAGAACCTTCATCCACAGCCCCAGTCGTGTGGGAAGAAGGTCAAGGTCACAGAGAGGGTTTTCAGCTCAATCTACGCAGCTCCAGGCATAGAGGCCCTGGGAGTGTGGGGTCAGCTGCCTTTGATCATGTCTCTGGGCACGATTTGAAAGCAGAGGGCCCTCAAGGCTTATATACAGCGATGATAAAATTCCGAAGCTTTATTGTCTTTCCATCTGCTGGCAACACATAGGAAACACTATTTCGAGTGAGGAGCAGCCAGCTCCAGCCGAGGTAGGAGCTCGGGCTGGGGAATCTTGGAGTTCTTATCCACTTTCTGCTACTGACTTGCTGTGTGGTCCTGATAAGTTACAGATGGCTCCTTACTCACAACAGCCTTTCCTTGTCCAGCAGTCATGGGCAGCAATGGCTGTTCAGCCTACATTATAGTTACGTTATTGTTGTGAAATTGAAATGAGATACAGGGCACAGAAGTGCTTTGAATAGTTAAAAGCACTCCACAAATATAAAATAGGAGACCAAAAAACTTCTGATACTCCCCAAGAGGGTTCTTGCAATTAAAGACCGGTGTTTAGGGAAAGACTCCATTAAGTGCCTAAAATACTAGTAGCTACTTCACTTTTTTGGCTTAAACGTATCATTAGATTAAAAAATTAATTGTATAAAAGTAATTTATACACATCTCTTCAGGAGTGCACCTCTGAGGTATATCACATCCGTCTTGGGAGTGGTAAGCACTTAAATTAGAATGATAATAACAGCAAACGTCTGTATGCTTACCGCTTGCCAGGTGCCGTCCTGAGCCTTTTATGTTTGTCTTACTTAGCTCACGAATTAACCCTCTGAAGGTGTACTGGTGAGGATCATGGCTTCTGCTTTACAAATGAGGATGGAGAGGGTAGGTCCCATGCCAGTTGTAGATCCAGGATCTGAACCTGTGTGCTCTGATTCTCCGGCTTTGCTACTGAACTTGACACTTCTCTGCTTTCCTAGCCTCCCTTATAAAGCAGTGTTTCCCAAACTTGGCATGGCCTTTGGAGCTGGACGATTCTTTGTTGTAGGGGACTGTCCTATGCATTGTTAAGATGTTTAGCAGCATCCTGGCCTTGACCCACTAGATGCCAGTAGCACACAGTGTGACAACCCCAAATGTTTCCAGACATTATCAAATATCCCTGGGGGGGAGGGGCAGCGCAAAATGACCCCTGATTGAGAACCCCTGTTGTAAAACAACTCCCCAGACCCCAGTTCCATATTCCAGATTGTGGCTTCTCTTAGAAATAACTTAAGACTCAGTTTCAATGTGAACTCCTTGCCCTGGTGCTTGATCACTCACAATTTGGTAGGCTTGAAAGGTGGCCCGTAGCTGCTTGTAGCTCCTCTTGGCCAGGACTTCATTGAAGGCAAGTTCGTCAGTGCCCCAGCGGCCCTCCCCTGCCTCCGGAGTCAAACACAAACATTTCATAAAAGCCTTTTGCAAAAAGACTGAATAGACAGTGTTGGGACCAGGAAATGATAAAATATACTTTGAATAGAAGCCAAATTGATTGACTAAACACTTTAAATTTCTAACCCATGAGTATACTTCACTTAATGGTTTGTATTTTTTTATACTCCCTCCCCCCTCCTACCTGGTTACAAAATGGATCTGAGGTGGTTAACCCCCGAGTATAAGAATAAGAATAATTCTTTTAGGTTCATGATGACTGTAAATATAAAATAATATTTTAAATATCATACATATTTTCTGAGTAACTCCCATGTGCATGAAATAAAGAAATGTTTGTTGGAAATAAGGCTAATACATTTTTAGAAAGATGTTGCCGAGACTGGCACGCCTGCCCACTTACATCATACAGCTCTTTGGCATCCTGACCAGCTAGGTCTTTGTCCACATCATCTCCTTCATCACGATTAGCCTAGAAAAATCGACACATTGTTATGAACTTGAGTTCCTGCCTGACCACAGAAAACAAAAAGGGGGAAACGGGGTGGTTTCAGAGGGGTAGCCTGGTAGAGTCAGCCTGGTGAAGCGCTGCTCTTTGCTGCCATCTTTTGGGCACAACTGATAAACAGAGTAGTTTCAAAACAACACGTTTCTTCCTTCCTTCCTTCCTTCCTTCCTTCCTTTCTCCCTCCTCTCTCTCTCTCTCTCTCTCTCTCTCTCTCTCTCTCTCTCTCTATTTCTTTCTCTCTTTCTTTCTGTCTTTGTAGGAATCAGGTCACTCATAAACCCACTGACCTCTTAAGCAGGCTGAAAGCAACCTCACAATGTCCCCTAAGGTCAGTCTATTGGAAAGCTAATAATCTTCCTGTCAAAATATCGAAGTTCACCTCCGAGGGTCGCAGACCTGAAGAACCCTGAAGGTTGGCTATGGAAGGTCTTAAAGTCTAACCCTTTGTGGAAGAGAATTCTAAGAGGACCCTAGTGGCCCTCACCCTTAGATAATCCCTTTCCCTCGACTGTGGGCGAGATGTGTGAATATAATGAGATAGCACTCCTGCGATTATGCTGTGTTAACATGGCAAAGGGGATGTTTACAGATGTGATTAAGATCCCTAATCAGTTGAGATCATCAAAAGGGATAGTGTTCTGGTGGGTCTGACCCAATCAGGTGAGTTCTTAAAAGGTCAGAGATGGAAGAAGTCAGAGAGATGAGCTCCTACAGGCCTGGAGAAAACAACTTTGAACTGTCTATGGGGGCACATGACAAGGACTGCAGATGGCCTCAAGGAGCTGATAGTGGTCTCTGGTTGACAGCTACCAAGAAAACAGGGACATCAGTCCTACAGCCACAAGGAGCTGAAACCTGCCAACCTGCCAAGCTTCAGTAAGCTTGGAAGAGGATCCAGGTCCTCAGATGAAATGGTGGCCCTGGCCTGACACCAGGGTCTCAGCCTGGAGTGACCCTGAGCAAAGGACTCTGCTAACCTTAACAGGATTCCTGACCTGCAAAAACGGGGAGATAGTAGATCCATGTTGTTTTGAGTTGCTGAGTTGTGGCGATTTGTATACAGCAGGAGAACACTTATATACTTCCTACCACAGTCTGTCTATCCACATTGAGAGGAATGAGCAGAGGAAATGCACAGAACTCGTAAGAGGGATGTGTCAATGAGATATAGATGCTGTCTGGCTGGAGGCCTGGCTGGGAACTGTGTCCCTGCAGGGCCAACTCTGAAAGCCCCACTTCCCTGGCCAAGCTCTCTGCAGTGGTTCTTACAGGGAGACAGAGTTGTGTTGTGAAAAGGGCCCTGCTTGGGGTCAGATGGTCTGGTTCTGGCTGCTGGGCTGGGTCTTACTCTGTGTAAACCTGGGCAGGTTACCCATCCTCTCCGAGCTTGGCTTTCCTCATTGACAAAAGGAGGTGGTGAGGCTCAGTGAGATAACTCGGCAACTTTCAACCTTCTTCACCTCATGGCACATAAACTAATTTCTAAAACTCTGCAGCACTCCGAAAAGTATATTTTTTGCCTATCTGACAAAAAAAGGTATAATTTTGATTCATTTACACCAAATGGCTATGGTTGTGTTGGCTGTTGTCATTTTTTTATTTGACAATCTAAGGGAAAAGAGGTCAGTGCTCCTGACTGAATAGTCCGATACTGCGTGTTTTAAAGTTCTTGCAGTGGACCCGTTGAAAATACCTGAGATACTCATTCACAAAAAGCGATAGTAAACTGCAAATGACTGGAGTATTATTGTGGGGAAAATCCCCATTGAATGATTTCACAACAGCTGATCTGACAGCCTGGGTTGATGATCCATCAACCTGGGTAACATTTTTAATAAAAGAAGGAGATGTTTACTGAATACATGGCCTTTTTCCGTCATGGTACCATGTTGCCCAGGGCTGTTTCCCAACCTCATAAAGCTCAGGAGACCTCTTCGCTCTTACCTGTAGCAGGGACACCAGAATTTTTTTTAGGTTTCCACTCGTATCATCTTTGACATCTGATTCCAGGCTCCTGTCAAATACTTTTGAAGAAGAAAAAAGGAAGGAAGGAGAAGAGGATTAGTTTCCCATAAGCATTTTGAAAGGAACATTCTTATCAGAAATCAGACAAAAAGTTACTTACACCTTTGGTAGGCCTCTTTGATGGCGATGATTTCCTAGGAAAGGTAGTAAAAAAATCAATACTCCGAGGTGGGTTAATGGATAAGATACAGAGACACACACAGAGGGAAGAGTCCGGGACTGGTCTCTGGACACAGGATGCTTCCAAAGAGGCCCAACCTATGGGTCAAAGCCTAGGCCTGGAGCAGATCCCGGGGGTATGAAGGGGCCCCTTCCATACAAACATTTCAAACACACAAGTAACATATACGAACATTCTTCTTAGCGCTAGAAAGGGTTATAGCTAAGCTAGTGTCTTTCATTACCTCCTCAACATACTTCACTTCTCCAACTTCACCCAGGTAGCCAGTGTTGGAAGTTCAGTGCATATCTTTGCAAATAATTTTCTTTTTTTAAAAAATATATTTTATTGATATTTGAGAGAGAAACATCGATCAGCTGCCTCCTGCACACTTCCCACTGAGGATGTGCCCGCAACCAGGGTACGTGCCCTTGACCGGAATCGAACCCGGGACCTTTCAGTCCGCAGGCCGACGCTCTATCCACTGAGCCAAACCGGTTTCGGCTGCAAATAATTTTCTTTGCCTTTGTATATAGATGTATGTGCTACTGAAAATACATAGAATCATTTTGTGTATGTGTTTTAAAAGTGGAATACTGAACATATTGTGCTTTAAGTTATTTTTTTTTCACTCAATAACATATGTTGGAGATCCAGCTATACTTATACAGCTACCCAATGTTTTTAAATGGACGTAAAATGTTCCTTCCTACAATAAACCACAGTTTGTTTGGCCAGCCTCCAGTTGGTGGGCATTTAAGTTGCTTCTGATTGTTCCCTACTTCAAACAAGGCTTTATTCAGTAGACAATTTGTTGTGTGCAGGAGTATGAGTTTGTGTACAGGGTGTGTCCTGGGACAATTGCTTTATATTTCAATGGCTGGTGCCAGGGGATCCACTCAGGTGCCGCCTCAGTTTACACAGTGCACTGCAGTGTGCAACAGGCATTTCTGCACAGTAACACCTGCAGGCTGTTTAAAATGAAAGTCAGCATGCAGTGATGGGTGGTGGACAACAGCAATGAGAAGCCTGGCTCCTGTGCGTTTGTGGGTGGGAGGGGAGATAGAGGGGGTTGGGGGACCACTTGTATCTAAGCAGCTCCCTTCCGTTTCTCTCCTTCTCACCCACTACTTGGATCTGCCTGAACCTGGGGCCTGCTCTCTCTCTCTCTCTGCTTTCTTCTTTTTACTGTCAGACATACGTGATTGACAATAAGGGGCTTTGCTTGTTTTTTGAGGCCAGGACCCAAAAGGAACTAGGTTGAGAGGGAACAGCATATGGTCAAGTAGGATTAGGAAAATACTCATCAAAGTAACCTCCGGCCAAGGCAGGCTGCTGAGTGCCCTGATCTTGGACGCCTGAGGGGACTGTGGTGCTTCTGCAAAGGGGGAGACTGTTGAGGAGGGAAAGTTGTGTGACCGTTGGGCTGAACGGATGCCACTGCCCTTTGCTAACCCTCCTCTAAGGCACAATTTTAAATGCAAACTCCCAGAAATGGAGGGTTTTCATTATCTCGTGGGAAGTAAGGAAGTCCAGGCAAGCTCTGGAGAGGGTTTTACAGCTGTGGTTTGGAGCATGGCGGCGCTTCTGGAACTCAGTCAGACAGCCCAGGCCCGGCAGAAGCCACCTGCTCAGGGTCGTGGGCACGCAAGGCTTAAAGGGCCTTTTAGTGGCAAAGCACTGTTGCTTCCTGCTCCAACCACTGCTTCTGGTTCCTACCTGGAGGCCTCACGAACGTTGGGATTTTCTGGCATTTTCTTGCTGGGCCTCCCCAGTTTACTGTGGTGGGTAGCTGTGGAAGAGGGAGCGGGGAGGGGCCGGGTATCTCCAAATAATGATTTTAGACCCTCTTTACCCTTGTGGCTTCTGGAACTTAAGATGAATGGGCTTCCCCTGGGGCCTTAGCAAATGCTCTTTTCAGCTGCTGGAATGTGGCATGTGCCCAGGGGACCAGGGGAGAGGGCTGCAGATGGAAGGACACAGAAACCTCCAGAGAGATGCTGGCAGCCTGGGATCCCCCTGCACCACCCACCTCTCTGCCTCCGTATGGTCCTTTCTGTGCTCCCTGCTGGATGAGAGCCATGTACGAGGTGGCTGCCCACACATGCTTGGACTGCTTATCGCAGTATTCGTTACAGAAGACCTGCGAAGTCGGGCTGGGAGGGAGGAAGCAGAGCCTTTCCTGCTGCATATAAAACTGTGCATCTGTTTGGAAAAACAAAGGCTGCCTTGGTGCAGCTTTTCTGGAAGCATCTATTATGTCAAGCCAGTGGCAGTAACCCCAAGATTGACAGCCAGAGGACTGAAGAAGCATCTCTCCTGCATGGGCCAAGTGAACACATTTCTGCCCAGAGATTTGCTCACCCAAGGGTGCAGTGTCCCTTCTGCCTGCTGCTGCCATCTCCGAGGGGTGTGTGGATGCTCCCTTGGGGCCGGGACCGGGATCGGGACCGGGGCCAAGGGCTTGGCTGGGACTAACCTTATTGGTTCTTGTGCACAGGACCTCGATGAGCATTGCCTCATCCGTGCCCAGACCCTTCATGGCCTTCTGCAGCTGCCGGGCATCGTACTCGCTGGGGCAGTCCAGCAGCGCCAAGGCTGTCTTCTTGAAATGCCCGCTCAGCTCACTCTCCAGCACCTCCTGCAGGTCCTGTCGGAAGACATCGGAAGCCCTGGCTTTGAATGGTCTGGGAGGAGAGGGGCGGGGGTCTGCTCTCCCACCACATGGCCTCGGGTCCACAAGAAACCTGCCATGGGCACTCAAGGGGTGATCAAAACAGGAGCTCTATGGACGCAAGTGACCCTCTCTGGGGGACAGTGGTCACCCTGACTACCCATCCATTCCCCCAGGACTGGCAGAGGGGCAGAGAGAAGATTCCCTGCTCGGGTCTGGAGGCCCCAAAGGTGAATCACAATAACAAGCAGCATTTGCAGAATATTTTGGGGGTTCAGAGGGCTTTCTCACTGATCCCCAACATGGCCCCTGCAGGGGATGTATGAACATTACCCCCATTTACTGACCTCAAAAAGATGAAGGACTCACCCCCAGACACTCAGCCCGAAAGGACTAAAATACAGGCTTGTAATTTGTAGGGGGAGCAGATCATTTGTCACCCAAATGGGAATGTTTGAGAGTGAAAGGGGGCACTGTGGATAATTTCAGAAGAAAGAGGACTAAACAGAGACCTTCTTGGGCAAACCGGATGTATGGTCACTCTGGTTTTCTTGTGAAATCCTGAAAGGAACACTTAGTTGATGTCTGGATTATCAGATCAACTGTCCCGGTATCACAGTACTTGTGTTCGAGTCACCCTTATTTTACTTAATAATGCCACATTCCCATAACTTTTATTATAGTATATAGTTATAATTGTTCTGTTTTATTATCAGTTATTGTCGTGACTCTCTTCCTGTGCCTCATCTATAAATTAAACCTTAGCATAGATGTGTATGGATAGGAAAAAACAGAATATATTAGGGTTTGGTACTGTCTGCAGATTCAGGCATCCTCTGAAGGTCGTGGAATGTGCCCTCTGTGGCTGGGGCCACTGTATATAAAACTGCAGAGAAAAGAAATCCGGCTGCCTATTTTTACAAGCCACAGGCATGAAAACAAATCCTTGTGTGTTTACATTCTGCTTGGACACAGAAGCCAGCTCAGGGTGCCTCAGCTCTAACCCTGGTTCTCCAGCTAGCAATTTGTGTCACCTGGTTCTCTCTGAGCTCAGCTGGCAGGGGGACTTTGGTCTGTTCGTCTCTAACGTCTTCTAGCTTCGTGATGCTGTGATTCTAGATCACCTCTCTGCAGGTCTCGCTGTCTGGAATTGCAAAGCTTTGTGCCAGAGCATACGTGCTTTATCTTTACCAGAGCCCCGAGGCCCTCACTTCAAACCCACTTACTCTTATTTCACAGTAAAACTAGAGAAGCCTGCATCGGACTTTCCATATTGCCACAGTGGGAATAGACATGGCACTTGAGGGGCTGCTGCAGTTAGTGGGGCTGGCATGGATGATGGCTCAACGTCATTCAGTCCCATTAAATGCAGCCAAACTGCAGCGTCATCAATGAATGACATTGACAAGCCTGAGTGTGAAGAGAGATACAGAAAGACTGTAGAAGCACAGCCATCTGGGCCACCTGGTGTATCAATAAACAGCCGTCTCATGGCGATGGGTTCTCCAGGAGAGAGCTCTGGCCCTGCAGTCCTGGATCTGTGTCCTGGTTCTTTTTCTTACTTGCGTGTGATTTTGCATAAGTCATGTAAACGAATGAGCTCCACTTCTCCTCTCTGTCAAATGGGAACATTCATGCCCAGCATAACTCCCCTTTGCTGGTATGTTGCTGGCATTATCCTGCTTGATTCTCCCAGAACCTGAGGAGGGAGGTAAGTTATCATTGTCCTTCTATATGTGAGGAGACCGAGGACTAAAGAGTCCGTTGCCTGCCCAATGTCAAATTAGAAAAATCCATTTCTCTCTATGTCTGTTTATACAGAGTGACTGAAACTATAAAGGTTTCATAAATATGGATTAGAATACATTATAATAATTAACACTCACTTTGCATATTGATCATTCTAATGACATTAAGAAAAGGTTAAACTGTGTTCATTATATAGTAATAAAAAATATAAAGCCTAATGCATACTTAATGATTTCTATATGTAATACCATCAACAACAACAAAATGAAAGAAATGTTTTGGTGGCTTTTTTTAGTTTTCTGTACCCATCACTTATGAAAGATATCATTCTTGAAGACAGCCAAAATAAAAGAAGAATTCTTTGATAAAGACCCACTTGTGAAAACTGATTTTCAAATCACTGGTCTATCTGTAAGTTAATATGTGGAATTAGTCCAAATGAGTGGAGAAAATGGCAGAGGGATTAATAAAAAAATGAAGTCAATTTAAAAAAAATAATGAGTTAGAGAATACTGGTTTTACGGGCCATTAAGTTAATGAGGCAATTTCAGTTTTTCTGAAGTCAACTCAAGTTTTAAATAGTTATTTCTTTTTCCTCTTGGGCTAATTCATTGAAGCTGTAAAGACACTCTCTGCTGCCTGGGAGCATCAAGGCCTGAGAGACATGAAGGCCAAGGCCATATGCATGCTTGCGTGGACCCTTGGACTCACCTTGCCATACATTGCCTTGTACTTTTGCTTTATTTTTTGCCGCTCATTCGATGTCCTGCTTGATAAGATTTCAATGATGGTCGCTTCATCAGTTCCTAAAGGGCAGGAGAGAGAAGCAAAGTAAATGTGAACAAGAAACACGATGGAGATTTATTGTAGTCAAGTGTGAGGAAGCCAGGGTTGTGGTCAGAGCTGTGGGGGAACCCTTGTACTTTAGCTTTAATGTCTTGTGGAGAATGGTATTCTTTTCACTCACTTGACAAATATCTGTGGAGGCCTTATACTGTATGAAGCACAATGCTAGGCATTGTGGTGGTAAAAGGAAGAAGTCTGTGGCCTATTCCTTAATTTCACTCCTAGGTATATATGCAAGATAAATGAAAACAAAGGTCCATGCAAAACATGTACATGAATGTTTATTGCAGCATCATTCATAATAACCAAAAGATGGAAACAACCAGAATGTCCATCAGTGGACAAATGGATAAACAAAATGTGGTATAGCTATACAATGGAATATTATTTAGCCAGGAAAAGGAATGAAGTACCAATACCAGCTACAATATGAATGAGCCTTGAAAACATGATGCTAACTGAAAGAAGCCAATCTCAGAAGACCACGTTAAATGATTCCATTCATGTGAAAGTCCAGAATAGGAAAATCTATAGAGACAAAATGTAGGCTAGTGGCTGGGCTGTGTTGGGTAGGGGACTGAAAGCTAAAGAGTGGAAAGTTTCTTTTAGAGGTGATGAACATGTTCTAAATTCAGCGTGGTGATGGACCATTCACTTAGTCTTAAGGATTAGTTTCCACTTTACAATTCTGGGGAGACCTAGCTTTTTTATTTCAGTTAGAGAAACAGAACATTCTAGGATGAGCTCACTTGTAAAAGTAGTAGGGGTTAATTGCCTGCCTCATTCTGGTTCAGTTCCAACACTGTTATTTATGTTGTTCCTCTTCATTTCCTCCTGTAGCATCACCTACGTAATGTGTATCCAGTTACTTCCTCTGTGACTTTTTTTAAACTTCTGAGTGCCAGAAATCTCACCTCAAGAGGGATTTCTTTAAAAATCTCTTGAATCCACCCCTTTCTTTCCAGGTGCACTGCTCTTGCCCGGGTCTAGGGCTCCGGTGTCTCGAGCCTGGACCTTTACCGTTGTCATCCCTGGAAAGAGCCTTCCTACCTCCCAGGTGGCCCCTTCGCTGTATTGTGGCAACCAGGAATCTGGGGCTCATCCCTGGCTTCCTGTTTTCCCTCACCCCGCATCCAGTTAATCACCACTAGTACCTCACTATTTCACCTCTTAGGTGCAGCCATTTCTCTCCATCTCCACCTGTCACATTGCTCAGTAGAACTAATGACACCCACATGGGTTTCCTGCCTTACTCTCCCCTTTTCCAATCAGCGTTCACTATCCCCAGAATGACCTTTTCGATGAGCAGGTCAGCCTGCTCATGCCTCTGCTTCACACCTTTCAATACAGGCCCCTTTAAATCCATAATAGGTTCAACTCTTCGGTGGGGCATATGAAGGCTTTTGGATTAGTTCCTACTTGCCTCTCTAAGTCTTGTCCCTCCCCACTCACCTCCTCCCAGGCCTCCCTTCCATCAATTCTATGAATCACGTGCAGCTTCTAGTACAAGTATCACTTTCTCTCTCACCTCTGGGCGTTGCATGGACTGTTCCCTCTACCTGGAACATCTTTACCTTTGACCATCACGTTCACTCCTACTCCTCCTTTAGGACTCAATTCACTGGCTCACGTGGCCGGTTTTTCTCTGTCCTGTCTCTACCACGCCACTCTGCAAGTTCCATGGAGTGGGGGGTTCTGCTTGCTGCTACATTCACAGAGAAGCTCTCAGTATTTCCCAGAGAACTTGATGAGTGAACGAATGTTCAAATGCATGCATACATTATGAATGAATGAATGAATGAATGAATGGAGAAGTTTGCACTGAATTCCACTGAACCTTGTCTCTGCATTGGTGTCGGCTGCATGTGCTTCTCAGATGGACTATGTAACAGAGACCAATGGGAAGCCCTCTACTCTGATGCCATAGTCAGCCTATACCTGGATAATTCAGGAAAATGGAGTTAAAATGTAAAAAGTAATGTCATTTAGACTTTCCTTCCTGAGATGCTTTACAAAGAGAGATCAAGAGCAAAGCAGACCAGAGATGGCTCAGCAACAGCCTGGAGGTGTGGGGAGGCATGGAAATGACTAGATTTCCCCCAAGCCCTTTGAGTCTGGGTCTCAGGTTTATCCCGGGAGCCGTTCCCACTACCCAAGAAGGGATTAACAGAACAGTGACCTCATCTTACATTTCACAATATGCATGTCATCTAAGCAGTCTGTGCTGCCCAACAATTTCCTGTAAACATTTACAATGGTTTGAGACACTGGGGCCAGTCCCCAGTGGTTCTGGGAAAGACTTTTAAAAATATGAGACAAGAAGGAACCTCGGCCCTGACTGTGCATGGGACACTGTCGAGTAATTACACAGCAGAGGTCAAGACAGGGTGACCAGCAGCCTCGGGAGGGCCTCCTGGCTTTTGCTTTCCCAGTAATTTTCTGGGAAGATACTGAGCTGAGTTTCAGCAGGATGAAGGTCACTGGGTTTGAAGTGCCCTCCACTTCACACCAGGGGCCCATGTGCCAGATGAGTGAGCCCTGCAGTGAGCCAGGGGCAGCAGCTCAGCTTTCCCCGCAGGCTCCAGATGCCAGCCGCAGCCTGCCCGGCTGAGCCCGGGGCTGCAGCCCCATCTTTGGTGCCCAAGGGCCAGTCCCTTCTGTTAACACTAGTGGGCGCCCTAGCCGGTTTGACTCAGTGGATAGAGCGTAGGCCTGTGGACCAAAGGGTCCCAGGTTTGATTCCGGTCAAGGGCACTACTTTGGTTGCAGGCTCCTCCCCGGCCAGGGCACCGGTCAGGGCTCATGCAGGAGGCAGCCAATCAATGTTTCTCTCACATCGTTGTTTCTATCTTTCCCTCTCTATTCCACTCTCCCTAAAAATCCATGGAAAAATATCCTCGAGTGAGGATTAACAACAACAACAACAAAAACACCAGTAGACTTTCCAATCCCTCCATTTCTCCTTTGGAAATGGAGGTTCAGGGAATGAAGCATGAATAAAGGAGGATTTTACCTGCCTGGGAGGGTCATTATTTTCTACTTGCTCACTGGGTTAGTTTCCTGACGCTGTGTTAATTCCCACAAACTTGGGGGCTTAAAACAACAGCAGGGCCTCTCTCCCCTCAGAGGCTCTGGAGGCGGCCGGCAAGCCTCGTGTTGCTTGGTTTGTGTCTGCATCGCTGCCTGTCTTCACCTGGCCTTCTCCCTGAGTCTTGTCTTCTGTCTCCTTTAAAGACACTTGTCAGAGGATTTAGGGACCACCCAGGTAATCCAGGATGGTCTCATCTCAAAATCCTTAACTACATATGCAAGGACCCTTTCCCAAATAAGGTCGTATCACAGTTCCCAGGGGGACATGTCTTTTGGGGGAGGAGGGAATGGGCACCATTTAACCTGGTACACCCTCAGCAATAGAGAATAAGGACCGCACAAGGATGGGCCTCTTCGCACTCATGCTAATCTCATTGTCTTTGTGTGGACTTTGGATCTGAGCATATTGTTGAAAAGGAGAAAATGAGCATATAGTGAGGGCCAGTGAGGTGCTGGGCCCTGTGCTGCCTGCTTTATCCTCAGCACCTCCCTGTGCGGAGACAATATTAACCCCATTTTGTAGACAAGACAACGAAGGTCAGGGCACCAGTAAGTGGCAGAGCAGTAGCTCAAATCCAGGTCCAAAGTTCATCCCCATGCCTGGGGAGGGGGAAGAATCAGTTAAGGGCAATCAGGTTTCAAATAGTTATTCAAGTTTTAAATAGTTATGTCTGTGCTTCATACAGTGTCTTGGGCTCAGGGTCGCAAGGTCGGCTCCTGCGTGGTTTGCGCAGCATTGCTTCCTCTCCGTGGACCTCACATGGACCAGACCTCGTGCCCCAAAGTGAGGTTCCAGGACCTGCTGCATCAGCATCACCAGGGAACTCACTAGAAATGGACAATCTCTGAAACCCCTCAGGTCCACCCAATCAGCACCTGTATATTAACGAAGACTCAAAAGCACATTAGGTTTGAGAAGCTGGGGACTAGAACATCTCCACGGCAGCTTTCCTCTCTAAGATCCTGTTTCTGTTTCTGTGAGGGAGAATGGTGGACATCCTTTTATGTTGGGGTCCATACACTCTCAGGATTAAGGCATTGGTCTTCAGAAGGGTCCTGCTGGGATGTGGGCAGCAGAGGGACACAGAGGCCTGAGAGGAAGGCCTGACAAAGAGCATCAGCATTGGGGGGACAGTCAGGGGCTCTTGCCCCCCAAGACCCAGACCAGTCACTACTTAGGAAAGGAGAGGAGAGACACCAAAGAAACTACAAGGAAATCTCTAAGTTTCATGTTGCTCTTTGAAAAAATCAAATATCATTTTGTGGTATAGCATTCTTATTATTTGGAATTGAGTAGGTGGTGAATGGGTAGAAAGTGTACATAATCTTTTGAATTATGGGGCCCCTAGACCTGCTCTACTCAATACAGTGGATACGTGTGGCTGTTGAGGACTTTAATTGTGGCTGGTCCAAGTTGAAATGTTCTGTGAGTGTAGAATACATATAATATTTTGAAGATTTAATGTGAAAAAAGGGATGTCAAATATCTCATTAATGATTTTTATATTGATTGCTGAAATACTTTTGATACAGTATTGAGTTAACTAAAATTTATAATTCAAATTAATTTCACCTTTTTTTCTTTTAAAATTTGGCTTCTTAAAACATTTAAATGACTCACATGGCTCACCTTTGTGGTTGTTGGACAGCAAGTCCCTGGACATTTAAATCCAGTCCTGGTAGGGATGGTATATCAATGAGAGGGGTGCATGGTCTTGCTGACAACTTTTGCCAATGATACAATTTTGCCTTGGCTTGTGCTTCTTGGTAAAGGTTGGAATGCTAGACCTTCACCAAATAATAGCTTTCCAAGATGGTCCTGGTTTCTGTTCGCCCACCCTCATTTCATAACTCTTTGGCCTTGAGCAAGATAATTAACCTCTGAGCCTCGGCATTCTCATCTGTTACATTATTATAATACAACTTTACGGGGTTGTTGGGAGGATTATACAAGATGATGGGTATGCAGTACCCAGCTTGGCACTTGGCACTTAGAAGGTGCTCTACAACAGTGGCCAACACAGGAGTGGTCCCACCTTGTGGCCACATCCAAACACATCCAAAAGGGGGGAGAGAACACTGCATGACTGCCATTCAGTAGGTGTCCCACCTGTGCTTACTGAACTACACTCGCACGGTGGGCTGAGAATGTGGGGATTTATCTTTAACCACAGTTGAATCATTCCCACACCCACTTCAGCTCTTGGTTCCAACCCACATCCAGGTGTTAGGACCTCACTCAAGAGTCAGTAAGGAAGCACCTGTGAGGCTGGCTCAGCCACTCTGCAGAACTCAGAACTATAAACATCCTGTCCCTTCCAGGCCAATATATCACCCGACAGTTGTTCAAATACAAGATTGGCCAGGTCTGGATATAAGATAGGGGCAGCTACCCTCTGCTGAGCTTTCCTCTGATGCCACAAACCAAGCAACCTGGTTAACATCCTTCATTTCTCTCTCTCTCTCTCTCTCTCTCTCTCTCTCTCTCTTCCCCACCCTCTCTCTCTCTGATTTATTTAAGAATACTTACTATGTAGAAATCTCTTCTACCACTTCCCTTCCAGATCTTTTCCAACCTCAACTCCTTTGAGACCTCCCAACATTTTCTTGGGCAATAAAGGGATACGAGGGGTTTAGATGACATTAGCATTCATGAACTATACTCCTGAATTTTCTTCCACCTCCAGGGCAAATTAAATGTCGTACTATCCAATTTCTAACTGTTATATCGAGTCCTGAAAAGCAATAAGATCTGATTATAACTTTGGAATCTTTTATAGAGAACCTTAGAAGTAATCAACTTGGGTTAGCCTAGAGGACACAAGTTAACTGGGAAGTCATCTTTTTAAAATCATGGGAAAGTTGGACGTGAGATCAAATTTAATCAACTTCAAAAGTAAATTAGCAAACAAAATACATTCCATACCCATTCCTTTGCAGGCTTTGTTCAGCTTTTTGGCATCTCGATTCACATCAAAACCCTGATGACTTCTTTCTTTGGCCTGTAGAAAATAATTGAACAGGAGAGTGGACAATAATAGGCATTCTTAAATTATCTGTGGCCAAAATTGGTAGCTAATTAGAAGAGCAAGAAGCTATGCAAATGAGGGACCAGCTGCCACTTTACATGTGGGTGTATGTGGAAATCAGCTGGGGACACTCTGGCCTCAGAGAGATGGCTGGTACTCCTTGGGCCAGCTGGCCTTGGATAGCCATGGAGAATAGGCCCCTCTGTTCTCAAAGACAATCAGCCAGGCCAACTCTGGGCTGAGTGATTTTCATATCAACCCTACCTTTGTGTGACTGTCTCTGAAACAGAGTGTAATGTAGTGGGCCAACGTCCTACATGGTGGTTCCCCCTTTTGCCATGAGACACAAGTATGTCTAGGGAATAGGTGTTGCCACGCAGAAGCTGAGGATTCTTGGATCTTATTCCAGATCCACTTGGTGGCCGAGGGTAAAGCTTTGCCATTCACACAAAGAAAGACAATGTTTAGTTAAGCAGAGGTACCATATAGACCAGCCATAGCATAGTTACTGGTTGTTACTGCTCCTTGGGGAAAGAAAGTTCTGTGTCTATACTAAGCTTAATGTTTCTCACACTTCAGTCATTGGCATAATACATGCACTGATTTGTCCACAGCTCCTTAATTCTACATTATTATTTGCTTAATATTTTTGTTTCAACCAACCTACTTTGTTTTTACTTAAAGTTATTTTAAGAAGGAAACTTCCATTAGCACTAAAATGCAAAACCAGGATCAGTTGCCTAAACAAAAGATAAACATGAAAATAAATACACCACTGTAAAAAATTTTAAAGGTTAATTGCAGTTATGCAACTAGTAGCTTTGAACACACCTGCATTTCTCAGTGCTTTGTCTTTCCTCACAGAGACTCTCCTTGAGGAGGTGTCACTGTTTCCCATCCTTCAGTGAAGGCCAGTTTAAGGGCTCCATCTACACCACCGATTCCCCTCTCCCTCCCTTCATGTCCCGTGGCTCCTATTGGGAATGAATAGCACATACATAAGGCCCAGTGGTCCCGTTGCATTTATCTGTCTGGCATCTCTAGTTCATGTGGTCTCAATGGACTGTCGGTTGTAGGGCTTTGGCCCCATTGTCTTGCTCTTGGTTGGACACAAACCCTGTCACTCTGGCAATTGTGGCTGGTTCAGGAGTGGGTAATCCAAGCAGCATCAATTAGAGTCTTTCCCTTGGTTGCTATATAGATATTGAGAGAGATATGTCTGTCCCCACTGGGCTTGCTAAGCTAGAGAGTGTAGGTCTAGGGCTGCTGGCAGCCACGCTGTCCACTACATGAAGGGAACATGAGTTCAGAATGAAACAAAGCAGAGGTAAAAAGAGTAAAAATATGGGGGTTGGGAGGGGAGAGCGAGAGTGAGAGCAAGAGAGAGAGAGAGAGAGAGAGAGAGAGAGAGAGAGAGAGAGAGAGAGAGGAGAGAGAGAGAGAAGAGAGATTGAGTAACATTGTGTAAATCCTCAGTTACAACACTGCCTAGCCCCAGTTTCATTAAGTAGCAAACTACCATTTTCTCTGAAGTTAATACAAGTTTCCACCCTTGCAATCAAAGGTGTCCTGAGTAATATCCATGGACTGGGGGAGGCCTGGCATCTAGGCCTTGGTTAATGGAGAATCGTGTCATCCTAGAGCTAAAGGGATCTTCATGGCCACCTGGCATCTCCCTGCCTTTAGATTGTAAGTGCTGGTCCATCCTGAAGTAGGTGTCGCCAACACAAGTCAGGAGGGGACCTTACATTTGTTCAGCACCTGCCACGTGCCAGACAGCATCTTCATTTATAGACCTTTCTTCATTGTTCAGAGGGAAGAGTGGGCCTCAGTAATCTGCTTTACAGATCAGGAGAGCTGGCTTCAGACAGGTTAGGGAATTTGTCTGAGGTCTGCGGGATGGATGCAGGTTTGTGCCCAGCTCACCGTGTCTCTTAAGGCCCATGTTCTTGGGCCCAGTGCGCCATCCCGCCTCACCCTCTGTGACCGGGGCCTTCGTGTCCAGCAGAGGAGTGACATATCCCAGTTTCCCTTCCCAATCTTCTATGGGCTACAATATAAGAAAGCTATCTGGTGCTTCCGAAGACGTGTTGGCAGGACCAGCGACGTAATTTGTGGGGCTCAGTGCAGAATGAAAATGTAAGGCTCCTTGTTCAGAAATGATTAAAAATTTTAAGATGGTGACTTCTGAGTGTGGGGCCCTATGTAACTTCACAGGCTTCATACTTACAAAGCCTGCCCTGCCTTTTTTTCTTTCTTTTAAGACTTTTTATTGATTTTCAGAGAGAGAGGAAGTGAGAGGGAGAGAGAAACATCAATGTGAGAAACATTGATCAGTTGCCTCCTGCATGCTCCCTGCTGGGGATCAAGCTCAAGACCCAGCCATATACCCTGACCAGGAATCGAACTGGCAACCTTTCAGTGTATGGGATGACGCCCAACCAACTGAGCCACACGGCCAGGGCACCCGCCCTGCTTTTTGATGAAAGTCTGGAAGGGGTGGTTTTCTGAGTGTGGGAATGTGGGTAATCTCGGAGAGGTAAATGGTGTCCGTGCTTTTCATTAGAAGTATTATGGAAGTGAGGTGGAATTGAACCAGAACAGCAGAAATCTCTTATTAACAGACTGATTCATACAATGTTCTGGATGTCATTTCAGCCTCATCAGTGCAGAGAACTATTATCTGTCCCACTTCACAACCAAAAAATTGAAATAGAGATACAGGTTGTGAAGTTGTGCCCTGCCGGGGGCCTGGCCAACGGGCGCAGGGCTGGAGTCCAGCTGGGGTCACCCTTGCTGAGCTGGTGCTGGCAGCGCTGCTTCTTGCCCAGAGGGACACTTTTTCTCATTTGCACAAAGATGCTGCCAGGGCTTGCAGGTGCCACGTGGAGACTTGCTTGAGATCACCTGGCCGGGTGAAGGCCGAGTCACGGCCAGGGCTGGAACCAGGACTGTCTGTCAGGTATGAAGTGACATTCCTGCCTCTAATCCCTCTGTTTTCCTAAGGGGGTTCCATGATAAAATAGAGTTACAGGAGCGGAGGATGGGAAAAGAACCTCTGAACACACCCAGTTTGTTTATCCAGGGCCGAAAGGTAAGTGCCATTCGGGCTGAAATAACTGCTCTCTGGGGGCTGCAGGGGAGAGTGTTGAGCCTCTTGGTAGGAATAAAGGTATATTGAGACTTCATTTTTTTCTTTTTTGCTTAACATATGTGGCATAAAAGTGTACATCAGATGCGTGACCGTCAGCAGGGCTAATCCCCACCCCCTGGTTCCTTCTAGGAACCCTGTTAGCCATGCTGGTTAGCTTTCCTGACCCCAAGACAATCTGGTCTTGTTCCTCGTTACAGCAGGATATTTCATGTCAGAGTGAAGGAATCATGTGATATGATTTTTTAAAAAGGGGAAAAGAAAACAGTCTGCTTGGAATTTTCCCCTCTGCATGGCGGGCACTGCCCCCACAATGGGCATAGTCATCCGTCAGGGCCAGTGTTGATGCAACGGGGTGCCCTGGGCTTGCTCTGATGAGCTGGGTAACCAACTTCTCCGGAGTGTATACGGAGCAGACATTCCACATCCATTGTTCATTGTCAGGGGGCCAGGCAGCTGGCTTTGGGGCCTCGGACCTGTTTGCCAATCAGATTTCCTTTTTGAAACTTGAGGCCACGAAGCAGAACGTCCACATGGAGCAGGTCTGCAGGAATGTGAGTCAGACACAAAATGGGGGTGCAGGGGGCTCCAGGATGGGGACAGACATGTTTGTAAGGGTTTTGGCAAATACACACATATTTCACTTGCTTCCAACTACGAGTCATAATAGGTTGGGGTTTTTTTTTTTAATAGGATTTGTACTGATCCTCAGGAGACACATAAAAAAGACAAGACGTTAGATGCTAATAAAAATGATTACAGAAGTCTGGGCTCTCAGCCCACATGAAGCCAAGTTTAAATGTGGGTCTGCCTCGTAGCAGCCCTGTGAACTTGGACCATTAACCTTTAGCCTCCCTTTCCTTATCTGTGAAGTGGGGCAGTGTCTGCCTTGTAAGGTTGGAGACTCACATGACATAATGTTTCCAATGCCTGTGCGAGAGAGGGCCACACAGAGGCCAGCCTTCCTCTGCTTCCTTGGGCCGTCCCTTGGTTTTTGTCTTGTAATGATTTTAGATTTCAGCTCCGCAAATTTTGATTCACCAGGTGGCCATTGAGCACCTAAGAGTCAAGCTTAAGAACACGGCTTTCTAGCCATAATCCAGTGACTGCTTATTACTTGGGGACCTTGGGCAGGTTTGGGAACCCCTCTGTGCTGTGGTTCCCTTATGATAACATGGGGATGATAAAAGTGCCTGCCTCGCAGGAGTTTTGTGAGAATTTAAATGAAGTCATTCGTGCCAAGCATCTAAAATGAAGCCTAGCCTCAGCTGGTTTGGCTCAGTGGGTAGAGCGCCGGCCTGTGGACTGAAGGGTCCCAGGTTCAATTCCACGTTGCGGGCTCAATCCCCAGTAGGGGGTGTGCAGGAGGCAACCAATCAATGATTCTCTCTCATTGTTGATGTTTCTATCTCTCTCCCTCTCCCTCAATAAAAATACATTAAATTAAAAAAAAAAGCCTAGCAGAGAGTGCGTGCTTAATGAATGTAAGCAATATTTGTTGGAGGCAGATCGCCAATGAACTTTCCAGAATATGTTAATCCCTTTCCTGCTCGAGAGGTTTTCATCTTGTCAGTGGCACTCTGACGATCAGGTTTTCACTGATCCCCTGCAATTTGGATCTAGAGTTCCAGGCAAATATTTCACATGGGGCAGTTAAGGCTGTGAAGTCCTGGGGACTCAGGATGACAACCCAAGTCCACGCTTGTTAATCAGTCTCATTGGACAAGGGTGGCCGTTCACACCTGGTTGAGTGTGTGACACAACCTGGGACCTGGTGAAGTGCTGCCTGTGCCAGTGTGTCAGGTGCAACGTGGAACCAGATGCTCTTCACCCACAGAAGGTCCTGCCTGGTCATGAATATGCTGGGGATGGCCGATCTTGGTGTTTCTTCCTTCTAGCATGCCTCCATGTCACTTCTCTGTGTCTCTATGATCCTGCTTCTAAAACAAGGAAATGAATGCTCCCCTTCTCTGGAGGAAGGAGGTATAGAAATAAACGGAGGTGCTATAATCCTCAGAAGCAGTGTCCCCTGGACGGAAAGAATAGTGAACACACCGTTTCTGGGAAAGGACTCAGGGATGTGCCAGCATCCGCACATCCACTGCCCCAGAGGATGCGCTGCTCTTGTATCATCAGGTTCTGATACCCACAGTGGGAAGGGCAGAGTGGAGAAACAGATACGTGGCCAAGGGCTTCTGTCCCAGTGCAAGTTAAGGAAGTCTACCCTCTTCTGACGGAAAGGGGACATTTAAAGAAAGTCTTCCTCCAGCTTGCAGCAAACCCTGGGGATGGAGTGTGTGGAAAAGTTGTGATAGATATGGTTTGCAAAGTGCTTGCTTTGTGTATTATATGGGAACCAGGATTTTCCAGGACCCAGCCTTAAGTGCACTCACACCTACTGTCAGCCGGTTGACTTGATCTTCTATTTGGATAGCATCCCAAGTGGAAAATAAGACTGCACTGCCTCCTGAGAGACATCTGAATTAATTAAAAAGCAATAGGCGGCAGGCAAATCAGACTGTCCTCAGAACAGTTCCTCCCACTCTCTCCCTGCTTCCTCTCTCCTTTCTTTCTCTGCTTCCTTCTTCCCTTTATCCTTCCTTCTCCCTTTTTTTCTCTCCCTCTCCTGCCCTCAACAGACAAGTGTTAAAGATCTATTGTGTGGTGCTCACTACCCCAGGCCAGGGGACTTAATGATCTATGAAACCCAGTCCTTGTCCCCAGGGAAATAAAGATGGAAGTAGATCAGTGACAACTGCATTATGGGTTGGTAAACAGCTGGGTGCAAATAGCTGAGAAGAGAAAAAGGGATTTTTATGGAGAAGTTGACATTTGTGCTGGTTTTTGAAAGATGCAAAGAAGTTAGGCAAGAGGGGTGGTGAGGAAGGGGAGGTCTGGGGTGAGGGAAGGACATTCCAGGGAGAGCTACAGCGTGATGCTTTCAGGGTCTCTGCACATATGTGCTTACTATGACCTGTCACTGTGCCACTGCAGAGCAAACATGGTTAGGTCTACTGGTGTGGACTTGGGAGTCAGACCTACTGTGTTCAGTTACGCTCTGCCCCTCGCTGGTTGTATGATGGTGGGCAAGTTGACACATCTCTCTGAGCCTTTGTTGTCTGTCTTTAAAGTGGAGAAGCACCCACTGACTCAAGGGTGGTGTGAGGTTTGGATGCAGTCGTGTTTGGGATGCGGTGGCGCATGCCAGATCACAGTGAGCACGAGGTTGGTGGCACGTAGGAGGTGGGATGCTTGGTGACAGAGCATGTCAGGCTCATTTGTAAATTCTGAAATATTATCAAAATGTAATGGGAGTGGCATTTTGATTGTTTGCGCTTCCCAGTGCAGTGGCCCTGGCTGGCTGCAGTCTGCTCAGTAAATATTTGAGAGTGTTGCTTGGTGTCCGGGCTCTGAGACAGCAGGGCTCTGAGGAAGTGCTGGGGACAGAGGGCAGAGGGCTCATTATACATGCCTCCAAAGAGGGCTGCTGTTCTAGTGGATGTGAAATTGGGAGGAGGCTGAGGAGATTAAAAATGAGAGCCACGATTCAAACCAGGTAGTGGACTGGGCTTATGAGCAGGAGCAATATGGGGGCAGGTGAGGGTTGTGCTGGGGAGAGCCTTGAACTTCCCTGAATTCTCCTCAGTGTAAGCAGTGACCATTCCCACTGCTAGTAAATGGCACCTTGAGCCAATGTTGGCACTTTGGGCTTAACTTGGTTTGTGTAGATTTTAAGGTCATTATAGAGTTGGGGAAACTGAGGTCCAGTTTGGCAAAGAGACTTCCTTGTGGTCATATAGGTACCCCTTTCCCAAGATGTCTACCCTTGAACCTGGCATGATGCTACTTCTCTCCTTATACTTTCTAAGTCTCTATTTTCCCATTTGAAAGGTGGTAATAATAGTACCTTCTTGTGGGTCTTTGTAAAGATTTATATCAAAAGTGCTTGGCAGGTGGTGAGTGCTCAATGTTATTCTCATCACTTCCTCCCACTTTGACCTGATTCCCATGGAGTGTTGAATGAGCTCTTGACATGGTGCTTTGTGAGGCACCTTTAAAACTGATTACATAATTTTGTCCAAAATCAGAACCCATTTTGTACTTATCAAGAAGTAGTAGCTGGAGCTTAGAGTTAAGAGAAATTTATGGGAGAAACACATAAAATTGAGAATGACAGCAGACTATAAAACACTTACTATGTGCCAGGCACTGGTCCGGAACAGTCTACAGATAACTCATTTATCCTAAGAGGTAGGTATTATTACCTCCTATTTTGCAGATGAGAAAATCAAGACATAAAGGGGTGAATAACTTGCCCGAAGTCATGCAGCTAGTAAGTGATGGAATTCAGATCTATATAATCTAGATCCAGAAACTCCACTATTAACTTATTCACCATTTTTTTTGACCTTGTAAAAAAAAAGATTTTTTTTTTTAAATTTAATGGTAGAAAAGCTCAGTTCAACTCTTAGAACACTGGTCTTTTTACAGAAACACCAGTTGAGACCTGCTACTTCTCTGATGACCAGGGAAGCCAAGGACCCCTTGCATAGATTGTGGGATTATAAATGTTCATGACCATGAAACACTGGGAAGTGAAATAAAAAACAAAGGCCTCTCCTATGGGCAAAGAGTGTGTGCAGAGAGGCCTTATTGTCCAGTTCTGCTCCCAATATTTCTTCTGAGACCAACGGAATCACATTTTCTGCTTCTTATCTTTAAACTGAGACCAATTCCTGCCCTACCCAGCAGAATATCAGGAAGATGAAATAAGGCAATGTGACTCATTGTGTCGTTATTCACAATAAATAAAAAAGATGTGACATATCTATACTAATAAAAGGGCAATATGCTAATTAGACCGGGTCGACTGGACATCTTCCGGACGTCTGACTTCCTTCCAGACAGTTAGGGGGCGACCAGGCTGACAGGGGGGCAGTTAGGAGGTGACCAGGCCGGCAGGGGGGGCAGTTAGGGGGCGATCAGGCTGGCAAGCAGAGGCAGTTAGGGGTGATCAGGCAAGCAGGCGAGTGGTTAGGAGCCAGCAGTCCCAGACTGCGAGAGAGATGTCCTACTGCCTGTTTAGGCCTGATCCCTATGGGGGTCAGGCCTAAACCAGCAGTTGGACATCCCCTGAGGGGTCCTGGATTGGAGAGGGTGCAGGCTGGGCTGAGGGACCCCTACCCTCTATGCACAAATTTTGTGCACCGGGCCTCTAGTAATATATATATATAATCCTGGATCCAGATTGTGTTTGAATTCTATCACCTACTAGCTGTGTAAAGGTGATACTGGCATCTGAAGTTTGAGAAACAGTGAATGTACCCAATCCCCGTATTTTATAGATAACCTGAGACCTGCTTGTTAAGTCTTCCCAGGGTCACCTACGTGCTTATGGAAAAACCCTAAACTCTTCTCTCTCATGATAATTTTTTTAAGCCTCTAACTGATCACTTATTTGTACTTGAAACCAGTTAGTATGAATGCAAAGTGTTGTGCTATTAAAGTTCATGAATTCAGAGCCAGAAAATACCCTTGTGACATTTACACAGATACGTTTAGTAGACATGGATGGGCAATTTGAAACAGAACAGAGGGGCCACTCACATTTTTAAGCATGAATCTTGGATGATTAGTGGGATATTGCTTTATTAAGTTGACTATTGCTTGGGTACAGTTTCTTTGGAACAGTAAATTTGATAAAGTCTTGCTTTTGGGGGGGTTTTAAGTTAAAATCTACTCAAATGCTTGTCAGAGAAAAAGTAAAGCCATTAAATAGAAAAACTGTATATTGCAGTATACTCTGTTGGCTATATTTAGGCACAGTTTAAATCTTAGAAGAATATTTGGCATTATACCATGTAGTTATTCCTCCATTTTAATTAAGATTCTCCAAGGTCACACTGATTAATGGCAAAGCCAATTCCTCCATTCTTAGATCCTCTTCCCACTTGTACTCCCCTTTAGAAATCTATTAATCAGGAGGTAGACCAGATAGCTAGGTAAGTATGTTAGGAAACCTGGGCTCTGCTCAACCTTAGCAGGGTGCTGAGAATGTTTGGAACTGTTTATTGCTATTGATCCATCTCTTCAAAGACACAATCTCAGAATGCCATGTATAAATTAAGTATTGGCCATCTAAATGAGTAGGAATATTTGCATCATTGGCAGATAAGGCTGGAAAAACAAAGCAAAACAAAACCTTGGCTTGGATCACATCTCAATATGACTTACTTACATATGTTGACAATGACTATGAAAATTGAGTGAAACTTTCTAGATTAAAAAATGATCTTTCTCCTAAGTTTGAGGTTACTTATATGTTGTCATATTAAGAACATCTTTTGATGAAGATTGATATAGTTAGGTCATTTCCAGAAAAATAAGCTTTCTTAGCCTATGCCCTGGGTTATACATGTCAGTGTGATATTTACCAGGCAATGTGATATTTACCAGTCAAAGGTGACTATGGGGTTGAGACCTGACCTTAAGAAGATCTTTAGGCACTGTTATTCCTGAAAGTACTGACAATATACTTAGAAGTGCATATGGTGAGATGGGCCTACAGTGCAGTGAGCTTTGGTATAGGGAGATTGAATGGGGGCTCTGCCCAAACAGAGAGGTGAGTTTCACTCAGTATCTTTCTAGGTGAGCCTTGCTCATCTAGGCAGGAAAACCAGCAGCTCAGCAGCCTCATTGCTGGGAATTTCTGCAGAAAAGCCTTCTCACCCTGGCCATCAGCAGTTCCTAATGGGCTAACAGCTGTCTGGGGGGAAACCGCTGCCTCTCAGTTTGTTGTCACCAACAGAGGTACAAGGGTCAATGTTCAAGATGAGTCGGCTTTTACCTGGTGATAAAAGAGGCAATCAGTATGGGGGAATGCCTGGGCCAGAGGGGCAAAAATTCATGGTTGCTGGTGGAAATTCAGCCAGATAAAGATATTATGGGGTCATCTTTTACCCAATAGCCTTGCTTTCCCATCTGTGTCTAATGAAGTGATTCTTAACCAACTAGAAGCAATTTTGCCTCCCTGGGGACACTTGGCAATGTCTAGAGGCATTTTTAGTTGTCACCAATAGGGGAGGTGCTACTGGCATCCAGTCATAGAGGCCAGGAATTCTGCCAAAAATCCTACAAGGCACAGGATAGCCTCTCACAACAAAGAATCCTCTGGCCCCAAATGTCAATCGTGCCAAGATCTAAGGTGCTAAGGGTCAACACGTTAGTTTAAAGGGTGTTGAGAAGGGTGAGCTTCTCCTGGTAAATGGCACATAGGTACCAACTAAAGCAAGATCCCAGTCACAAGGAGCAAACTGTGGTGGTTACCTAAGAGGGAAGATTAGAAGTGGACCATGGTGTCATTAATTTTTTTTCAGCAGCCCAGATGACAAATTTGAAAGATGAATGCAGGGATGAGGTAACTAGAAGGAAGAATTGGAGTTAAAGTCAGTCCAAAGGGAGAAGCCTGTCATCACCCCCCTGCTTCTTTGTCTGCATCACAGTTGTTGGAGGCGTCACAGCCTCCACCAGCAGCCTCAGCTGACTCATTCTTAGGGGCCCTTTAGTATTATGTTGGGCCAGAGAACTCAGAGTTCCTTCTAGAGGCAGAATAACATGCATTGTCTGGAAACAAGATTTTGTGTCCTGGTGAAAATGACTGTCTGCTCTGAGGTTGTCCACAGATTGTTGGGGAGTTAGAGACCCCTGAAGAGTGTTAAACCTCTAGCTATCCAGTTACTGCTGTATTGTATCAGCAAAAGTGAACCTAGAGGATAGTGTGGTCGTGGGGAGATGATGGCTATTTCTCAACCGTGAAAGAAACCATGCCTTCAAGAGTTATGAAAAATGAAGCACTTTTCTCACTAGAAAAGAATTATCTATTTCCTTCTTCTATTGCCAAAGGCTGTTTTTTTTGCCAATTTAGTGAAGGTATGAACTCAGGATTCATTGCCTGCGGGAAAAAAAGAAGCTAGTGTGCTCTGGAATCCTCAAGAGTCAATGATAAGTGGGTCAGACGGAATTGAAAAGAGAAAATATTGGGGGCTGAGCTGGGCCAGCGCAGCACTGAATGGTGCTGTGTAGTAGAGCATAATCAATGATACGAACAAGTTCTGATTTGCTGAAAAGGAAACGAGGTGAAATAGCTAAATTTGCTTTGAGCAAATTTCTGTCTCAATCAGAATCAAAACAATGGATCTTATTATTTCCCTGGGAAGGGAGTTTAAATGTGCATTGGATCCAAACCTATTAATTATTTCTGTAAATTTGTTTAAACATTTTTACCTTTCCTTTCGTTCCAATCAAAGAAGGTGTGCTGTAGTGGATGCCATAATTTGACGTCCAAGGGCCTCTTTGTTTCCTCTTACACTCATGGTGGTGTTCTGAGGACTAACTTTCTGGAATAAAAGTCTTCCTGATAAGAGAGGTATGGCTGCCTGGTCTAGGCTGGTTTCTGCTTGGGGTTCACTACGTTTCTTTGGCTTTGGAGGTCACATTTTAACACACACTCTCAGTTAAAACCACACTCCCTTTTATCCCAAATTCCCAGTCACATTTTTACCTGCCTCCAGAGCCTCCCTCCTTTTCTTGGGAATGCGGACCTATTCCCCTTGTGTCACGTGGCTCCCAGGTGTTCCTATCCACCTTCATCTGAGCCTGCCTGGTGTTTACCTGCTGCAAGTCCCAAACTGCTCTCCCTTTTAGACAATATTTATGTTGGCTAAATATTGGCACAAGGAAGTCATAAACGTGGCATGTTCACAAACACCATGGCAGGTAGCTGAGCAGATGATCTCACATTCATAGGCTCATAGTTTTCATTTATGGACACTCACAATGACACCTGCCTTTGCGGGCAGTGTGCTGATCTGTCCTTGTACGGGTGTTGATGTGCTCCAGGTCAGTGTTTCTCAAACTCTGCTGCCCATTAACATCGCCTGGGGAGCAGTTACCAATCCCAATGCCCAGGTCCCAATGAATTCAGACTCTCTGGGGGTGGGACTCAGACATTTGTGTTTTCTGGAACTCCCCATTGTCCCGTTGGAGAACTTGTTCTCCAGTTCAGTGAAATCACTTGAGGATCTTGTTAAAAATGCAGATTTTGACTCAGTAGGTCTGGGTGGGCCTGAGAGTCTACATTTCTAATAAGCACCCTGGCGAAAATGTGGATGCTGCCACCCATCCAGTGACCACACTTTGAGTAGCAAGACAAGACTGTAATCCTGTCAGTGGGTCTTCATCAGCCTTGAAAGTTATTTTCCAGAAATCATTAGTCTTCTGAAGTTTGTGTTTTTTTCCATATATATCAACGGTCCCCCTATATCTCACTCCTTCTCTATTACTCCACCAATTCCCTACAGCCACACTCTATGGCAAAGTCATCTCACTTGATCTCAGTACTCTCTTTCCCCCTAGATTTCGATTCTCTTGAAAACAATGCACATGATAGATTGGAGTGTTATTTGGCTAAACCGAAGCATATTTTTCTGTGGATCTTATTTTTCTGTCTATGCACAAAGTCATTGAGCACAAGGATACGCCCTCTAGGCTCAGCAGACTCTTTGAACATTGTGTGATTTAGCAAATGATAATAACCCAGTATCTTATTACTGCTCCAAATAGGCGAATCACAAACACTAGGTCTTTAGTTAAAAAAAAAAACAAAAAACAAAAAACAAAAAAAAAACATTACTGATGACAAAAGGATGGGGGTAAAGCAAAAAAAGTAGTTTTCAGTTTTCAGAATTGGCTAGTATGCCATATTATAGTACCTTGGAAAATGTAATTTCCTGGCCAAGGCTGTTGGCTTTAGAGCAATGTTTGCCAAACAGTTATCTGTAGAACCCTGGTCTGTGGGCATATTCTTGGGGATTCAAACCTCTCCCGGTAGACTTCTTAAATAGCATAGTGAAAGCCAATAACTTAAAAACTAATATAAAGCATACTACATCATCAGGATGGCCAATCATGACCAAGACTCATGATTTCAATGCCTGCATTTGTGTGTCTGCTTATGACTGTATATTTGCCAAATAGCCATACTTTAATTGTGCAGGATAATGATAAAAGAACAAAAAACAGAGGGAGGTTTAATATATGCATTTCAGCCAAGAAAAGGCCCAATTGTATTCCAGAGAGTCTCATAAACAAAAGCTTATCAGTAGTTTGGATAGAGAAACGTGATAGGAGAACTAAGAAGTCACACAGCACATCATAGCAATCAGGACTGTTTTCACAAGACCATTTAATCTCAGCAAAATAGCATCATCTATTACACAAAAGCAAGAACATACATTTGCACACCATCAGCTTATGTTTTACTAGTATTTAATTTTTAAAAATTTCTTTTGGTTATATAGTTGCTTCAGAACTACAAGCATTGTCTTAAATTTATATTCAAGTTACTTTCTTTTTTAAAATAAATGTTTTTATTGAGTTCAAAGAGAAGAAGGAAGAGGGAGAGAGATATAGAAACATCAATGATGAGAATCATTGATCAGCTGCCTCCTGCATGCTCCCTACTGAGGACCGAGCCCACAACCCAGGCCTGTGCCCTGACCAGGAATCGAACCGTGACCTCCTGGTTCATAGGTCCATGCTCAACCACCGAGCCACACCAGCTGGGCTCAAGTAACTTTCTAATGCAAGTCATTTAAGGCATTACTGGGACAATGTTTTGTACTTTCAAAAAGTCTTTCATCTACTCATTTAGAAACAGTCTTCAAACAGATTCATTCATTGGGCACACCTTAAATTCTGTTAGTATTTTCAGAAATGTCCTAGTGGCCATTTTGTAGCCGTACGCTCTGCATTTTAAGGCACTGTTAAGGGGACACTGTTGGAAATGTAAGCTCAGTGCCTAGATTACATTTTTAAATTTAGCTGAAAATATCATAACAGACATTTTCTGGGGGAAATGTTTCCCTGCTTGGAAGTAATGCCTGGTGATGACATTCCAGACTGCAGGGTGGCAGAGGGGCCGATACGACAAGTGGTGGCGAGTAACGCTGGGCCCATAAGAAAGCCCAGTCACACCTATGATTTGGAGGGGAAAAGTGCTTACAGGCTGGTGGGCCTCTGGCTGTCCACTCCCTGACGGGCGGCTGAGAGGCTGCACGGCTGCCGAGGGTGGGGTGTCCCCTTTGGGCGACTGCTGTCTGCCCTCTGAGAGGCAGTAAGACTGGCTCTGAGGATTCAAAAGAGAAATACGTAAAGATGCTAGACCACTCACAAAAGCCAGCTGCCCCGTGGGGTTGACTTTCAAGGGATGAAATGCCTTACTAAACTGCCAGTGGAGAGGAACAGGCTTCAGTTTCTTTGAAAGATAGACTGACTGGAAGGCTCATAATCTTGGCTAGTATGTAACGTTATTTATAAATGATTTAAAACATAATGCCTCTCCGAAGAAGAAACGTGTAGGTTTGCAACCATATGAGTGCATGTTTAATTTATAGCAAAGGGAAAAAAAAACCCATATAAACCAAGTTAGAGTTTACAGAAAATTTTGGAGTTTTATTCTCTTTGCTCCAGTGCTCACACAATAAATCATTTTTGCTGTGGGGAGCCATAGTACCTGCAACAAAACCTTATGAGAAGTCTTATTGTAACAGCTTTAGCTATTTATTTTCCAAGATTTTACTATGACCTGCCTTGTGCGTAGCTGGTTCCAAATGGTAGTATTTTAGTCAGCTGTTAGTTATCAGTGATTTAGACACTTTTTTCACATGAGCCTAGGTATTTCAGAAGAAAAGTAAAATATTGAGTCCATTTCCTGGATATTTGCAAAATATCTGGATATTTGATGATGTTTAGAAATAATACTGGAATGTTATCAGCTTTTAATTTAAGTTATATGGCCTTGTAGGAGTATCTTTACCTTGGTCTACTGATCTTTGCAAGAACCCTGTCTTCCCTGCAAAACTCTGATGATCAGTCTATGAACTTTTGTGCATCTTTGCTACTAACAGCGCTCGTCATTCATTCCACAAATATGTATTAACCATTTTGCTCTCTGCAAGGCACCTCGTTTTAAACACTTCTCTAAAAGAACCTTCATCATCGTCTTAATCTCCCTCCTAAGAGATTTTTGACTAATGGGGGGAAAAATACATTCCAACTGCACTTTAAAAGTATGGTATGCTGTTGTGAAAAGCAGTAATAAGGAGCCATCACAATCATAAAGTATAAACGTATTAATTATGACTTCATAGTTTAAATTTCTACACATTATATAACCCAAAGGAAAACTACCCGATTCCCAAATGCAATAAATACTTACATGACGATTGCCCATTTTCGTTTTTCTGAGGTAGTTGTTCTGTATTTTATTAAGAGATCAGCTCTCCTAAAGGCCAAGTTGATAATGGTTTTTCCAGGACATACTATCTCTTGAGTTTAATAAGTAACCTTTGGCACTGAATTTGAATACATTGTTGGGGATGAGTAGGGAGTGGCCATATTTACATATGAGCTTAACCTGTCCAAGCTGCCTTGGCAGGCCCTTTTTATAATAAAATATTTATTAGTAAATCAAGTGTAGGGTTTTTAAGTTTAATAATCTAATCACAACTAAAGGGCTAAACCAGTCTCACTTCTGGGTTATTGAAAGTGTGTGTGTGTATATGTGTGTGTGTGTGTGTGTGTGTTTAATCTTTCTATTTTACTAACATCACTTTTATTAGAACAGAAAATCTTTTTGAGGGCTACACTGAGTTATGCTAACAACAGTATAATTTAGCTAGTTTTTAAATTTAAAAAAGTAATATGTGCACTTAGTAAACTTTTTTCCTCATAATATGAAAAGTTATCATGAAAAATAACCCTTCTAACCTCCCAGCCCCTCCCCTAGTGGTTTCTTGTGAATACCTTCCAGGAATGTGTATCTGTCTGTCTATTATTTGTTGGTTATTCTGGACTGCTTTTTTCTCTCTCAACAAATGAGTTTGTACAATGCATTCTGTTCCATATCTTGTATGCTTCATTATATGAAACACATATATGTCATTGGCATATTTTCCCCCAGTGACCATATGGTAGCTTATTATGGGTACGAACCAAACCTTATTTCATCAGTCCACTATTCAAGGTCATTTCGGTTGTTTTGGTCTTCTGCATGAATCTTTGCATATGTGTCCATGTTTATCTGCAGAATAAAATCTTAGAATGCAATTGCTGGCCAAAGAGTATGTGCATTTAAAATTCCAGTAAGTGTTGCCAAATTGTCCTTCACAAAGACATAAAAATGCTCAAAGACCAGCTGACCCGATGGGACTGACTTTCAAAAGACGAAATGTATGCCCCCCTGATACTATGCCCCCCCCCCATAACAGTGCGCATTTCTCCACATATTGGCCAACACTAAACATTATTAAGGTTTTTCATTTCTGCCTATTTCAAAGATGAAAAATGGTTACCTCACTTTTTAATGTACATTCCTTTCCTTTGATATTCTTAAAGTTATATATCCCATTTTTTAAAAGCCATTTTGCATGAATTTTTCTGTCTGCTTATGTCTTTTGTTTTTATTTTGAGTTATTAGTGTTTTCATTATTTATATGCAACAACATGTGGTTTATAATAAGATTAGGGTTTTTGTCGAGTGTAACAATTATTTTGTTGTTTGTCTTTTGTCTCTGAGTATGTTTTGAGTGTGCTTGTGTGTGTGAAGAAAGTGTTAAGTGTTTATGTATTTATCTATATCAATCGTTCCTTCTTTGGCTTGCTTAGAAAAACATCTCTGCATTAAGATGATTAAAACTTCTTGTACATTTTCTTCACGTTCTTTTAATGACTTCATTTTTTAAGGCTTACATCTTCGATCCATTTGGAACTGATTTTGATATAGAGTGAGGAAGGAATAGAGTCAGCTTTTGTTTGGGTTATTCAACCGATCCTAGATAGTTAATAAATAATTCATCTTTTCTCTTCTGGCCTAAGATGCCATCTTTAGTTTATGCCAAAATTCCCATGTAATATCGTATTAAAATTCTGACAGGTTTATTAAATTCTGAGTGTATATATTCATTCTTTTGTTCCTTAACCTTTATCTATTGAAAGCCTTTGGATGTGCTGGTTGCTGGGGCTACAACAATGAATAAGATGAATGTGAATTTTCTCTTCCTAGCACATACAGGCAAGTGGAGGAGCTATACAAGAAACACACCATTGCAGATTGTGGTATGGGCTATGAAAACAATAAATAGGATGCTGTAATAAAGGCTAGCACGTGCATGTGGTGTGTGTGTGTGCAATTTACTTTAAATAGAACTTGTGTTCTTCCAGGAGCTAACATTTAAGCTGTGAACCAAAGCATGAAAAGGAGCAGGGCATTTGAAAGAGAAAGTGGTCCAGATCAAACCAAGTGTTTTCAGTTTGTGCTAAGGCTCAGCAATAAGAAAGAGCGTTGCAAATTAGAAGACATGAAAGATGGTCAAAGAGACTGGAGTCTGTTGTGTGCCAGGCAGGGCAGGAGGTGAGTGCTGGAAAGACACTGGTAAACAAGACAAAACTCCCCTCCAGGAATGGGGGTGGAGATAAGAAGACGGAAGTTACAACTAACGCATTGACCCTTCAGTATTTGTCTTGAGTGTCTAATTTGTGCTCCATTGATCACTGTCTCCTTTTCCCAGCCTCAGACTTCTCAGGGCCAAGTCCTCCCTTCCCCACCTCAGTGAATCAACCTTTGCATCACTAACCCTCCTAGAATCCTTGATCAGTGACGTCTCTCTCCCTCCCTTCCTGTCCCACCTCCAGGACCGTTGAAGCTCAAAGTCCAGGAGGAACAGGGCGATGGGATGTGCAGTGTTCAATGTGGAGATAAGTTCTGTTCCAGGATGCTGGGTTACTGAGCACAGGAAATGTGTAAAGAACAGACTGGTACAGTTCATGGCTCCAGGGAGGTGAAAGACACAAAGCTTAGAGGCCCAGGAAGAAGCTGACACACTTTTTTATTTTTATTTTTCTGGATCACCACCACTATAGCCACCTCGTAGTTATTCAGATTTGCCCAGAGTCAAGTTTGGAATGGGTTGAAAAGGAGGGGGTGCTCTATTCCTAAGAGCACCCCCTCCTTTTCTCCTCCGTAGCTGGATGGGTATGCAGTAAGGTGGCCGGGGAAATTCCAAGCAACAGCAGGGGAAGCAGAAGGCCTCAGGAATTCCTCGAGGATGTCAGGGCTGGAGTGGCAGTGGGAAGGTGGAGAGTGCCTGGGAGGGAAGGTGAAAGATGCAACAGGGGTAGAGAAGGCACAGAGAGTATTGAGAGGGGTTTGGAAGGCTTTTTGTATCATTTTAAGTATTTAGCGATTCTACATTAACAGCTGCTGTGTAAGATCCTTAATAGACGGGGCCCACTTAGGTACACCTCTTGGGTTTTGGGGGCTTTCACAGTGGGGATGGCAGCCCAGGCCCCCCTAACCTTGTGGTCTCCACAGCAGGTCACACACCCATCCTGCCAGAGTCCTTCCTGCTGTTCCGCCTACCAAAGTTTCTAACACTTCCTTACAATGTTACTCACACATCTGTTAGGAGTTAAATTGCACCTCCCCGCCCTTTGCCCCCTAAGACACATTGAGGTCATAACGCTCAGTACCCCTGAAGGTGACTCTATTTAGAAACGGGGTCTTTGCAGATATAATCAAGTTAAGAAGAGGTCCTTAGGGTGGGCCTGAACCCATTGTACCTGGTCTTTATTTATTTACTTTAAAAATTCCTCACCTCACCTGTGGATATTTTTTTCCATTGCTTTTTAGAAAGAATGGGAGGGAGGTGGTGGGGGGGAGGGAGGAAGAGAGAGAGAGAAAGAGAGAGAGAGAGAGAGAGAGAGAGAGAGAGAGAGACATTGATTGGCTGCCTCCTCCACACACCCCGACCAGGGCCGGGGACCAAACCTGAGAGAGAGAGAGAGAGAGAGAGAGAGAGAGAGAGACATTGATTGGCTGCCTCCTCCACACACCCCGACCAGGGCCGGGGACCAAACCTGCAACCCAGGTACGTGCCCTTGACCAGAGGTCTAACCCATGACCCTTCAGTGCTAGGGCTGATGCTTTAGACACTGAGAAGCACCAAGCAGCGCTAACTCGTGTCTTTATAAGAAGAGGTAATTGCACACACAGGAGAAGGCCATGTCATGATAGAGGCAGAGACTGGGGTGATTTAGCTACAAGTCAAGGAAGACCAAGGACTGATGGCCACCACCAGACGCCTGGAAAAGCCAGGGGGCGGGGCAGGGGGTGGTGGTGGGGATTCTCCTCTACAGGTTTCAGGGGGAGCATGGCCTTGCCACCACCTTGATCTTGGACTTCTGGCCCCAGAACTGTGAGACAATACATTTCTGTTGCCTTAAGCCACCCAATTTGTGACACTTGGTTACAGCAACCCGAAGACCCCCCAAAGAGAAGAGTTCAGTGGGCAGGAGGAGGAAGAGGAACTGGGTTTGGCTGAGAAGTCAGGGGTAGAGCCAGAGCGGGGAGCCATCCCCAGGGGTGTGAGAGTCTGGAGATGTGGGGAGGTAGAGCACATGGAGGAGAATCAAAGACAAGGGACGGGCTCAGAAAGCCTATTTTGGGTGGAAAGAAGAAAGAGGCCATCAAAGGGGCTGGATGGTTCATGAGAGAAAGTGATAACAACAAGATGAAACAAATGAAGAACATGTAGCACGGGAGGCAGGCTGCCTCGTCCAGGTCAGCCCTCACCTTTATTATTTAGTATCTTAAGGGCTTACACTAAACATGCCGAGTACTTAATTACTACCGTAGTATTCCTGAGAGTCCTTACAGCTCTAAAATCTCCTAAGCACAAGACGTCTTTTTCCACACTGTTCTTCTCTCACTAGAAATAGCTTTTACAATCCCCACTGATTTGTGGGAGTAAACTACGGGGAGGAATGTCAGATGAAATTCTTAATTTTATGGAAAAAAAATGAATGCATTTAGTTTGGCTGCATTTTTGTATTTCAGGTATTTATAGGACAGATAATAAAACCCCCAATGGATAAAATCCTTCTCACCACCAGGATATGAGAGTCCCTTTTATTCTGGGCTTTTTCCCAAAATTGAGCCTCACTCCAAATGTCCTTAGGCCTAAAGGGAACATCATTTTTTGTTTCCCTGTTTACATGTTCTCACCCCAAAATAGGACTTCCCACAGCCTTGTCACATGGAAATAACGGCAACTGCCTTTCAACAGGTATTTGTTGAGTGAGTGACTGAGAGCAATGAATTTTTTTAGAACGCTGTCTCCCATTGGCCAGATTTTGTTATGAAGAACTCCAAGGGATATACACATTTCTTGAGCACCAATTTAATTCATGCAAAAATTTCTTAAAATGAATGAATACTTTGGCTGGGAAAAGTGTGTGTGTGTGTACATAGGTTTTCCTCACTTTAAACCAATGCAGGTTAGGAAGAGTGGGCTGGTCACCTACACCCCCCAAGATGACCCTGTAATTCTTAAATTGTTTCCTATTAGCATTCTTTCAAAGGAGATTGATTCATCCGTGCATTCTAATCTACTGCTTACTTCACGAATGAAACAGATAATTTATTGAGTGTCTGTTACGCACCAGGTGCTCTGATAGACACTGGGGATCGGTGGTCACAGGACCAAGTCCTGTGGAGCTTACATTCTATTGGGGGAAAACATAAAGAAGTCGACAAAGGCACAAACAACATACTTACAGATTTTGAAAAGGGTGAGGCTGTGCAGAGGAGAAAAGAGAAAAGGAGAGGTCCCAGGTGTGCCTTAGGTGTGCTGGCGCTTACCTGCTGGACAGCGGGAGTGGAGGAGACAGCACGGGAGGCAGAGAAGGAGCCGTGACTCAGACCGAGGACAATGGGAAGAAAGCAGTATCTAGAAAGGCAAGACAGTGTTTCTAGAAGGTGAGTCGTTAACTATGCCGAATGCAATCTATGAAGTGAACAAAGTGTCTAAAATATATTTTATTTGTAAAAATGGACCTTACAGGTTTTTAAGAATATACAAGTCATGTGAATGAAGCAATCTTTTCTCAGATAGTTTTACTTTTTCAATACTAATTAATTATGAATTCTTTATTTAGTTTAATTTTTTTAAATATGTTTTTATTAACTCCATAGAGAGGAAGGGAGCGGGAGAGAGAGATAAAAACATCAGTGATGAGAGAGAATCATTGATCGGCTGCCTCCTGCACGTCCCCTAATGGGGATCAAGCCTGCAACCCCGGCATGTGCCTTGACAGAGATTCGAACCGGTGACCTTTTGGTTCCTGGGTCAATGCTCAACCGCTGAACTACACCCAGATGGGCTAATTTTTTAAATTTAGCAAATTTAATTTTGTTTTTATATAAAGATATTTTATTATAGTTGGAGTCAGCTTGATTGGGATGAGGTAGAGCAGGTGGCTGCTCACAATGTCACTCCAAGGGCGTATAGGTCTCTGTCGCCACCTCACTCACCAGGCGCTCTGCCCCATTTTTATAACTCTAAAATGTGGGGTTAGACAGTACCTTGTAAAGTCCCTCCCATCTCAAGATTCCTTGGACAATTTGCCTTACCCTTTTTTATTAAAATGTATTAACATCAATTAAAAAACTTTTTTTGTTCCAAAAATTTGCGTAAGGTTAGCATTGCCATTGTTAATGTACAAAAAAAACCACATTTTTATTTCTGCCTTTTCATTTCATGATTCTGGGCTAAGCCATAGTGAGATGCAAGATCCCCATCTGCAGACTCTGATTACATTTATGACATCTGAAAGCCTGTTCCACGTTAGAAATTTAATTTTACTTGACAAGGGCACACCATGGCTAAGATGCCTGAGATAAGGAGCGTTCTTGCCTTTTGAACTCCGTGTTTTGGCTCTGTATTGCTGGCTGACTTCAAGCCCTGAACTTGCTCTGAAGAAGGTACATGTTGCAAGTTCTTTGTTCCGAGGCCCTTTGCTCTCCCAAGGACCAGCATGTGTGGGCTACACTCAGGAGGCCGCTCAGCTTTATTTGACAATCCACACATGGCAAAGGTAGATTCCGGAAAGCTGTTCCATAAAATCTTTCCACGGCCTGCATCTCAGATCTCACAAATATCCCTGAACTATCTTTAAAGGCTGTAGAAAATTGTCATATAAATCCTATATAGTGATAACAGATGAATCATTGTTAGAACAAGAAGCTGATGAATCACCTGCTGACCAATATGCCATAGAAATTCCAAAAGGTAAAGTGATGAAGGTTACACATCGCTTTTTACCAGATAACTAAGGTTTCCTAACCTTTCCCGATAGTCAATACTACTTTTAGAGATAGAATTCTTAAAGTAACAGATGTGATCAAGCATTACTCAGAATTTAATTAGTACCTTAGATGCGTTGACAATTTCTTTTCCATAATTCATTTTGTTAATCCTCATTAATTCCAGTGAGGATTAAATGATTAGTGAGTGGATGTTGGGGTGCTGTGTACCCTAAAGATGTTTAGTAGATAACTGAGAAAACAAACACACAGATGAAAAGTAATTATGTGCTAAGTAGATGCACAAAATACACAGCGATAAAAATTGCAAATGGTACTTTTTCCACTGTAGCTAATATAAAAATCCCATGTAGATGGGAACTCATTTTCAATATAAAAATATTCATTTGTTGTTGATTCAATGTAGGAAAACCCTGTTGAGAGCAAGTGTTTAAAACAAATTAGTATAATAAAGACCATTAAAAAGTAACATTTTTAGTTGGTTGAAAAGATATACAAAAACCTTCTTGTAGTCCAGCTGGTGTGGCTCAGTGGTTGAGCATTGACTTATGAACCAGGAAGTCACAGTTCAATTCCTAGTCAGGGCACATGCCCGGGTTGCGGGTTTGATCCCTGGTGAGGGGTGTGCAGGAAGCACTGATAGATGATTCTCTCTCATCATGGATGTTTCTGTCTCTCCTTCTCCCTTCCTCTCTGAGATCAATGAAAATATATTAAAAACAAACAAAAAACCTTGTAGAAAAATCAACTGCATTACATAGGCAATAGTAAAATTGCAGGTGCCTAATGATAGATATTATAAACACTGCAGAGTTTTTAATCTGGTGGAATTTTGTCTAGAGCCACCACCCAAGGTACACTTGTCCTGCGGTACCTGAGAGGCCAGAGAGGGGTTGGAATGGAGAGGAAGGCCAGAGATCAGTGTGCTTGGGTTGGTAAGTGTGTAGTTATTTTATGTGTCAACTTGACTGGGCTTAGGGATGCCCAGAAGCTGGTAAAACATTATTTCTGGGTGTGTCAGTGAGGGTATTTCCAGAAGAGATTAGCATTTGATCTGGTAGGCATGAGTAAAGAGAAGGTTCGCCCTCATTCATGTGAGAGTCTGAATAGAACAAAGAGGTGAAGGAAGGGCCACCTCCTCTCTCTCTTCTTGAGCTGGATGGCCATTTTCTCCTGCTCTTGGACATTGGAGTTCTGGTTCTCAGGCTTTCTGACTCGGACTGAATTACACTACCAGCATTCTTGGGTCTCTGGCTTGCAGAGGGCAGACTGTGGGACATCTTGGCCTCCATAACTGTGTGGCCCAATTCATAGAATATAAATGTATGCATGTATTAGTTCTGTTTCTCTGGAGAACCCTGATGAACACATAAAGATTTGTTAAAGCTGTGATATTGAGTTGAAAGATGGGCTTGGTATCTATGTTTTCTAGAGAATTGGGGCTAGGAGATTATTTTTAAAAAATGTTTGGAATATTATCCCTGAGTGCCATGGAGTACCTAAGGTAGATGAGTGGGAGAGGAGTAAAAGGGAGAGGAAATCATGAAGGGCTTCTAGAAGGAGGCAACCCTTGAATAGGGTTTAAAGGGAAAAGTAGTTGGGCAAAGTACGGTTGATGAAGGAAGATGAAACATGAGCAAAAGTACAGATATGAAACTTATTCAGGGAATAAGGCTTCTACTTGGAAGGCAAGTGGAAAATGTGGAAGTCTTGAAGTCTTAGTAATATTTCAGTTACTGATTTTTATTGCCACTTAATAATATTAAGTAATGTTATCTACATATATAAAAGTCTAAGTGAACAACCACACGTCCATCCGACCGACCAGCCGGTACATGTGATGTGCACTGGCAATTTAAAAAGGAATCTTGACTCACACATGCACAATACATTTAAGCTCTCGCTGGCGCCAATCACACATGTGTGTTTCAATCTGTCATTATTTGTTGTGAATTTGGCTGACACTTCTAGTAATAGAGAAAGGGCGAATAACGATATAAAAATATTTCTTCTAATTAATTTTCTTTCACTGTGCACGAATCCATGCACTGGGCCACTAGTTTCTTAATAACATTGACATTAAGTAACAATATTACTTAATTATATTAATATGATTACTAATGATATTATTACTTAATATTATTAGTTACTTGAATATTAGTAAGAAGGTTGCTTTAACTTTTCTCTCAATCAAACCTTCCACTGTGGAGCAGGAGAGGATTTAGGAATACCCTGTTGTTTGCATACAGGTGGCCTGAGGACTGAGTGCATGTGCCTGTCAATGTTGCCCCACATGATGGGTTTTCATTTGGTGGTTTTAATTGGTTGCCCATCAATTTCACATAAAACTTAGAATTCCTGTTTCTCTTGAAAAATTAGAACTTATGACCCCACATGAAAACACATGGGCACACTTTAAATGGAAGTCTGACATTCCCACAGTCACCACTACCCCCTGACCTGGATCATATTACTCATGTTCATGATTTGCCAACTCCCTCTAGCATTTGAATTTGCAATTCTGGGAATTTACTTGATATTGGGCAATCTGGGGCCAGTGAGAAAATCTCTGCCCCCTAGTCTCCCAAGCATCGTCTTTGTGGCCATGCGAGCTCATCTTGTTGAGACTGAGATGGTTGGCACAGTGCCTGCTGCTTTTGGTCACCAGCTCCTGAGTCAGACTCAGGCACCAGCATGTCTGATTGGTGAAGCTGAGGTCACATGCTCATGTCTAACTGCAAAGGCAGCTGGGAAAGAGCAAACTTGACATATAGAGCTTCTTTGATTGGAGATGGACTCTGCCTCTCCAGCAGGATTAGTACAATGTTTAGATGTTGAGCAGCCAAATGAATGACAAAAGTCTATTAGAAAGGGGTTGGCTAATTGTGGCACATCTACCAATGCGACACATGAGATGATTTCAAACAACCTCGCATCATTTTACATATATTAGATAAATACAAATAAGACATCAAATCTGTGGACTCAGAAAGTTTCTTAAGAGTATGATAATTGTAAGAAAAATCTTGAGTAAATAGTAGTTTAGATGATACTTGGAAATAAAATTATTATTCACATAACTGAACTTATGGGAATTGATCTAGATAAATGCAAATCATTAAATTTCTCTTTGTGCCAAGTAATAATAATAACAACATGTTTACATTTATTTAATTCTATGGGCCAGACAGACCTTATTCTAAGCACTTCACATTTGTTTGTTTGTTTAAACATCTCATCAACTTTATGAGCTAGTGACTATTATTTCCTCAATTCTATAGATGGGGCGCCAAAGCACAAAGTGGTTAAACAACCAGAGGTCCCTCAGGAAATTGTCACATGAGGAATTGAATTCAGGTCACTGTTTTCCACTTGACAACTTCAGAATTAGGGTGGCTGTGGATTTCTGGGCAGTGATTGTACAGAAAGTCTTCAGAACTGATTTGGGATTTGGAGTCAGGAATTTGGAGATGAATGCTTTTGGAGAACTCATTTTTGTGTCAAATGGTTTGTAGTTTAGAGGAGAGATCTCAACCTTGGTACTATGGACATTTTGGGCCAGGTAATTCTCTTTTTGATGGTGTGGGGCTGTCTATGCATTTTAGGTAGCATAACTGGCCTATATTCACGAAATGCTGGTAATAACTTCTCCAGTTGTGACAACCCAGAATGTCTCCAGACATTGCCAATTGTTCCCTGGGGACAAAATTGCCCCCTGTTGAGAACTCCTTGTCTAGAGAATTCTGAAGTACCTCAGAATTCTCAGAGGAGCCCAGAAATAATTCCGGCCTGATGAAATGACATGACTAAGCAGCTCTGGTATGTTTTCCCGGCTATTCTTTCCCAGTATCATGTCATTATTTGCTAATAGCAGGTGTGTCTAGTTTCTCATTTCAGAAATAAACACACGGTACCAGCTTGTACCAGCTATTGGTTTTTAATGCGGTATGTGGTAAATCTTTAACTTTGTGGTTTATTATTATGAACAACCAGCTTCTCATTTTCTTTTCTAGAATCCAGTGGCTCTACTCTTGGCAAGAAACTACAAGTGACCTCAATCTCTTTAAATAATTAAGCCAGTCCACATTTTTTTCTTGACTTGGTATTTAATCATATAAAGAATTTTTTTTTGGGGGGGTGCTCTATGTAAAATAAACTAGGTCCATTTTTTCTATATAAATATGTTTTTTGGTTAGGATTTTAATTACAAAATCAATATTATGATCATGAAATATTAATATATCATAACATTTTAATGAGCTACAAAAGGACACATCACCTCTCAGGTGGGGCATTTTGGTTATTAAATCGGTGACATCAGACTTTAGCAAGAGCGTTAGCTAATCCTTTTTATTTTTGTGTACCTTGGCCTCCGTGGCATCTCTCTACCATTCATTCTTTGCCAGTCAAAACTCCTTCCCCATCAAATCCCTTCAGATCTATCCAAGCATTAAAGCCCAGCAAAACCCCACCTGCTCCATGCTTGCTTCCAGAATCCTTAATCAGAAGAGCCACTTTCTTCCACTGGACCCATACATCATCTTGTACCCATCATCGTTGTCAGTGTTTCATTGAATTAAGTATCCGGATTCTCAACCCAACTAGACAGTAAATTATTGCCTTATTCATCTCTGAATCCCCCGATACTTAGTCTAGTATCTTGCACATAGAAACCACTTAGCATATTTTTGCTGAAAGAATGTATCATTTTATTAAATTAATCCTTCTCTAGAATCAGAAATCAATATTTTACAGTAAGACAAAATCAGTGGCTCACTCTATTTCTGTTGTGGGGCTGCAGGAATCATATTGTGGTGGGATCTAGGTGGCTGATACAGAGGGAGAGATTTTCCTCTGGGATTTTCTTTAATGCAAAATGTTACCTGCTTTGTGCTTCTTTCACATTTGGGGGTTAATCACAATCTTTCGTGTTCATTTCATGGATGGAGTCCAAAGCAATCTTGCACCCTATACTCTTTGGAGCCCAGATCAGGGTTATCTGCCTAAAAGAATCCCTCAGGATCTTAAATCCTTCCAAGGGACTCACACTTCTCTTTAGATACAGGCCCTTTGGTAAGTCACAGTTTGAGTCCTCTTGGTTGTTCTTCTTTCTCAGTAGCCCCTGGAACCTGCCAGGCTTCCCCTCTTGACAGGCCCTGCTACCCAAGGTTTGCTACCCAAGGATGGTACTATGTGGATCCTGATGCTCTCTTAGAAGGAACATAGTGTGTGACTATCCCTCCACTTCAGTATTTCCCCTTATCTCCAATGTGCAGAAAATAAGTCTTAGCTTAGATTACAGCTGACCGTTGTTTGGGGTTGAAAATGTTCACACGTAACTATTTATATAGACAAAGAAAATTGTGGGACCTAATCCTCCTCACAGTCTCACCCTGCTGGGCTCTGTGTGTGTGTGTGTGTGTGTGTGTGTGTGTGTGTGTGTGTGTGTGTGTGTATGTGAAGGGGAGGGAGTGGGAGGAGTGGAGCCTTAAATCCACCAATTAAGATATTCTTCCTGTGTAAATACGGTCATCTCATCAGGTCAATCAATGGTTTCTATTTTGCAAATGTCCCACCTTAAAGATTCCAGTTTCCTCCCCTGTTTCTGCTTAAGATATGCCAATGGGAACAAAAATAATTCAGAAAACAAAGACTGGCTTTCAAATCTATGTTTTACTCAAACTAAAAATACCCTACTTTTTATTTCAAAAAGTGAACCTTTCTCTTCGCCTTTCTTTTTAATAATTGTTATCTTCTAAAAGGGAAATGGATGGTGCTGGCTTTCTTATTAATTTTTTCCTGTCTTCTGCTTTCCTGGGCCTACCTTTTACCAGGTGTACAATTCAGTTGGCTACACAATTCAGTTGGCTTTCTGTATTTTTTGAAAGAAAAAGAGAAAAAAGAAAAACAACAAAAATTACTATGCATTAAGGCTATACAAATTCTGAAAAGATATGGCTTCTAATGACATTTAACTTAATCTTCCCAAATTCTAAACGAAAGAGAGTTTCACATTTCTATAAGCAAGGGAACAATGCTTACACAGACCTGGGCCAAGAGAGAGCCCATTTACCCCTTCCCAGGATCAGCTGTAGTGTTGCCAAGGAAGTATCCTCTGTCTCACACAGATGTCATTGATAGAGGTCATGACACAGTCCTACTAGGCCTGACTTTAATTCCGGATCACATTTACGCTAGTAGACAAACTCATATTTCTTGTTAGACCATTAAGAGATTACGTGTTGCTAACAGTGTAAAGTTTGAATGACATCATGTAGAAGGAAATAAAAAGATTTCATTTCAGCCAAGTTCTAAGCCACTGTGACAATGCACCCAAATAAGCTAAAAAGATCTGAGATGGACCAATGCCATATGTGTAACACAAACTCAGATAATTTCCATATTAGTCCAATAGTGTGTAATTCTTCATCTCGTGGCTCTTCCAACCGTTATCAAGGGGTGGTGAAATTATTCCCTTGGTCTACATGAATGTTGAACAGATAGATGCCAGCTTAATTCTCATACAAAAAAAAAAGCTTAGATTGGGGGATTTATTTTGCATGTGCAAAAATGTATTATAGTTGGCTGCATAATTATCATTGTAGAGTTAGAATGAACATTAGAAGGTATCTTTGTTCAAACTCCTCATTTTACAAATTCATTTCAACAGATGCTTATTGAGTACCTAGGGCCAGAAGAAGCCTAGTAAGTGGTTGTCACCCCTTGTTGTGCCCTGAATCGCCTAGGTATATTTTAAAAATATGCATACTGTTCTGGATGGTTGATCAGTGGTTAGAGCATCAGTCCATGATTGAAGGGTTCAGGTACAGTTCCCCATCAAGGGCATGTACCTGGGTTGCAGGCCTGATCCTGGTCCAGGACAGGATGTGTGTGGGAGGCAGCTGATTGATGTGTCACTCTCATATCGATGTTTCTCTCTCTCTCTCTCCCCGCTCCGTCCCTTCCACTCTCTCTAAAAAACAAAAGTAAAAAATATGCATACCTGAATTCCACCTGAGGAATTCTGATAAAATTGCTCTGGTGTGAGGTCTGGATATTGGTAGTTTAAAAACTTCTCGAATGATTCTCATTTTCCTAGGACTACCCTCCCCTCCCCCCCCATTAAAAAAAAAAACACAAAACAAAACAAAACAAAAAAACAAAGAACACCTGACATTAATGTTTTTTATTGTATATCTTATCTACTTACTTAAATTAATAAAATAATGGAGAAAAAATAGAGGAACTCTCCAGCTGCCTCCTTGCTTCTGTAGGCTTCCATAACCTCACTTCTTTTACCTGTGTAGTCTAATCTCTTTTAAAATAAAAAATTGAATATCTCCTGTAGAATGCACAGATTCCATTCACTCAAAATGTGATTTTACTCCTCATCATGGATACTGTGAAAATATTTTCAAGTAAGGATAAATCATGCTTTGTAGCTGACTGATTTGTCCCACCTACCTGAGCTACCAAAGGGCACAAAAAAAAGTTCAGGCTCAATGATGACCCTGAGATTGTATAAAACTCAGCTGGACCCCTGCCCAGCAGTCCTAAATGCATCAGTTTCCAAGGAAGAATTGACCGTATTTGGTGCTATCAGACGTTAGAGACAAATTAAAGAAAGAATTTCAAGGATTTCAAGGCCTGAGAGAATGGTTTGGATAAAAGTCAATAGAAACGGGGAAAGGAGAGCTTGCTGTTTTAGGTAAAGAAATGTTGTGTGAGATCAGCCCCTCGTGGGCACCTTCGGTATTACAGTGGTTCAGCATTTGAGTGGAGGTGATGTGGCTTGACACTGGAGAGTTCATTTCTACCGCAGACCACAAATGTTCTAAACACAGACTGACTTCAGATGGCAGAACTTTCACTTTCTCTATATTATACATAAATATATAGTATTAATCTTTCACAGGCTCTATGGCAAGAGGATCTCTCTGCCTCTCTCTGAAACAGGCTTGTAATTCTTCGTTTCCCACCATTTGCAGAAAAGAGAAACCCCTGGAAACTCCTTTATGTAGGAAAAATGGTCCCACATGATCTTTCTCCTTCTCACCTCCTGATTCTTCAGGATTCCATTCACAGATTTAGGAGGAGGAGTTTTCCAGGTAGAGAAGGAGGGAAAGGCATTCAGAGAGTTCTCTGTATGCAAAGACCCAAAATGTGGCAAGTTTAGGGAATTGCAAATGTATTTTTGAAGTGTATAGTGCAAGAGAGGATGGATGGCTGGGCCTCTTAGTCTGGCTTTCATTTCCACGCTAAATGACAATTGGTGGAACAGAGACAAGGGCACAAATATTTCTCTGCTCCAAAATAAACCCAGAGCAAGTGAGATGGTTTTCACAGCAGAAACGTCCATACAGAGGTGGTGGGAGTCATGGAGAATGTGGCCCCTGAGAAAGTCCCTATTGTACCTTAGCCAGACGGCCCATCCTCAGCTCCTGTCTTCTGGGAAAGGGGGTCTGATGCTGTGGGGTTTTCCACATTTTCAAGAGAATTCCCAAATCTGGATTTTTATGAGAATTCTGCTCTCTCTGCCCCGTCTATTCATTCATTCATTCATTCATTCATTCATTCAATATTTATCGAGTGACTACTATGTCTTGTTCTAAGCTTAAGGACACAGCAGAGAACAAAACAGACAAAAACCCCTACCTCAGGGCACTTCCAGTCTAACAGGAGGGATAAATAATTCTAAAAATGATGTAAATTATTAAACCCATAAGATGGTAATAAGTGCTATGAAGAAAAATTATGCAGGGCAAGCAGCTGAGGAGGACTGGAGATGTGTTACAATTTTGAATAAAGTGGTCAGAGAAGAGAACTGAGAAGGTGACATTTCAGAGCTCAGGTGTCATGTAACTAGTTCACTCATTCAGTACATTCAGTGGTATTTATCTTGTGTGCAAGGCAAGATTCTAAATCCTGGAGATAGACTGATGAACGAGACAGGCAAGGTCCTTCCTACTCGGAGATTATATTCTTGCTGGGGAGACAGGCCACAAATAAGAAACCAAATAGGATAATGTCAGAAAGTGACTCCTTGCAACAAAGGAAGTAAACAAAGGTAATGTGTTAGACAGAGGAGGAGGAGAAGTGGGTAGGCTGGACAAAGTAGTTGGAGAAGGCCACGCTAAATGACAATTGGTGGAATAAAGGAAGCCTGCTATGCAAAGGTCTAAGGAAAAGCTTGCATTCAAGGTCAAAGAAACAGCATCCTGGCCAGTATGCCTCTGTTGGTTGAGTGTGGTCCATGCACCAAAAGGTCCTGGTCAGGACTAGAGCAGGAGGCAACCAATGGATGTTTTTCTCTCTGTGTCTCCCTCTCCCTTCCTCTCTGTTTCTAAAAATCAATAAAAACATTAAAAAAAAAAAAAAAAGGCCAAAGGAACAGCAAGGGCAAAAGCTGTCAGGTGGGAACAATGGTGTTGAGCATCAGGAGGCAGTGAGTTGGTTCATGAGAGAGAGCAATGCATGTGGGACACCCAAGGCCAAGGTCAAGCCCAGGCAAAATTGTGAAACAGAAAATGTTCCCAGTGGCTTCCTCCCCTTTCTTTTCTCTAGACATCATTGCCTCCCCTACAGGTACTTCTCTGGCCTCATTTAATCCTGAGTTCTTCTTTCAAACTTTCAGAAAAGGATGTGATAGTTCATATATACCCACCCCCTCAAAAAAAAATACCCCACAAAACAAGCAAACAAAAAAAGCACACAATAAGGCTAAAAAGCTATTATTCCTCCTACAGAGATTTACATTTAAATTATAATGATTTGATTATGAAATTTAATGCATCAGCTGTTGGGGTGTTGGAGTAGTTTATTATTGGGGAAGTATATTAATTTCCTATGACTGCTGTAACAAAGTGCTGCAAACCTAGTGACTTAAAATGACCCAAATTTCTTACCTTAGAATTCTGGAGATCAGAAATCCAAAATGAGTTGGCAGAGCCGTGATCCTTTGTGAGGCTCTGGGGGCAAATCTCTTTCTTTTTCCAGCTCCAAGAAACTGCCCACATACGTTGCCTTGTGGCCCAAAGTCACTCTGACCTCTGCATCATTGTCACATCTCCATCTCTGACTCTGGCCCCCCAGCCTCCCTTTTATAAGGACCCAGTGTTACATTGAACCCACTCAGATAATCTAGGATAATCTCCCCATCTTAAAATCCTTAACTTAATCACATCTGAAACGTTCCCTTTGCCATGTGTTGGAACATAGTCTCAGTGTATAGGCATTGAGACATGGACATCTTGGCGGGGGGGGGGGGGGGGGGTCGTTATTCTATATGACACACAAAGCAATATTCTGGAGTCTGTGAAATTAGATCACCAGAAAGTTCCTTATATTCAGGTTGTTTCTGCTCACTATTTTTGTTGGAATTTCAGGAATGAAACAGTTCTGTAGTCTGTCCGAAGGGCAGCCTGCCCAAGCCATTTGGGTAATTTTCCTTAGTCTGCGTTGGTAAAGTCAGATAAGATTGAATCTCATTGCCCTTGAAGTTTTGAACACAGGGTTCAGCCACAAGGCTCATTTGCATGGCAGCTTCTGGGAAAGGGCTTCTCACACTCTGCAGTTTCTGACCCCTCTGGAATTTGAAAAGGAAAGGGCTAATGAAGCAGAAATAGCCGGGGCCTGAGTCCGGGACCTAAAAGGATAGTCATTATTGTTTACCAACGAGCAGTTGTTTGTGCTTCCTGCTGTTTGAGGGAGCAGTCCCGTCCTGAACCCTGTAGGTTGACCTGTTGTCCCTCTGAACTGCTTTGTTTTCCAAGCTCTCAAAGACAGGTCACCTTGGGGGAAATGAGGCAGATCAGTACTTTAATGAGCACCCTGGTTTCCATAAGTCAAACTCTGTCACCAGATTCTACTCCGAGGGGCTTGTCATTTGGATTATTCCCACACCTAGCTTTGACCCATTACCATTTCCTCCTTCAAATTCTGCCTCTCTCGGCTACTTACTAAGTTAGAGTCTTTCTATTTTCATTCTTTCTATTCTAACTACGAAGTCAGGATCTTTTCTGTTCCTGGCCCACTTTTCAAAGGTCTGTCTTATGGCTTCCGCGGGAGTTTATCTCCACCATGTCCCATCTACTTTTGTAGTTCTTGATGTGTCCACACTACAATATTTGTTGATAAAAAAGGTGAATGTAACAGGCGTTTGTCTGCTTAATTGTTATAATTAGCTAAAAATCGTTGTTTAATAGGGGTTTAAAAATGATGTTGACTTTAATTTTTGTTGTTACTTACATTGCATTAAATCAAAGTTAGACTTTGGAGGAATATGGGTTCTATGCTTAGAAGTATTAAACGTGATCTTTGAGGGAGGTTTGTGTTGTTGACTTTAAGTGAACATTGTCCGAATTGGAACAAGAGGCAGGGCAGTTCAGCGAGAGCCTGACTCGAGGAGTTAAAAGGACGGCTCTGGCATCAGGCAGCTTTGGGTTTCGGTTTGGCTCCGTCACTACCACCCGTGTGATCTCGCCAGCAAGTCAGGCCGCCCTGCCAAGCTTATTTCTTCCTCTGTTAAATCGGAATAGGAATAGCGCGATTCCTTTCTCAGGTGGTGAGGAACACAATCTATTGTAAGTCAAGGGCTTTATACATAGCAGACAGGTAATCAATACTTGTTGGATAAATGTCTCATGTTCAGAGTTCTTTTAACTTTAGCTATGATGACGAAGGTCTGTAAACATTCAAAGCACTTCGTTGTGGGCTCTTATGGTTGGACTAGGGCCGTGATCGGCAAACCGCGGCTCGTGAGCCACATGCAGCTCTTTGGCCCCTTGAGTGTGGCTCTTCCACAAAATACCACACGTGGGCGTGCACATACAATGCGATTGAAACTTCATGGCCCATGCGCAGAAGTCGGTTTTCTGCCTGGGAGAGTCTATTTTGAAGAAGTGGCGTTGTAACACTCAAGGGGCCAAAGAGCTGCATGTGGTTTGCTGACCACTGGACTAGGGGCCCAGTGCACAAATTTGTGCACCTTGAAAGGAACTGTGGGCCTTGAGGCTGTCGTGGGCACAGGGGTGAGTCTTGGCCCATCCTCCGTGCTCCTGCCCAGCCTCTCCCTCCACGGCCCTTAGTCCCCTGTCTGCTGGCAACCCCACTCCCAACACTGCCGCTCCCATGAGCTGACCCCGCTCTCACCCGCTGACAGCATGAAGCAATTGGGGCCAATGCTGGCAGCAGGTGCGAGAGGCGGGTGGGACCACAGTGCGTGGGAGCAAAGAATTTTCAGTAACCACCAGAGGCTTGCCCGATGACAGCGACTGGCGCCCCACCTTGGTCTGGCGTCCCCCCCCCCACTCACCTGCTCCATCATCCCACCGCAGCCGATGCCCACCATATCCCCTGCTCTGTGGCCTGCTGCCAACACCCGCGATGTTCCGCGTGTGCCCCCTGGTGGTCAGCGCACGTCACAGTGACTGGTTGTTTGGTTGTTCTGCCATTCGGTCTATTTGCATATTAGCCTTTTATTAGATAGGATAACCTCAGACCAATACACCTATGCAAGGGGAGTGTGGACTACATTTGTTTCAACTCATCAAACACAGTGGGGTTCTTGCTATGAATCAGACTGGTCAGCTGCTGAGATGTGGGCTAAGTAACTTATAAAAATTCCTGAGCATACAAGTGTCCATGTATAAAAAACAACAACATTGTTTAAAACTGAAAAATACTGAGCTTTTCTCTAGTTGTTCCCAGTAACAATGGGTTTGCTAAGCCAGTGTAACAAATTCTGGAAGAAATTGTTCCCAAGCATCTCTCTAGAAATGAAACTAAGATAGGCTGGATTTCTGCCTTTAACAAGTGACTCTGGAGGCATGTGTATGGAGAGAGCAGAAGAAAGCAGTAACCAAGAGACTGCCTGCAAGGGTCTTTATCATCTGGGTTCCCTTTGTGCCTCCATCACTTATCAGCACCAGCTTGTTTAAGTTCTCAGCTCCCTGAATCTCTCTACATTGTAAGAATTTGGATCTTTGTTTGAAGCAGATCCCAAAGTTTCTCTTCCACAAGATTCAGCTACTACCTGGGAGGGATGAAAGGTCACCTGACCTTTGCTCTGCTACTTCCCAGCTTCTCACTCAATTGTGGGGAAAGCTCTGACTTAGAAACTCTACAAGGTGGTGGTGCCCAGAGGTACAGGTCTGGGGCTGGCTGTGGAGAAGGCCTCTGAGGGCTCACTGCTCTTGCACTATTTGAAACCAGCATGGCCCCTTCTCAAGTCGCTCCTGTAATCGCTGGCTCTTGGGCCACCTGGGTTCGCATTTTGGGGCAAGTGGGTCATCCAACAATGGCAATGCAAACCCAAGCGCCTATTTTGATTCATCCAGAGAGTGACTGCGGGAGACAAAGGGCGTGGGCAGGGGGACAGGTACCCGGGTACCTCTGGACATCACCTCGTAGCCCCGCCCCGGAGTGCAGAGGGCGGGGCCTGAGGCCAGCCTGGAGCCCCGCCCCCTTCGGCCTCGCTCCAGCGGGCGGAAGTGACGCACACCCAAAGCCATTTCCGGCGGGCGAAACTAGGAAGAAACTTGAAGCTGCCAAGGTTTCCCTGTGCCCGTCCCCGCTGCTCCCGTGCCCCTTGGCCCGGGCCGCGCCGAGCCGTCGGGAGCCCTGGCCATGGGTCTGTGCGGGCCGTCGGCAGTGTGAGCGCGGGCCTCCCGCGGGCTCCCTGGACAGGCCGACGGCGGGAGGCGGGAGGCGGGAGGCGGGAGGCGGGAGGCGTCGTTCCAGCCGCGGGCCGGGGCGCCCCCGCCGGCCAGGGCTCGGGGCACCATGAACATAGACGTGGAGTTCCACATCCGACACAACTACCCCTGGAGCAAGTTGCCGGCCAACGTGAGGCAGGTACTGCTGCAATCTGGGGCCGGGCCCCGCCGCGCCGTCACCTGCTCGCTGCGCCCGCGGGGCCAGGGCTGGTTGCTTTCGGCTACGGACTCCCGCCCGTCCCCCCCGCCGGGGTCTGGGGAAACCCGACCCGCGGCCCAGGGATGAGGAGGGGACGGCTCGGGGGCCACCGAGGCAGGCTGGGGCCGAGGCTGAAAGGTATGGGATGGGATCGCACTCTGGACTCGCCTGGCGCTTTTGCTTGGAGCCTCCACTTACCCAGGCATTGGGCTAGGCGCCCGCGAAACAGATTTAAAACACTGACCTCCAGAACTTCAGGGCGCGGGAAAGGGACGGGAAAGCAAGGAATACGTTACAGGTGACAGCAACTCTGACCTACCTGTGTTGAGATCATATATATATATATATATATATATATATATATATATATATTCACATATATATTCATATATATATATTCATTCACAGAGAAGGAAGAAAGGCATTGTCCAGGGAGTGTCGGGAGGATGTGTACCGGAGGCATTTAAACTGGGCCTTAAAGGACGAGTGAAAGCGGGAATAAAGATTTTCCAGGGAGAGGGCAAGTCATTTCAAAAGGCTCAGACGAGTGAAAGCGTGTTTGGAGAGAAGCAAGCGACCTAATATTACGGGTTTTGGAGGCGTAGATACGGATCTGGGGTTTTCGGTGTGCGTGGGGTTGGTAGCAGGTGAGGCTGAAAAAGCAATCAGAGCCAGATTTTGAAGGGACTTTGTACTTTTTTTGTTTGACTTTATCCTCATGACAAGATGGGTTTATAAGAGACGTTTCAACAAAAGAGGTTTTGAGAGTTAAATCTCAAATGCTTGAGGTTAATTTTTACTCGGTTGTTTAATGTATTTATTGAACACCTACTGCGTGCTATGCCTCGTTGAAGACAGACCCTGCTTCATGGAGCTTACATTTTAGTAAAAAAAAGATCGTAGATGAATAAACATATAACATGGCAGGTGGTGTAAAATCATATGAAGGTAGTGTGGTACATGCTACAGATGAGCCACTGTTTCTCCGATCATAGATTGACCTTCCACTGGGTTGAGGTGAAGTTCTGTTTCCATTGGCGCTGGGCAGTGGTATTGGAAAATTTGGGAGAGTGGTGGTGATTGTGTAAGGATTATTACTCTGCCTCCTCTCCCAGCTTGGAGACTTAGTTCTAGGAAATGAATAATTTAAGGTTTGGCCATGCATCGTGTGGCCGAGAAAATACTTTCACTTCAAGATTTCAAGAAAGCAGAAAAGTGGAAGGATAAATTTAAGGAACGCAGAAGTCTTGGTTGTCAGTGGCTGCCCATGTAGTACTTAGCTTGACCTGGAAAAAGAAACGTCTCCATCTGAAGGAATACGTTTCTCCTGTTAAGTGTGAATGAAGGCTTTGGTGGACACTTGTTCTTCAGGGCTTTGTGGCTTATCTGAAGACCGTGGGAAGAACCAACAATCCTTTCCTTTTGTTTCCATTTTTCCTCTCTACTCTTCCTTTCACAAACATAAATGTAGCATAACGGAAGATTATGTCCAACATGACTAACTGGCCTTAATTAGCATTGGTAAAACATTTCTAAACCTTAGGCATGACTATTGAAAGTAATTTCAGAACACTTAAGATTAGGTACAAATTTAAAAACTTTTTTGGTAAGAGCACTTAAGAGAATAGCTGTTAAGCTTAGGATAAGTTCCACTTGGAGAAGGCATTGCGAATCCCACCTGCACTGGTAAACCGGTGGTCTTTGCACTGTTTCCCTAGCCAGGCTCCACCAGGATGGCTGCATCAGCTTTCCATCGCTGTGTCTTGCCCTCATAATGGGACCCTCCCATCCATTCTTCACACTACACTGGAGTGAGCTTTCTAAAACACAACCCCAATTCTCTCACTACCCGTCTCCTGTAGACTTACTTGTAGCTTCTTTGTGAATCTCAGATACTAACTCCTCCAGGAAGGGTCGCTGACCTAAATCTGGATCAGTTGACCCTCAGATAAGTTACCACAGCACTGTATTTCTACACTTCGATAGCACTTAGCCCACTATAGTGCGTTTTCTCCTTTCGTTACTTGTTTTGCTTTGGTATTTTTAGCACCTATCGCGTATTTAGGTTTTAGTAAATATTTTTGGAGTGAATGAATGATGGCATTAGCCTGAGATCTTTCCCCAGGAGCTAAATTAAAGCTCAGGCAATTTAAAAGTGGGGGGTATTCCTTGTGGAAAGGTTTTGGATTTGGCATTAGAGAGATACTAAGTACTTTGATAAAGTTTCCAGCAACTTCTGATAAGTTTAATTTGGAAATGACTCATTTTCCGGTTCTGAAAGCTGGGGGAAAGGGATTCAGATTGTTAAAAAATTGTTTATTTCAAACTATTGTTTCAAAACTGTTGTTTTTATATGGATGAAATGAAATATTTTTATGGGTTATGGGTCATACTAGACTTGAAAAAAAACATAAAAAGTTGTGGATAGGGCCATTATTTCAGGATTTTAAAAGTAGTTTACCAGTATCTTGTATTCATTGATCAAAACAATTCATAGTTATTTTATTTTAAATCTTATGATGAGGTTCTGTATAATCCCAAAAGGGTCAATTAAAAAAAATTGTATTTTTTTTTGAGTTGCACATTGAGGTTGGGGTTTGTAGGAACATCTGATGGTGGGTGTTTTATGGCCAGTGCCTCTGTTGCCCCTTCATCTGTTAGGGTCCTTTTACATGCAACCCAACTCCATTTGTTAGAGCTGGCCAGTATTTCTGCAGGGTCAGCGCTGTCTGAGAGTAAAACGAGCTTTCTTTAGTTGCCTCCTGCAGTGGCAACAGTATTTTAAAATGTGAATGATGGGAAATTTGGGGTAGGAGTAGGAGAGAAGCCAAGGAATCTTTGTGAACAAAGCAGTTATATTTTATGTAGTGGGTAGTGAAGAGTAATATCAACTGTTAATGTAGTTCTCAGGTAGGTGTGTGCACACACGTGAATTGATCAGGACCAGTCATTAATGCCTAGTGCAGAGACTTAGATGTTTAATAGATACTGCACTTTCTAATTAGCTTATAAATAATGGACCCTTATATTTTGTATGAGTGGCTTGAGTTACACTTTTTCTTCTGGAGTTACATTATTAGCACATACATTCCGACAGTAGTGTGAGTTGTGGTTTAAGCTGTGATAAATAATCTAGTTGCAGGAAGAAAGATTTTTAGTTTTCTCACATCACCTCTTTTTTCTTAAGATACTATCCACGAATGGTTCCAATTATTTGCCAGTTTATTAGATGTGAGTTTCATCTGTTTTATGAAGATTGCCTTAAGTGAAAGTATGTGTATGAACATTTACCTGGGCTTTTAAAAACCTGTGAGTAGGAAGTATAATAACTGAACCCTCTGATCTTTCTGTTGCTAGTTTCCTAAGATGTCTAATTTTATTTTATAGCACATCGGAAGGATTATACCTAGTAATTAGAAGAGGTATAGCAGTCACATATTAAATTAAGTTTATGGTTACACATTGAATATAATTTGATTATAATCAGGCAAACATATTCTTTGCTTTCATGAGAACCCAACTTTGAGCCTAAAACACTAAGTGCACAGCTGGAAAGAGTTTTTTGATCATTCCAATATATTGGAATTCTAAAAGTGTCTAAATATTTTCTAATGAGATCATAAGGAGATGATGTTTTAAAGAAGTGATCTTAAATTTAGAGGTACATTTGAAAGTACATTCTCCAGAAATCTTAATAGATATATCCCTCAGCTAAAAATAACTATTAGACAAGGGTCTGTTGTCAGTTGCCATTCTTAAATTTAAATAAATGTAGGTGCAAGAAACCATCCATCCATTCACCCAACGGTGCTAAATTGGGGACAGTCAGGTAAGGAAATCTTTGTAAGTAGAACTTAGTGCTTTGTTAAGTGAAATTATGCTCTCAAACTGCTCTTTTATGTTAAATACTTCAGATAATTTCAGTAAGTCCTTTTAGAATAGCAGACTGGAAATAAACACATTGAAAGTTTGCTCTAAAACCATAGCAGAAATTTAGTACAGTAGTATAATATTTAAGAAAGTCTTTTCTATTCTGTTCTGGAAAGTTTAATTCCAGGATAAAGTTAGGGGACATTGTTTTGAAATCTTATGGGGAAAAAGTACTATAGTTTAGAAGCTATTTTAAATCTATTTGAAATTTTTTTTAGAGTCTTGGAAATTCACAGAGGGAATATGAAAAGCAGGTTGTCCTGTACAGCATCCGCAATCAGTTACGATATAGAAATAACTTAGGTAAGTAGAGATATTTTTACATTGAGATGGAATTGACTGTTGCTGAATTATCATTTCATAAATCTATCCTATATTTTCAATACATATTTTATAGTACTGAAATTATTCCATGTGCAGACTTTAAGAAACTATACTGACCCATCTCACCTAACAATTTGCATTAACAAGTAGATTTTTCTTCCTAAATCTGATGAAACTTATTTTTTAGAGTATTGTTAGTCAATTTGTTTGACCTCTAGAATATTAGTCTTGATTCAAATGCCCTCTTTTTACCTTAGGTAAGAAAACATGCCAGAAAAGAAGTATATTAGTTCTTAATAATTTTTTACTTTGAGTTTGTTTTTGTCTCTGTAAATTTTCCAAATAATATAACTTCAATGAAAACTCTTTCTATAATAATTGGAATACTTTTTAAACACAGTTAGATTCATGTTTTTATTTGTCAGGTTACTTTGATTAGTTTAATCTATTGTCCTGCTAGTCTTCCCTTCCAGGTGCTCTTCTTATTTTAAATACAGTATTTCAGAGAGAGGTTTTCTTTTTAAACTTATTCCATGGAAGTCAGATGTCTTTTTACATTTAAATCACAAAAACCAACAAATAATTTATAAAAATAGACTTCATTTTATAGCAAACTACCATTCAGTTTGGCTATCTTGTAAAGTGGCATAGTAAGGGTTTGGATAGATTATAGATTATGTTTTATACCTTTTTTGGGAGACGTTCCATGCTTACTTTCTTTACTTTTTGATTTGGTATTTCTCTATCTGTTCTATTATACATTTTATTTACATGTATTATGCATAGTACTTATATATTTCTTGTGGTATAATGTTTCTTTGTTCCAACTTAGTTTATTTTATTTATTTTCTTCCAATTCATATACTTTTCTTTTTAATTAATATTGATTTGTAAAGTATTTCTCATTGCATTTGTAATTATATGTAAGTATAAGACATGTGAAAAAACTAAAGAATTTCCTTCATTTCCTCAGTTAAACATGTCAAGAAAGATGAACGCAGATACTATGAGGAACTACTAAAGTACAGTCGAGACCATCTTATGCTGTACCCTTACCATTTATCAGATATTATGGTAAAGGGCCTGAGGATAACACCATTTTCATATTATACTGGGATTATGGAGGTGAGTTTACTGTGTACCTGAACCATTAGGAATGGGATGGGACCACATGTCAGACACACTTTGCAGATGACTAGCTTTGCAGCTCTTGCGACATTAGACGTTTTTTCTGAGTTTATAGTGTAAAAAGATCTGATGGTTACAAGTTAACTGTTTTAGCCACACTTGTACAAGTACAGTCAAACCTCAGGTCTCCAAAGTCCCCCATCTCAAACAATTCAGTTCTTGGCCAAGTTGTGACCAAGTTGTTCACAGAAAAAATGTCTCAATTGAACAAACTTTGGTTTTGGATGTGACAAACCTTTCATGATGTATCAGCGTGACAAACAGCATCTCTCAGGCCACAAACAAAGGAGAGAATGCCAATATGAGTCAGTTTACCACCAATATCTCACGAAATTGTGCTGTGAATATTTTTGTGTTTTTTGTTGCTAGCTAAATGGACAATTAGCACAATTTTAAAACATAAACAGACCATTAAGAGTGCTAATGTTGCTAATGGTGTGAAAGAAACAATGATCACATGCAATTGAAGAGGTAGAGAAACTGTTGCTGATTCAGATAAATAAAAAGCAGTTAGCCAGTGACAGCAAGAGACATGCGGCGTACTGACCTCCTGAGAGATGCCCCTGGAAAGAGTGCTGAAAGTGATTTGTTTAAGGCCAGTAGGGGTTGGTTTGATAACTTTAAGAAAGTGTTTGTTTATAAATTAAACAGTACATTAGACATGTAGTGTATACTAGCAAGGTTACAGTGGAATCATCTGGGAGTCTGGAATAAATAAATTTAATTTACATTTCTAATGGGAAAAAATGATTCGGTTTTTGAACAAATTGTATCTCGAACAGCCTTCCAGAACTAATTAAGTTCAAGAATCGAGGTTCCACTGTAGTTGTCATTATCAATATTTTCACAGTACCTATTTTTATTTGTTCTTTTAAAAAAAATACATATATATATATATATATATATATATATATATATATATATATATAGATAGATAGATTCAGAGAGGAAGGAAGAGGGAGAGAGAGATAGAAACATCAATGATGAGAGAGAATCATTGATTGGCTGCCTCCTGCACACCCCCCTGGGTACCGAGCCCACAACCCTGGCATGTGCTCTTGACTGGAATTGAACCCGAGACTCTTCAGTCTGCAAGCCGACACTCTATCCACTGAGCCAAACCAGCTAGGGCTGTTCTTTTTTATGCTTTTACCAGAGGCCCGGTGCCTGAAATTTGGGCATGTGTAGGATCCCTAGGCTTGGCTGGCAATTAGGGCTGATCAGGGCCTTCGGCTGCTGGCCAGGACCTTCCTTCTGGCTGTTGGCTGGGTCCTCCTTTCTCCAGCTGCCGGCCAGGGCCTTCCTTTGTTCCGCGCTGCCCCCTGGTGGTCAGCGGACATCATACCGAGCTATAGAACTCCCCGTCGAACTCCTGTGGGGACACTTTGCATATTAGTCTTTTATATATATATATAGATAGATTACATTAATCAGCTATTTATGTTAGCAGAGTTTGTGTAACATTTATTTCATTTAATGCATGACTAAGGTTAAAAATGTGGGTGACAGATTAAACATTAAGCTCAGAGAAACTTAATGTATTTAGCTGTTTATTAACTATAGCAACAATAAATGATGATATAGATCTAGTGTTATATAATACATGTGTCAGACTGCCAATCTTTTTGTAATTATTAACTTCAGATTATTAGCTGAAGATTTAAACTGTTAGCCTTTTTCCAAAGGCAGTTTTTAGGCCTCTGTTGAATAACTGTAAATACCAGTTATATACTTTTTTAAAACTGAGCTTTTTGTAAAGACCGGCAGCATTTATCTAGTATTCATTTGCTGCTTGATTATATTTGAGTGCTGCTATTTTGTGCTCATTCGCCACTTTAAGAACAGAGAGAAGCCTAGAACTGAAGGAGTTGGGCACCTGTAGTAATAGTGAGGTTTGCTCCCTCTGCTTATGTCCGTACGCTCCTTACTCATGGGCACTTCTACAGTCCCCTGTCTCCTGTGTCCTTCTTTTGGAGGAAATACAAAGTAAAGCTTGAGGCCTGACAGCCTAGGTTTCTGTCAGTCCCTTTCCTGAGAACCAGAGTGGCATAATGGAGGTGGCTGCTAATCAGTGAGTAGAATCGTTGTTGCTTCTCTGACTGTATTTCTGGTGTTGTCCACAGGTTTGGGGGAGATATAGAGGGAAGTTTTGTCCCACTTACCAGCTTTCAGTTATGTCCATGTGCTTGCTGCTGATTTCTGTTCTTACACCATTGGGTATAGCTTTTGGGTTGAAAATGGGTGTTATCTCCACAGTAAACAGTTGGTTTAAAAAGCAGATGGGAGTTGGAAGAAGCTGGATCCTCGGTTTAACTCTACAGCTGATTGGAACTTCTAGGAGCAGAGATGACTGTGTGGTCAAACACTTTGCTGGTAGTACATGTCTTAGATGTGTGTTGATGGAGCTGTGACACATTGCGTGGCCTTTTCTCAGGGTAAGAGTCTAGGGTAAGGTATGAAGTGTAGAGAGGTTGGAATCCTGAGCTCTCCTAGAGGTATTTCTCGCTTAGCTTCCACAGGGCAGAAGTTACATGGCAACTGTGTGGGATTCATAGAGAGTGCTGTGAGGAACCCGGACCTGAAAGCCTGATCTTCAGTTATTAGGTGGGGAGACCAGGTGTTAAGTGCCACTGTGTGGCACTTACATGCTTTAGGTTGCCAAACTCTGATCTCGGTGCTTCATGTAATAGTTATTGTTCCTCTTTTTGCTATAGAACTACGTGTTTAGACACATATTTTTATCTATGGACATTTTGCATTAAAAATTTTTTTTTTCTTTAAAGGATATTATGAACAGTGAGAAAAGTTATGATTCCCTGCCCAATTTTACTGCTGCTGACTGTAAGTATTTAATCATGCTGAAGGTGGTATTGTTTAGTGTGTCCTTGTGTATGCATGCTATTGTGTCAGTATCGTAATGTGTGTTTTTAACCTGAAACACTTGAAAGATGAGAACAGCAAGCATCATTGTTGATACAAGTCAAGTGTAAGATTTAGTCTAAATGTCTAAGAAGAATATTTTGGAGTGTTAAAATCAGAAAAATGGAACTAGTCTATATATTTCTAGAGAATGAAGTTCTTTTCAATACTTGGTCTGTGTTGTGTATCAGATGAGGAGAGAAAACTTGTATATGATGTTTTTACAGCATGATACACAATTATAACTAGCAATTTGCTGGTGTTTTATGATGCTTATTTTAATGAAGTGTATAATATTTGAAATGGGACATAGTTCTGTTGTATAAGAAGAAAGTTTTGCTGAGAAGTACACTTTGACTTCCTGAAATTGGGAGGACTTCTGCTTTTAAAAAATGTTCTCATTTAGTATTGTCAATAGTGTTTACTTGAATTCATTTCTCTCAGTTTCATTTTCTTTTATATTCTGTTTGAAGAATTCCTTTTAATTTGATATTGCCAACCAATAAGTAAAAGATGAACAAAAGCCAAGGGTTTTTTCCCTAAAAGACTGAGTGTCCTGACATGTCAAGGTGTATTGAAAGTGTTTAAAAGACAGGCTCTTCCTTCCAGGTCTAAGGCTTCTTGGCATAGGAAGAAACCAGTACATTGATCTGATGAATCAGTGTAGATCGTCAAAAGTAAGTTAGTCATTTCCCTTGCTTTCTCATTTCTTGTCCTCCTGATCACAGTCTGATTAATTTTTTAAGTGTTAGAAATAATGAATTGTAATTTCTCTGATCAAGTAAAGTATGCTTCATACAGACGGTACAAAAACTTAGTATTCTCTAGGCCAGTGGTCGGCAAACTCATTAGTCAACAGAGCCAAATATCAACAGTACAACGATTGAAATTTCTTTTGAGAGCCAAATTTTTTAAACTTAAACTTCTTCTAACACCACTTCTTCAAAATAGACTCGCCCAGGCCATGGTATTTTGTGGAAGAGCCACACTCAAGGGGCCAAAGAGCCGCATGTGGCTCGCGAGCCGCGGTTTGCCGACCACAGCTCTAGGCTATCACTTAAATGATTATTTAAGTAAAACAATTGAAGGCATAGAACATACAGTTTATTTTTTTATTTTTATTTTTTTAAATATTCTTACTGATTTCAGAGAGGAAGCGAGGGAGGGAGAGATAGATAGATAGATAGAGAGAGAGAGAGAGAGAGAGAGAGAGAGAGAGAGAAACATCAGTGATGAGAGAGAAGCATTGATCAGCTGCCTCCTGCCCACAACCCGGACATGTGCCCTGACCAGAGAATCAAACTGTGACCTCCCAGTTCATAGGTTGACACTAAACCACTGACCCACACCGGCTGGGCTATTTTTTAAAATTAATTTTGTTCTGCTGGTCTTTTTTCTTGCTCATTCTACTCCCAGGGTTCACTTAGTGGGTGAAGTGAGTACACTTTTCCAAATGCATTTTCACTTCCTGAGCTTCATTTTAGTCTGGATTTAGATCCACATTTAATGATTAGTCTTTTTAAGTAATTTATTTTAACATAATTTGAAATTATCTTCTGCATTCAGTGTATCTAGAATAACAGATTTTAGAAATGAGAATTTAAAAAGTTATTAGCATGTTAGAAACAGTCTTCATATAGGATTGATAAAAAAGAAAGTAGTAAACTTAGACCAATTGCAAATTGTACTATTGCAGAAATTTTTCAGAAGGAAAACAGCTCGTGATCTTCTCCCAGTAAAGCCGGTAGAAATTGCCATAGAGGCGTGGTGGGTGGTGCAGGCTGGATATATCACAGAAGACGACATAAAGGTAGTTGTCTTATAAGTTATTTTTATTTTTAAAACTATTTTTCATTGTACTTCTCTAATTTTTGAAAAAGTAACACTTTTGTTTTCTTGAAGAAAATAAAAAATTTAAATGACCTTATTAGACTAGAATATTGGCAGGTTCCCAGGATACACTTTAATAACGAGGGGGACTTGACTTGATTCGTGTGCAGTATGGGAATTTTAATTAGATAGCAGTTCCAGGTAGATTGATGTGATGCTGCAGCTACCAACAGTCTTATTGGCTAACACTTTTGAGCACTTGCTCTGTGCTTCGATGTGCCTGGCACTATTCCAGTGCTTTTTTGTTGTCTAATTTGTTGCTCATAACAACCCCAGAGGTATGTGTGATTTGTACCCCATATCACATATGAGGAATGTGAACAGAGAATTGAAGAGATGGCTCAAGTCATCTATACTAACAAAAGTGTAATATGCAAATTTCTCAGGACGCCCTCACAGTAATGACCGAACAGCAGGCTGCGTGGGGCGACAAGGTCGGCAAGGAGGTTAGTGAGTTAGTGAGGGATGACCAAATGACTGCAGGGGGGTTAGTGAGGGACGACCAAACGACTGAACAGCAGGCTGCGTGGGGCAACCAGGCTGGCGGGGGGGCAGTGAGAGTGACCAAACGACCAAACAGCAGGCTGTGTGGGGCGACCAGGCCGGCAGGGGGGCAGTGAGGGGCAACCAGGCCGGCAGAGGGGGGAAGTTGGGCGACCAGGCCGGCGGCGGGGTGGGGCAGTAAGGAGCGATCAGTCTGGTGAGGGTCGGGCTGTTAGGGGTGATCAGGCAGTCAGGCGAGTAGTTAGGAGGCAGCGGTCCTAGATATGAGAGGGATGTCGGACTGCCGGTTTAGGCCTGATCCCAACCCCACTCCTGTGCACGAATTTCGTGCACCAGGCCTCTAATAGGGGTAATAAAGGTTCAGGATTTTAACCCAGGCAGTTTGCTATGGAGCCTGTGTTCTTAATTACTGTGCTAATTACTGTGTGAAGTGGTAGGTGCTTTGATAGGGGGATAGTATCAAGATGAAGGGAAATGGTGTTGTCAGTGGTCAGACCACATTTGATATGAGCCTTACGGATTTTAGAAGAGATGTTGTACAGGGAAGGGGTGGGGTGACGGACAAGGGCCCTAGAGACCAGGTCGGTCATAGCTCTGTGTGGCTGAAGAAATGTAAGTGAGCACATGGATTTTTTGTTTGTTTGCATTTCATTTTACCCCAGAGGACAGATAAGTCAAATGAGTGGAAGGCTTAGAATTTTGTTTCAGTATAAGTATTTCCTAACAGAGTTGTCAAGCTAATTCAAAGAAGGTGAGTAAATTAGTGAACATTGATTGCTTACCAGCAAATATTGTTATTTATAGTTACTTTGTTTTCTGAGTTCTGTTGGTAGCATCTTTTGGCACCTTAATTGATGGTTATGTGCATACCTTTTTTGTTAGAGTTCTGAAGTGGTAAATGAAAAAAAAATGTTCATTCAACAAACAGCATCTAATCATTGGTTTAAACATGAATAGATTTGAGGAGACATGGACTAGTTAATTTGGACAGAACTTAATTGAAAATATTTTGCTTTTCTTAGATATGCACTTTGCCTGAGAAATGCGCTATTGATAAGATCATCGATGCAGGCCCTCAGCTCTCTGGATCACTAGATTACAATGTAGTACATAGTAAGTGGTTAGTAGAAATGGTCTTTTGTCAACATAAAAACGTGTTTTAAGGCTTCAACAGTTAATAGCAATTACTTATTAATTAGATAAAAATAGTAATATTTCCTAAATAGTAATATTTCCTTATTGTGTGAAATGCGACCATAGTCCATTGTTTTCCACTGTGGCTATAATTAGTCACATCCACTAGAAATTTATACAGATGGATCATAGAAAAATTTTTAGTTCTGTGCATATGAGGGAAGCTGAGATTTGAAAGCTATAATTCTCCTATTTTACTTTTTCACATGGCATTCAGTTGTATGAATCTTTACTACAGAAAATTAGGAATCAGGTGTTTTTTTTTAAAATGTTTAGTATTCCATCTAAAAGAAGGTGCTTTTGCTTCTATAGGTTTATATAACAAAGGATTTATTTATCTGGATGTACCAATATCCGATGACAGTTGTATAGCAGGTAAGCATATACTAATATTTTTCTATTTTTTTTAATGGCTCTGGGCACAGAATTATTACTCTATTAAGTAAGACACAAATCATTCTAGGATCTTTGATGTTACAATTTTGCAAAGAAACACTTTTTTCTCATTACTCTGTATTCCTTATTTTCGTTTTTATAGTATTTGGTGTACACACTATATTAAAGTAATAGAAATCTAAGATAAATTTCTCACAATCCTAAATTAGAATATTGTTTTTATAAATTTATGTCACATTTTAGTCCTTGTTTAGTGCATCACAGCTTTTATATATATTCAGTAATATAGACTTGTGTATTCTCCATTTCCACTTATCTGTGCCTTATATTTCATGTCACTGCCATCTTTTTTATCTTCATCTTCTCCTCCCTTTCTACTTTACCCAAGTTAAATCAATATTGAGGCCCTCGTGTATTTCATTGTACACTTACGGGGTATATCAGTTCATTAAATCATCTCCATATTGCTGGTTATTTAGATTATTTCCATTGTTTTGCTACAATAGTGATGTGGTTAACATTTTTGAACACAGGATGGAGCTCTTTTTCTATAGGTTAGATTTCTTACCAATTTGTAGGAGCACTTGTTACATTTAAGTTATATGTTACAAGTATATATTCCAGCATTCTTGTTGTGTTATCTTTTATCATACTAAGGTATTTAATATTTGTGTGATCAATTATAAAGTGTCAAAAAAATTCCAGGGAATGGCCTTACTATTAACAATTGGCTGATGATAGAGCTTCTATAAAAATACTTCCTCATATCAGTGTTGAATCTTTTTTCTCTTTTTTTGCATATTAGCCTTTTGTTTATTTTTTATTTTTTTTCTCTCTGCCTTTGATTGTTGAATCTTGACTGGTTATCATGCATTAGTGTGTACTGATCTTCATTTGTGTTAGCATGTGTTATGATTCTTTAATAACGCATTTGTATAGACATGATTTCTGTTTTAAGCTTGGGAGACAGCTAAAAAACTCAATGAAATACTAATTCTGGTTTGTATAGTGGGCGCTATAACAAATAAAATACTAGTTTTAAAATTTGAAAGATTTTGGCAAGGAATTAATTTCTGGAAGACAGAGGTGGTAGTGGCTTCCTGTCACGATTGGAAAATACGAAAGCTTTACTCTGGTCCCTACTCTCATTTGATAAACTGACTGGCTCATCTGAGATCCACCTAAAGAGATTGGTCTTTGATTGGTTCGTTTCAGTCCATTTTGATAGTTTGAATATTATATTGGCACAGGTTATCTCTAAGTTTTGAAGGAAGCATCAGAGAAGGGCTGAATGGATGGCTTCTCTATTACAGTGTCATGTTCTGCCATGGCTCACACAGTATCTGGCAAGTTTTGGTGGTACAGACAAGACCCATGGTATTATAACTGCTGTCACCATGTTACCTCTGGCTGTTCCCCAAATTGGAATAACCCATGAAAGGAAAGCAGTTTGATAACATGGAAGTCATCAAATTCAGCACAAAAGACACCTGAAGGTGACTTCAAAGGAAGCAGTCCAGCTATGTTTCAACAAAAAAACAAGTACTGTGAATGGTGGAACAAATAAATGTGGGGAGAGAAATACTTCGACGAGAATAATTATGAAAGGGTCTGTTGCTAAATAAAATCCATTTATTCCATCATCACATTTTATACTTGTACATTTTATGTCTACCCTTTCCTTAGAGCTTTTAGATTTCTGTTATGCTTAGATAGAGTTCTTCTAGGTTATCTAAACAGCTCAAAAATTCTTAAAAACCTTTGTCATATATTTTTAAAACTGTAGTTTTGGACTTACTTTCCTAGGTGATGTGAAATAAGGGCCCAACTTAAATTTTCTTCAATTGGATAACCCATAGGATTTGGATAAATGCTAGCATATTTTTTCAATAACTCATTACCACAGAATGGAAGTATAACTTTTGTCATATATTTAATTTCCCTCTATATTGGATTAATTATCATATCCTTTATTCACTTACTTGTTTTTATTCTTGGACCATATTATTTTCATTACAGTGACTTACAGTAACTTTTAATATTAGTTATAGCCAGGCCTTCATTGTGTCTTTTCTTTATAACTTGCTTGGCTATTCCTAGGTGCTTTTAAAAAAATATTTATTTTTATTAATATTTTTTGAATAGGCAATAATTATGATATAAAATTCTAAATTTAGAAAAGAATATAAAAACATCTGCTTCCCAACCCATTCAGAAGCCACTGTTAAGTTTTTATATATTCCTCCAAAAGTATACTAAGCACATAGCATATATGTATATATCTTTTTGTGTGTGTGGTTTTATTTTTATACAGATTATGTATTCTAGCTCATACTTTTTTTAAAAAGCAATATATACTGGAGACTATTCTATATCTTATCATATAGAACTCCTTCATTCTTTTAACCTAGATGTATATTTCTAACCTCCCAGTGCTGTGGTTTCCTCATCTTTAAAATAGGGGTATAGTATTGAACAATCCATGAGGTTAAGAGGATTGAATGAAATTGTATATGTAAAGTCCCTGGCAGTTGTCTGGCACTTAGTAAGTGTTCAGTAAATATTTGTTATTACTAATTGTTACACAACTGGGAGTGTAGTAAAAGAATTAATTATATCAAATATGAGAATTCTAAAATATTTCTATAAAGAAACCTTAGATCCTTAAAAGTATTTGGATGACTGGAACCATGGGTAGCACTAATTTAGAAGATGATGTGTTCCAGATCTGAAGTGAACAACCCCTCCTGAAATGTACATTGTGGTTCTTCACGGTGTCTTCATTTGGCCCCTGGGATTTTGTCAGATTTTTCTCTGTTGAGAATAATTTAGATGGTGTTAGGGTCAAGGGACACAGGGAGACCCAAATTTTGCTATGGTCTAAGCCAGCCTTGGGCAAACTACGGCCCGCGGGCCGGATCCAGCTGTTCTATCCGGTTCTCTTGCTCTCCCCTCTGCTCCTTTACTTTGAATTTATATTAGTTCACACAAACACTCCATCCATGCTTTTGTTCCGGCCCTCCGGTCCAGTTTAAGAACCCATTGTGGCCCTCGAGTCAAAAAGTTTGCCCACCCCTGGTCTAAGCACTTCTGTTTTCTCAGAATTTTTTCAAGGGAAATGTACCCACGGGGTAAAGGGAAACATAGTGCCTCTGTTATCGCCTGGGCAGAGCGCTCTACTAAATGGATTAGAGCATATGGACCAAAGAGAGGGAAGTAGTGAGTGTGGAGAGCCGGGGTTGGGCAGTGTCTTGTGCTGTGGAAGGCTTGACCTTCTTCCCACTGAGGAGAGAGCCCCAAAGAGCAAATTACACCAGTGATGGCTGGTAAAAGGTGGGTGGCAGTCACACGGATGTGTTTATCCCTGTTCTCTGGATGGAGTGGGCATGATGGGAGAAAGGCAGAGAGCCAATATTTTCCATCCATCTGTTTTTTGGGTAACCTAGTCAGTCAGTCCTTTGGTTTTCTGCCTGAGCCCAGTCCCCTCTGCTGCCTTCCCATTCTGAAGCAGCCCCAGTCCCCTGACCTTGCTACCAAGCCCGTGACCTCCAGCACTTCCTCTGCCTCTAGTGCTGAGAGGTCCATAGGGATTAATTACTGTCTGTAGGATTTATGCTCTACCATCAGTCTTCTCTGTGTAGACAGGGTTGTACATGACCTTAACTTTAGGAGTCTTGTTATTGAGTGGGTGAAGTAAATCAAAAGCTGAATTTAGTCTTTTTAAGTGAGAGGTTTCTCTTTTTGAATAGCTATTTGAATTACACATTCTTGTTTATAAAATTATATTAACTGAAAAATCTATTTTTGTTTATTTTAGTTCCTCCTCTTGAAGGTTTTGTAATGAATCGAGTGCAAGGTGATTATTTTGAAACTCTGCTCTATAAGATATTTGTTTCAATAGATGAGCATACTAATGTTGCAGAGGTGAGTGTACCAACGTCTTGTGAAAGAATTTAACCTCAAGATTATAAGTTAAGTTTGTGTAAAGTAGGTAAAATTTAATGATATGGTTAAAATGTTTTAAAAACTTGTTCATGAGTAGATCATGGACTGTTAATATGCTTAAGTCACTATTCTTAAGTTACTTTCTGCATATATAAAATTTGGTAAGTAACTTTTTATAGGACTTGACAGTCTTGCTCCGGGTAACAACATGAGAGAGGGACCACATATTTGACAGTGGCTGCATAAGATTATAATGGAGCTGAGAAATTTTTCATGGCCTAGTGGCGTGGCAGCCTTCCTGAAGTCATACATAGCACAGTGAACTGTTTTGTGCTGGTTTCCGTCTGTGGATAGTAATGCTGTCAGCTAGACCTGTGCACTTTCCATAGACTTTCCCCTTTCTAAACCAGTGTTACCGCTGGACCTACCCTGGTGGTTCTTATTACAATTTTGCAAAATGCCTTTCAGCAATATCCAATAGGAAACTTTGAAGAAACAAATTTATTACTTTTAGTTACTGGAATGTACAAGGCACCTGTTGGTTGGTGGGATGGGGGGGGAGGGTGGGAAGAAAAAACAAGTAGCCCAAATGATCAAGAAATTAAGATCTAAAACACAGGAGGCTGGAGGGGTGGGCAGGTAGGAGGTGGCGCAGCTCTTTATCCAGTCCAGTGCCTGGCAATGTGTTTATTCCAGTTAGCCTTCCTTGGAATGTACGCCTCTGCAATCAAAGCTTAAACCAGGCACTTAATTACAAAAAGAAAAGCCAACTGTAGGGCGTAAACTACAATTACTCACATGTTTGTGTGATGCTGGTGTGAACAAGCCCACTGTACTGCCAGCAGTGTAAAGTACAGCGCACACAATGACAGTAGGAGGCTGTAGCATCTAGGTTGGTGTACGTATACTCTGTGATGTTTGCACAAAGACAGAAGTATCTAATGTCGAATTTCTCAGAATGTACCCCTGTCTTTAAGTATCGCATGACTGTATAATAAAAGGATTGTAGACTATTCTTGCTCTTGGAGTTTTCTTATTTTAAATGAGATAAAATTAAAGAGGAAGGTATCTTAAATTGTTAAGGTCATTACCTGAATTCATATTACTCTAAACATTTTAGAGATAGGGAAAGAAGAAAGTTCTGATTTCAAAATTTATTCAGTCTTCCAGCTGTTCATAATTTAAAATGTTGCTGATTATAGTTAAAGTGTCTACTACAACCATGTAATATGCTGGTAATTCTAACAATGTAAAACTATTTTTTTATTTTCCAGCTTGCAAATGTCCTTGAGATAGACTTATCCCTGGTGAAGGTATGTAATTTTTATACTCTTTTTTACTTACAGTGTAAATACTGAATGGATTTTATCATATACTAGAGGCCCGGTGCACGAAATTCGTGCATGGGGGTGTGTGTCCCTCAGCCCAGCCTACATCCTCTCCAATCTGGGACCTCTTGAGGGATGTCGAACTGCCCGTTTGGGCCCGATCCCAATTGGGCAGTCGGACATCCCTCACAATCCAGGACTGCTGGCTCCCAACTGCTCACCTGCCTGCCTTCCTGATTGCCCCTAACTGCTTCTGCCTGCCAGCCTGATCACCCCCTAACCACTCCCCTGCCAGCCTGATTGCCTCTAACTGCCCTCCTCTGCAGGCCTGGGTCCCCCCAACTGCCCTTCCCTGCAGGCCCGGTCGCCCCCAACTTCCCTCCTCTGCCAGCTTGGTCACTCCTAACTGCCCTCCCCTGCAGGCTTGATCGCCCCCAACTGCCCTCCCTTGCAGGCCTGGTCCCTCCCAACTGCCCTCCCCTGCTGGCCTGATCGTCCACAATGGCCCTCCCTTGCAGGCCTGGTCCCTCCTAACTGCCCTCCCTTGCTGGCCATCTTGTGGCGGCCATCTTGTGTCCACATGGGGGCAGCCATCTTGTGTGTTGGAGTGACGGTCAATTTGCATATCACTCTTTTATTAGATAGGATAGAGGCCTGGTGCACGGGTGGGGGCCGGCTGGTTTGCCCTGAAGGGTGTCCCGGATCAGGGTGGGGGTTCCCTTGGGGCATGGGGCGGCCTGGGCGAAGGGCCTGTGGTGGTTTGCAGGCTGGCCACGCCCCCCAGCAACCCAAGCGGAGGCCCTGGTATCTGGGATTTATTTATCTTCTATAATTGAAAGTTTGTAGCCTTGAGCGGAGGCTAGGGCTGGCCAGCGCTGCAGAAAGCTTGGCTTCCTCCATTGCCGGGGGCAACTCAAGCCTCTTGCTTTCTCCAGCTCCGTGGTTGCCACCATTTTTGTTGGGATTTATTTATCTTCTATAATTGAAACTTTGTAGCCTTGAGCGGAGGCCAGGGCAGGCCAGGGCTGTGGGAAGCTTGGTTTCCTCCATCACTGGGGGCATCTCAAGCCTCCTGCTTGCTCTGTGGCCACAGCCATCTTGGTTGGGTTAATTTGCATACCCGCTCCTGATTTGCTGGTGGGCGTGGCTTGTGGGCGTAGCAGGGGTATGGTCAATTTGCATGTTTCTCTTTTATTAGTGTAGACTAGAGGCCCAGTGCATGAATTCGTGCATGGGTGGGGTCCCTCAGCCTGGCCAGCGATTGGGGCCGATCAGGGCCGGGGGAAGGACTGGTGGGGGAGGGGAGAAGGACCGGCCGGGGGGGAAGGACCGCAGGAGGTTGCCTGTGGGAGCGCACTGACCACCGGGGGGCAACTCCTGCATTGAGCGTCTGCCCCCTAGTGGTCAATGCACATCATAGCGACTGGTCATTCAGTCGTAACGGTCACTTAGGCTTTTATATATATAGACAGATTTTTGTCTTGATAAGCTACCAAGAAACAGAGGCAGTGAGATTCTCTTTAGCTGTCAGAGGACGTGTGCAAAGGATGTGCCCACAGATAGAAAAGAGCGAGATAAGGACCCCCATGGAGTGAAAGGGAGGGCGCACCCACACTCTGTGCTGAGCAGGAAGCAGGCTGGTCGGTGTCTTGTGATGAGATAATTAAAGCAACATCTCTGATACTGGGGATAGATCTATGGAGGGCCTGCCCAGAAAATTGGATGCCTTCCCTGTCTGACACATGTGAAGTCAAGGGGACAAACAGGCCTACTGAAAATTGTTTTTTTCTACTTATGGGGTGAAAACGTTTGAGGATCACTATAGGTATAGTCTGTGATACTATTTTGTCTACAAAGGTTCTGATGTCTGGTTTATTTTAAATGCTCATTTCCTATTTATTTCTTTCAGAATGCTGTTTCAATGTATTGCCGATTGGGCTTTGCCCATAAGAAGGGACAAGTAATAAATTTGGATCAGCTTCATTCATCGTGGAGAAATGTTCCATCTATAAACAGATTAAAGTAACTCATTTATTTAGTATGAGATATTAGAATTTTCTTTTGGAAAAAAACATATTCTTACATACTAAAATTTTACTTATTCACTGTCATTTGAGGTGAAACCTATATATTAGTGGTCTTTTAAAAAAATCTTGTGTGTGTGTGATGAATCGTTTTTAGAATCTGAAGAAAATTAAGAATCTCCCCAGAAAAAAGCATATACAATATTTCACATATAATTTTAATGGCTTCTCGAATTCCCTGAAGCCTGTCCGTGGGTCTTGGTTCAGAACCCTGTTCTATGAGGCACAGCATTTTGGGGCTACATCTCAATTTCAGGCTTGAAAATGTCTGGATTTAGATGGGTGTTTATAATTTAAGTACTGACTTCATTAGTTACTTTTATATAATCCTATGATTTTTAAAAAGTGAATAATTTCTTCATCAATAGGAGTACTTTAGATCCGCAGAGGATGCTCTTGTCCTGGGATGGCGGGGAAAGCAGGAGTCCTGTACAGGAAGCGTCTTCGGCTACTGACACTGATACAAACAGTCAGGAGGATCCAGGTCAGCAGTCCCTCAGTTTAATTTGGAATCTCTCTACAGATACGGCGTGTGTCAGCATATACACCCACAGAGTGGACTCTACACTTATTTTATAGTTTTGTTCTAGATTTCACTCATTCAAGATGCAGTCTTTGAGTACTTACCAATATGTTGGGCACTGGTCTAGGTCTTAAGGGTATAAAATTGACAAAAATATGGTGCCTTCCTTCTAAGAATTAAGTCTAGGGAGAGAGAAGGCAGTGCAAGCACAGAAATCACAATGTGAGAAGTGTTGCAGTGCTTGTGGGAGCCAAGAAGAGCCCTCTTACTGCCTAGAGAGGTTCTGGAAGCCTCAGGGAGAAGATGGTACTTGGACTAAGAATGAAAAAGAGTTAGCTAGCTGGTGAGTGAGGGAAGGCCATCACACGGGCTTCCACAAAGGGAGGCAGAGCATAGGGGATGAGTGAGGAGGCCGCCCCTGGTTTTATGTCCAGGGGGAGGGGAGCACAGCATGGGCTCCCAATTCTCCCCCAAGTGATTGGTCTGAAGAGGTTAGGCTAGTTGGTCTTACTCACCTGGCAGTTACCAAGTCTGGGTTCATTATTGCTTTTCAAGAAATTGACTACAAAAGTGAGTGCCTTTAAAATACGTGGGTTTTTTTGTTTTGTTTATTTTTTGGTTGTTTATGTTGGAGATAGTACCGCGACCTCTTAGGTTGACAATATTGCTTATACTTAATTATGTGCTCTCTGATTATTAAATAAAGGTAAAATGAAATACATTCTCATTCCAAATGATAAGCAAAGTATACTTTTCATTTACTTAATCTTAAATTATGATTTATTTTTTCCCCAGCCGACACAGCCAGTGTAAGCAGTTTAAGTTTGTCTACAGGATATACAAAGCGTATTGCATTTCTGTTTGACTCAACTCTCACTGCCTTTTTAATGATGGGAAATCTTTCACCAGTAAGTCAAATTCTTGTTCAACTTAAAAATGTTTCAAGTAAAGATTAGATATAAAATAATTCAATGCTCTGTCTTTTTTATAAGTACTAGATGTATTCTTGAAAACATAACTGCCTTTGTTTTATATTCCTTAGAGGAGTATAGTAACTTTTTAGTGATGGTTACTTTTGTAATTAGAAGAATCAGACTCTCACCTCACCCACCCCTAAGTTTAAATATATTGGAAAGCATAATTTATATAATAATAAAAGTGTAATATGCTAATTAGACCGGACGACCTTCTGGACGAAGCCTGGGATGCGAGGGAAGCCCAGGTTCCAGGTGCCTGCCGGTGGCCAGAGGGAAGCCTGGGTCCCAAGTGCCTGCCGGTGGCCAGAGGGAAGCCCGGGTCCTGGATTCCAGAGGGAAGCCCGGGTCCTGAATTCCAGAGGGAAGCCTGGGTCCCAAGTGCCTGCCGGTGGCCAGAGGGAAGCCCGGGTCCTGGATTCCAGAGGGAAGCTGGTGCCAGCAGCGGGGAAAGGAAGGCCTACTCTTGCATGAATTTCGTGCATCAGGCCTCTAGTATAAATATAAGATGCTATGCACAGCATAAAATGGGAAAACTAGAACTTGAGTGACTTGTATAAGGCACTGAAATACATTTTAGTGTTTTTGTTTTTGCTTTAATTGCAGAACTTGAAAAGCCATGCAGTCACCATGTTCGAAGTTGGCAAACTCTCAGATGAGTCTCTGGACAGCTTTCTTGTAGAACTGGAAAAGGTGAGTCTGGATTGCTGACTGTGGGCTCTCAGGCATTTGGAACATTTTTTTGCTTGTTACTGATTTATGTAGATTTTTGGTATATTCTTGCTTGTTCCTACCTCATTTCCCACCTGAACACTGTGGTAGTCACTGAGATTTAATATAATTGAGTAGATGAATAAATTTTGTGATTTTAAAAATGATTTGTCTATCTCATCTAACAGCATAATTTGATATAGAGAAGAAATAGGGTATAGAAATCTTAGTCTAGTGTAGTTTTTTAAGTTGCATTTTTCTAAAACAGCCTTTATGTATGTGTGTATGTATGTATGTGTGTATGTGGGACTTTCTAAAATCTCCTCTTAAACAGTTTCATTTGAAGTTTTTTTTCCACCTATCTTAAATTTGGAACAATGTTTCTGGGAATCATGCCATACAGGGTGGGGCAAAAGTAGGTTTACAGTTGTTCGTGTGGCAAATAATACAGTCCTATATAATAAAAGCCTAATATGCTAAGTGTGCAGTCATCCCGCCGTCCGTTCAGCCAATCAAAGTGTAATATGCTAATGATATGCTAAGGCCACTCAACCGCTTGCTATGATGTGCACTGACCACCAGGTGGCAGATGCTCTGACTGATAGGTTAGCTTGCTCCTGGGGTCCGGCCAATCGGGACTGAGTGAGATGGGCTGGACACGCCCTGGAGCCCTCCTGTGATCCCTCCCCAACTGGCCAACCTCCTGTGTCCCTCCATGGCACCGATCGTGCACTGGTGCGTTCCCTTGACCTGACCTGCACCCTCTCGCAATCTGGGACCCCTTGGGGGATGTTGGAGAGCCGGTTTCTGCCCGACGGTGGAATGACCAGTTGCTATGACACTCACTGACCACCAGGGGTCAGACGCTCAGTGCAGGAGCTGCCCCCTGGTGGTCAGTGCGCTCCCACAGGAGGAGCGCCACTCAGCCAGAAGCCGGGCTCATGGCTGGCGAGTACAGTGGCGGTGGCAGGCGCCTCTCCCGCCTCCACGGCTGTTGGACATCCCCCAAGGGCTCCCAGACTGTGAGAGGGCGCAGGTGAGGCTGAGGGAACCCCCCAACCCCCAAGTGCACGAATTTTGTGCACTGGGCTTCTAGTAATTAATAAATAAGAATATAAGAATAAACTCTGGAGGAGGAACCAAGATGGCGGCATAGGTAAATACCTGAACTTGCTGCCTCGCACAACCATTTCAAAACTACAACTAAAAGACAAAATGAATATCATCCAGAACCACAGGAAGGCTGGCTGAGTGGAATTTATACAACTAGAAGGAAAGAGAAAAAGCACACTGAGACTGGGAGGAGGTGCGGAAGTAAAGTGCAGAGGTACGGAGGCGCGTGCTGACGGGCTGGCAACTGGATATACTGTTGTCTTTTTCAATCAGGAGGGAAATACAAGCTCCTGACTGCTCTGAACTCCAGTTCCGGGTGAGACTCTGGGGACCCAGACTCATACAGGGAGAAACTGGACTGTCTGGCATCGGGCCAGAACATGAGGACAGCTTTCTCTCAGAGGTGCTTGCAGCTATCATTGTTCCTGCATGGTGTCGCCGGACACAGAGACCCAGGGACCACTTTGGGGCAGGGCTGATGGTCAGCCATTGCTATTTGCTCCACCCTGATGATTCCCTGAGACCCCCGCCCCATCCAATTTACAACCCCACCCAAGCTGTGCACAGAGGCTTTTGCATATGAATGGCCTGACCTTTTGCAAACTAAAACCTAACACACTGCAGCTGGGTCAGAGAACCCCACAGCCTCCAAAAGAAGGCCCAAAGCTGGACAGCAGCTTGCATTGCTTCTCAGCTGGGCCTCATCTGGGCACCTCCAAACCCCAAATAAAGAGGAGGAATCTGCAGATCTATCTATAGCTCCTGCTGGGTGGCCTCAGGCAGTGGCTGACTTTGCACCTCCTTGGAGATCCAAGAGCCAGTGTTCCCAGTGGTCAGAGTGAGACCATTTAGATTACAACTCTTCACATCCATAAGAGACGCACTCAGGGGGCAGACTCAGTGAGTGCCAAAGCCCCACGGAAGCAAGTCTTGCCCATAAGGGTGTCTCCAGCACAGAAGTTCTCCCATCGTAGACACAACTGATCCTCACAGCCAATTGGCCTGGAGGTTAATTCCTCCCAGTGATACCAACAGCAATCAAGGCTTAACTACAGTAAGACTGTGCACACAGCCTACAAAGGGGTGCGCCAAGAGTGTCCACCTCAAGTAATTAGGGAGGCTGAGCCACTGGGCCCTGTAGGACACCTAGCACACAAAGCCACTCTATCAACACAGGGAAGCAGCCAAAATGCGTAGACAAAGAAACAGGTCACAAATGAAAGAAATGGAGGAAAGCAAACGACTGGATATAGAGTTCAAAACCACGGTTATAAGTTTACTCAAGAATCTTCCAGAAACCTCCAAGAAATTTAGTGAGACCCTCAAGGATATGAAAAAGGACCAACTAGAAATTAAGCATACACTGACTGAAATAAAGAATAATATACAAAGATCCAACAGCAGACTGGAGGGCCCCAAGAATCAAGTAAAGGATTTGAAATATGAAGAAGCAAAAAACACCCAACCAGAAAAACAAAAAGAAAAAAGAATCCAAAAATATGAAGATAGTGTAAGGAGCCTCTGGGACAACTTCAAGTGTACCAACATCTGAATTATGGGGGTGCCAGAAGAAGAGAGAGAGCAAGATATTGAAAACCTATTTGAAGAAATGACAGAAAACTTCCCCTACCTGGTAAAAGAAATAGACTTACAAGTCCAGGAAGCGCCCAGAACCCCAAACAAAAGGAATCCAAAGAGAACCACACCAAGACACATCATAATTAAAATGCCAAGGGCAAAAGACAAAGAGAGAATGTTAAAAGCAGCAAGAGAAACGGTTAGTTACCTACAAGGGAGCACCCATACGACTGTCAGCTGATTTCTCAACAGAAACTATGGAGGCCAGAAGGGAGTGGCAAGAAATATTCAAAGTGATAAATAGCAAGAACCTACAACCAAGATTACTCTACCCAGCAAAGCTATCATTCAGAATTGAAGGTCAGATAAAGAGCTTTACAGATAAGAAAAAGCTAAAGGAGTTCATCACCACCAAACCAGTATTATATGAAATGCTGAAAGGTATTCTTTAAGAAGAGGAAGAAGAAGAAAAAGATAAAGGTAAAAATTATGAACAACAAATACATATCTATCAACCAGTGACTCTAAAGATCAAGTGAATAAAAAATCTGATGAACAAAATAAACTGGTGAATATAATAGAATCAGGGGCCTAGAAAGGGAGTGGACTGACAATTCTCGGGGGGAAGAGGGTGTGGGGGGGTGCAGGAAGAGACTGGACAAAAATTGTACACCTATGGATGAGGATAGTGTGGGGGGAGGTAAGGGCAGAGGGAGGGGTGGGAACTGGGTAGAAGGGAGCTATGGGGGGAGAAAAGAGGAACAACTGTAATCTAAACAATAAAGATTTATTAAAAAAAAAGAATAAACTCTGTGTTTCGTGTACTCACAACTGTAAACCTACTTTAGCCCCACCCTGTATTTGCTCTTAACCACCTTTTTTTCCTATGAGGACAGCACTGGTTTCCCTGAGCTCTAAATTTTGATTGCCCTTCTGTTTTCATGCCCTGGATATTTTATTCTGTCCTCTGCTCTTAATGCAAAAAGTTTGTGTACCTAATCTGTTTCCTGACTAGTAATTGTGGTACCTTTTGTGCTTTAATAATGAACGCTGTGTATTAAATGGGCTGTTTAGAGAATTTTTGATGAACATGCATTGAAGTGTAAGCCCAGTCAAGGCAAGGGCTTTGTTCAGCACTCTGTTCTCACATCGTAGACAGGTCATAGCATATAGCACATAAAAGGGACTCAGTAAATCCTTGTTGGATGAATTTAAGTTGTATTTTCAGCAATAATGAACAGCTATGTTGAGTCACATATCTATTGTCCCTTGTAACGAGTGATAACAAAATTGTAAGAAGGTGATGAGAATTAGAGGCACAGTTGGTGACTGTGGATTGGAGTACTTTACTGGATGAAGCCAAATGTATATCTTAGAGCAGTGGTTGGCAAACTCATTAGTCAGCAGAGCCAAATATCAACAGTACAACGATTGAAATTTCTTTTGAGAGCCAAATTTTTTAAACTTCTTCTAACGCCACTTCTTCAAAATAGACTCGCCCAGGCCGTGGTATTTTGTGGAAGAGCCACACTCAAGGGGCCAAAGAGCCACATGTGGCTCGCGAGCCTCAGCTTGCTGACCACGGTCTTAGAGGTTTTCAAGTACCCTGTTTGAATCATACAGGAGACATACAATTTATATAATGCTATGATTTAGCATTATTAGCTTGCTAAAATTGTTAGTTTTACTTGTTGGGGTAATTCTGTTCTCTTGAAAGATGTGGTCAAATGGAAAATCAGTAGAGATTGAGGTTAATATTTGTTTCAGTAGTGTCTGGGAAATTTTTTTATTTAATAATTTTTAATAATGTCTTAATATCTCTATTATATAGTTACTAGAGACCTGGTGCACAAAATTCATGCACTTGGGGGGGGGGCGTCCCTCAGCCTGACCTGCACCTTCTCTCAGTCTGGAAGTCCTCGGGGGATGTCCGACTGCTGCGGAGGCGGGAGAGGCTCCTGCCATCACCGCTGCGCTTGCCAGCTGTGAGCCCGGCTCAGGGCTTCTGGCTGAGTGGCGCTCCCTCTGTGGGAGCACACTGACCATCAGGGGGCAGCTCCTGCATTGAGCATCTGCCTCCTGGTGGTCAGTGCGTGTCATAGTGACGCATCGTTCTGCTGTTTGTTCGATTTGCATATTAGCCTTTTATTATATAGGATATGTTAGAACGAATAGCATAAGAATGATATTTGTTGGAAATTTTATTTTCTCTTGGTTTAGGTTCAGAGCACTGGTGAAGGAGAAGCACAGAGATATTTTGACCATGCACTTACTCTGAGAAACACGATACTATTTCTTCGTCACAATAAAGATCTGGTTGCACAAACTGCACAGCCAGACCAGCCCAATTATGGTATGAATCATATACTTGATTTTGAAGACATGATCCTATGGAAGTTCTTTCTAAGAAATTAAATCAGTCATGCCCACTTATTTAATCATCATTTACTTAATACATTTTTATAAGTATATTGAACTTATAGCTAGAGGCTTGTCATGTGAATTTCTTTGCTTGTCAACTGTTTCTTATCTTATTTTACTATTTCTCCTCTCTTACGTGCCACTGACAGTTGTAGTATTTAAATCTGATTGAGTGCCTACAAACAGGGTTGGAGTGTCGATTGTTTAAGTAGCTGGGTGGAATTTGGAACAGGCATTGGTTCTGAGGGGTGAACAGATGCAAAATTGAGGTAAATGTATTAGGAAGCATAAAATTTCAAGAATGAAAGATTCCATTGCATTAAAAACAGTAAATAGGAGTTTCTTATTCAAATGCTGCTGGAATGTTTATTTACTAAAGTACTTTACTTTAAAAAATAGACGGGGAACAGATAACCTCTTTTTAAAGAGTAAAAGTAGTAGCAATTTTTATCAATTGGTGAACTTCCCACGGCTGTGGCCTTAGGGTGCACTCTCAGTTTTGTGATAGGTGGGGAGTGCTCCCCAACCAGAGTTGAACTAATTGTATCAGAATTTCAGATTCTGATTCAGTAGGTTCTGCGTTGTGGAATGGCACCCAGGAATGTGTGTTTTTTAAAAGGTGGAATGGCTTGAGCACCAATGTAAGAGCATTTGGCTCAAGTCCTTGGACATTCACAAGAGTTGCATCTTGGGACTTGGAGAATTCTTAGCACCACTGGAACATTTAATTTCACTCATTCTTTCGAATCAGTAACCTTTTTTGGTCTTTTATGACATTCCTATTTTTTGAGAAAATAATCCTTTTTTTTTTTTTAAAGATAGAATATTAAAAGTGCCAAATGCCCTAAGGGACCACTACGAAGACACTTTTAAGATTTAAAGCTAATAGTCTTTATTCCTGATCCAAAGATAACTGTCTACTGGTGTTTCTTTAGGCTACCTTTTACTTTTTAAAAAGTGCTTGCTTTGCCATTCTTCCTCTCCATCCCCAGCCACCCTGGAGCAATGGCACGTTGAAAACCTGAGTGCCACAGGAAAGCTGTGACCTTCCCTCCCCCAATTCCCAATCTCTACAAAGAGCATCTCAGCCAAGTTCTGAATTTAGTTTAGGAACAGGAGTTCCGCACTTAGAAATATGTGCCTAGACTGCTGGTCCATAAAGGTAGGTAATCAGTATTCTGTCTTGGACATTTTTGTTTCATATTGTCAGTCTTTCATTCTCTGTGTGTGCTTGGTCATAATTCAGGTTTTCCTCTGGATCTCTTACGCTGTGAAAGCCTTCTTGGTTTGGACCCTGCAACTTGCAGCAGAGTTCTAAACAAAAATTACACACTACTTGTTTCCATGGCTCCTCTCACCAATGAGATTCGGCCTATCAGCAGCTGCACCCCTCAGGTAAAGACCCACTTGGCAGAAGGCTGGTCCTGTCACTTCATTTGTACTTGTGGTGACTTGAAGAAGAGGTTTAATAGTCTTCCTTGGGTTAATTCTCAATTTGCAGATACCAGATTCAAACTGCTGACTCAGAAAGCAATTTTGTATTTTATGCTGTTGTAAGATGTTATGTTCAATTTGTGAGGTATAATCAGTACATTTTATTTATGTATCATCTGGTGACTTGCGACAGCAGATTAACGTTTTCTTCTTGAATGCAGTCTTTTAGAGAGAATATTTTTGGATGCTCTGAGAGGGGAGTCTGGATTGCCTTGAGGAATAAGATAAATTTAAATAGGAAAAATGAAATGCTTTAGAAATGGGGTTATGATACTGAATAAATGGAAGAGAAACAATTGTACTGGAAAGGAAGTAGAACTTTGGTTATCTTAAAATTTACTTGTGACTTCCAGCTTTTACTTTTCAAAAATAAATCAGTTCTGTGGATTTGTATACTTAGCAAGGGCATTGTGGTCTGTACCATTTTCAAGAGTGGGGATTGTGTTACTCTTTCTCTGTGTTCCATCCTGCCTGGTTTGCTAGCTGTGCAGGGTTTAATGGTGTAGAGAAGAAAGGAAGGGATTCTTTTACAGGGGTGATTTTGTTGCCTGTGCTGATCTAGCTGCCCCAGTGAGCACACCCTCCCCCCACATTTGTCCTCTATTTAACTGGAGTGGTTATAGGTTTGCATTCACCAACCTTTTTTTTTTATAATTCTTTGTGTGCTACCTCCAGTACCACTCCACTCCACACTCCTCCCTATTCTTTAATGCAACCTCTAGACATAATAGTTCATGAACTGTAAATGAATGGAAAGACAGTCCCTTTTGAGAGAAATTGCATGTAATTGATTAATAATAACAAAACATCTTATCTAATAAAAAAGAAACATGCAAATTAACCATCACTCTGCTACATCCACAGCCAATCAGAGTGAGTATGCAAATGAACCCAACAAAGATGGGGGTTAATTTGCATATGCAGGCGTGGAGTGGCCGGGAGGGGCGGGCTGTCTGCTATGAGGGGAAGTGGTGCTGCGGAGGGAGCTACAGGAGCCGTGCTCCGGTCAGAAGTGAGGACTTGCCGGCTCTAGGGCGGCTGGGAGTGAAGCCAGGGGAGGAAAGGCGCCTATTCTTGCACGAATATAGTGCAGTGGGCCTCTAGCTTTTATATAAAGCTTACTGTATACCAGGTGCTATTTTAAACTTTTTAAACAATGCTACAATATCCCTATGAGGTAGATGTTTTATTGCTACCTTAAAAAAGAGCAAAATGAGAGAATAGAGAGCATTAAGTAATGTTAGAGGTGATACGGCTGAGGGGATGAAGCCCAGATTCAGACCGTGGTGGTCCTTCAAAGTCCATCCTCTAACTGCAGTGATAAGATGTGCTTTCTCAGTTCCAGCACAAAAGTGAAACTATTTGAACAGAGTATTTAAAAGTGGTTTTCATAGGGATAATAGCAATGAACATTTATGTGAGGAGTTAGCTTTTAATATGACTATGCTTGGTCACTTGGGAAATTTGGCTTTTTTAGCTAAGTATTACAGCTTTACCTTACCTGCTTTATTATTACAGCATATTGGACCAGCTATCCCAGAAGTTAGTTCTGTCTGGTTTAAACTGTACATTTACCATGTCACTGGGCAGGGACCACCATCTCTTTTGCTGTCCAAAGGTACAAGACTTCGAAAACTGCCAGATATTTTCCAGGTATGTTGTGTGAGATTTGTTGGTTTTAATTATTTGGGGGGAAGATAATAATAATGTCCTAATATTTCTATTATATAGTTATATATTAGAATAGTTATATATTAGAAATTAGTAAGTGGCATTATAGATAACTTTAATTTTTTGTCCATATTTCTAAGCGCCATTTTATCTTACTCATTTCTTTCCCATAGGGTTATGATCGATTACTAATAACATCTTGGGGTCATGATCCTGGGGTAGTTCCTACATCAAACGTGCTCACAATGTTGAATGATGCTTTAACACATTCGGCGGTTTTGATTCAGGTACAGTTACTTTATTTGAATCAATCCATTTTGGGTGTTTCTTTTAAAGATTGGAATTTGTCTGTCTTTCTGCTGAATTGCAATCAGATATCAGTAATTTGAAATTTGTGAAGCTGAAACACAAAGAATCAGATCTGGGTTTCAGTCCTGGCCTTTGGCTGGCAGTGCAACATGGACTTTGAAGTTAGACTCAGCTTTGAATTCTAGCCTCACCTTTTGTTACCCTTGTGGCTGTATTTTTTTTCTTTTAGGAATAGCTTTATTAAGATATAACTCATATAGCATACAATTCAACAATTTATATTGTACAGTTCATTGGTTTTTTTTCAATATACATTAGTTCTCCTTTTGCGTGGTTCCACTTTCTGTGGTTTCAGTTACCCAGGGTCTACCATGGTCTGAAAATATTAAATGGGAAATTCCAGAAATAAATAATTCATAGATTTAAATTATATGCCATTCTGAGTAGTGTGATGAAGTCTCGAGTTGTCCTGCTCCATCCCTCATGGGGAGTGCATCATCTCTTTGTCCAGCATATCCACACTTGTGTATACTCCCTGCCTACAGCCACTTAGTAGCTGACTTGGTTATCAGCGAGAGGGGGAGAGAGAACATTCACATAAGTTTTATTACAATATATTATTGTAATCTATTTTATTACTAGTTATTGTTAGTCTCTTACTGGGCCTAATTTTTAAACTAAACTTTATCGTAGGTATGTATGTATAAATAGGAAAAAAACATAATATATGTAGAGTTCAGTACCATCCTTGGTTTCAGGTATCCACTAGTGGTCTTGGAATGTATCCCCCATGGATAAGGCAGACTACTGTAGTTACACATATCTGCAGCCATCACCATAATTTTATTTTATTAATAATTTCTATTGATTTTTAGAGAGGAAGGGAGAGGGAGAGAGAAATATTGATCAGCTGCCCCTGCACACCCCCTGGGGATCAAGCCCAAAACCCTGGCATGTGCCCTGACCAGGAATCGAATGGGCGACCTCTCTGTTCATGGGACAACACTCAACCCATTGAGCCACACTAGCCAAGGCCACCATATTCAGTTTTAGACCATTTTCATCATCTCAAAAAATCTTCACCTTTAGTTCTCAACTCCCCTATTCTCCCAGCCCCCACACCCTAAACAATACTAATCTATTTCCTCCCTCTAGACCCTATTCCTGGCATTTCATATACATGAAATTATATAATATGTGGTCTTTAGGGACCAACACTTGATCTCATTCAGTCTCCACTTGGCTGATGCCTGAGTTACCTGTTAAATTACCCTCCTTTTTAAAATTTAGCCCATGCACTCAATTTGAGACACATTACCTTATAGATTCATATATACTTAAGATTATCTTTGCTTGCTGGAGAAAAATAGAAAATCGTTTAAAGCACTTTGATGGAATATACCACCATGTGGCACAGTCTTATTTAGTGCTTTAATATCTATTGTTGGAAATGTCGTTTTCTCATATACCTTTCAACTTGTGTTTCTTCACGTTTAGGGACATGGCTTCCACGGGACAGGAGAAACTGTCCACATACCATTTCCATTTGATGAGACAGAACTACAAGGAGGTACCTCACTTCTGATTTGTATCTATTTGATTTCTTTATCATTAATCTTTGTCACCAGTTTGGTGGAAAACATAGCAGGAAGTGAATGCTTAAAATTATGAAGTTCTAGGGTGTTACCATTTTGTTTTAAAGAGTATTGGCCAAAGGTAGTTTTCTGTTGTATGCCTTTTCCCACAAAGAATCGATAGTGTAAGACCCACTTAGGACCTTTTGAGGAATACGAGTCTGTCTTGGAGATGAAGAGAATAAATAGGCATCTGCCCAGAGGGAAGACTAGGTTTTCTGTATGTTTAGTCTTTCAGTTTCTTTTTATTGCTTATTATTTGAAGCAGGTCACAGGGAAGATTTTATGCTTTGAAAGATGTTTAGAAAGTTGGTCACCCCCAATGTTACACACTGGTTTTCTCTGAGGGGCTTTTTTAGGTACTGTAGAAATAGGTCCTAATAAATGTTTGTCTCCTGCTTCACAGTTTACAGAGCACTTGCATGTATTTCTTGTCTCAACATTTTTATTATAATAGGTGTGGGGGTTTTTTGCTGTTAAATTTTATTTTTGCTGATGAGAGGATTTGAGTGGATTGCAGTTTGAGCTAAATTAGCTGGTTAACACCGAGGGGAAAGTCCTGGTTAATGTTGGCTCCTGGATTTGGCTGTGCAGTCTTGTACTTGATAAAGATGCAGAGAAGTTCTGTAACAGCCAGTTCATTCTTCCTTTTGTCTAATAGAGAAGATACCTTTTCTCTGTTGAATATTAAGAAAATATATACATTCGGAAGAAAAATACTATCTGATTAAAACTTTGCATATATTTACATAGCACTTACGTTTCCTGCTCCATGTAAAACTGCTGTTCTGTAATCTATTTTTCTGGTTTTTAGAGTCTCATTGCTTGGAATTCAAGAGAGCAGTGAATGGTTCAAGTAATTTAACCTAAGTTACCCCATATAAGCATTTACTGTTCTTTCAAAATGTTGCTCACCACTGCCCCCGCCCCCTAAAGCAAGGAAAGGCAGAGGATTTTTTTAGATACCGTCTTCTTTTCTCACAGCCAGATTGGGGGAGCCTCATGTTTGAATTTAAGTGCTCTCTTTTGGCTGTTGTGAGTGTGTACAAAATGTGGAGAAGAGAGTTCTCTCTTCCCCAAAATAGCCATTTTTTTCAGAAATAAGTCCTTGTCTGCAACTAAACTTTGCTACTTAATCCTCTGATACTTTATAAATCCTGTGGGGGAAAATGTTCACCTGAAGATACAGGGTAGTGACTATAGGACATTAAAATGTAGAAAATCTCAAGAACTAATTGATAGTTCTCTTGCCTTGGGAGATTATTGTGAATTATAAAAAAGAGAAATCTCCATATTTGGATATAGAGCATCTTTCTCTTTTGTAAGTTCACAGGTAAGAACTTGAGTTAAAACTTAAATAATTCATTAGGACATAATTTCAAGTATATTAGCTTTAATTTCAAAATATGTATGTTTAATAAATTTCCTGATAGAAGCCCACCAAGTAAGCATTTGAGGCAGAATAGAAGCACAAATAGACGCTTAGAGAATTTACCACGGACTATTTGCTTCTGATATAACAAATACCTCCTGAAGGCTATGAACATGTTATATGTGTATAGCATCCTTTTATGTTCACAGATATTTCTTCATTGGAATCAATCTTGGTAGATTAAAGTATAAAAGTAATTCTAAGAATTGTATAAAAGTAATTCTAAGAATTGTTTAATAAAAATATTTTTAAGTTTTTCATGTTGTATTATTTTACAAAACTATTCACTTATCATTTGATGTCAACTCTTTGTTCTTAGAGTTTACTCGTGTCAATATGGGTGTTCATAAAGCATTGGAAATATTAAGGACTAAGGTGGACTTGCAGCATTTTTGTGGCTATATCACCATGTTGAATGCTTCGAGCCAACTTGCAAGCAGAAAACTCAGTGATGCTTCTGATGAGAGAGGTTAGCCAATAGTTGGGTTTTGAATTAAGATCACTGGTATTGAGTTAATCACAACCTAATTATTTAAAAAGCACAGAGACCTTTGTGGGGATGTTGAATTATTTAACCCTTAATGCTTTTTCATTGAAGTATGAGAAAATATTCTGTGACATCATTTGGATAAGTATCAGTTGTTCAAATGGAGAGAATATTAAGTGCATCACTACAGAAGTGATGACCTGGATGGGGTTGGAATACAGAAAGGTTATCAGGTTTTAGCCCTTTACTGTCATATCTATGTTTATAGGCTTTAAATTAACTTCCTTTATGGGATGATGGTTTCAAAGTTTTAGTCTCTTAGTAAAGCTGTCTCCAGTTCTTCCCTTTTGACCTTTCTCTTGCTGTGAAGGCACCGTTGTCTCAGTTACCCAGGCCAGAGTCCTATCTCTGTCGCCCTTCTCCTTTTCTACACTGTCCAGTTGTTTCCAAGTTCTGTGAATTAATCGTTGGAAAAGTCTCTCATATCCATTTCTTCCCTTCTCTTTTTTTTTATTCTCTGTAACTGCCATTCTAGTCTGAGTCCTGGTCCTTGACGCAATCATTTTCTGCTTAGCTTTCCTGGCCTCATTCTCTTTCTATCTCCAGTCTATCCTGCATATTGATGATGGCTAGTTTTCCTTAGATATCTTTTTCTTTCTTCTTTTTTTAATCCTCACCCAAGGATATTTTTCCTCTGATTTTTAGAGAGAGTAGAAGAGAGAAGGAAAAACAGAGAGAAATATCGATGTGAGAGAATACATCGATTGGTTGCCTTCTGCATGAGCCCTGACCTGGCCCCGGTCCGAGGAAGACCCTACAACCGAGATTCATGCCTTTGACCAGAATCGAACCTGGGACTCTTCGGTCCGCAGGCCGACGCTGTATCCACTGAGCCAAACCAGCTAGGGCCTCTTTTTCTTTCTTTTTAATTTAAAATTTTATTTTCCAATTACCTTTTGATGCTTACTAATTGTTTCTGCTCTGACCTAATTCTGGCTTGTAATGTGGCTGTGGTTGCCATGGTGCCAGCTCTGGTCTATGACTCTAGGAAACGTTTCAGTTCAATTGTCTTGTCGTCAATTGACTCTATTCCTTGAGCCTTTTACTTTGAAATCCTGAGAAAATAATTATTGCTAGCCATCCAGTGGATTGGATTGGCTCTCTTTGAGTTAGGTATCCATTTGTGGTCCATTTACCTTTGGCCAGAGGATTTGGGTAACTTTTTATTTTTGACATAGCAGGTTTATTATATTTATTATGGCTGTGTAATAGGCAGTTTTCAACAGTTGACTGCCAAGTATCACAGGAGCATTTTCCAGAGAAGAAGGCTATGGAGTTAGGCAGTCATTTCAAAGCATGTCTGCTACAGCTGCCGTGTTTTATTTCATTCATTCCACAAACATATACAGACTGTCTGCTTAGATGCTGGAGACATTTAAATTTGTAAGACCTGAGGAATTATACCCTAGAGAGGGAGACAAGCAAGTGAATCAGGCTGCTGTGCTGTGTTAAGACACTGGGATAGGGCTCTGCTTTAGCTTACAGTGCTGAAGTAGGACGGCTGAGCTATCAGAAAAGGCCTCTCATGGAATGGAAAGTTTGGACTGAATTTTGAATAATGAGGAGTTACCTACACAAAAGATGATTGTTGTTTATGTGGAAGGTAGCAGCCTTTCAGGCAGAGAGAACCAGGGAATAGAATAGCTTGTGGCAGCCAAAAGAAAGGATCTATTGGGCAGAATAGGTGAGAGTAGAGAAGTAGGTGAGCTCTAGGAGCATATTCTGTGCTGAAAGTTATGGGAAGTCAAAAAGAATTTTGAAGAGAAACGATATAATCAGACTGCATATTTCCATGGGGTAGAAATGACTTTAGTAGTGAGCTAACTGACAGTCTAAACTTCTGCCATTTGAATCCTTGTTTTTACAACCTTAGCACTATTTACGTTCTGAGCTTTGTTGTGGGGCTGCTCTGTGCATTGTAGCATGTTTAGCATCCTTAAATATCAGTGGCATCCCTGTTCCCATTCATGACAACAAAACCTGTCTCCAAACATTGCCTAGTGTCCCTTGGGAGACAAAATTATCCTCCAGTTGAGAACTACTGTTTAAGGTTAAGAACTGTTCATTGTTTTCCATTGCCATTTCTGTTGCCTGAATCCACTTTTATGTTAGAACTGATTTATTGACAACTTATACCAACTACTAGAATCTTAATATTTGTGTTTATCCTTAAATTACAAGGTGAACCTGATTTGGCTTCTGGCTCAGATGTAAATGGAAGTACAGAGTCGTTTGAAATGGTCATTGAGGAGGCAACTGCAGATTTAGCAACTAAACAAAACCCTGGTAAGGTTTTAAAAATTATTTGCAATCTTTTTAAAAATATATTTTTATTGATTTCAGAGAGGAAGAGAGGGAGAGAGATAGAAACATCAATGATGAGAGAGAATCATTGATTGGCTGCCTCCTGCCTGCCCCCTACTGGGGATCAAGCCTGAAACTCGCATATGTGCCCTTGACCGGAATCAAACCTGGGACCCTCCAGTCCACAGCCTGGCGCTCTATCCATTGAGCCACGCCAGCCAGGGGTTAACTTTTTTGTTAAGTCATTTGGATGTAATTTGTCCATAATGGACCTTGTAATAAGAATTTTCTAGCAAACATTTTTGTATATTTAGAATAGTAAAATACTATTAAAATATGACCTGAGAATAGTGACTTAAGTTTCATTTTTCCTTTGTTAAATATTTCGGTTAATTCTCTCGACTTGTAGATATCTTTCAGTTGGGTAAAGACCACTTGGAACATCTGATGAAAACTAGTGCCTTCTCAGAAGCATGTACATCCTCAAAAAACATTCTTTCCTATTTCAGAGATTCACTCACACTCCTTCCCTCTCCCGAGTTCTCTCTCCTGCTCAGCCCATTGGTGGGTGAGAGGAATCTATGAAAATCCATGGACCTCAATTAAGAAACCATAGTCAGTTATAATATATAAATGTATGCATGATTAATAAGTTTACATGTCCTTTTATAGTTGCCACAACAGAAGCAGATTGGGTTCCTCTTGAGCTGTGCTTTGGAATTCCACTATTTAGTTCAGAATTAAACCGGAAAGTTTGTAGAAAAATTGCTACCCATGGCCTTTGCAGGAAAGAGAGGTAAGGGTTTATATTCATTGTCATCTTTTCATCTATGAGACTTTCAAGTCAGTAATATTTGCTATACCTTTCTTTTATTTTATACATGAACATAGTAATTACCTGTGTATATTTGTTTATTGAATAAAGTTTGCTAGTTTAAGGGTTTTGCTATATTTTCAAAATTAAACTTTTATACCTCAGAAATTAGGCACATGCAAACATTTGAGGCACATGTTTTGGATAATTATAATTATAGTAGAGGCCTGGTGCATGAAAATTCATGCACTGGAGTGGGGGGGTCTCTCAGCCCAGCCTGCCCCCTCTCACAGTCTGGGAGCCCCCAGGGCTGGGAGGTGACCCTGTGATCAGGGGAAGGTGATGCCCCCATCAAACCTTTGCTGCTACTACTGCCAGCAGCGCAAGCCTCGGCCGGCCTTGGTTACCTGAACCTCGGGTGGCCCTGGGCAGCTGGGCAGCCACCATCCGAGGCTTGCCTGCACCTCCAGCAGGCCCTGGGCAGCTGGGGGGCTTAAGGAGACTGGGGAACTCCAGAGGCAGGCGCGTGGAGTGGCTGGACCCGCCTGGGGGCGGGCCTGGTCGTCCCACACGCCTGCCACCCCGGCAGGGCTGAGGGGACTGGGTGCCGCCATCTTTGAGGGTGTGGCAATTAGCATATTCCCTCCTTTTTGGCTGTGGGCGCCACCATCTTTGTGAGGGTATGGCGGTCAATTAGCATATTGCCTCTTTATTAGATAGTATTTACTTAGTTACCCAAATTTGGTGAGGGTGTGGTAAACTGAGAATGCTCCTGAGAGTATGAGCCTGGTTTTTTAAAAGATGTAAACGTCTGTAGAGAATTTTTCTTGTGCACTTCTCTTACTCAACAAACACATACTCAAGTTATGTTATCTTAATCGTGATTATGTCTTGTGGAATTATGGCTGACTTTCAAAGTTGTCTTTAATTTCCACATTTTGTAAAATGAGCATTTATTACTTACCAGAGATGACATGTAGGTTTTCCTTCATGACAACTCTGATCCATTGGTTGTGGCTGCTAGGAGGTAGTGTTGTAAAGACTCTGAGATTGACTGGGTTAGTTAAAAAAGAGCATCATTGAATCTGATTGTCACAGTGGGTAACTTGGAGAGGTGATATCTACCGATCTGTTTGACTTTAGGAAAACAGAGTTGGATAATAAATCATTTAACTGGCTTAATGTAGCTTATATCAGAAGATTAAAAGTACTCGGTTGACAAGTTATTTATTTATTTATTTATGTTAATCCTCACCTGAGGATATTTTTCTACTGATTTTTAGAGAGAATGGAAGGGAGGGGGAAAGACAGAGAGAAACATCAATGTAAGAGTGACACATCAACTGGTTGTGTCCTGCACATGCTCTGACCAGGGGAGGTATGTGCCCTTGACCAGATTCAAACCTGGGACTCTTTGGTCCAGGGCTGATGCTCTATCTACTGAGCCAAACTGGCTAGGGTGACAAGTAATTTTTAATAACTGTCCTCTGAAAATAAAATAAGACATAAATAAAATAGAAATGCTACAGCTTTAAAGATTGTCACTATAATTGTTACCTATTTATATATTTGAAAAATATTTAATTTGGTGGGTTGATGTATGTTAAATATGTCAGACTTCATCCCTCCAAGTGCATAAGTTTTTATTTGAAAAGATTTATTTAGCAAACATTTATATTTGCTAACAGTTTAAACCTTATAACAATAAATTTTAATTTTGATAATTTATGATGTTTTATTTCAAAATGGTCTTTTTATGTACTGTTACTCCCTATTATTAAAAGAGGCAAAAATTTCATTGATGAGAACCATTGAAATTGGTTTTTAAAAAGTTTTAATGTGGTTAATCAGGATTTATATGCCGATATAAATGTTTTGAAATTAGTAAAATTAAACTCTTGTTAGATATTAAGTTAGTAAAATTAAACTGTTGAAATTAGTAAAATTAAACTCTTGTCATTATATTTGTACTAAACTTTCCCCCCTTTTTTTCAGCCTTCAAAACCTCTTACATTCCAGTAGAAAACTTTCTCTACGAGTCCTTAACTTTGTTCACTCATTCCAGGTAATAAACCAGAAGATCCAAATGGTATTGGTGTAGAGTTTTAAATGCAAAACACTTCCATGTTTGCTTTGAATCTCCACTGCAGTAAGACATGAAACAAGCATTAATTTAAATTTATACACGAAGACACCAAGATTCAGGAAGTAAACTGCTTGCACCTGAGTTCATGAGCCAGGTCTTCTGGCTCTAAAGCTTGGACTCTGTTCTGTGCCAGTGCTTCATTCAGCAGGAGTGTGTTAAGCATCTGTTACAGGCCACGCATCGTACGAGGTGCTGGTTCTTGAGTCTGGTACTCCATTAATAACTGCAGTGAGCTCCATTGTCTGTTGTGGTAGTGAAAGCCAGTGCTAGACCTTTTGTGTCCTGTGTCCCCATCCACCCTCCTCCCCCACCCCCCCAACACACACAGAGGAAAGGATACCCTAGATTTAATTTATAGATAAACTAGAATGGAATATTTCTGTTTAGAATATCTAATATTATGAAATTAATATTTTAGAGTTTTGTTTCATTCATTCTTTCAATAAATACTTGTGTCTACTCCATGCCAGACCCTTTACCAAGTGCTGGGGAAACAATAATCTCTAAGACACTAGAGGAGCTGAGAGGATTGTACGAGACACTAGTTAAGTAAACGTCGATTTCAGTAGGTACTTTGAAGGTGTCAGGCTCCTTCAAATCTGATGGGCTCCAAAGCTAGACCTACTTCAAATAGGTAGAGACGCTATATAATCTGAAACCTAAAGGATGGAAAAGAGTATTCCAGGCAGAGCTTAGCAGGCCCAAAGGTCCTGTGTCAAGAAAACAGAAGGCCAGTGTTTCAGAAGCCTCGTGAAAGGGGACAGTGGCAAGAGGGATTGGGGGGGGGGCGTTCTAGAATGTATTAAAGCATTTATGGTTTGTGCTGAGTGCATTAAAGACTTGAACAGAGAATGACATTGTTTCTTTAAAGATTAGTTAGTTTATTTTTAATTTTTTTAAATATATTTTATTGATTTTTTTACAGAGAGGGAGGGAGAGGGAGAGATAGTTAGAAACATCGATGAGAGAGAAATATCAATCAGCTGCCTCCTGCAAACCCCCTACTGGGGATGTGCCCGCAACCAAGGTACATGCCCTTGACTGGAATTGAACCTGGGACCCTTCAGTCCGCAGGCCCACGCTCTATCCACTTACTGTTTAGAGAATAGATTAAAAATGGGCATGCATAGAAGTAAGATTCATTTGGAGACTATTGTAGTAGCCCAAGTGAGGGATGTCGGTAGCAGCCTTTCTCATTAAAAAACCCCACAAAAACACAATTTTGTAGGTATCCACAATACAGGTTTGTTTATTACATGTATATAAAGTTATACCAATAAATTATGTATATTATAAAACATACACAAACATAGAAATTCTTAAAGGATGCAATAAGTAGATACAAGATTTTAAAATTTTCGTAGTACCATACCCCACTTTGGAGTGAGTACCCCACTTTGGAGGCCACTGGCCTAAAATGGCAGTGGCTATGGTGAGTAAGGTAAATTATTTTGGGATCCATGTTGGAGGTTGATTGACAGAACTTGGTGATTAGTTAAATGTGAAGAAAACATTGAGGGTGTGGTAGGAAGGGAGGAATCGAGAGATTCTCATATTCCTGAGTAGCTTGATGTGGGGAATAGGGGACATGGTAAGTGTGAAACCTGTGGTGCAGCACCTGAGAGCGAATGTCGGGCGTGTTTGAGCCTGGAGTTCTCGGGGAGGTCTGTGCTGAGTATATGCCTGTGAGAGCCCTGGGAGTGGGTGGGCTGTCCCGGTGCTTAATGCTGCGTGAGGGTTTTTAGAGATTGTCTGAGAACTAACCTCTTCTTATACCAGAGTCTCATAGCCTAGTATTTCTGTTCATTCCAAAGCACTTAGCACAGTCTAACTTGTGGTAGTCATTTCTGCATATGTTAATACCTCTCATTGATTATTTTGTGTTTGTGAGGTAAGTCTTTGCATCTCCATTAGTGCTTTGCATTCCATAAACATTTCTCCAGTAATCAAAGTCTATTTTTCTCATTAGCTATACTAAGTGGTTTGGTAACATGTAGAATACCGAATTTTTCTCTTGTTTCTGATCTTTTAGGAAGGTGCTTCAACACTGGATATTCACACAGAGGCCAGCTTTTCAAGTTTGCTCTCCCAGTCATCCCAAGCAGATCTGGGAGTCCCACTGCCCGCAAAGAACTTAATATTTAAAGATGGCATCTTATCAGAATGGAGTGGACGGTCACCTTCCTCACTGCGTATTGCTGCTAGTCTCCATTTGCAATGATTCCCGTGGTCGGCAAACTGCAGCTCGCGAGCCACATGTGGCTCTTTGGCCCCTTGAGTGTGGCTCTTCCACAAAATACCACGGCCTGGGCGAGTCTATTTTGAAGAAGTGGCGGTAGAAGAAGGTTAAGTTTAAAAAATTTGGCTCTCAAAAGAAATTTCAATCGTTGTACTGTTGATATTTGGCTCTGTTGACTAATGAGTTTGCCGACCATTGGTTACACCATTTGTTGCTCACACTTTCTGCCGTTTTTCTTTCTTAAGGTTAGCTTTATAGTGCCAGCCACTAAAAAAGTATCCTGCCGCTGCTGTGCGATTCACACTTACCTGATGTTCAAAGTTTGGGGAACACGTTCATGGTTTCTGAAGTTTTCCTCATCGTTGCACTTCCTAATGCAACCAAGAGCTTTTTAGCAGCCTGCACTGTATTTTTTACCTTGAGACAATCTGCATTTCTTTTATAAAACAGGATATACTTTATAGGCTTTATGATGACTGTTATGTTTATAAGCAGTCACTACAATATTGCAGTGGTAATTTTATATGTTAGGTTATCAAACGTAAATCTTGTTTAGTTTTATATTTTGTTACTCTGTAGGGGATCATGGGAAGAGGGGAACTCTTCCTCTGCAAAGGCTTCTTGGTACTTCAAGTAGCAAAACTATGAAACATACACATCCAGTCCTGAGAAATGATGTGACGGGGCATTACAAATTCCTGTGGCTGTCTGGAAATTATGTATATCAGTTGAACATTGTTGAAGGTATGTAAATCAGCATAGTTCTGTATAACTTACCCTTGATTTATAAGGTCTTAACTCTGACTCTGACTCTACATTGACATCTCATGAGAAGCTTTGGAAAGCATTCTATTTTTAAACAACATTTATATGTGGACTTCTTTTGTCACTCACTTTGGATTTTATATTTTCATAGAGTCTTTCTGGAAAAATAGAGTTTATTTTCCGTTCTTGTAGCTGTGGCTGCTGCACATTTTCACCGTGACTTATTTTTGTTTGTAGTGTTACCAGTTAATTGTTATGAAATTGAATTTGATGTTCTCAAACCAAGGGTTGTGATTTTAGGTTAGAATTATATAAGAGAAGCATTAAAGCTATGTCTTCTGATCAAAATACTTTAGTGAAAAGCCTACTTTGAAGACCTATTCTTAGGCAGTTTGGACCTTAAATTTATGTGAATAGTTTGGGGAGGAAATGATAAAGGAAAATTGAGTAATTGCAAAATGTTTCTTGAGTCACTGATTCTTTTAGTGTCTCAAATACTAATTAGAATAATTGGAATCACTTTTTAGATTTTTCAAGTTACCTTGGGAAGTTTGTGCAGTGTTATAGTTTAGTTTAGCTCTTCTCCTAGGATAACGGTTTGCTAGTTTAAAACTGTAACCAAATGAACTGGTCAAAGAACATATATCTAAAACACTTAAGGCATTAGAAAATTTGGGAATGTTAAAACCTAAACATTTTTGCTGATAATTCTTGTTATTTATAGAACTGACATTTGTGGATTTCAACATACTTCTGGAAATATATGCCTTTTTAAAAACTGTTAATATAACCATGCATTCAGCCCCATGGCCTACCCACAGAATTGAATCTTTTGGAGCAGGTTACCTGTGGCAAGTCAGTGCCGTGTTTAGGTAAATGCAGTTAACTTTTAGTTTTCTACTTTCTCTTATATGAGGTAGAAATCAGTGTATCTTATAAATGTTTGTCTATAAAAGGAAAAATACATACTATTAAAATAATTTCTTATGACTGTGAATCACTCATTCCCCCTAATAATTGATATTGGACATTCTTAGTGCTATTAGGTATGTATGTAACTTACAGTTTTTCAACCAAAAGTTGAAAGTATTTCATTTGATTAGGGCTCTTTAATCTCATTTGCTTTGTTTGAATTAACTGTAGTTATTTTATTTATTCCTGTATTACCAGTCTAAGCCTATTGTAGTGACATGTACACTAATAAAGAATCAGATATTTGTACTTGTTGGCAGTGAACCCAGTTGTTGGTGAATTTAAAACTTAAAATGTGGGAGTGATTTGCTGCTGCATTTCCTTTGAGAAATAATGGAAGAAGAAATAGAACCCAAAAATGATCATGAATTTTAGGGAAAGTACTGAAAAAGCATGTGGCCCGCTCTGGTTTCTCCTGTGAATAAGGAAAGATTCTGGTTCCCAGCTGAAAACCTCATTTTTAAGGAGGGCAGTCTTTTTTTTATTTTTTATTTTATTTTATTTTTTGGTTAATCCTCACCCAATGATATTTTTTCTATTGATTTTTAGAGAGAGTGGAATGGCGGGAGGGAAGGACAGAGAGAGAAACATCTATGTAAGAGAGACACATCTATAGGTTGCCTTCTGCACGCATTCTGGCCAGGGCTGGGGATTGAACCTGCAATCCAGGTATGTGCCCTTGACCGCGAATTGAACCAGCGACCCTCTGGTGCAGAGCCTGGCACAGTAACCACTAAGCACCATTAGCCTGGGCAGGCCAGGCAGGTGGTCTGCATCTTTATAGCTGTTAGCAAAATGTGCAGGCTGCTTTGTGCTTTGCTTTATGAATTTGGCTTTGTCTCATTCATATTTTAACTCATGTAAAGATGCATCTCTTAAATCTTATAAGTATTGATCCATTTCAACAAAAAGGTAATTGTAAAATACAGACTTGATTATTTTCCAAAGATGATTTGTGAAATAATTTTTTTGCAGATGTTTAAATTTCATTGGCTTTTGCTACCTCCCATTTCTTTCCCCCTGTAATGTAGCTTAAACCATGGCAAACATTCCTTGGAAACTAAGAGAAAAAAGGTATCGGGAAGGACATGGAATTTAGTGTGACACAATTTCACCTCAAGTGGGTCTAAAGAACCACAACTTTGTTATTAAAAAAAGATGATCATCTGATTTCCTCCCTGTTAAGTATGTAATCAGATGATTTTGTGGGTTTTTTTTTAAATATTGGTTTCTTTTATTTGATGTATTTAGTTTTCTGTTATTAATCTTTCTCTTTTATGTTCAGTGTTTCAAATACAGTTTGTATTTAAAGATTTTAAAGTACCAAAATTGTAACTAAGTACAGTGGATTGTTTTCTGGTATGATATTAAATATGAAATGTATAAAGTGTTGTCAATTTGATTATTGACACATATACTATGTTTACAAATAAACTGGTGGTGATCAATTACTGAGAAAATGTGTATAATCTTCTGTAAGTCCCTTTCTTAATTTTAAGTACAACCATGCTGCTGTGGCTTTCCTATACATTTTTTTAATCAACGTTTTTATTTTATAATAATTTTAAATTTTTCTATCCCCTTCCCTCTGCTTCCCCTAATGTTAACACCTTGTGTAAACTATAGCACATCTGTTAAAACTCAGATACTCGCATTGATATACTGCTATTTACTAAACAGCAGACTTGATTTGGTTTTCACGTTTTTCCACTAATGTTCTTCAGTTCCAGGATCCAACCCAGGATTCCACGTTGCATTTATTTAGTCATTAATGGTTCTTTAGACGACTCCTACCTGTGACAGTTTCTCAGTCTTTCATGACCTTGACACTGAAGGGTACTGCCTGGTGGTTTGAAGGATGTTCTAAGATTTGAGGTGATGCTTTATCGGGAGGGACAGCACAGAGGTGATGTGCCCCTCCACACTGTATCGTATCATGGGTGTGTGATGTCGGTGGGCAGCACTGGTGATGTTCCTTCTTTGGTTTAAGGTGGTATCTGCTATGTTTTTCCACTTTCCATGCTTTCTTTGGAAGTGAATCATTAACTCGAGCCCACATTCAAGGGGAGGGGGCAGTATATAATATTTATATTAGTATGTGATCTTGGCTACTTATTTTATACTTTAGTTTGAAATCCAATACTGTTGTTATTGTTTCAGCTTTGGGTGTTGGGAACATTTGAGATCTGCTCCTAAATTCTTTTGACATACCCTTATTATTTTTTAAGACCATATTCTTACTTTGTGGTACTACAAGTATTATCTGGACGCCTGCCCAGGAATGAGCTATTCCTTCAAGGATCCCTCATTCCTTTCACTGGAGACAGTATTTAGAAACCAGGATCTGGGTGTTGGGTGTGCTTGTTGCTACTGATTGTATGCCTCTTCAGTGGAACGAGCTGAGAGATATAACTATGTATACTCACCAATGTATAGGTGCACATCTCTGTATTATTTCTAGATCTATCTCTGTGTATATTAAGTAAACGTTAAGTTAAACTGACTCCCATCGGCAGCACAGGTTTTGTCCTTTGCTTATCTGTAACCTTCCTTCCTCTGAGAGGGAGTAACCTGGCTCTTGTTATCTGCAATTTATTTATTTATTCAGCCCTAGAATACTTATAAAGTGGTTTCAGAATAGTTACGTTGTACCCTGTGACAAACTGACCAACCAGAGTATAGTGTTTAAGTGCTTTTTTTTGTCTTTAGCCCTGTAGTATCTAATCAGAGTACCATTTTCCAAGTAACTTAGTTTCAGTTCTTTTATTCCCACTCCCTTCATTGAGGGTATGTCATACATTTGTCCCACCCCTGGCAACCACTATGTTTTCGTCCCTATAATTTTGCTTTTTTTCAGAATGTCATAAATGGTGGAATTGAAGAATTTGTAGCCTTTTGAATCTGAGCTCTTTTGCATACCAAAATACATTTTAAGTTCACGTGTGACTCACTAGCTCATTCCTTTCCATTGCTGAGTACTTCACTGTATGGATGTGTTAAGATTTGGTTATCATTTTACATTCTCATATAAGCTTTTAATCTATAATAATAAAAGCTTAATATGCTAATTAGACTGGACGTCCTTCTGGACAAAGCCGCAGCGACAGGGCCTGAGGCAGGGGCGGCAGAGGCCCCCTGCCACGGCGGCGGTGGGGGCCAAGTCCCTTGCACAAATTTCATGCATCAGGACTTTAGTAGAAACATAATTTGTTTTGTTTGGGTAAATTCCTAGGAGTGGGCTTGCTGGGTCTTGGTAAGGGTATTCTATATAATAAAAGGGTAATATGCAAATTGATCCTAACAGCAGAACAACCAGAACGACCGCTTGATCAGTCACTATGAGGTGCACTGACCACCTCTCGGTCCTTCCCCCCGGGGGTGGGTGGCGGCAGGGGGCAGGGCTGGCGAGTGGGCGGAACAGCCGACCTCTCGGTTCCTCTCTCCGGTCAGCGGCTCCGATCACCCAATGGTGGATGGGGAGCCAGGGGCGAGGCCGGCTGCAGGCAGCTGGGGAACATTGCCCTGATCGTGGGCCAGGCCTAGGGACCATACCCATGCACGAATTCCATGCGCTGGGCCTCTAGTATTTTATAAGAAAGTGCGACACTGTCTTCCAAAATGACTGCCATTTTGCATTACCACCAGCAGGGAATGAGCGCCTGTTGCAGTGACCATGTGGTCGGTTTATTCGTTTCTGTACTGAGAAATGATGTTGACCATCTTTTCGTCTGCTTATTTGCCATCCATTTTTGGGGGCAGTGTCTGTTCAGATTTGTTGCCCATATTGAAAAAATTGGGTTTTCTTGTTGAGTTTTAAAAGTTAATATAGGTTCTGAATATACTAATACCTTTATCAGATATGTGTTTTGCACATTTTCTTTTTCCTATTCTGGCTTGTCTTTCCATTCTCTTGAGCACTTAAGATAAATCCTCCCAACCTCTTTATATTTTGTTTCTATTTTAACTTGGGGGACAAAGAATGCCACCCTCAAAATAAGCCACTGTAGTGGTAGGTGTAGGGCATGAAGGTGTTGCAGTTTAAAAAGTTGGCATTCCTGTGGGCTTGCCCCCATCTGTCTCTTCCTTCCACATCACTAGAGGGCCATCTCGCTCTTTCCCTGTTAAATGCTCTCTTCTCGCTTGGTCATTGGCTGCCCTGAGAAGACTGAGGCCCAGGCTGGAGAGATGAGGCCCACCCTGTAGGAACTAACAGCTGGAGGTACCAGATAACCACCTTTTTGCAGCTAGAAAGCAAGTCTATTCTTGAAGCAGGTTCTGAGGGCTGCGTCTCTGTGCCTGCTAACCTCCTATATAATGAGAGCCTAATATGCAAATCGACCAACTGGCATAACGACCAGTCGCTATGATACGCACTGATCACCAGGGGGCAGACACTCAACACGGGGAGCGACTCTGCCAGAAGCTGGTCTCATGTCTGGCGAACACAGCGGCGGTGGTGGGAGCCTCTCCCGCCTCCGTGGCAGCGCTACGGAACAGTGAGCAGGTGGGCGGTAAGGAGCCAGGGGTCCCAGACTGCGAGAGGGATGTCCAACTGCCGGCTTAGCGCAGGGAGCAGGCCTAAGCTGGCAGGCAGACATCCCCTGAGGGGTCCTGGACTGCAAGAGAACACAGGCTGAGCTGAGGGACCCTCCCCCCCGGCCCCCCGTGCAAGAATTTCGTGCACCAGGCCTCCAGTAAAACAATTAACAGGCCAGTGTCTTCATTGCTGGCGTTTAAAAGTCACCCAAGTCCCAGGAGTGCTGGCGTTAGGCCAACCCCTGATGTTTACACTCAAAGCTGGGGTCCAGGCTGCCAAGGGCCTGAGGAGCTTGCTTCCTCTGCAGGCTCTTCTCTTCCTTGGGGGGCGGTATTTCACATTTTAATCCTTCCTCTCTGGGAATTCTCAACTTGCATGAGGACAGCACAAATTTTCTTTTCAAAAAAATAAAACAAAGCGGTAGTTACAGAATAGTCACGGGGATGTAAAGCACAGCATAGGGAATATAGTCAGTAATGTTGTAATAACTATGCATGGTGCCAGGTGGGTACTTGAAATGTCAGAATGATCACTTTGTAAGTTATATAAATGTCTAATCACTGGTTGTTTACCTGAAACCAGTGTAATACTGTACATCAACTGTAATTGAAAAATAAAAAATATTTAAAAAAGAACGAACAGAATTTGTTTATGGTTCCCCTTCTTCACTCACCAGACTCATCCCTGCTAACTGTTGATGGAGTTCTCTTGGAAAACCACTTTGACATCAGGACTTACTACTGTAGGTCGGTTATGAATAACTTTGCAGAGGAAAGGAGAGAGGGGAGACAGGAAACGGAGAGAGGAGAGGGAGATCCTGAGCATCCGTATGTCCTGACAATGATTTGGTTCCTGTCCCTGAGCCCACTGGACTGCCCTCCTGGTTCCTATAAGTCTTCAGTTCTGATATACTCAGCATCCTTCCAATGAAGCCCCATTTTGGCACAGACTTCTGAACTGGGTCTAAGTCTCATAACAGAGGGTTCTCTTTAATACCCTAGAGGTGTGAAAGGGAAACGGAAAAGAAAGAACAGACTCTCCTAGGCCATCAGCCTCTATCCCTGTCATCACCCCAGTTCAGCGTGCTTTCCTTGAATCTAGATACATTGTCACCAGAATCCTTAACACGGTGCTCCAGGCAATTGGAGTTCACAATAACTGAAACATATTTGTCATACCTGATGTAGGGACTATTCTTGGATTATCAAATGCATTCCTTGCAACAACCCCATGATGGTGGCACCCTCACACCACAAAGGAGAAACTGATGTCAAAGTGGGTTGGTGAGTTGCCTAAGGTGACAGCTAGAACATGCCAACGCTGATGGGTGTGATCATCAAATCCAGGCTGCTCCCACCAGGCCCACTGAAGTCACATGGGATGTCACTGAACCAGGCCTTCAAGCTGGGCCTTCAGACCACGCTGGGATTCCACCCCTCTCAGTGAAAGAGGGTTATTAATGAATTCCCATTTCCCCACAGGAACACAGTGAGATACATGGGAGATAGGCATATTCCTGCAGTTGTTTATCTCTTCTGCATCTTTACGTTGGGTTAATTTTGTTATTAAAATTAAGCTGTTCTCCCCTCCCAGCCTATCTTGTAAAGGATTTAAACATGATTTCATTTTGCTTGGGAACAAATGTGCCAAATAAATATATTCTGAGTAGCCATTGTTTCTTTTTAAATCCAAGTGAAAGTCCAAACTAATGAATATCTGCAAAGGAAAAATGACCTAAAATGCCTTTCCTTGTATTGGTGGATTTGGGGGGTCATTTTATAAAAACTTCTGCGACACACCTCATAGGGGTTGGTTTGTGAAAATAGGCTTCATTAGAACCAGAGTTTGAGTGACAGATATTTGGGGCAATATATTAGTGATCCTCACAGTGGCCTAAGACCAAATTTGCAAGTCATTTAGTTAGGCTAATTTGCATGTAGCCTGGAATGAAGGACCCAATTAATAAAATTTCCCTTGTTCTCTATTTCTTTTGTCTCCAAAATGATTAATTGACAGAGAGAAGGAGAGAAGAGAGCAGAGTATGGACTGAGCATTTAGAAGGCCTGGGTCCAAATTGTCGCTCCACCAAAGTGGTAGACATTAGGGTTTGACCCGAATGTCTGATTTCCTCTTCTGGTCCATGGCTGGTTGCATTTCCCACCTCCTTAAAGTCAGTCCCAGCCACACAACTTGCTTTGGCTGATGAGATGTGGGCAGAAGGGCTGCTTGTCATTTCTGGGGAGAAATCTAAGCACCGGCGCCCAATTTGCTCATTTCTTTCCCTCTGTCACTTCACAGATGAGGTTGCAAAAGAGGGCCTATCAGCCTGAGTCCCCAGGTGAGGGCACTGTGGAGCCAAGCCCCCTGCCAACTTGTGATGGATGGAAGGGAGCCTGTGTAGGAAACCTTTGTTTTAACCACTGAGATTTGGGAAATGTCGTTCCCAATGCATATACCCTAGTCTATTCCTAACTCACTATGGGGCCCTGGGCAAAAGTGCTTAGCCTCTCATTTCTCAGTTTCTCCTGCCTCTGCCACCACCCCTAAAATATAGTCCCTGTTTTTCTTTTCTTCCTCCTCCCTCTCTCCTTTCCTTCCTTCCAAACTTCCTAGTCTAAGGCCCCTACCTTGCTAGGGGCCAGGTCTAGCCTTTGTATTCTAGCACCTGTGGATTCCTGCTCACTTTGCAGACATTCTGGACAGACTGTGGTCACCTGTGCACCGTGATCTCTTGTTTCTGTGCCTTTGCACATGCAGTTTGAAGCCTGGTCTTCCCATCAACTGGCTTATGCCTCCAGGTTGCCCCCATCCGGGGCAGGAACTCTTGGGCTCCCATAACACTTACCACGCTGCAGCCCATCTGCCTGTGTCCCTGTCTAGTCCTCTCACCAGACCACGGTCCTTGAAGATAGGCTTGTCTTGTTCACCCTGGTGCCCCAAGTCCTATCACAATTCCTCGTGCATCTCAAGGCTCAATACATAGAGATGGTACAGGAAATAGAGAGGGTGCAGGCTGGCTCCTTACTTTGTGCTGTTGGGAGAAGCCATTAAGAAGCTCAACTCTGCTTCTGGCAGGAACGCAATGGGGGCGAGCAGCCTCCTTTGCCCTTCATGTCCCGCCCACGGGCCTGGGCCACCCTCTCACCTCAGAGCTTCTCCTTTCACCGCTGGCTTGGAGAGTGTGATGATTCTTGTCCCAATCAGAGGTCTTGCCAGAAACCATCGTTTCGGCCCAAATTGCCTCTCAGAGTTACATGGCCTTTGGATTCGTTTCCTGGGGCTGCTGTACCAGATCAGCACAGACTGGGTGGCTCACACCAGCAGGAACTGGTTCTCGCGGTCCAGGAGGCTGGAAGCCGAGGAGTCAGCAGGGCTGTGCCCCCTCCGAGGTCTCCAGGGGAGTGTCCTTCCTCCCCTCTAGGAGGTTCTGGTGGCTCCAGGCGTGCGTGCCTTGTGGCTGCACCACCCCAGTCTCTGCCTCGTCTCTCACGTCCCTTTCTTGCTCTTCCAAGGACACTTACTCATGTTGGGGTCCAGGGCCCATTCTCCCCTGGGGTGATCGCACCTGGCGATGGCTCACCACCATCGACCCTGGGATCTGCAGTCTCACTTGCTGCAATTTCAGGGGCCCGCAGCCCACTGAGGCCCGGAAACACTAAGTGGAAAATTCCGGAAATAACTTGTTAGTTTTAAATCGCGCGCTGCTCTGAGGAGCGTGATGAAATCTCGCGAGGCCTGGGCTGTGGCTCAGCCCTGTAGCCCGCGCCTTCTCGCTGCCGCTGCTCCCTGCACGTGAGTCGCTGTCTCCGTGACCAGATCCGGTCTCTTACGATGAAGTCACCCGTGTTTTCCATATTAATGGTCTCAAAACGCAAGTGTAGAGATGCTGGCAATTCCGACTCGCCCCCGAGGAGCTGGAACGCGCTCGCTGCCTGAGGTCAGAAGGTCCCTAGCAGCCTCGGTGCCATGCCTCCCGCCTCGCTGCATCTCACACGTGGGCCCGCCGTCCTCGCACAGCATCCCAAGCGCGAGGGTGAGTGCGTTTTGACAGGAGGCCACGTTCCTATAGCTTCCATTACAGGACGTTGTTATTTTGGTTCTGTTTTATTACTGGTTATGGTCAGGAATCTCTTCCTTGCCTAATTTATAAGGTAAACCCTACATAGGCGTGTGTATAGGGAAACACAGCATGAGGAGGGCTTGGTTCTCCCCGTGCCTTCAGGCATCCGCTGGGGTCTCGGAGAGTGTCCCCTGAGGGTAAGAGCGGGCGACTGCACGTCGGCAAAGACGCTTTTTCCAGACAAGGTCACATTCACAGCTTGCGAGTGGTCGTGGGTTTTGGTGGGTCCACCACGCAACCCACCGCAGTCCTCCCGTCACCCTCCGATGGGTGACCTGACAGGCCTTTGTTGTCTGAGACCTGGCGAAACCGGACACAGTGGGTCCGAGGCCCCCTGTCACTACTTGAGCCAAACTAAGCAGACACAGGGTTGAATCGTACCTGGGCGTTTATTCCAATAATGCCGGCAGTCTGGGAGGGCAGTCAGTCACCTGGACGTTCTGTTCTCACCCCCCAGCCAGTTGGCTGATCACATACACAAGGAGAAGACAGCTACATGCCGCTGTGAGTGTCACATGGCAAGGAGAGGGGCGGACCTGCAGTCCGGCCTTCAGGAGCTCAGAGTCCCATAACCAGGAGGCTAATCTGCTGTGATGTTACAAACAGCTCAGCCTGTTCCTGGGACCGGGGAATGGTCAGCGTTCCTGAGAAAAACTCCCAGAGGCGGTTGGGGTCGGTCACAGCAACCAAATCCAAGTGTGTCCTGTCCTTGGTCTGTTCTCAACATGTATTTCTTTTCTGAGTCATGGACCCATTGAGGCATCTTATATTTTTCAGCCTTGTTTCATCCTCCAGTTTCCCAGGTCTGTAAGAAAACTTCTCATCTACAGTTAGGAAGGTGAATCATTATTAGACAACTGTGGCTCTATTCTCATTTCACGCCCTTCCCACTATCACTATTACTTATGTTTTAAGAGATATCAGTTACATGGCCGATGCTATAACAAAAAGAAAAAGAAAAGCCTTGCTTTCTGCAATTAGGAAGCTGAATGCCTCTGATCTTATATACACTGAGTGGCCAGATTATTATGATCTCTGAACGCATAATAATCTGGCCACTCAGTGTATATGCTATATAATAAAAGGCTAATATGCAAATTGTCCCCTCGACCAGGAGTTCGACCAGCAGGCAGGCTGGCCAACCACCCATGTCCCCTCCCCCTGGCCAGGCTGGCCAGACCCCACCCATGCACAAATTCATGCACTGGGCCTCATCTTATCTAATTAAAGGGTAATATGCAAATTAACCGTCACTCCATCACAAAAGATGGCAGCGCCCATAGCGGCCGGGGCACTGGGCCCCAGAGTCCCATGTGCCCTGGCCCATGGAGGGAGGGAGGGTGGGCGGGCGGGCCTCTGGCCAGAGGCTGGCCAGGGCAAGGGACGCTGGTGTTGTTGCAGGCCGGGCTGAGGGACCCCCTCACCTCATGCATGAATTTCATGTACTGGGCCTCTAGTGTGTGTGTGTGTGTGTGTGTGTGTGTGTGTGTGTATATATGTGTGTGTGTGTATATATATATATATATATACATATATATATATATATTGAGTGGCCAGATTATTATGCATTCAGAGATCATAATAATCTGGCCACCTAGTGTATATGAAAATTAGGAGTCACGAAAATATTCCGAATGGTGCTAGAACCTTGGTTGCTCTTGTGTTTACAGCATTAGTAGAAGTAGGTGGAAGCCTAGGGCAGCACTTCTGGTGCCTTATCCATCTGACGTGCCATGGGGTAGCCAGTCACAGCGTGGTCACATTGCTCTTCGAGTTCTTTGCGGTAAGGATGAGTCTTACTCATTCTAATCTCGCACAGTCTCGCTGGGGGCCTGGCTCACTGTTGTTGGTCAAAATATATTTGTTGAGTTTGAGTTCATTTGAACACTATCGTGTTGTGAAAGCAAAGGAGATTATAAGCCCCATCTCGGAAAAGGGAAAACAAAGACAATCACTTGGCTGTGAAAATATACTGTTTTCTGAGGAGCATGCTGTGTATGGTTTCTCTGGGCTTTCAAGGAGCTACACAAAGAACCTACTTGAGAAATAAATCAGGTTGAGACAACGCTCTTGTAGTTAAATTTAACCATGCTCTGTTTTTCATTGTTTCCCGATATTTTACATACAGAGATAAAGATTCTCATGTGAAATTGTTTTCCTTCAGAGCCCACCTCTTAGCCCTCTGAAATGTAAACTTCTATGCTTGCCAAATGTCTGGGTTTGTGAAAGATAATTTACGTGCTAAGAGTCATGAAACATCTAGTGTGAGAGATGATGGTGATATATTCTACCACTGTTCATCTCTTCAGCTGTGTCTAAACAAAAAATTTCCTTTTTCTGCATTTTTTCTGTTTAGAGTTAGGTCACTTGTTTTGTATGTTTAATGCAGCCTCTGGTGTTTAAGGGAGATATTTATAATTGCTGTCTCATGCTGCAGAGGTTTTCAAGAAATTCAAATTCCATAAAAGTATTTTGGACAGTTTCGTATTGCCAAGTACCATTATCTACAGTACTCAAAAAATTCTTCCAATTTTTTGGTTGCCCGGATCCTATCAGAAGAGCTGTGAGAAAGAAAGTAAAAAGCCCAATGCTTGTGGTTCAACCATAGCTGATCAGAATGATATAAAGCAGCCAATGGTGGTGGCAGGGGGGTTGGGGCGGGTCAGGCCTTCGGTGTTTTCCTAAGACTAGGTTTTTCTTATAAAGAAACAAAACAGCAATACCAGTACTGATTCGAGTTGTCATGGTGATGATCTTGACAATCTTCAAATCTAAAATGTATAGAAGCACAAGAAATGCTTCATTAGAAACTTGACCCTAGAAACTCCTAAAAATTCATGTTTAGGAGCTTTAGTTCAAGTGAGACAAGTCTTGTTTCTATGTGTACCACACTTCCAAATTCCATTTTGTTCACCCACCAGAAGCCCATCCTTTTGGGTTTCTGTGGAGGCTTCCTGCCCCAGGGACGATGGATCAAATCATTGGCCATTGTGATAAGACTCAACCACCAGCCCCTCTCCCTCCCCAGAGGTGGGGGTGGGACTGAAAGTTCTAACCCTCTAATGATGTGGTCGCTTGGTCGGGGGGAGGAGGCGGGAGTGGGGGCAGCTCCATTCTTAGGTGGCCTAGGAGCTTTCCCAAAGGCATTTATTAACATAACAAAAGACATCTTCATTGTGCTCTGGGCCCAGAATAGGATGAAGAGCAAATGTATATTTGTTGTTATAAATCACAACAACATACACCTAAACTGATATTTAAACATGTCAGGACCTGCTTGATGAGCTGATGGTGAGTTGAGCATGCAGGGGAGGGCTTTTTTCTTTTTTTTTTCTTTCTTTTTTCAAAAAGAGGAGGGAGTAGGTTGGCACTGGTGGACAGAGTGTGCAGCGGAGACTGGCAGCTTGGGTACTCTGATACAAAAGCACCCTTGGCATGGACATTTTCAGGTTGGGTGCAAGAGAAGTAGCAGTGTGATATCCGTTGATGAGAGGGATGCTGGAGAGGAGAAGTGTATGGTAGACTTTGAGAGCTGAATGTATGTCTTAGTTAAAACAAAGCACCGTAGATTGGGTGGCCTATCAACCACAGAAATCTATTTCTCACAGTTCTAGAGGCTGGAAGTCTGAGGTTAGAGAGTCCCCGTGGTTGGGTTCTGATGAGGCAGAAAGATGGCGAGAGAGTGCTGGGGTCTCTTCTACAAATGCACTAATTCCATTCACGAGAGCATCAATGGAATGACCTAATTACCGCCCTCACAGTTTTGTTTTGTGTTTTTATAAAAGTCCTGTCATCCTTTTCACCAAATTTAAATAAAGACTCAGGGCCACTTCTTACAGAAGATGGACTTTTACTCCCCATACATTTTTCTCCTCTTTAATCTTGGCAACTCTAAAGTAGGTTTGTCAGATTTAGCAAGTAAAAATAAAAGGTATCCAGTTAAATTTGAATTTTTAGATAAGTAACAAATAATTTTTTATATATGTCCCATTTACATGACACTCAAATGTTACCCAATAAACTTCTATCTTGGGAGTAACTGACTTGATTTTGTCTGGGAATCTACCACTCCCTGTGTGGATTTACTTCAGGATTAAATCCTGATTGGTCTGAGTGACCCATAATAGTCCAATTCTCCTTGGCAGTGATTGGTTTAGAGAGGGGTCTGTGACTCAATTCTTGAAAATGGGATTTGAGAACAAATTCTTATTCCTCTAAATATTGTCCTGATGCGACACCTGGAACTGTGGCAGCTATCCTAGGACTGTGAGGGCAGCTAGACGGGGACAAAGCCGACATTCTGAGATTGGCAGAACAGAGACTTGGGAAGAACCTGGGTGTCATTGACCCACTGAATTAATTCAGCCCGAAGATACCTGACCTTGGAACTTCTTACTTGGTGAGATAAGTTCCTTATTGTGTAAGCCATTTTCATTCGAGTTTTCTATTGCATGTAACCCAAAGCATCCTGAATGATACGTTATTTATTAGGCCAGAGACCTAAAGCTCAAGTTGGTAAGATAAATTATCCACTATCACCAAAAAAGGAATTGCTGAGGTTGATTAATACTGCTATGCCAATGCAACCATTTCCTTATAATAGTATAATTCTCCCTTGTCTCTGAACTTTGACTTTCTTATCTGTAAAGTGGAGAGGTACCTCTTCCCTCTCCATGATGTATTAAAGATTTTAAGAAATAGCATGAATAGAAAGCTCTGCATGAAGATGCCTAGTACGTTTCCTCCTTTCTTGTCTTCTATGTGCTTTTATTCTTGGGAATTTTCATTTACTCCTTGCTGTGAAAGATGACTAGTCCTCTCATTTGAAAAGGGCTGGCAGCCCAGCAGCTGTTGCTCAGTAGTTGAGTGTCAGCCTATGAACCAGGAGGTCAGGGTTCGATTCCCGGTCAGGGCACATGCCTGGGTTGTGGACTTGATCCCCAGTGGGGGGCATGCAGGAGGCAGCCGACTAATGATTCTCTCTCATCGCTGATATTTCTCTCTCTTCCTCTCCCTTCCTCTCTCTGAAATAAAATATATATATATATATATATTATAAAAGGGCTGGCATATTAAAAGAACTTTAAAAGATAAGTGACAGTTCTTGTTCCATTGAATTACTTGGACCCCTGAGTGACTCACTGCTCATCTTACTGTGGACGAAAGGGGCCACATGCTGCCCTGACAAGCTCAGGGGAGGCCTGCATGGCAGTCTTGCAAACTCAGAGACATAAAAAAGTCACGAAAGATGGTCTGAAAATTAAATATTTAACTACAAACAGTTTATAGTGGATAGTCATGTCCTAGGCCGATATTTTCCCTGATGAAGATCAACTTAGATCTTTACTGAACCCATTTGCCTTTTTGCCTCTAAGTTAACATATCTGTGAGATGTCTGGGTAACTTGTAACTTCCCTTTTTCTGAAGCCCCTGGGGCACAACCAAATGTGGTGGGCGCCAGGACAGAGACCACAAATTCCTTCATTACCATGTTAATTGTTCCTGCACTCACCTAAGTATGTGTCCATCATTTTACTTTTTATCCAATCTCAGGGATTTCCTCCGCTTTGCTTTATCCCCCCTCCTTAATCCATCACCAATGAATTTCATGTAACCCACCTTTGTCCCTCCTTTGATTGCAATGTATAAATACAAATGTAACCCGCCATTCTCCGGAGCATTATCTCAATTCGTTGAGGTTCTGCTTCCCGGCATATGTCGACAGTTTGGCTCAAGTAAACTCACAAAAATTCTTTACAGGTTTCAATGTTTTTTTTTAATGTTAACATTACTTAATGAAGCTCGTCAATTCAATGAGTTCTTCAGACCACGGGGATCACTCGCAATTGTATCCATGCACTGGAGTGTTTCCTTCCATCTTGCTGCAGTTCTTCAGTCCGGCCAGCACCAATTTCTGGAACCAATTTCTAGTTTTCACTTGTGGATGACAGCCCCCGTGGGGAACAGCCTAGGTGTAATGTTCTCGGGGCCATGCTTTCTGAAAACGGAGGCAGGCCCTCAGTGGTGAGGATACTGGCTAAGGGACCTTGCACAGGTGGCCTAATCATTCTGAGTTTCATTTTTCCCATCAGGAAAATGGGGATAATAAGACTTACCTTGCAGATTGGTGCAAAGATTACTTAAGGTAAAGTGAGAGCATCGGGTGCATTGAAGGTGAACCTTCAGTGTGTCCTGCCAAAGACAGCTCAGCATATTGCCAAGATCCCCTGCGCAGTCTCAGTCACCTACCAAAAGGTTCCCTTTTATAAAAACAAACAAAACGGAGATTCATGAAGAGAGATTTCAACTTTTCAATCAGGTATCATTTCTCTTTGGAGATAGAGTAGCAATCAAGTTTCCAGAACGAGTGTGTTCTGCAGGGGACTGAGATTGGGCCCGGCTTAGTCAGAACCTCAGCCCGCACCTCCCCACTGTCTCTGTTTGAATATAAACAGGAAAACCTGTGGGACTCAGGAGGCTCAGATTTGGCGTTTGAGTAACTGGAAACCTGGGCAGATAATTACGTCCCCTCCAACACAGCCCTCTAAATTAATTTGTGCCCATTGAGATCACTCAGTCCCTTTCAAAGGGTAAGACAAAGGATGAAATAAATTAAGTTTTTCTTAGAATCAAGATAAAATGTGTTTCTAATGAGAAGTTACAGAGCAGATAGACTAGAAGGACCCTGGCTAGTCACTCGGGCTGTATCCTCCCTTAAATCATTGATCCAGTTGGTCTGTATTTATGGAACAGACCCCCACCCTTTCCTCTCCCAGACCTCTTCACGAAATCCGAAATTAGATGTTCTGTGTGTGTGTGTGTGTGTGCACGTGTTCGCGTGTGCATGCACTTACAGACATCTGAATTGAACATTTCTAACACCCCAGTGAATTCTCCCGTGCTCCTTAACTAATGCCCCCTCCGGAGGTAACTGCTATCTGACCTCTATCACCTTACTTTTGTGTGTCTTCCAACTTCCATTTACAGGGAAGCATGCAGTTTGCATTCTTTTGTATGTGGCTTCTTTAGCTCATTTGTTTGTATGTTAGACTGATCCATAATGTTGCGTGTAGTCATAGCATTTTAGGTAGAATTTATTTTTAGAGCAGTTTTAGGCTCACAGTGAAATTGAATAGATAGGGGGTAGATTTCCCATAGACCCCAGCCTCCCCATTATCAACATCCCCCACCAGAGTGGTGTATTTGTTACAACTGATGAACCTACACTGACACATCGTTACCACCCAAAGTTCCAAATTTACATTAGGGTTCACGCTTGGTGCTGAGCATTTTACTTATCCACCATTATGTATCATTCAGAGTATTTTCACTGCCCTAAAATCCCTCTCTTTTTCTCTTATTCCAATCCTGACTCCAATGTGTTCTATCTGTGTGATGCTGGGCAGATAACTTAGCTAAGCTTCAGCTCCTTCACCTGTAAAATGGGGACACACTTAGTACTTGCTTCGTAGAATAGTTTTTTTGAGAAAAAAAATTAATTTACCTGCAAAGTGCTCTTAACAGTGCCTGGTTCATGGGGAGCGTACCTTAAAGATTGGGCGTTATTATTTCCCACTGTATTTGCATGTGGTTGTTTTCATGGAGAGGGATGGTATTTTTCCTTATTTTTTAAAGTTTCTATCTGTGTTTAGAGAAAAACTCACATATCATAAGTGTGCAGATTAATGAATTTCTGCCAACTGGACCAACCCTCATAACTGGCACCCGGATCAATATACAAAACATCACCAGTACCCATGAAACCCTCTTGTGCTCCCTGCCAATCACTATTCCCCCCGAAGAGTAAACCATTATTCTAAATTCTAACAGCATAGACTCTTTTATGTCCATTTTTGCACTTTATGTACATGGAATCATATGACATGCATGTTTTTGGGTGTCTGGCTTCTTTCAGTCAACATTACATTTATGAGTTCTACCCCTCTCCTCTCCTCCTCCCTCCCCTTCTCTCCTGTTTATTGGAAGGGAATAAAGTGCCAATACAGAGGGAAAATATATGAGTGGATGACTTAATAGGAATTTTTAAAAAGGAAAATATGCTATTTAGATTAATTTAGGATTTGGTGCGCTTATTAAAATCTTGACACTTAAGAATCCCAAGTGTGGGAAGAAGTTTTGAATTAGTGGTTTGGGCTTTGAGGAAGGGATCAGAGAGAGAGAGAGTAATGATCGATGAAAAACTACTTGCATCTTCTCTAGAGCAACGGCTCAAAGCAGGCCTGCTGCTGGGTGCGTTGTCAATGCAGAGCCCTTTCATTTCCCTCTACAATCTTTTCCCTGGTAATTTTATTTATCATAACTCAGGTTCATTTCTTTTTGTAATGAAAGCACACTCTAAGTACAAGATGTTCTCCAGGAAATTGATCTCGACTGCCTGCACACATTTTGTGAGGTGTCCCCAGGTGACCCCCTGCCTCTATCCCCAGGGACACCGTCCTGTGGACCGATTGGCATGTTTGTGTGAAAAATGTCTGTTGACCTGAGTTGATCTTCATCTGTATTTTTACATTTCAGTAGGAGTCATCGTCTGCTTAATTTCCGGACATAGAGGTAATCATTTTTCTCTGCCTTTCACCGTAGCTGCAAGACAAATTCTCAGCTAATGGTTCAACTAGGCCCGAAGTCACCAAAGCATTGCCAGACATTTCAAGAGAGGTAGAATATAAAAAAAATAAAGAGCTTAGCTCCACAGAGCAATTCCTAAGTGCTGCAATCAACAATTCAGAAGGGGCGGCTGTACCTTGTCAAGTTAGCCCTAGTTCTGCAGCTGCAACTGGATATAATTTGTGGCTGAATTGGGATTCCTGCCAGGTGAGATGGAGAGGTTGTTCAAGGTGACTAAGGTAGAATAATAGGCAAGCATATTTTTTCCTAAAGAAACAATGGAGGAAGTTGCTGTTGGATAGGGTCTAAAAGTAGAAAAAACAAAGGATTAAACTAATGTCTATTTCAGTTTTGCAAGAATTAACTTTTTACTGTCATATCTCATTGTAGAGTTAGACATTTTGAGGATTCTTGTGTATTGCCCATATTTGATCTCTCTGGTTTCCTCGTACACACCTGTGTCTTCAACCATCCCTTGCATAGGTGACTCCCAAATCTGGGTCTTGAGTACATCCCATCCCCTGGGCTCTGTATCCATATATCCAAATGCTGGCTGGGCATGTCCATCTGGATGTCCTGCCATCATCGCATAGGGAATATGTCCAAAGGTGAGTTCATCATTTTTACCTCTTCCATCCATTTCATTCAGTATTATCTGATTTGATAAATGGCTCACTTGCTGAAAGTCACCTTGTTCTCTCTTTCTTCTCACATATTCTATTATTGCCACATCTTGCCAGTTCTACCTCCTGAATACCCCCTAAGTCCAACCCTTTCTCATAGCCCCTGGAGAGTCCTTTCTGTTTCTTAACCAAATTATTCCAGTAGTCTTCCAAGTAATCATCTGGTCTGCAGTCTTGTCCGTCTATACTGAACACTGATGCCGTAATGATGAATATCAAAAGCATATCCGAATCTAACAATGTGTAAAGAAAATTATACACAACTGGGTGTTATTTATTCCAGTATGAAAAACTGGTTCATGAATCAAACATCATTCAATGTAATTCACCATATCAACAGGCTAGAGAAGAAAAATCGTGTCATCATATCACATTGATACAGAGAAAGAATCTGATATAATCTAACACCCATTCATGATAAAAAACTCTCTGAACATTAGGAATAGAGAGGAAAATCCTCAACTTGATACTGAACATCTACAAAAAACCTAGAGTTAACATCATACTTAATAGTTAGAGATTAGACACATCCCGCTAAGATTAGCAGCAAGGCATAAATGTCCTCTCTCACTACTCCTACTGGAACTCCTAGCTAGTGGAATACAAAAAAAAAAAAAAAAAAAAAAAAAAAAAAGAAAGAAATTAAAAGTATAGTTTGGAAAGCAAAACTATAGAACCTATAGAAGAAAATCTATATGACTTTGTCTTTATAGTGAGTATTCAGGTACAAGTTCAGAAGCGTGATCTGTGAAAAAAAAAATTGATTGCTTGAACTTGATTAAAATTAAAAAAAATTCTGCCCTGGGAAAGTCACTGTTGAGAGAACAAAAATACAAGTCAGGTACGTATTTTCAAAACACATACCTGATAAAAACCTTGTATCCAAATTATACAAAGAACTTTTAAAACTCAACATTAAGAAAATAACATAATTTAAAAACTGGGCAAAAGATATCACACTGAAGAAGATGTATGGATGTCAAATAAGCAATGAAAAGTACAAAGTCACTTGTCATTAGTAAAATGCAAAGTAAAACAAAAGTGAGATTCTAGTAGACATCTATTAGAATGGTTAAAATGGAAAAAACAGACAAAATCAATTGCCTACAAAGATGGAGTAATAGCAACTCTCATTCATTGCTGGTGGGATGCAAAATGGCATAGACATTTTGGAAGACAGTTTGACATTTTCTCATAAAGTTAAGTATAGTCTTAATTATGTAATTCAGCAATTGAGCTTCTAGGTATTTACTCAGCTGATTTGTAAGCACAGGAATGTTTATAGCAGCTTTATTCATAATTATAAAAAACCCTCAGCCATCACCAATGTCTTCATTCCTGCTGAAAATGGATGGAAGCTAAGTAATAGGAGCTCTTCACAGTATTTTCTGGATCTCTGGAAGACAGTGGGGAAATGAATTCTGCGCAGAGCGAGCATCATGTCCAACAGCATGTGAGTGTGAACAAGCACGGCATGTATGCGGAACCCAGTGTCAGTTGACTTGGCTGGTGCACGGGAGTTACATAGGGGCGACTGAGAAACAAGACTTAGGAGGTACACAGGGGTCTTCTCATGGAGGACCTCTAACACCATGTAGACAGCCACGTAGCTCATCTTACCCAGTAGACAGGGGGAACCATTGACATATACTAAGCAGGAATGACCCTATCAGATATGCTTTTTTGAATATTAAATTTTTACATTGTAGAATAGTTTAAGACTTACAGAAAAATTGCAAAATTAGTACATAGAATTCCTAAATTTCCCATACCCAGCGTCCCCTGTTGTTAACATCATACATTAGGATGTTGCATTTATCACAGTTAATGAGCCAATATTGATACTTTATTCAGATTTCCTAACGTCTTTTTTGGTTCCAGGATCCCATCCAGAACAGCACAAATTCAGCCGGCATGTCTCCTCTGGCTCCTCTTAGTTGTAACAGTTTCTCATGTGTTATGGATCAGAGTCAGAGACATCAGAATGAACTCATGTTTAAAATAGATATAGACACAGAATAGATATGTACAAAAATATTTATAAATATGTGTACAAATGTGGGTTAGTATACATCCATACATTTCCTGGCTCTGTCAGCAGAAAGGCCTAGAAACAATAACACCCAGGAGTAACAAGCACTTCTAGCATTCAGATCTAAAAGCATTCTCCAAAGAAGTAACTGGCTTGGTCGGTGTGGCTCAGTGGTTGAGTGTTGACCTATGAACCAGGAGGTCACAATTTGATTCCCACTCAGGGCACATGCCCGGGTTGCAGGTTCAATCCCCAGTGTGGAATGTGCAGGAGGCAGCCAATCAATGATTCTCTCTCATCATTGATGTTTCTATCTCTCTCACCCTCTCCCTTCCTCTCTGAAAACAATAAAAATATATTTTTTTTTTTAAAAAAAAGAAGTAACCAGAGCTCTTTGGAAAAGTGGCTGATTCTAGGGCAGGTGCAGAAAATGTACAAGATGAGCCTGAAATCATTCAACACACTGGGACCTACAATACCTTGGTCTGATAATCTTTTCACTAGTCTTCATATTGTTGGTTTCCTTTTTTTTTTTTAATCAGTTTTGATTCTGTAGAACATCTTATAATTGCTACCTTGAACATAACCTTGGCTCTTTTATCTCCTTGTATTAACATAGCCAAATTCCAACCATGGTTAATTAAAACTTTCCATTTACCTTTCTTGCTTCCAGACTGTTAAATGAGGCTAAATAAAAATACCCAAACATGTTCATTGGTTTTACTTTCTCCCCATGGTTACTAATCTCAAGTTGAGTTCTTACTGGTATATTTTCCTAGTCTACTGACTCTTCCACTCTCCTAGGGGTCTCTTTCATACTTTCTTTTCTCAAATCTTAGGCTCTAGAACCAGACTGCCTAGGACAGTGGTCGGCAAACTGCGGTTCGCGAGCCACATGCGGCTCTTTGGCCTCTTGAGTTTTTAGCAAAGGCCAGCTTAGGAGTACCCTAATTAAGTTAATAACAATGTACCTACCTAAATAGTTTAAGTTTAAAAAATTTGGCTCTCAAAAGAAATTTCAATCGTTGTACTGTTGATATTTGGCTCTGTTGACTAATGAGTTTGCCGACCACTGACCTAGGATGACATCCAGGCTTTGTCCCATACTAGCTGTGGTATATTCCTTAACCTCTTCACACCTCAGTTTACTCATCTGAAAAATGGGCATAATAATAACTACTTCATACAGTTATGCTTAAGTGAATCATGCATGTACACTACATAGAACAGTCCTGGCTTATAGCAAGTGCTGAAGAAAAGGAAGTTAGCTTCCTGTTGCACGGAGAGAGTGGTCAGAGTCAGAAAAGAACTTTCACATGTTTCTGCCACCTCAAATACAAATACATTTGTAATAATGCCATGCACACACTGTTTTCTCCTCTGTCTGTGCGAACTAAATGATTGGTACATGTTCTTTTCACTTTTTTGAAACATTTTTATTGGTTTCAGAGAGTAAGGGAAAGGGATAGAGAGATAGAAGCTTCAGTGATGAGAGAGAATCATTGATTGGCTGCCGGCTGCATGCCCCTCTCTGGGGATGGATCCCACAACCTGTGCATGTGCCCTGACCTGGAACTGAATTGTGACCTCTGGTTTATAGGTTGATACTCAACCACTGAGCAATGCCGGCTGGGCTACATGTTCTTTTCTAAGTGGATCCATTCCACGTGTGTGTCCGTTGCTATGCCCCCTCACTACCTAAGGTCATCCGCTTGCAGTTTTATGTTCCTCTCCTGCATCATCAAATGTTCCCTCTTTGGTGGATTGTTCCCATAAACATGCAAACATGCAATAATATTTTCCATCTTCAAAGACCTTCTTTTGGCACTGTATGCTCCTCCAGTTACTGTCTGATTTACCTGCTTTTCTTTAAAACAAACAGCAAATAGTTTCTATATTCACTATCATCACTTTCTATTTTCCAGTTCTCTCTTGGATGCACTCTGCGGAAACAGGTCCCCAGTGACTTTCTCATTGCTAAATCGAAACCGCAATTCTCATTTCACTATCCACCTGGCTCCTGGGAACCACTGAGTCTGTTTCCTTCTAGCCCAGCCTTACCTTTTCTCAATCTCCTTTGTTTCTTTCTCCTTATCTAGTGACAGTGAAAGAGGAGTTGACAAACTTTCTGTAAGGGTCAGATGTTAAATATTTTAGGCTTCCTGAGCCATTTGTCTTACCTACTCAAGTCTCTTGTTGGAGCAGGAAAGGGGCTAAGGAATGGCCTGGATCTGTTCCAGTGAAACCTGATTTACAGAAACAGCCAGAGGGCTGGATTGGCCTGTGGCCCATTGTGGATACCTGATCTAAAAGTTAAAAAAAAAAAAGAATACTATTGAATTTGAAATATACAAATTTGAATATATTTTCATCAAAATGTAATTTAAAGTAAGCATAAAAATAAAAAGTGTGTTTATATGTTTTAATAATAATTTTTCTTTTTTCTTCTTCTTCTTCTTCTTTTTTTTTTTTTTTTTTTTTTTTTGTTAATCCTCACCCAAGGATATTTTTTCCATTGATTTTTAGAGAGAATGCAAGGGAGGGATGGAAGGGGGTTGGGGGAGAGAGAAAGAGAGAGAGAGAGAGAGAGAGAGAGAGAGAGAGAGAGAATGAGAGAGACACAGAGAGAGAGAGAAACATTGATGTGAGAGAGACACATTGATTGCTTGTCTCCCGCATGTGCCCCAACCGGAGCTGGGGATGGAACCTGCAACCCTTAGATGCATGGACCAACGCTCTATCACTGAGCACACTAGCCAGGACAATAAATTTTCTTATAAAATATCCCAAACTGTGAAAATTAAAAAGCATAATATAAGTATAATTAATGACTATCCAAATTTGAAGTCAAAATTATTAAGTGACATGGAACATTTTAATTTAATTTTTTGAAAAGTAATATCTTATTAAACATTTATATGAAAAGGAAACTACTGGCAGTTTTAGCATTCACTGTCTTCTTTTTGCCAATGCAAAGAATTAGCATAGTGTTTCAGGCATATTGAGTCTTCACTTAGATCTATACAAATTAAAAACCAGTTAGCTGCTGCGTCCAAAACGGAAACCATCCCCACAGGCCACGATATTTTGAATTGAATTTAAAAAATCAATTTGCAATGAATATTATAAAAATAAATGTATTACTCACAATTCGGGTGTTCTTAAATATTTTCAACTGAAAATTCTCACAAAAAGTATTTTAAAGTTGGTCAGAGCTGCCACTTAGGGAAAACATCTTTTTTATAGACACGCATGGCGTGTGGGAAGGTCCGCCGCCGCTTGCATCTACAGACGCTTACGGTGGACAGTGGGTTAAGTGCGTTGTGGATTGTTTCACGTTGGAAAATGTTCCCTGGGAGCCATGTGTTGTGTTGGTAATATTGCACTCATCAGCAAGGACCCCCGCAATGGCAAATGTAGCTCAAAGAGAAGCAAGACAAGGAATGGGTGCTGGGCACTAGTTGGAAATAATACGTCTTTGTGCAAGAATCTCATGTTCTCTGAGAGGAAGGATTTGACAACTTAATTAACTTATCTTTTCCCCTATCTAAGCTCTTCTGCCACTCAAATTCTCCCGAGACTCTAAAGCAGTGACGTTCCTTGATACAGGCAGCGGTAATACAGAGCACTGAGTCATAGACACAGTCACCTTTGGTTTCATTAATGCAGGATAGTGAGTGTGTACATGTGTTGCCCTGAGGCTTGAAATTATGATTGGCATGCGCCTTTCAGTGTCAGCACTGGGTGCTGGGTCCTGAATGACAGAGGCATTTGTGACAGAGGCATTTGGATATCCTTTATAGACTCAGAGTGTGTATGTCTGTGTGGCGGGGGGGGGGGGGGCGGGGGGAGTATGTGTGTGTGTGGTGTGTGTGTGTGTGTGTGGTATGTGTGTGTATGGGGGGTACGTGTGTGTGGGGTGTGTGTGTGGGGTGTGTGTGTGTGTGTGTGCTGTGTGTGTGTGTGTATGTGTGGTATGTGTGGTGTGTATGTGTGTTGGGTGTATGTGTGGGGGTGTGTGTGTGTGCTGTGTATGTGGTGTGTGTGTGTATGTGTGGTATGTGGTGTGTATGAATGTGTTGGGTGTGTGTGTGTGTGGTGTATGTGTGTGTGGGGTGTGTGTGTGTGTATGTGTGTGTGGTGTATGTGGGGTGTATATGTGGTGTGTGTGTGTGTGTGTGTGTGTGTGTGTGTGTGTGTGTGTTTGGCTAAGCTCAGGTCTCAGGGAAAGTTGCTTCCTGCTGAGACTACAGGCAAGTCTGGAAAACACTTAGCACCAGTTTGGGACATAATTCCATAGCCAATCCAGCTGACACTGCACACCCATGAGCTCCCTTCTAAAATGATGTGGTAGAAGGGAGGCAACTACTTATAAGAGCCACATTCAGCGGAGAGATGTGGATAGAGCACTCCTAGGTCAAGAGGGAAAACCTACCTCTAAAGCAGAGTAGAGCAACTGCTTCCTAAACCTAGGGTAGTTATTTGGAACGATAATGACTATTTCAACATCAATAAGGTACCGTGGAAGGGGATGAGCTCCCAGACACTGGAAGTTGAGCAGAGGATGACCTTGAGGGGAGTCTTCCATTGGGTATGTAGTGAGTCTAACGGGCCTTTGAGATCTCACCCCACTCTGAGATTCTAAGAGTATAAGATAAAGTGTTTGAAGTAGCAAACAACACATTGATACAGTGGTGTGCTGGGGCCGGTTCATACCGACTTGTAAGAGTCAATTATTAAGTGTTAGGGAAATTTGTGAACAGATGGGGTGTATATGTGATGTGTGTGTGTGTGTGTGTGTGTGTGTGTGTGTGTGTGTGTGTGTTTGGCTAAGCTCAGGTTCATTGGAAGCTGGAAATCAGGTGTGGTGGGAATGTTTACACCATCAAAATTGGCAGACACTACAACTCAGGGCTTTCTTTGTCTCTGGAGAGCTGGCTTACCAGTACACCCTTGAATACATAGTTGGTCCAGAGAGTGAATTTTACGTTAGCTAGGATCTATACAACTAACTCAGCACCACCTCCTCTAGCAGAAGAATAAAGGAACCTGGAAGTAGACTACTACTATATTGTGGTTTATAATAAGCAACATATATTTCTTTTTCCCTATTCCTGGCATGGAGCCTCTAAAATCCTTGTAATTTTCTGAGTGATGAGAGCTATACAGGTTAATGAGAGAACTTTAGGGAAACCCTTAGGTCACTTACTGGTTGCCCGGGGAACCAACCTTGTGATTAGAGGGTTGGAACTTTCAGTCCCATCCCACCTTCCCCGCAACCTCCAGAGAGGGGAGGGAAGCTGGAGACTGAGCTTAGTCACCTGGCCAGTGATTTCATCAATCATGCCTCTGGAAGGAGCCCCATAAAAACCAAAGGGACAGGGGTGGGAGAGCTCCCGGATTGGTGAGAGTGCTGCACCTGGAGAGGGTATGGAAGTTCCGTGCCCTTTGCCCAGGCCTTGCTCTAGACTTTTTCCATCTGGATGTTCATCTATGTCCTTTAACATTTCCTTTTACAATAAATTGGTAAACAGTAAGCAAACTGTTCCTGAGTTCTGTAAGCAGCTCTAACAAATTATTGAACCCAAGGAGGGGGTCATGGGAACCTCTGATTTATAGCCAGTCTGTCAGAAGCACATGTAGACCTGGACTTGTGACTGGCATTTGAAGTGGGGGTGGGGAGGGGCAGTCTTGTAATACTGAACCCTTAATCTGTGGGTTCTGGCATTATCTCTAGGTAGATAGTGTCAAATTGAGTTGAATTGTGGGGAACCATCTGGTATTGGAGAATTTCTAGGTGGCACAGGAAAAACACATACATTGGAAGCAGTGTCAGAATTATAGCAGTCCACAAAGTGTTTGTTTAGTTAGACTATTCAACTCCTCCATGGTAGCATGAAAGCAACCATTGATATATCAGTGAATGGGTGTGACTCTGTTCCAATAAAACTTTATTTACAAAAAACTGCTGTGGGCTGGATGTGGCCTACAGGCTGTAGTTTGCCAACCCTTGGACTAGATTATAAAGTTGGCTATGCTAACCTAAAGATAAAATTTCAAAGTGAGAGGCAAAAAGTGTTTATTTGAGTTCCAAAAGAATTAAATTTTGGGAACCACTGACTCAGGCAGAAACCCAATTAGTGTTCTAAATATAGGGTGAAGGCAAAGGGATTTTATGAGAAAGGAAAGGGAAATAATTTCATGAGTAGAAAAAAGGAATTTCTCTTGGTGCTAATAAGCTATTTAGCTATACATGGCTGGTTACTGATTCTAAAGAATGTGCTTAATTATCACTTGTATTCACGGGTCAGCTTTCTTGTTAGCTCTACACACAGTGGTTTGTAAGACTATATTGGTGTGGGCCAGTCCAAAGTTTATTTTGTCCAGTTCAAAAGGTTTAAAGAATAAGATATGCAAGGCAGTTCCTCTGGAATGGCTGCCCTGACTCTATTTTTAAGTGGTTTCACTTATGCCAACTTTTTGCAGCTACCACCCTGTGTATAATAATCAGGCAAGCCCGGCCAGTGGTTCAGTGGTTGAGCATTGACCTATGAACCAGGAGGTCACAGTTCGATTCCCGCTCGGGGTATGTGCCTGGGTTTCAAGCTCCATCCCCAGTAGGGGGCCTGCAGAAGGCAGCCAATCAATGATTCTCTCTCATCCTTGATGTTTCTCTCTGTCCCTCTCCCTTCCTCTCTGAGATAAATTAAAAAAAAAGTATTTTAAAAAATAATAAGCAACATAAAGGGGAAGGAGGATGTTGCTGTGTGCACATACTCATGCATGCAGAGTCCATGATGCAGAAAGGAAGGAGATCTAGGCACAGGGAGGAGCTCCGGGCCTCATTTTGTCCACAGACCGCAGAGCCAGAGCTGCTGATATCACTGGGTTCCCTTTTTGTCACCCAGCCACTCATCTGTGTGTTGCTCATTATTTTATCAGGTGGCCCAAGCCTTCATTGTGTCTGAACTTTTGGTAAGTCTGCCTGTATGGGATCGGAGTGGTTGTCCAATAGCTTTCTCACAGGGTGTGGTTGTATTAAAGGCACACAGACAAGTCCCAAGAATCTTAACCATATTCTTCCCATTCTGTCTGGGGAGCAGCAACCCCTAGTTCTCCTTGGCAGTCAGAGCATGGGAAAGAAGTTCAGGTCGTGGGCAGAGGAATAGGTCACAAATGCTGGCTCCATATGCTGGATGTCAGAGAAGCAGGACACATGTGAAGACTGCACCATAGCACACACAAGGCATACACGACAGATACGGGGGTCTCTATTTAAGTGTAGCATTTGACAAAATGTACCTAAATGGTTGGTTTCCACATTAGCTGTGAACCTCCCAGGAGTCAAGAACAGAACATATTTGTTTTGTCAGAACAAAATATATCTGCTTTGAACAGAACCAAGCACAGCGCCTGATAAATTGTTAGATGCTTGAAAAATGCATATTAAAGAGCAATGTTATAAGTCAACATCCAAAAATATGGTGAAGTAAATAAAAAAAACTAATTCACATGAAATAAGAGAACAGTGGGGTCATATGGGCAAATAACGTGTGTAAGAAACCTGTGCTGTTTGAAGGGAACTGACGTTTGTGAATAGTCCACAGTGCAGGGTGAGTGTAATCCTCACCTGGAGTGGAGATTGGATGCTTCTCTTTCTCTTCTCTTGTGAGGCTCTTGCAAATACTTAGCTGTCGGGAGTGGTGTTGGTCCAGGGCTAAAGCAAACTGACTGCTCTGGCTTCTCCTAGGATGATGATTTATTTACGAGCTTCACTTTCAAACCAATAGAGCTTTGGAAAATGAGGTCTTTGGTGAGAAGCAGGTGCTATCAGCACTAATAAAAGTTCAAGTCCAGATGTGGAGGGGGAAGATATTATCACAGAGAAGTTGGCTTCTATTGGCAAGTTTAACTGTGGATTAAAGCAAATTAAACTAAGTTCAAGTCAACATTTTTTGGGGGGACATTTACCAAGTGTAAGAGATGTATTAGCAGTCTGAGGGCACAAAGATGAGTAAGGACTAGTCCTTACCCTCAAATCACTTATAATCTAGTGAAGTCCTTCAGGTATTCTAGGAAGAGGCATCAAGTAACATGTTTAAAGGAAGCTGGAGGCGGAAGAGATGAATTCCAACTCAAAGAATCAATATAAACTTTATGGAGGAGGAAATATTTGAGAGATCACTATGACTTAGATAGTGCATGGGGAAATATATTTCTGGTGGTGAGAATAACAAAGGTTTCAAATTCAGAGGTCTAAAGTCAAGCACATCACAATCATGAGTAAAGTCAGCGGGATGTAAGACAATAGGGGATAGTGAGGATTGTGGCAAATTGGAGAGAGTGTGCTCCATTGAAAGGGATCAGACATCCTTAGGCTCAATGGACTGTTACCTTGATCTAGTATTTTTTCAAAAGAAGCTGGAAATCTTCTTAAATGTTGCCAATGAATTATATGATGCAGACATCACCAAAACATCATGGGATCAATCCAAATCCATCTAAATCCAATCAGCAGATAGTGATTTACATAAGGACGTTGAGGGAGGGAGAAAGATGTAAACAATGCTTGGGGAATGAGCACTGCTGGAGCATATGTGGGCATGAATGGTTTGAGTAGAAGCAATAAGACAAAGGCATGGATAGAGCCGGGTCTCCCAAGACCTGAATAATATACTGTGAAGAAGTTCAGACCTCGTTCTACAGGCAGTGAGAAGCCTGTGATTATGGAGATGATTTGCTGAAAATTCTGCTTATGGAGGAAGGAATTTATATGGCAAGGCCATTGCTTTAAAAAAGGAAGATGTTTTATGATTAGTCAAGTTGATGACGGTGAGGAAAATGTTGAATAATTCATAAATTGATGGTGGAGTAGAATAATTATGGACTTCACAGTCAGAAGCCTTACTAGTAGCTTGAAGTCCAGGCCCTCTGACTTCCTGTTGGATGGGCAGTGAGGTGTCTGGTAAGTCGCTCAGCCCTGCAGAACGCCTTCAACAACCAGGGTATTATCCCCATTTTACTCACAAGGAAACCAAGGCTCGGAGAGATTCAGAAGCTTGATCAAAGTCCAACAGCTAGGGACTTGAACCCAGGTCTTTCTGGTCTGCATTCTGTGCTCACCTTCCTGTTGGCCTAAGTAGCTCATCCTAGGATGCTGAAACAGAGGGGCTGCAATGATTGGTGGTGATTTGCCTAGTCCAGTGGTCAGCAAACTCATTAGTCAACAGAGCCAAATATCAACAGTATAACGATTGAAATTTTTGAGAGCCAAATTTTTTAAACTTAAACTTCTTCTAACGCCACTTCCTCAAAATAGACTCGCCCAGGCCGTGGTATTTTGTGGAAGAGCCACACTCAAGGGGCCAAAGAGCCTCATGTGGCTCTTGAGCCACAGTTTGCCGACCACTGGGTCCCTACTTTAGAGAGAAAAGGAAACGAAGGCCCAGAGCAGTAAGTGGTCTGCTCACGACCACACAGCTAGCTCCTGGGGAGATCAGATTCTCAAACTCAGGGCTCTGACCTTCAGGCAGCGGCTGACATCTGCACTAGGCTGCACCTCTGGCATGCAGCCTTTTTAATTTGCATGCACTCCTGCAAACAGGTGTAGGGTTCATTCCAGAGAATTACAGGACAAATTTACCCTTCCTGAGGGAACAGCTGGCATGTGTGCTGTGGCATCTATTACCAAGCACACCCTGGGTTTATGGTGACTTTCCTGTGGCTTCTATCGCCAGTGGGGAAGCTGTTTGGCACCAAGTGGACAAATAAGGGAGTTCACTGAAAATCAATCCCGACATTCTTGTTTATCAGCCACTTCTAGCATGAGTATTACATGGTACGTCACCTAGATGGGAGCTCACAGGAGTCTATTATATATGTGAATGAAGATGCTGTTTAAGCAATAAAATGCAAATCACAGTGTTACTGAATTTTGGCTAATTTTGGTCATTATGCTTTTCTTAATTAAAATGCAATTAAAACTTATTACATTTTTATGAGTTTAGATTATTATGATTTTATCCATTAAAATGTAGAATTTAAAATGTTATTGAATTTTTGCTAAATTTGGTCATGATGATGTTCTTAATCAACAGATACTGAACATTCTGTTACTATGAGAACAGTCTGAATACATCTCTGATATTAGGAATGGGTTTCACAGTTGTGAAGGTTGGAGATCACAGATCCAGATGATTTATTGGGTTCTTTCCAGGTCTAACATTTTGGATTTTAAACCACAGTACTCAAAACAGTAGCCATTAGCCACATGTGGCCATTTAAATTTAAATTAGTTTTTAAAAGTTCATTCAGTTGCACTAGCTACATTTCTAATGCTTAGTAGTCCCATGAGGCTAGTGGCTACCATATTGGTCAAGTGTAGACTGTAGAACATTTTTCATCATCACAGAAAGTTTGATTAGGCAGCCCATTCTAGGAGAACTGAATGATCCTAGTGGTGTGCTTTCCTTGAGATGAGATAGTCATATCACATAATTCTCAGAAGAATACGAGTTTGGGACCTGAAGTCATTTAGCCTTTACTTCTGTCACTGAAGGGAGTGAAGATGCATACTCTTGGGTGGGAGTGGTTAAGAAGCCTGACAGATCGATCATGGGACAGTTTGCTTTCCCACGTTTGATTGTTCTGGAAACATGATGCTTGAGGATCGCCATGCACACTAATGAGTGTTGGTTTAGCCACACCCCCAATAGCCTCACCCCCAATAGCCTCACCCACCTGATGACTCTGAGACTCAGAAGCCAGTGCCCAGGATCTGGATAAAGCCAGAGATCAGGATTTTGCTGGTTCCCAGCCTAGAGGAGCCACTAAGAAGAGGAAGAATGGAGAAGCCACCCAAAGCCAAGTAACATATTTCCTTCTCCTAACAGTGAGGTTCCTGGGTGTGGCCAGAGCCAAGGGGCTGGGAGGTGGGGGTGAGGGGCTCCCTTAAAAATCCTCAAGGGTTAACTAAGACCTAAGGCTTGGTAGGGAAAGGTCATGTGCCAGGAGGGACACTGGGTCTGATCATGCGCTTAAAAGACATTGCCCTTTCTGATGAAACAAAGTAATATTTATTGTAGAAGACATGGACAATATAGAAGCTATGAGGATTTTCAAAACCACTCATATTACCACTGGAAATAATTATGGTTAATATTTTGAACATTTAAACATTTTTCTTTTTCATTCCTTGAACTTGACTATAAAGCGTTAATATTAAATGCTTTTATTTTCTGAAACCAGGGTTTTTTCTTATTTAATTGTACTACCTGTGGTTTCTTTTCTCATTCTGGTCACCTCCTGCCTCAAAGTCTTTTCTCTCAGATTAGTGTATTCTCTCTCATTGCAATGATTTTCCCCCTCTGTGTACCCTGCCACAATCAGCTCAGAAAAATTATCAGGAGAGAATGATGCACTTGATTTCATTCATTCATGCAGATTGGATTCATTAGGATGAAGGTGTTAAGTGGCATTATAAATAGTTTCTGGAGTAAGGGCTCTGCTATGAGTGGAGAGAGAGCAGCGCTGCTCATGTGACTAGCAATCTTCCTGGAGTTGTGGAGGGTTTTTAGAGGGCTCATATCCAACCATTGTGCATTTGTGTGGCTGTACTCATTTTTACAATAATGAAATAGTTCCACAACAGTTGGTGAGTAGGTCCTGTCTTGAGCCCACTGAGGGCCCTTCTGACCCCCAGAACCCACTTACATCCAGCAATGAATGGGTTAATGCCAGGCAGAGCAGGAGGTGCCATTTGCACTGGTGCCATGGCTGGTGGCATTCTGATAGGTCAATACCCAGGCCATTGGTGTTTTGACTATCATCTCTGGTTATTAAGTACTAGAGGCCCGGTGCACGAAATTCGTGCACGGGGGTGTGTGTCCCTCAGCCCAGCCTGCACCCTCTCCAATCTGGGACCCCTCAAGGGATGTCCGACTGCCTGTTTAGGCCCGATCCCAGTAGGATCAGGCCTAAACGGGCAGTCGAACATCCCTCTCACAATCCAGGACTGCTGGCTCCCAACTGCTTGCCTGCCTGCCTTCTTGATTGCCCCTAACCACTTCTGCCTGCCAGCCTGATCACCCCCTAACCACTCCCCTGCCAGCCTGATTGCCCCTAACTGCCCTCCCCTGCAGGCCTGGTCACCCCTAACTGCCCTCCCCTGAAGGCCTGGTCACCCCTAACTGCCCTCCCCTGCAGACCTGGTCCCCCCCAACTGCCCTTTCCTGCAGGCCTGGTCCCTCCCATCTGCCTTCCCCTGCTGGTCTGATTGCCCACAACTGCCTTCCCTTGCAGGCCTGGTCCCTCCCAACTGTCCTCCCCTGCTGGCCATCTTGTGGAGGCCAACTTGTGTCCACATGGGGGCAGCCATCTTTGACTACATGGGGGCAGCCATCTTGTGTGTTGGAGTGACAGTCAATTTGCATATTACTCTTTTATTAGATAGGATATGTCAGTGATATTGAAGTATTTCTTCCTGAAGAAAACAGGTTTAGGGGTACATTACATATTAAGGAGATCTGACTAGGGAACTGTATATAATCATTCCAACCATTGATTTTATCATTTACTAACTATATCACCTTAGGCTTGTTGCTTCACCTCTGCTTCTCTGATTTTTGTTTGTTGTTGTTTTGTCTGTAAAAGGGGGCAAGGAATTCATTTCTTCATCCATCTATCTATCCATCCATCTACCCACCCGTTTTTAAAAATATATATTTTATTGATTTTTTTACAGAGAGGAAGAGAGAGGGATAGAGAGTTAGAAACATCGATCACCTGCCTCCTGCACACCTCCTACTGGGAAGGTGCCCGCAACCAAGGTACATGCTCTTGACCGGAATTGAACCTGGGACCCTTCAGTCCGCAGGCCAACGCTCTATCACTGAGCCAAACCAGTTAGGGCCACCCACCCATTTTTATCCATATCCAACAAATAGCCATGCCAACACCCACCTAGAAATGTTGCCTAATGGTGACCAGAACGACATTTAGGGAACTCACTTTGCGGGGACTAGTGACAATCTAGTTTTGAAGGTCAAATGAGACCTTGGAAGCAAAAGCCTTTCCAAACTGTGAAGGTCACCAGGTCAGTAGCAGCATCAGTTCCTTGATGCTTATTCAGGGCACAGGCTGGGGCCTTGGTGTGCAATATACCATTGGGTCAGGCTCTCCAGCCCTTTGTTTATCCATTTGTATGCATCCTGCTTAGTGCCAAAAGGACTATGAGTAGTTTCCATTTGACTGTATTTGATGACAGCCTCCTTGATCCAGATGCTATTTTCCCCCCAAAACAATGTGAGCATTACAGCTTTTGCTGAATATAAAAATAATATGCAGCCTTTATAACAATGTAAAACAATACAGAAAAGGGCATAGAGATTAAAGTAAAATTAACCCCAAATCCCACCTCTGAGAGATGATTACTCACCTTTTTGATGAAACATCTCTGAGGCATCTTCTTATACATTTACACATTTTTAAAGTATAAATTGCATCACATTATACATGCTGTTCTGGACCTATTTTTCCTCTGAACATTATCAGCACACACTGAAAGTTCTGTTACCAGCGGAGTGATGGAAAAGAAGTGTTGAAACATTAAAAGGAGCTGTGATCTTTATGGTTCTTTCATCACAGAATTCTAGAATTCTCTCTGTTGAATCCTTTTATTGCATTTTCCCCTTGAACTAATCAAGTCTGTGCTTAGGTCTGGTAGGACAGTGTGTTTTCAGTTTCATACATACACACCGGCATTGCCATTGTTAATGACTCCGTGCTATTCCAATGTATATACAAAATACATTTGTGTAATTAGTCCCTCGCCGATGGATACTTGTGTTATTTCCCATTTTTGGCTAATGTAGTAATTCCATAATAAAAATCCCTGCCTATTCACTTTTGCCCATTTGCAAAGTTGTTTAATCTCACCCTCAGGATTAATTCCTAGAAATGAAAAGGCTGAGGTCAAAGTTTTAAAAAATTTAATTCGTATTTGAATCAGGCTATTAAAAGATGAGACATTCTGGAAGTTTGAGGTTTAGCTGGGGTACCAGGAGTTAAAACTAATGGCACAATTATAGGACAGTGCAGAAAGTGATCTGTAGAGAGGTGACGAGCAAATGTTCGTCACTGAGGCCCAGCCAATGTAGATCAGTGGTTGAGTGTCAACCCATGAACCAAGAGGTCACAGGTGCAATTTCTGGTCAGGGCACATGCCCGGGTTGTGGGGTCAATCCCCAGTGGGAGGCATGCAGGAGGCAGCCGGTTAATATTTTTCTCTCATCAATGTTTCTATCTCTCTATCCCTCTTCCTTCCTCTTTCTCTAAAAAAAAAAAATGAATAAAAACATATTTTAAAAAGAAAGAAAGAGACAAAGAAAGGGTCACTGAGTGTTGGGAAAATTTTCAGAGAAAGTAGGTGAAGTGACCTTGCTTTGGAGTCGAGGAAAACATCAATGAAGGTATCTCCCAGAGAGACCAGCCGAAAGGCAGAGGGAGGGACGAGGTTCTTTGCATCTCCACTAATATTTGGTGAGTGCCCCTCCCACTACTTTACTTATACATCCAAGGACAGCCCAATTTTTATTTATTAAGTTAACTTTTTGGCTCTGATTGTAGTAAATATGCTATATCTTGAAAATCTTCACACAGGCTTTTATCTTTATAGAAATCTTCCTTCAATGTTTTTCTCAAGAGTTGTTCTTCTTGTTAATAGTTGGTGGCTGGCTGGTGTTATCTTACTTTATTGATGCCCGCATTATTCAAGACAATTCCAAACCCTGACAAAAAGAAAAATAGATGGCATTTATTGCCTCTTCTCAATGTTCTACACTTGTCTTGGTTAGAGAGCTGAATTAGATTAGTTTCTGTTCTTTTATGGAGCTTTACTTTACTGACTGCTACCATGTACCTCACTATATCACTGTGTTTCTAAAGTTGTTGTCTGATTATTTCTTTTCACTGTCTTTTTTTCTTTCTGGAAATGGATGCAGTGCATAAATGGATGGCTTTATATAATTGCTACAAGTGATGATAAAGGTTAGGCAAGAATATTAAATTCTCTATTTACACTTGAATATGAATCAAGGATTTGTTGATTTGTAAATCACCCACTAATGAAACCTGGAAAAAAGTTTCCTCATCGTATCTTCTCTACAAATTCTTAATGAATACTTATCATTGTATACAAGTGTATCACAGATGAATATTCCAACATGTTCAGTTTTGGGGAGGAGAAAAATAATACTTAGATGGACTAATATCACAGCAGCCTGGTATGAAGTTGTTTATTGCTGGCAGATGGACCTTGTGTTTTGTTGTGTGCTTTTTTTTTTTTTTCTGTTTTGTACCTTTTGACTTCCTTTGCCATTTATAAATTCTTCCTAAGGTAAAAGCCATAAACTTACTTTCCCAGCTTCCCTTACAGGTAGGATGCAGGCATGTGGCCCTGGCTGCACCAATCAGATGCTTGCATTTGAGATTTTAGATTGAAAGCTAGTGACACACATAAGCAGGTGCATCACAGAACCATTCTGGTGAGAAGAGGAACAAATAGGCCTGTTTTCTGCGAGAGGGCAGTGTCAGAGGTTCTGGCAGCACCCCCTGGTTCTGGTGTAGTGGATGAACTGAACTGTCTGTATCCAGTGGGTCTACCCAGGGGCTGTCTGTGGTATGAAATAAATAGGCATTGCCTCTGACTTTGTAGTTCTCAGACTGGTTCTCTGGGCCTCCTCAAAAATCTGAAAACTGTCTCATATCCTTTAACATTCCTTTTCTATTTAATCTAGCCAAGGAGGGTTTCTGTAGTTTCCAACTAAGAAATCCAGTTGATACAACTGGAATATGAGGATAATGACAAGGAAATAAAACTCTTTTATATGTCTCTCCTTTCAGCTATTGAAAAATATCAGTAGAACAAAACCATTTGCCAGATCATTCTTAGAGCAGTCATCATTTACTTAAGCTGACTCACTGTTGAGAACAGCAATCCAGAAAGAATGAAACACCCAGGCAGGGCATTTCTAAGGGAAATGGAGAGTGACTGAATACTGGTGCAATGATTGGTCTGCATTTGGAATTCATCAGTGGTCTTAGGAAAGGGGGTTAAAAGGAGAGATTTACTTTTTAAGAATAAAATTGCAACTCTGAGTTATTTATTAAAGAGTTTGCACAAAATTACTAAAGTTTGTCTGCAATCTTGAGTAAATGATACTCTGACTCAAAGCTCTTATATAAGAAAGGGTGAATTGTAATTCTACTTTTCTTTTTAGTGTACCTAGTGCTTTAATTCCATGATCTCTGGGGCCTAAAAGTGTCTGCTCACTTGTAGACAGTGACAGCTGATATCCTCATGTGCACCTTTGAGCTTCTTGTCAAAGGAACCAAAAAAGCAAAGGGACAGAAGCATTCTTTTGATGTAAAAAATTCTCCTTAGAGTCAGTCCTCTGCGCATTCACTTGTGGTTTACATAGCCATGACTCAATTAAATGATATTATCTGCCCCAAGCCAAGAATAATCTTGTTTCCTCCTTTGTTTAAAATATAACTCACTCACATAGGAGCCAGTTAGTCATCATCATTGTAAAGGGCAAAGAAATATGCTACGTCCAATCCCATTCAAATGCTCAGGTCATGTCACTCAGCTAGAAGAGCATCTTGTGTTCCTTTAGCATTTTGTTACAGAGAATATTATCAATTTATCACCCTTCCCCAATTTTCTTAGGTAAGAGCTGGAAGCTATTTTTATTTTCTTAGAAAAATTAAAGAGTAAGAAGGAGTTTGTCCAGGCAAATAGCGAGTAAAAACCGAAAACCGTCCTAGCTGGTTTGGCTCAGTGGGTAGAGTGTCGGCCTGGGGACTGAAGGGTCCCCAGTTCGATTCTGGTGAAGGACACATGCCCAGGTTGTGGGCTCGATCCCCAGTAGGGGGCGTGCAGGGGGCAGCCTATTGATATTCTCTCTCATCATTGATGTTTCTATCTCTCTCTCCCTCTCTCTTCCTCTCTGAAATCAATAAAAATATATTAAAAACAAACAAAAAAAAAACAACCCAAAACCAGGAACCAGTTCTCCTGATTCCCTGCCTAGACCTAAGAGGCTTTATTTTGGGGATTGAATAAGAGAATAAAAGTAAGTGAATGCATCAAATGTAAGAGACAGTTATAATTTCACACTCACTCCAGAGCAAATCCTTCAGCAAGTCCACAAAAACATATCTGAAGAAACATGAAACATTAATTCGAAAGAATATATGCACCCCTATATTCATTGTTATTTATAATAGCCATGATTTGAAAGCAACCCAAGTGTCCATTAGTAGATGAGTGGATAAAAAAGCTGTGGTACATGTACACAATGGAATACTACTCGGCCATGAAAAAGAAGGAAATGTTTCACTTTGTGACAGCATGGATGGACCTGGAGAGCATTATGCTAAGTGAAACAAGCCAGCCAGAGAAAGACAAATACCATATGATTTCACTTATATGTGGAATCCAGTGAACAAAATAAACTAACAAACGAAATAGAAACAGACTCAGAGATACAGAGAACAGACTGACAGCTGTCAGAGGGGAGTAGGGAGCGGGGCTGGCTGAAAAAAGGTGAAGGGATTAAGCAAAAAAACCCAGAAACCTCATAGACAGACAACAGTATGGTGATTACCAGAGGGTAAGGGAAGTGGGGGAAATAAGAGCGGGTAAAAGGGTTATGGAAAGAGACTTGACTTGGGTTGGTGAACACAATACAATATACAGATGATGTGCATATTGTACACCTGAAACCTATTTAATTTTATTAACCAGTGTCACCCAATCAAGTCCATAAAATAAAAAGATAGGATGATAGTAAGCTGAAATATGGAGGAAGTAGTAGAGATGAATGAAGGCTAGAACTGGTCAGCTTTTGGAAGTTGGGGATCTTGAAGAAGGGTGCCTGGTGAGCTGCTGTTGAATCTGCTCAGTCCTCACCTGCAAAACCTTCTCTCCATCCCCTGCCCTGCACCAGGGGACTGCCTTCCTCCCTCAGTGTCTGCACGTCCCAGGCTCTTACACCACTGCCCGGCCCACAGGTGTTAACCTGCCCGCCTTCCCTGTGAGGTGCCCACAGGGTGAACCCAACACTCTTTCCTTTCCTACAATGTCATCAAGAAGGGAAAGAGGAAGTGGCAAAGGGCAATGTGTCATTTCCCAGGGCTGCCATAACAAATGACCACAGATTTGGCTATAACAGCACAGTCTGAAATCCAGGTGGAGATGGGAACTGCTCCCCCGGAGGCTCAAGGGGGGACTCCCTGCTGCCGCTTCCAAGCTTCTGGTGGCTCCAGGTGCTCCTGGGCTGTGGCCACATCACTCCAGTCTCTGCCTTTGTCTTCACATCACCCCTCTCTGTGCCGTCTCCTGTTCTTTTTTTTTTGTAAGAACACTTGTAATTGGCTTTAGGGCCCACTCAGTAATCCAGAATGTTCTCATCCTGAGATCTTTAACTTAATTCCCTCTGCAAAGACTGTTTTGTGTGTGTTTTTTCAAATAAGGGCACCATCACAGTTTCCAGAACCTGGAAGTATATTGGGGGGTGAGAGTGGGCATCATTCAACCCCCTACAGACAGTGAGTTCTGAGGCATTCTACTTATCAAAATACCTTCTTTTTATTTTATTCCTTTTTCTTCTTTATACACTTGGTATCTTTGAAATGGCATCAGACACAAGTCCTACTGAAATGTCACAGAGCAGAGGCAGCAGGCTGGAGAGCCCAAGAGCGCAGGCGCTGTCTGAGGTCACACGGCCACAGTTCACATCCCAGCACTTACCAACCCCTCCGTGGCTCTGTTTTTCCATCTGTATGTTGGGCACAACACCAATACCTACCTCTCAGGTTGTTGTTGGTCTTAAATAGGATAATGCTTGTAACAGCATCTAGAACTGACCCCAAGCAAAGTGCTTAACAAATGTTAACTGTTCCTACTATTATTAAAGTGAACAATAATGCATTGCAAATGGGTAGGGGATGGTGACAATGATGAAAGCCAGGTGGGATGGCTGGATGGTGGCTAGAAAGCGCCCCGGCTTTGGCACTGTCTGGAACTATGGTTCTTTTGTGTCTTGACCTACCTGTGGCCACCTGACTTGGAATAAAGCACATTGGTGGCCCCTCCTCTCAGGACCTGCTCTGAGCTGCTGTGTTTGCTGATCGGAGGCTTGGACTTGGGCGGCCAAGCCAAGTAGAGGGCGCAGAATTTCAAACAGAGATAGGGAGCTGCTGGGCGAACACGCAGGAAGGGCATTTCCCGGGAGGCACCGCCCCTCGGGATAGAGCAGCCTGATACCCACCCCACTGGGCACTGCATTCTAGACAGGAGACTTTCTCCTCGCGACACTAGTGCTGGACGCTGTGCCTCCTGCCCTGCTGACCTGCCTCGGGGCCAAGAAGTTCGTGAGTGGGAGTGCTTGGGGCACGGTCAGGAGCCCTCGCCCGCCCTTCAAGGTGAGGCCCATTGCTCTGTTTCTTATTACTGAGCTCTGTTCGCACTCTGCTGTGGTCTGGCTGCCGGATGCCCTTGTGGCTGCCGCTCCTCCTCTTGTTCTGAGAGACCTGGCCCACCATGGGTGAGTCCCAGAGCACAGAGCACGGGCACTGGGTTTCAGCAACAGCTGCTGTGTGGCTCTAGGCAAGTTCCCTGGCCTCTCTGAACTGCGGTGTGCAGCATCTGGGAAGATGAGGATTGCATAGTGCCTGGAAAAATGGAAAAACATCTGACATTTGTGAGGCAGCACAGAGTGAAGGCTCTGACAGGCCAGAATCTGATTGCAGCTTAGGGCTGTGGGGTCTTAGGCAGGTTCCTTAACCTTTTAGACTTCAATTCGCACATCAGTAAAAGAGATCAAAACTTCAGCAGCTGTTGGGATGATGAAATGAGAAAAATGTATGTAGAACCTTTAGTTCAGTGCTTGTCTGAGCCTACATGCTTAATGAGCAGCAGCTATTATGATTGTCTCAGAGCACGTTGAAGATTGATAATTAAATAAAAAGGATTAAAGTATTGAGTAAATTATACATCGTCCAATGGAGAACTGTTTACTGGCTCAGTCCCAGTGTGGTCTAGGTGGAAAGCATTCAGCGAGCCCTGTGGAGACCTGGCTCTGTCCCCAGTGTGGCCAGTTTGTAGCTGGGTGACTTTGAGTAAGTTGCCTAACTTTTCTGAGCCTCATTTTTCTCATCTTAAAATAAGAATAATGGTAGCTATTTTCTCTCATTTACCAGGAGCTGTTCGAAGTGCTTTAGATACATAAATTCACTTAATCCTTGACACTCTATGACAGAGGTGGGGAACCTTTTTTCTCCCAAGGGCCAATTTGGATATTCCTAACATCATTCGAGGGTCATATAAAATTATCACCTTAAAAATTAGCCTGCTATATTTGGTCAATCATATAATTAACTCACCCCTAATGCATTGGTAGGGCCACACCAAATGATTTCACAGGCCTTATATGGCCCTTGGGCTGAAGTTCCCCTCCCTTCTCTATGAGGAAGGTATTACTTGATGCCCATTTTACAGATGACAAAATGGAGGCATAGAGAGAGTATATGGTTTACTCTAGGAAACAGATTATAAGTCGTATTATGAGGCCAAAGTCAGACCTGAGCCTGTGTCTTACCCAGTATACTCTAGAAATGCCAGTCTCCTTTCCCACACGGGATCTCTGCTAGGGTCTGATGTTTGGCTCCGTGCTTGGGGAGGGTAAAACACCTTACAGATCAAACATGTAGTCACTGTTTACCTCTTGGCTGCATCCCTGTTTCTGTTTAATGTGAGTGACATTCATCACTGTGTAAACTGGGGCTTTAAGCAGATACAGGTATGGATACGTCGTGTTTATGTGTAAGTTCACTATGCAGACTTCTCCAGTTCTGGTTTTGCTGTAGCAGACTGGGGATCAGTGAGGCCTTCCTCGTTGTTTGTGAGGAATAAACTTTACTGCGAGTCTCCTGAGTCTGAGGCCCAGGACTAGGCATGACTTTAGACCCCTTCTCTTTGGTGATTCCAAGTTGAGGAAGGGACAGGTCTTGGACGCCTCTGCATGTTTGGGACTCCACACACATTTGAACTCTGACCTGAGGCTGAAACTGCATGGACAGTTACCCCTGGAGAATTGAACAGGACTGAGAGCTTCCTCCTGCCATGTGACAGCCTCAAACTCCAGCTTTTGCAAAAGTAATTTCAGAGGGAACTGAGCAGAGCCCTCAAGAACATCTTGGCGGCGTGAGGGAGAGAGTTTGATGGGATTCTGTTGTTTCTGAGACCCTGTAAGTCTCACACAAAAGGCTCCCTCAAGACAAGCTGTTTTATCAGGCTTCTCCTTAACACCTTAAGAGTTAGGTTTGATTGCATGGATTGATACATGAGCCTTCGGATTTATTTCCTTCTATGCAGGACATCACTGAAAATTGAAGCAATGAATTTCTGATGGGGATTTTAAAAAATTGAGTTCATGTCTAGGATATGGATGACTGGAAGCTGTTTGTAATTGCATTGAGTTGCCTCATTTCAAGTTTTGACTGATTAGAGAGCTTTGTTTGTCTGCACTAATTACATTTTTTACTCTTGGAAGTTATCAGTTTGAGGGAAGTAGATTTTGGTTGCAGGAGCCATGAAGGAACTTAAACATGCAAAGGAAATAGAATCCTTTGCAGCCCTGTCAGAGTGGCTCTGTTGGTTGAGCATTATCCTGTGCACCAAAAGGTTCAATTTCCAGCCAGGGCACATAGCTGGGTTGTGGCAGGTTCTATTCCCAGTAGGGGCACATACAGAAGGCAACCAATCAATGTTTCTCTCTCTCATTGATGTTTCTCTCTCTTTTTCTCTCCCTCCCTCTCTCTAAGCATGTCCTTGGGTGAGGATTAAACAATATCCTTTGCAGATCATATTTGAAATGCTATAGTTTTTTCTGTACAGTACTGAACTGCTTTTGCTTTTAACAGATATAAATTTCCTTTCCTTTTTCCTTTTTAAGTATACAGAGAAAAGTAATTAGGCCATTATATTTAAACCTTTGGAGCATTTTATGTAATGCTCAAGAGTTCTGAGGAAAGTGCTGTTGAAGGAGAAAGCTAATTTTTGGATGAATGGGATTCAGGTGTATCTGTTATCAGTGAGCCTGGCCTGGGTGTAGAGAAGCCTGGGTGTTGTAAGAGTCCATGCTTGCTGAGGTCTTAGCATCCCTGGAGGGTAAACACGGGATAAATGGACATCCAGAGGTCACAGAGATGTCAATAAACAGATGTGTGACCTTGATCCTTGATCTGGTTCCTACTTTTTCCCTGGGTCTCAGTTTCCCTATCTGTTGAATGAGTAGGATGATCTTGATTAGTGGTTTTCAAACTTAAAATGTTCATTTATTACTCAAACTCCTCAATATATAAAACACCATCACATTGGAGGTTAGGGCTTCAACATATGGATTTGGAGGACACAGATACTCAGTCATAGCGTGGCCTAATCTCTCTAAATTTCTCTTTAGTCTGAGACTGATATTGTCTTCGCTCAAGGTCGTTGTGGTCATTTAGTAAATTATCATATGTAAAGGACTCTGGCACATAGTGGATGTTGAATACATGTGTATCCTTTCCACCCATCTCTTCTCTGCTTCCCAGGACCTTCTTCTTCCTTTAAGATCAAACTGGAGTATCACCTGCTCTGGATGCCTTCCTCAGCTCCTCTTGGCCCAGGCCAGTCATTCTTCCCTCCATTCTCCAAAAGCTTTTGGTACCTACCCATGGTAGCATTGCTCTTCTGTGCTTATACCACACTGTGAGCATCTCTAAGGCCAAGGACCCTGTTAGATATATCCCTGTACACCAGGCCTATATGTGCTGGGACACAAATAGACTCCATATACTTTTGTTGAATTATCATCTAAGGACTGGTGGTAGAGAAAGAACCAACCGATAAAAAGTATTTAGAGAAAGAAATAGGAGGATGTGTTAGAAAAGGGAGTGATTTTAGGAAATGGATGGAGACCAGGGCTGGATGACAGCCAGAGCTGATGCACCATTTAACAGAGAATAAATGGTTCATCAGGCCCCAGGGAGAATAATTTCCTCTTCTTTCACAGCTTCAAGGTAACTGTTAGGACAAGGCTTGGCAACTGAAGTTTTAGATTATTCTCTCCTCTCACTTTGCTTGGAATGGCCTTAATGCTTTTCTGTCTGCTACAATACATTTTTTAAGAGAGCCAGAGAACTTCCAGTGAATTCTTGTGGAGCTTTCTATATGAATGCTCTATCCATGTGTCTGTCTGTCTATCTATCCATGTATCTAATAGTCATTGAGCCTTACTATTTGCCAGGCATTATGCTAGATACTGAAGGTACGGATATAAACAGGCATGGTTACTGCCTTCAAAAGCTCAGCATCTCATAAAGGAGAATGGTTGTTTTAGATGGTTATGATATACATGCTAAATGTTATAACAGAGATAAGAACAAAGTGCTAGCGGAATCCAGAAGAATGAGTGACTGTTCCTCTTTGCGAAACTGGAGGACACATTACATAAAAGAAGGTAGTTGAGTTGGGCCTAGAATATAGATTATAGTGTTGACCGATCAAGATGGGAGAAGTCACCTTCAGTGGAGGGCCTGGAAGGAGAAAGGGTTCATGGGCAAAAGTGTGGTGAATTTAGGAGGAGCTGTCCATTGGATAGAGTACAGTTTCTGGGGATTCAAATGCTGGACCGGAGGGCTGAGGCTGTATTGTGGGGAGCCCTAAGGGACATTCACCAAATGTTGATCCTATTTTTCATTTAATTAACATGCATAGGATATAGCATGTTAGTGTTTACAAACAGAATATCACATTTTTAATCTCATTTGATCTTCACGACAACCCTCTAAGAGAACTTAGTTATCCTCCACTTTACAGATGAAGAAAGTGAGGTGAAGAAAGGATAAGGATTTTCTAAAGGTTACATAATTAGCAGGTGGATGAGCTGATACTCAAAGCCAGGACTGTGGGTCCTAAAATCTATACTTTTAAAAAATTAAACATTCTGTTGAATCATGGCATACAAGTGTGCTGCAGGATGGGTGAGATGCATGTTAGGAAAAGTCTCCATTTTCCTGGGGCAGAACCATCCTCCTCCCTTGGCCTTGAACATTTGGCAAAGTTCTCAAAGGATTGCTTAACTTGGGCTGGCTTTATACAGTGTTCTCTGAATTATTCCCGAGTCATCCCTGATTCAGGGAAACCACAGGAGGAGGGATTCCTCAGCATCCCTGGAAGTGCATTTCCTAGACTCAGCTGACTCTCTCAGGTGACTATCAAGATTCCCAATGCTAGTCTGTTGAGTTGGTAACATTTGAATTATGATGGCCAATGGGGCAGGAATGTACAAAATGAAGAACTCATAGAGAAATATCCACCTCCCTCAGTGAGGTAGCGGATTCCAAATTGCAGTGGGCAAGATCCAAAGGGTTCCCATGAGATTGGGAGTCAGTGCCCTCTCCATTCAGGCCATTGCCTGGGACCCTTTGGACTCAGTTCCTCCAGGATTGGGCTGATCCTATGCATAAGGAGAAAAGTCAACCAATTCTGTAGCCTCTTTGCCAGAATGGGGATTGAATGGAAGAGAAGTTGGGGTTAGAGAGACAATGAAGGTTACTCAGCCTACTCAAATATAACCACCAAGTATTCTGAATTTACTAAATTTCATTGTTTCTTCTGGTTATAAATTTATCTTTTGAACTTTCTTTAAAAAATATAAACCTCTCTTTGAGAAGACAGCACATTGGTTGCTGATTACTTAACCACAGGGGTCTGCAACCCCACTGCATATTAGAATCACCCCAGGAACTTTCAGAACTGCTGAGCCTTAGCTGCATGGCTGACCAATGAAATCAGACTCTCTGGGCGGGGCCTCGCCATGGTGTGGGGGAGAGTTTTATTTATTTATTTTTATTTAAAAAATACTTTTATTGATTTCAGAGAGGAAAAGAGAGGGAGAGAGAGATAGAAACATCCACACCCCCTCATTGGGATCCAGTCCACAACCTGGGCATGTGCCCTTGACCAGAATCAAACCCGGGACCCTGCAGTCCGCAGGCCCATGTGCTATCCACTAAGCCAAACCAGCTAGGGCATGGGGGACAATTTTAGAAAGCTCCCTCTATGAGTCCGATGTGCAGCCAAAGTTGAGCATCACTGCTCTAAAGAAATAGGATATCGAACAGGCAAGTTGTGATAGGAAGATCATAGGGAGAGAGAACGTTTCAGTCTTGACATAGGCAGGATGTCACACAGATTTATATTTTAACAATCTTCTGTCAAAACTCACACTGTAGCTCTTACTCTGTTTGGTGGTTTGCCTTTAATGAGTAGAACCCAGTTTGTGAAGTCAGGTAAATACACAGATGGGATATTTCCAGGAAGGGATTTCCCAGAGGGCATCAGGGAAAGGATCCAAGGCTCTCCAGTTAACCCCAGGATGCTGGTAAAGCTTGGTTTTGTTTAGTTCTTAAAATTGACCTGTTATATGCAAATTCATTCTTTGGATAAAGAAATTTTATTAACTACATAATTTATTTTTTTAAGTTTGTGAGTTTTCACATGAATACATTCACAAATCAGCCAATCTTTTTTTTTTTTTTTTAAGTACTGGGGGTTATGACTGGCTTTCCAGGGTGAGGTGCAGGGGTCACTTGTGTCCTGTGTCCTCTTAGGTGGGGAGGAGAGCAGTGGGGCCAGAACTGTTCACACCCATTGACACAATGAACTTAGTGCTTTGTCCCATGGCCTGAGCTGCTTCTATTCCCCACTGAAGGTAGAAAAGGTGAGCCCAGTAGGGGAGTCTAGTGACACAGTGGACAACCACATAAGAGACCCTACTTGCAAGCCATTTCCTAATCCCAGCTCCACTGAGCTATGGACATGACATTAAATTAGCTATTTGTAGGACTCTTACCAGATCAGCCTGAGGGCTGGCGAAGTCATATATCTAACACCCAGGGAGAAAAGCGGAGTTAACTTTATTGCCACTTCCTGCAGCAGAGGAGCCTGGAGCTCAGAGAAGTGCCCCCCTGATGTCCAGGTGTCCAGCTGCTCTTTCCATGTGCCAGGCTAGATGCCCCTCTCCCCCCAGCAGCGAGGGCCCCAGGCTTCCACAACAAGTGTCGCCACCCCGAGCAGATGTGCTGCAGCAAGTCTAACACGTGCACTGTTTCATATTCTTATTGTTTGGATACAGATATCGGAGTCATGGTAGCTTTCACCCTGAGGAGACCAGGTTGGTATGGGGGTTTCTGTGTGTCTCTTGACTTATCTTGGGGTGGCCTGGGGAGGAGATTCAATAGATCCTAAATCAGAGAGTCTCAATCATTTTTTTGAAGTGGGAGGGTTCCCATCCTGGAATCCTGGGCAGACTGGAGAGGGGAGTGCAACTGCCTTGGTGAGCCTTCCTGATTTGCCGGTGGATCCCAATATATGGATTGGAAATCCCGGACAACCTCTCGTTTGTAAAAATGGATAATGATAGCATCTGCCCAGTGACAAATTGTGGGAAGCCTAGGAGGTAATGTGTGCAAAATGGTGTTCCTGGCACATAGTGAATTTCAATGCATTTAAAAAAAAATTTACACGCATTCTAAGAAATATTCTAGCCATTTCTTTGTCATCAACAATGCAATCATTTGTAGCATGCTTTTACAAGCATTGTTTCCTATTTTAACGTCGCCCTGTGAATTGGGTAAGAGATGTCCTCTGTCATATGTGAATGAAACATGCTCATTTGGGTTAAGCAACCAGCCCCAAATTCTAGCACTGAGAGTGGATTAAAGCTGGCCCTGAGCTGAGATTTGTGTGCTGCCCCATATGCCAGTGGCACTATCGTTCTGGGCTAGTGAGCTCTTCTGTGGCTGTCAGGGGACTGAGGAGGAGAAATCCATTTTATCAAGACTTTGCCTGCTGGGAGTCAGGTTGGGAATGCTCTTGATGACTGACTCAGGGGTTCGGGCAAACACCCTTGTTTGTTTGTGAAACAAACATCAACCCACCCAAGACACCTGAGCTGGTTGTGAATCCTCTGGGCCAGTGGTCGGCAAACTCATTAGTCAACAGAGTACAACGATTGAAATTTCTTTTGAGAGCCAAATTTTTTAAACTTAAACTTCTCCTAACACCACTTCTTCAAAATAGACTCGCCCAGGCCGTGGTATTTTGTGGAAGAGCCACACTCAAGGGGCCAAAGAGCCGCATATGGCTCGCGAGCTGCGGTTTGCCAACCACTGCTCTGGGCAATTGGAAGGACGTCTCTGGTTTCCTCTACAGGGTGTCTGAGCTGTGCCTAGACCAGGCCTTCTCAGCGCTGGTCTTCCCCAAAGCAGTGAAATCTCTGAAAGTGATTTCCGACATCAGTATCTTTGAAGCTTCCTTAGTTGCCTCTAGTGGACAACAGGGCCAAGAGCTCTTGTTTTCTGAGGGTCAGGAGTGCCTATCTCTAAGAGGTGGGAACCCCTCCTCCTCTCCTTTCACGGCAGCAACTTTGGGCATGCCCAGAGCCCAGTTACCAGCTGCCCAATGGGAGGTGCAGAATCCTAAGGCCATCGATGATGAAGATGTTCCAAAAGGAACCGTGTGTGTCCCTCTGGTAGATACTGGCACTTATTAGAAGCAACTTCCTGTTTGAGGATGGAAGTAACTCAGCCCTTTCAAGTAGCCTGCGGAGGCCACTGGCCAAGTTTCCAGAACATCAGATGCTGCCTCTGTGAGGTGATGATGGTAGTGAGCTCTTGGGGACCACAGTGGCAATTCAGGGTTTGGAAGGGGCTGGCCTGGGGCCTCTGCCTGGTAACTTTTATTTGAAAACAGGATAACAAGAACTATTATTGGAAGTTTCCTTTAAGAAATTTCAGACAAAAGGATCCCCCTTTTGTTTCTCAGGAGACTTGGATTACTGTTCTTATCACAGGATAATGGCAAATGAAAGGGGGAAAATGCTACCTCCAGGAAGGGTACTTTTTTTTGTTTGCTTGCTTGTTTTTGTTTTGTTTTTTTCTTTTTTTAAATATTTTTTTAATTGATTTCAGAGAGGAAGGGAGAAGGAGAGAGAGAGAGAGAAACATCAATGATGAGAGAGAATCATTGACTGGCTGCCTCCTGCATGTCCCCCACTGGGGATCAAGCCTGCAACCGCAGCATGTGCCCTGACCAGGAATCAAACCATGACCTCCTGGTTCATAGGTCAACACTCAACCACTGAGCCATGCCAGCTGGCCTGTGATTTTTTGGTTTGTTTTTTTGTGTGTGTGTTTTGTGTGTGTGTGTGTGTGTGTTTTAGCACTTTTCATATACCAAGCACTGTCCTAGGTGCTTTGCTTACTTCGCCTCATTTTATTTTCACAACAATCCTGTTAAGTAGGAACTTTACTATTACCTCGTTGTACCAATGGGGAAACTGAGGTTCAGAGAGGTATCTATCCATGTCTGGGTGGTTCCAGGACCCATTTTTTCCCATTCTCCTGTATCTGAAGGTATCAAAAGGCCTTTCAGGTACCCCCTTTCTGATGTTTGACCTCTTCACAATATCCTTTACCAGTGGTCCTCAGGCCTCTGCTTGCACACCTTCAGGAACAGGGAACTCAAACCCCACCCAGTGCAGTCAGTTTCACTATTCAGACAGCACCATTGTGGAGAGATCCTTAATTGCTCATCTGGACTAGGGAGAATATCAACAGAATAAATAAACAGATAACTAAGTAAATGAATAAGTAGAAGCTTTCTGCGTGTCTCCTAGAACCTTCTGCTCATTGGTCCTAATCCTATCCCTTAGAATAATAACAAGAATAACTAATGTTTATTGACCAACAGTATGTTCCAGTTACTATATTAAAAGCTTTACATTCACTATCTCATGGTACACGAGGACCCTGAAGTTTGGAGATGTTCAGTGACTGGTCAAGGCGGCAGAGATAGTGCTGGGATTGGAATCCAGACAATCTGACTGTGGAGTTCCTGATTCCAGCCTCTCACTCTGCCCCTCCTGAGTCCTAAATATGTAAGCAAAACGGGAAACTGATGGTCCCAGCACTCTTCTCACTGCTCCAGGAATGCAGAAAGCTCAGAGGGTTGGAGCCTTCGCTGCTCTCCTCACCCCCTTCCTCCAGGCCTTCCTTGTTCCTCTGCCCCCTTCCTCCACGGCCGCCCCACCAGCCTGCCTGACTCTCCTCTCAACTGTGACTTTCCGTTCTCCCACACAGAGCTGGCTGCTCTCCAGTCTCCCAGCCCCAGAAAGGGATTCTCTCAGGAGGCCAGCGGAAGGTCAGGGTGCTCCTGTTGTCTGATAGAGACAGCGGACTAGGCCTTTCCCAGGCATGAGGCCCCCAAATGGCTTCCCACTCAGGGCTAGTAATAACAATAGTAACCGTAGCTGACATTCAGGTCACATACCATGTGTCAGCTTCGCTGTGTACTTGCAGTGTGACCTCAGTGAGTTCCAGGGCCTCTTGACCTTGGAAATGGTCTGAGAACCTGGCTCTGAAAGGGTGTTCATGCTGCTCAGAGGAACCAGCAGGCTCAAGGCCAACCACAGGTTAGATCCTGGGCTCAGGGAGATCAGGCAAACCTGGATTCCAGTGGTAGCTCTGATGCTTAGGAGCTGTGCGACCTTAGAAACATTACCTATCTCTCTGGGCCTTGGATCCTCATCTGTAAGATGGGTGGGAGAGGGCTGCTGTATTGACATCATGATTAAATGATGTCATTTGTTCTGCATGGGTGACACAGGTGAGTGAGTGAGAATTGGAAAAATGCCAGCTAGTGCTATTAGTATTAGAATTAGGCCTCATTTAAGTGGGATTGTAGGTGCACTTCACAATTTCTTTCTTTTTTTTATTTTATGATTTCTGTTCAGATGGGGTTTTTGTGGTTTCTGCATAAATAGAGCTGTCTGGATCCCTTGTTGGGTCATCCTGACACTTGTCTTTTGATTCTCATCCTGGGTGGATGAGGAGGCTGGCCGGCTTCCGGGAGAAGGTATTATATGCGTGTGTGTTTATTTTCTCCTAACATATCTGAATGACTCAACATTACAATGATTGTGTTGAAGTTTTTCTTCTTTTTTTCAGAAAGGGGATGTTTGGGTTGAAGCTGAAGAAGAAGAAGAATAAAGCAGAGAAGGGGTTAATCCTAGCCAACAAGGCTGCCCAAGGTGAGGCTGTGGTGCGGGGGGAGCTGACTGCTACCCTGGGGCCTGGGGGCCTCACAGAGTGGACCCCTCCATGGCTGAGAATAGGGTTCACGCTCCATAGGAGTGAGGCAGGACATGCTGCCTGCTGGGTCTTTGGACCCTGCCGATCACAAGTGCAGGCCCAAGGCCTTCCACCCCAGGATGGTTGGTCACCTGGTCATTGGACCAAATGGGCAGGTGGACGCTGCTGGGCTGGGGAAGAAGAGCCACAAAGAAGCAGCAGCTGGACTCAAGCCCCTGCTTCTGTTCCCATTTGCTCTGTGGCCCAGGATAAGTCACTCAGCAGCTCTGAGTCCCGGTTTCTTCCTTTGTCAAGCGGACATGGCGTGGGTTGCTGGGTTGACCTCACATGGCCATATGGAGAATCAAGTGAGATTGAAAATGAAAGCGAGCATAGCAGCTGCTATGGGGGAGGCTCTGACTGTATTGTCTCATTTAACCCCTCCATCATCTTACCAGTAGGTGTTTTTGTCCTAGTTTTACAAAGGAGTTTACAGAGATGCAGAAAGAGTGAAGTGTGGGGAAGGCCAGCTGCAGGAATTTGCAGGGCCCAGTGAAAAACAAAATGCAAAGCCAGTGTTAATAAATGATTAAGAATTTAAAAATGGTAACAGCAGAGCATTAAGCCAACTTGGAGGAAGTCCTTTTGATCACAGACCCATGACACAGGCCCTCCATGGCAGGCACGGAGCCAGGAAGCAGTCAAGTTGGGAGGTAAATTCAGGCTCTCTGGCTTTCTGCCCTTACAATGGGCTACTTCCTTCTCCTCAAGAGCAATGCCCGAGTTACAGGGTGAACTGTGCCAGCAGAGGCCAGGCCGGCATCCACTTGACATTCCTGTTTATTGTATCAAATAGGAATACCGGCTTCCATTAGACAGATCTGGGGTGGTCCCCAGGAGACTTCTGACAGCAACCAGTTCGAGGCCAGATTTGTGGGCCATTTCTAAACCCCTGTCATCTCCTTGGGGGCCTCCTTCACCCTGCACTGCCATCCACAGCATGTGTTCTGTAGCCCTTCCCACCTAACTCTGCTCCTTGCCTCAGGTAGAACCTTATCCTATATAATAAAAGAGTAATATGCAAATTAACCGTCACTCCGTGACAAAATGGCGGCCCCCATAGCCACAAGATGGCGGCGCCTAGTCCCCTCAGCCCCGCTGCTGGAGTGTCCGGGCCTGTCCGCCAGAACGGCAAGCCTGGATCCGCCACGGGAGGGGGCAGATCCAGCCTCCCCGCTCCACTGCTGCTGCAGCGTCTGGGTCTGTCAGCCCCACCGGGGTTCGCGGGGACCAAGCAGCGAGGCTGGATCCACTTCCAGACACAGCAGACAGAGCCCGGACAGCAGGGCTTGGGGGCTTTCTTAGTGCAGCGGCAGCGGGGAAGCCCCAGGACCAGCAGACAGAGCTCAGACAGCAGGGCTTGGGGGCTTCATTCACAGGGTGATGGCAGGGAAGCCCCAGGCCCGGCAGACAGAGCCCGGACAGCAGGGCTTGGGGGCTTCCTTAGCAAGGTGGTGGCGGGAACACACCCAGGCCCTGCAGACAGAGCCCGGACAGCAGGGCTTGGGGGCTTCCTTAGCGTGGCAGCGAGAACACTCCCAGGCCCGGCAGACAGAGCCCGGACAACAGGGCATGGGGGCTTCCTTAGTGTGTCAGTGTCAGCGAAGCCCCCAGGCCTGGCAGACAGAGCACACTGCAGGGCATTGGGGCTTCCTTCGCATGGCTCATGGCGGCGGCAGGCAGAGAGCAGACAGCAGGGAATGGGGGCTTCATCTCCATGGCTGCAGAGAAATCCCCAGGCCCCGCAGAGAGCAGAGAACCACGGGAGTGGGCCTAAGCCATCAGTAGGACATCCCCTGAGAGCTCCTGGATTGTAGAGGGTGCAGGTTGGGCTAAGGGACCCCCGTGCACAAATTTCATGCACCGGGCCTCTAGTCTTACAATAAAATAACATGAAAATTATTCACACTAAAAGTGTTGGTAATAATGAGTCCAAGTCATCAGGGATGAGATAGGAGAGGCATTATATTTGAAGTGGGGGCAAGGCTTAAAGCTTCATAGAAGTACTTGTCTATTTAGTTAAATTATAGGTATCAGGGAATGGGTAGAAAAGGCTTGGGGTCTTTCCCGGTGTCCTTGAAATTATGACACTGTGGTAGGTTCTGGGGACGCATGCTTGAATAAGGCACAAGGACCTTATGAAAAATGATAATTTACTTAAAATATATTTTTATTGATTTCAGAGAGGAAGGGAGAAGGAGAGAGAGATAGAAACATCAATGAGAGAGAATCATTGATTGGCTGCCTCCTGCACGCCCCCTACTGGGGATTGAGCCCGTAACTCAGGTATGCGCCCTAGGCCGGAATGCAACCTGTGACCCTTCAGTCTGCAGTTCGATACTCTACCTGCTGAGCAAAACTGGCTAGGGCAGAAAAATAATATTTATGACACATTAATTAGATCCTGATGCTTTCTACTTTTGACATGCATCATTCATTACTCTAAAATGTAGATTCCTTTGCTCCTGTTTTACAACAGAGGTTCAGAGAGGGTGAGTGGCTTGCCCAAAGTCACACAGCTAATAAGTTTGAAGAAGTTGGCTCCTGAGCCTAGGTCAGTCTCACACCAGAGCCTGGGCTCTCTTACCCCCTGAGTTGCCCTCCAGTTAGGAGCCCTCACTGCTCAGGGGAGGAAGGAACAAGCTGGGAGAGGTTTGGGGCAGCCGACCACAGGCGTTTCGAAGGAGCTGGCTCATTCTAATTAGAGTCTCCAGCCCACAAAGCAAACAGGGCAGAGAGAATCAGGCCCCTCCTAGAAAGTACATAGCACCCGTCCTGCTGGCCAGGGGCCACCCTGAGTAGATGCAAAACAAAGTCCGGAGAGCTGAGTACACATTGGTCTTTCCTTGTTGGCCTGGCCTGGCAAGTTAGGGCTTTTCTGGGTGAAATGTTTCGAGATTCTCAAAGTCTGTGGCTCTCATATCTGCATATTTGGAGGCATACTAGGCCATGCCTTTATTTTCTGAAATTCCAGTTACCTTAACTCTTCCATTAGTTAGTTACCCAACTAAGAGGTATTAGGTACCTTTCAGGATCGTCCATTCATTCAGCTACTCAGCAGATAGCAATGGAAGGCCTGCCGAGAGTTGAGCTGTGCTGGGTCTGGGTGGGTAATGGTCTAGAAGGGGGACAGCTCTATGTAGGACTCTTCAGTTTGCCTCTCCAGATCTATTCTGCACCTCTTTCTGGGACCTGTTCTCTATCCCAGGAGGCTAACCTCTATGGTTGCATGATCCAGGTTCCTTCCCCAGTGGGGTGTCCCAGCAGGAGATCTGAGAGAGGGGAGAGAGTGAGGTCAGGATTGGTGTCCCTCAACTGAAGGATGGTTGCTGCTCCTTGTAGGGAAGCTTGACTGCACCCGACTTCTCTTTCTACATTCTGGTGGTTGTGCTCTCTCCCCCCTCATTGTTGGGCCTCCGAGTGGTAACAGCTTGGCTGTTGTGAGCCCCAGAGAGCTGCACAACCCTTGTGGCTTTCTTACACCCACGCTGTTATAAAAAAAAAGTCCTCAAATGGTCCCGTTCTGGATGGGCCATCTGTTACCTATCGGGCGCTAATGAGGTAACTGCATTAGAAGTTGAGAAAAGTAGCATCAAGATGATAGCATGCTGAAACAGAGACTATTGGGGAATCTGTTTCAGCACCGTCAGAGAAGGGTTCTCTGTGGTGATAATATTTAATCTGAAACTTCAAGGAAGAAAAGGAACCCAACAAGGGGTGGGCAGGAAGAGGAGGAATGTCTGTGAAGATAAATTCCATGCAGGAGAGAGCTTGTTAGGGGAGAAGGAACTGAAATAGGCCTGTGTGACTAGAAAGCAGTGATGGCAGGGACAGAGGGACCGGTGGCCCAGGAGGAGGAGATGGAAGCCAGACAGAGCAGAGCATCAGTCATAAGTGGACTTCAGCTTTATTCTAAGGACAATGGAAAACCACAGAGGGGTTTTAAGAAGAGAAGCAACGCGAGGTGGATTTTTTTAGGTGGTCACTCTGGATGGTCCATGGTGAGTAGATTGGAGAGAACAGAGTAGTAACTCAATAAATGAGTGAATGCATGCATACAAGCTCTAGAGACGCTGACTACCTTTCTGCCTCTGGGTCTGTGTCACCCTCCAGCATGCAATGTAGAGGGAGGGGGTCCACATTTTGTTATCCTTCCAACCTTGGCATCTAACCTAGCACAGTCTCTGGCATTAGTAAGGTACCTAAGCATGGTCACTGGAAGCTTGAATTGGTAACATTTGGTCCCCATTCCTGAGGCCTTTGTAGCTAAGTAGGGAGAAAGGCTTAATTGCTCCTGCTGCCACAGGAGCGCAGGCAGGAGCTGCCGTTCTTTCTGTGTCTCAGCAGGCTGGCTTGTCTTTTGTTTCCACAGTGAGAAGAGAGTCAAAGGTGACTGCATTCATTCAGGCATCCTTTCTGTAACTACTGAACACCACCAAGGCTTATGTCCATGAGCTCCTCTGACATAGGGGACCCATTAGTCCATCAATTATTTGATTTGGCACCGTTTTCCTTCATTGCTGGTTAAAATCAGAGAACCAAAATACATTAAAACTGGAAGGTGTTCAGAGACGATTAAGCTGACAAGCTTACCAATTGGGTCCCATGGAGTCCAAGGTTCTGAGAAACAGCTTCAGAGGTGCCTGAAAGGTGGGGGGAGGGGTGTGTGTGAGGTCCTGCGGGATGTTCCCTGCCTGGAGTTTCACCCAATGGCACATAGAACAGCTTGGTTTAAATGGACTTGTGTTATATATTTGAAGTTTTATATAAAATTACATTTATGAAAGACATGTTGCTTTTAAAAGCTTTAAAAACACTTTTCTTATCTAATCCTTTTATTTTTATAGGCAAGGAGGGGAAAATGCCATGAAATTCTGAGTGACTTAATCAACTTAAAATCTGCACAATGAACACTCACCATGCACCTGGCAGATACTGTGCTAAGAGCTATCTATACTTAATTCAGCTTTCCTAACAGCCCTATGGGGTAGCTAACGCTAGCATTGCCTTACTTTATAGATGAGGAAAACAAGGCTGAAAGAAGTTAAGTAACTTCCCCCAAATCTTGGAGCCAGAAAGTGACAGAGCTGAGATTTGAACCCAAACCTTTTGGAGTTTGGTCTTTGAACCACACCATGAGTGTTCCATCCACTGAAAACCTGATTGAAAAGTGTTCTCAAGATTTGCTACACAATAGAATGACTTGGGGAATTAAAAACAAATTGACATCCCAGATAAATTAAACCAGAATCCTTCCGGTTATAAAGACTCTGTTTGGTATCTATTCATGAAAATAGTCTTAACACATGTGTATTCGTTTCCTATGACTGCTGTATCAAATACCACACACTCATGCTGTGTCTAAAGGTTTCCTTGCAGCTCGGTGGCGTGGCACTGGACACAGAATGGAGGCTCAGATCACTACTACATGTATATTTAACAGGGTTTTCTTGCTTTTCTGCTCCTCTAGATGGTCAAGGTGAAGCAGAAGCACCACAGGATGGCCCTTCTCCCCAGGAAGGACTGAGAAGAGATTTGATTTATGATGATGCGTCCATCAGTCCTGTCCCCTCAGCTCCTCCAAAGAGAAGGTACAGTGTTGATGTGGGCAGTAAGCACACGTTTGGGAGCACCTCCCCTGTGCCAAGTACCCCTGCAGGCTCGAGGGGACAGAAAATAGCACCTAGTCACTGCCTGCAATGAGCCAAAGGCCTAAGGAAGACCGAGTGCCATGTCCTCATGTCCAGCTTTCTCTGTGGCCTCTTGATCCTGGCCAACCTTCAGCAGGCCAGGGTCCTGGCTCAGGTTCCAGTCTTAAATCCTCTGAGTTAAGGTCCTCATGTCCCTTACAGTTCAGAAATGACAGCAGCAACAGGAGACAGATTCAGGAGCTGTCCTTCACCTGCTTTTTAATTCATCAACACCCTAGATGTCTTAGCTTTGTGTCTGTCCCAAATGAAAAGGTGGTTCTTATGCAACCCAGCAAAAAAGTCAGAACAAACTGGCCTTCTGCATGAGATTTGTGGTATCAGTCAGCTATTGATGTTTCCAAATAACCCCTAAATTCAATGGTTTAATATAATCAACATTTATGATTGTTCATGAGTCTACAAATTAGTTAGGTAGTTTTATTGGTGCCAGATAGTCTCAGATATATCACTTATGTATCTATGGCCATTTGTCAGCTCTGCTGATTTTAGTCTGAGGGGTGGCTGGTGGTAGGCTGGTCCAGGTTTGCCTCAGCTAGGACCACTGGGCTCTCCATGTGGTGTCAGATCCCCCAACAGGCTAGTCTGAACTTGTTGCAATGGGGGTGATGGCAGAATTCTGAGTGAAAGTGGAAGTATACAGGTCTCTCGAGGCCTAGGTATAGAATTGGCAAGTCATTTCTGCTGCATTCTATTGGCCAATGCAAGTCACAAGACCAGCCCACATCAGAGGAGACTGTTTTAGGACAAAGAGCATGGATGTAAGGAAGCCAGTAATTGGAACTACCAATGCTTTCAGCGTACCATGTTTGTTTATGTCAATTGCTTACTTGTGGTAATTCTTCATGCCATCCCATCTTCTTCATGCCATCACATCTTTTTTTCTCAAAGAAAACTAGTGTTTCCCTGTGTGGCAGATCCTGAGTTGTTATTACAAGGCTGTGGCAGGAAGGCAGTGTATGTATGTAAAGGGCAGAGGTGGGTGACCAATGGAAAAGGGAGAAGGTGCTATCTCAGAGGTTGACCTTTAACAGAAGACATGAAATTTGTATGAACATACTGCAATAGCTCCTCCCCACTACACTGCACCATGACAACCACCCCCAAGCCCTGAATAGGGGAAATGTCACTTATTTTTAAGTATCTTTTAAAGGATCACTTGCCATTTATTTCATCAGGATAATAGCACTGAATGGAGGAAGGCAGGAAAAAAAAAGTAAGGAGTAGAGACTTTTCTCCTTGGTCAGAACATTCTCCATCAGTTGAAGTTCTACCCATCAACTAATGCTCAGTTCAGATCCAGCCTCTGTGGTGAAGTCTTTGTTGCTTATCCAGTTCTTAGGAATTTCTCTTTTTTGAACTCCTATGGCATTTTTTTTTTAATATGACACATTTTACACCTACTAGTTCTCTTTAAATGCTTTGGTCCTCTCTCTTGAATAGATTGCTTTGCAAGGGTCAAGATGATGGATGGCTAATTCATCTTGGTTTTTCCTCTGAGGAAATCACATAGCTTTCACATAGTAAATGATTGATATAAATTTGCCATTTTATTAATGAATGCCTATCTTTTGATATTTACATACATTATCTCCTTTACCCCTATGTGGTAGAAATTATAATTTTCACTTTCCAATGAGGAAATTAAGGCTAACATCACAAAATTGGGGAGAACAAGTATTCTAATTCAGGTCAGTTTGACTCCAAAGCCTTGAGATTTTTTGCTAGTTTACTCTGTTCTCAATTATCTGAAGAAAAGGAATGAAGTCGAGATGCATGATGGTATTGTTAGAAGGCAAGGGAATACATTTAAAAGGAACTCAGGCACAGTTCATTTCCTGCCTGTTTCTGCTTCTGTGACTATAAGAATTCTTCATCTCTTTCTACTATTATCCAATCTCTAAATCCCAGGTGTGGCACATCTGTTTTCAGTTACTTATGACAGTCCAAATAAAGGAAATTATCTGGAATGTGAAATTTCACTGAGATAGATTCTTGGCTCTTCTTTCCAATTTCTCTTTTACCAATTCTTTCAATCTCAAAATTCAGAATGATTATATCTAATGGATATAATCACGAAACTCAGATGGTTATATCTAGGGGAAATGGCAAAGTGATCCTGTGGGAAGGATCTGACAGGAGACAAGGGACATCCTTATTGAGACCCAGCTCTGCCACTGACTTGCTGAGGAATCTTAGTTTTTCATTCTGTGAAATAACAAAATAAATAATACTGATAATCATACTAACAATAAGAGTGGACATTTATTCTTGCCAAGTCCTGGATTAAACGTTTACATGCATTACATCATTAAATGGTAGCCATTACCTCATGTGGTAAATGCTATTATTGGCTCCACTTTTAGAATGGGGAAACTGAGTCATAGAGAGATTGTCACTTGTCCATTTATACTTATCTCCCCCAGAAATGTAAAGAGAATATGTGATATGACATAAGTAAAACCACTTAGAAACACATAGGGAAATATTACATGGCTTATGGATCTCAAGTATGTTCTTACTTGATGAAATGTATATGTTCAACTTTCTTTTAACAGATCAAAACTGTTGACTAAGATCCATGATGGGGAAGTCAGATCCCAAAGTTATCAAGTAAGTGATTGACTCTTCCTACCAGCTTCCCCAGTTCTTCTTGTGTGAGTGAAGAGCCTGGTCCAGAGTGCGTACACGCTGCTTTGTGTTGCAGATTGCCATAACCATCACTGAGGCCCGTCAACTGGTGGGTGAAAACATTGACCCAGTTGTGATCATTGAGGTTGGGGATGAGAAGAAGCAGAGCACAGTGAAGGAAGGAACCAACAGCCCATTTTACAATGAAGTAAGTCATGGCGGTCCCCAATACACTCTCCATCAACACTCTCTCCACTGCCACTCTCTGGTGTTCTTGAGCCAAATAGAAAGCCTGTGCCCTCATGACTGCTTCCCATCACTCATCTAAGCCCATGGCAAACTCTCCGAGCCTCCTTAACAAACAGTCCATAAAGTTAAACAAAAAGATAATGGAAAGGATAGGTAAGAAATTCCCACTCATTTAAAATACGTTACTATATTTTTAGTAAGACCCATTTTCTTATTCCCTATAGGCTCATCTTCATCCATTATAAGCTCTGGGTTTATATTAAAAATGTGTTGGATGTTGGTTAGTGAGAAGATACACATTCTTTTGCATAGCAGAGACATTGGAAATTTAATTATTACTTTTGAAACAGGCGTGCTGCCTTGGAAAGTAAAATAGTCGTATTTTCCCTAAGCAATGTAAAAATTGTAAAGGAATACATCAAAGAGAGACATGAAGCTTATAAATATTAAACATTCTCTTTTGAAAGGAAAAAGATTAGACAGTAAAAAAATGGTGAAAGTTACAAGAGTATAAAGTGCTATTTGATGAAAAATATGTGTCCCGCTGATCTCTGGTCCTTAACCCCTTAGTCTCCTCCCTAGAGGCAGCCATTCTCACCGGGCATTTGTATACCGTTTTAGAGATACTTTAGGCAAGCACTAAGAATACAAATAAATATTGTCACCAAATGGTAGCATTCTATACTCGCTGTCCTGGACCTTGCTCTTTCAACCAATGTGTCTTGGAGATGAGCCCAAATCAGGATGTACAGTTCAGTCTTATTTTCTGCCCATTGCTGTAGTTTCCCATTGCATCAATACACTGTAATTTACTAAGCCAGTCAATTTCTCACTGATGGATATTACAGTTTCTTTCAGTCTTATATGGCCACTTATTATGGCCACTGCTTATAATAACATTTACATGGCATGACTGGGGCAAAGAGTATATGCAATTAAGAAATTTTAAAATAAATTTATTGGGATGACATTGGTCAACATGAACAGCATTTAAAATTTTGATATCTCCAAATTTCCCTCCCAAGAGGTAACCATTTATACTCCAATAGTGTTCGATGGTGCTTGTTTTCCCTTAGACACCATGAATTATCAAAAAATTCAGTAAACTCTTAATTATTTTCCAGATGGGAGTGGTAATTGAAAAGGAAGGCAGGAGAGCATGGATAATGAAATGCATAGAAAATACCCAAATCCCATTAGAGCTGTTAACTCCTTTCCTCTTTATCACTCCTGCCTCTGAGCCTTTTATCATGAGTAGAAGTGGCAGCAGTCTCCTTTCTGGTCCTCTCCCTGCCTCCATAACATCTTTGGCATGGTTGTGCTATGAAATGATGTGCTTGAAAATGCTTTGATCCAAAGCTCTACAAATTTGTTAATAATTATAATTAGTATCTGCTTTATGCATACAAGTCCTGGGTCTAAATGACATTAATTTAGGCCCAAGTGTAATCACACAAAGCATAGAAGTTGAAGTAAAAATCTTTGTTACAGTTGAAATGAAAACATTTGTTACAGCGTTTGACCCTAGTTGTCAAGCCCAAAGTTCATCAGATGTTGAAGGAGCTGGTTAGTAGGGGCTGGGGAATATTTCCCAGCTAGAATGTGTGTGGGCTCAGCAGTCTGGGGAACCTGTGTGAGGCAGTTGGGTCTGAAATGTGAGATTCAGCAGAAGGCAATAAACATTGGAATTCATTTATTGGTCCAAAGGAACCCACAGCATCTCATATATCAGAGAATGAAGACTGCCATGTAAGTGAATTTTGCACATAAAATAAATTCTGAAAATGAAACTCTTAAAAAATTTGAACACATATATATATGAAAAACTTCCTGAAATGTTACACGTTTTTCTATTTTCTTAAACAGAAGGCACTGGAAATGCTATAAACTTTCATTGATACCTAAGGACTGCCATTTTGAAGATCTCATTATAATACATGATGACATCTTTCAGTTTCCACATTTTGGTTTTTCTGTTTAGCCCTTTAAAAACAGGCTGTTAGAGGTTGCTTCTCTCTTTCCTACTGCTGTCATGTTCATCTCTAACATCCTTGGGTCATTTCTCCATCCTGCAGCTCAAAAAAAAAAAAAAAAAAAAGAAAGAAAAGAAAAGAAAAGAAAGTAATAATTCACAAAACAACTTCCTAGTTCTACCTCTACAATCCACAAAAAAAACAAAAAACAAAAACCACCACCACTCCAATTTTCTGCACCTTAGAATCATATGACCCCACATTTGGAAGATGCTCACTGAAGTTTTGATGATGAAATGTCTAGTCCTTGAGCCCCTTGTGTGATAATTCCAGGAAAACACAGGTTTGGTCCCAGGCCCACCTATAACGAGCTATATGACTCTAGGCATGTCTCTCTCTTTTTAAAAATATTTTTATTACTTATTTTATTTTTTAATTACAGTTGACATTCAAAATTATATTAGTTTCAGGTGCACAGCATAGTGGTTAGACATTTGTATAATTTACAAAGTGATCCCCACAATAAGTCTAGTACTCACCTGACACCATACATAGTTATTACAATATTATTGACTATATTCCACACTGAGATACTCTTTTCACCCATCATTCTAGATAGGTAAAAATAAATAAAAGATTTGACAATATAAAGGCTTGGCATAGGTGTGGAGAAATGGCTATTTTTATATGCTGCCTGTGGGAATGTAAAATGGTTTAGCTCCCTCAGAAAGAAACTTCATGCTATTTACTAAATACTTACATGCATATAAAATAAACCATGATCCAACAATCCCACTTCTCATGTCCATTTTAGAGGAAAACTCACATTTATCCTGTGCAAAGATGTGGTTGGTGGCATTCTTTATTTTTTTACTTGAAAAAAAGTTGAAAACAAGTTAAATGACCTTCCAAAGGGTATGGCCAATCAATTGATGATATATACATTCATGCCATCGAGGCCCATGCAGCAACTGGTTAGAACAATACAGATGTAAATCTACTCCAGGGGCAGGGTTCTTAACTGCAAGGCTGGGATTTAAAGTCAGAATGAACTTTATGTTTTATAGTACTTTGTCTTCGACTTCATTGGGCCTCAAGTGCATCTTTTCGACAAGATCATCAAAATCTCGGTAAGTCTATGACTGGTGGTGGGAGTGGTGGGAGCAGGAGAGATTCTAGGCATTGGGAGTTCTCTAGGGCAGCACAGCCTGCGTAGTAGACTCAGGTGGGTGAGTGTGAGTTGGTGAGTTTGAAACCAACACGATAGAACTTGCAATAGAAGAGTTCTGGAAGGAAAACCTTCTCAAGGAAAATCTGTGCTTTTTGGAAGCAAGTTGTAATCTATCAAGCCAGTATGCATTGAATTGTGTAGTGTACTAATGTGGGAATGTGGAAAATATGCTTCAAACGACAGTGGATTGCCATTTTTGAGTTGGTTTCTTTCTTTTTATGAAGCAAATGTTAGTGCTTCTCTCTTGGAGTGATCGCCACACTAATGATAATTAATCACATCCCTTCCCCTCCTAGTTAGTAGTGAACAGAGAAATGGAATCAGGAAGGAACCAAAGGTATCAGTAATGCTGGATTAGAGGATGTGATTTGGAGCAAGTGGTTACCACTTGGCTTCTTAATAGTTAGTTGCTGTTGAGTATAGACCTCCAGATCTACCCATGGGGGATTGGGTCTGCTGCATAGCCCCTTCCTCAGCCCAGGCAGGTGAATCCTATCTCCACAGATTAGTCTGAAGAGTAGGGACAGAGAGCTTTCTGGTCCAGCCAGGTGTCTTACCCAGGTTGGCCCACCACCTGGAGGACAGGAATGGGAAGGGGAAGTGCCGTGTTGAAGCTGTACTAGTCCACATGAGAGAATACAAACAGGATCATTACCAACTTCATACCACTGTAAAAGGACCGAGACCACTGGACAACACACTGCATCTATCTCACCAGTTTGAGAAATTGTTGCTTCTCCCATGCAGAGGGTAGTAAGGATGTCCATGCTTGAAAGTGGTAGGGTGGTGGGCTTCAGGGAACATACTGTCTTCCAAATTGTTCTCAAGGACAGAATTCCTATTTAACATGCCAACATAAAATGTGTGGAGAATGAGGAAATGTTTTCCTAACAGTGACACCAACTCTAATAAGAATGGCAAAGATGGCAAACTTGTCTTGAAGACTTCCTTGCCTGTCTTTATCATTCACTCATCTTTATTTTAATACTGTCACACACACACACACACACACACACACACACACACACACACACACACACAACCTGTTATATATCAGTCCTGCACGAGGCTTAGGCAATAGTGAAATTATGATATTATCTTTCCCAGGGGCACTTGAAGAATGTGACTCTTGAAGAATGAAAAAATGATCAAGAGCCAAACATTCTTCATGTTTAAATTCCAGGCATGATGACAAGTGGTGCAGGAGATATTTTGGGACCTGGGACTTTGCCCAGCAGGACTTAGTTATATTACATAGCTCAGGCAATGACCTGTTTGGGAGATTCAGGCTCCTAAGGGACTGTCTAGATTGCAGATAAATGGTTAATAGCTAGATTTTTATACTGTATCATAGACAAGAGTCATGACTCTCTGTGGGCCAAGTGGATTTTTAGACAGAGGATCAAAGCTGGTATTGCCTATTTCTGGTCCTAACTTATAAGAAGAGACTACTTTGGTCTCCCTAAATAACCCTTTGGGACAGAGACCAAAGATTATAAAGGGAAAACTTCCCTTGCGGGGGGAGTATTTAATACAAGTTTTCTACTAGTGCATGAACTATAAGTTAGCATGCCCAGAATACATTCAACGTGGGAGAAAAAGGAGGGAGTGCTATAAGCAGATACTATTGGGATAGACAGCTGTAGTAGACCCTGGTGGCACCAAAGACCATCTTCCCCTGATAGGATCCCCAACACTCTGTGTGTGAGACACTCCAGAGTTCTGGCAGTCTGATGCTTGACCACACCAGTTGCCTGGCACTCACACTAGGTGGATGATTTGAAGAGGCCTCCTGTGTTATTTAGATCTGTTTGGGGCTCTTGCATCCCATCACCCCACTGGGACCCAGATACCTTTGACCTGAGAATAGCTTGAGTCAGATCTGTGTTCTTGCTCAGGCCTTTGGGAAGCCACATTAGCAACTGCAAGCATGGAAGGGTTGGAATGAGCTTGGCGTATGTTACCTTAAATAACTCCTTTATCAAGCCAAGTTGTCCTTGCTTCCTCATTTCTCTCACATCCTTGCAAAGTTTGGTCAGAAAAGAAAAAGTGAAAAAGGAGATAGGAAAGGCTGTCATGTCTCCATTTCTTGAAGTCAGTTGAGTTTGTTTCTTACTGACTCTCCCAGAGGAGCTGTTTAGAAGCTACAAAAGTCTCCTATTCATCCATCATTCAGTCGGTCTTACTCATTAATTCACTCAGTGTTTATTGAACACCCATTATGAACAAGGCCATATGGTGGGTAGTAGGAAACTGTCCTTGATTCAAGGGACTCATAGGATTTTATAATTAGAAGAAAATTTAGAGGTCATTTAATCTAACTTCCAGTCAGTGCAGGAATCCTTCCCTACCACCTCCATGCCATGAGGTTCTTGGACTCTGCTTGATTATATCCAGTGTTGGGGAGATCACTGCTTCTAGGAAAGCCCATTCCATTGCTAAGACATTCTGTTATAAAAACTATCCTTATGGTGAGTTGACATCTCTCTTCCCGTAATTTGGGAGCTACACTGGGAACCTACCCTTCTACATGGAAGTATTTCCAAGATCTGAAGACACAAAGTTACCGCTGCCCTTCCTCTTTTCCCTTTTCTGGGTTAAAGGTTAGACTCCTGAATCTTCAGCAGTGTCTCATACAATGTTGTTTGTGAACCTAGGGCCAGCTCTGACACCTTCCTTTAGAACTTAACTCATCTTTATAGCATTGGCGTTCAAATGTGCTGCTGCAACCAGCCAGGCACTCTGCTGTCTGCTGGTTAGATGAAATATTGAGGATGGCCATCTCCCTTGTTCTAACTATTGTACATGTCCACAACTTCAAGGCAATATGTGATGAGCTGTCTGAGAAAGTTGTGAGCAAAGTGTTGTGTGAGTTAGTGGAGAAAGGGAACACTTTCAGCTGTGGGGCATCAGGGAGGGCTGCTTGGAGGAAGCAGCATTTGCTCTAGATATTGAAGGATGAGTAAAGTTTCAACAGGCAGAGATGGATGTTGAAGGGTTGGCTGCACAAAAGTTCATTTGGGTTAAAAAATAAAGAGAACGTTCAGACCGTGAGATTTGTTAAGTGTCCTTTAATAAAGGATTAACTGAAAACCTGCTGGGAGAAAGAGGTACTTCTGGACTCCCTTTACAGCCCTGAGTTTTGGTGACCAAATGTCATTGTGCTTCAGAGGAGAGTGAAGGCCAGACAAGGGTCAAGGCATAGAATGCTCTTTGAGGTGTCAGGAACCCATTTCACAGGTTTATGCTAAAAAAAGAAATGCAGTTCTTCTGGGCTCACTGCTCCGTCACTCCTCAGGTCTTTCATCACAAGCTGATAGGAAGCATCCTGATTGGCGCCTTCAAAGTGGACCTGGGCACTGTGTACAACCAGCCTGGTAAGAAAGCCTTGCCTCCTAGTAACTCTGTTACTCTTCTCTAGTTTACCCCACCTGGAGGTCAACTCTTTTATTTGCTCATCCATTTCACCATCCATTCAGTAACACTGAGCACCAATTATAGGCTGTTGAGTAAGATATGGCTCTTTTCCTCAGCTTAAGATCTAATGACAAAATTATCTCATACGTCCATACTTCTGAGCAGCTTTTTCCATTCTCACAGATTCTGTCACATTTAGTGCTGTGAGACAGCATCAAGAAAGACAGCAAAGTGCTGAAGTTAAGAATATGGGCTCTGAAGCCAGATTGACTGGGTTCAAATTCTGCTCTGCTCTTTCCTAGTTGTGCATCCTTGGGCAAATGACTTGGCTTCTTCGTGTCTCAGTACTTTCTTCACAGGGTTGTTGGAGGATTAAGTTAATAAATATACTTAAAGTGCTTAGTGTAGACCCAGCACAGAATAATGACTGGGGTATGCCATATAAGGAATTGCTGTAATAATCATTATTATCCCTGACTTAAAAGAAAGTGAAACTCAGAGAAGCTAGGTAATTTGTCCAAGGTCAAGAGCTAATAAGTAATAAAGCCAACAATAAACATAGATCTTCTCATGAAAGGCATCTTTTCTTCAACTCTGATTCAAACTCACATGTCCAGGGGTCCAGGTTATGTGAGTTTGAATTAGCTCTGTCAATTCAATTAAAATTAGCATCTACTCAGCTCCTTTACCTTCTGCTGTCATGTGGAATGTGCCCTCTGTATTGCCTGATCTAACAGTTTCTTTTTGGATAAGCCAGAAGTGTAAGTTTTTGTATGAGATTTTGAAGTTTGGACTTCCAGTGTAGGCCAAACAAAAAAATCCATGAGCCACATTTATGGCCTGTGAAATAATATGTGACTTCTATACTCCTTAAATGTCCTTCTACTCCATCAAATCTAGAACTCTGGCTAGGGGATTTCTGTCAGGTTGAAAGGCTTCCCAAATACTTGTGACTGGTTGGAGAAAAAGATGGTGAAGAGGATGGGAAGTAAAAGAGAGGTGGGAAAGGAGGAGAGGGAGGTGGCATGAGACTTGGAAATAGCCCAGATGAGGTATTCCCTCAGTAGAATGTGTGAGACCTTGGGTGTGGGAGAGAATTGGGTGGGGCTGGGTCCATCTGTGCAGGATGTTTGAGCTGTCAGGACACTTTTACAGGTCATCAGTTCTGTGACAAGTGGGCCCTGCTCACAGACCCTGGTGACATCAGGACTGGCACGAAGGGGTATCTGAAGTGTGACATCAGCGTGATTGGGAAAGGCGACATCTTAAAAACCAGCCCGAAAATCTCCGATGCTGAGGAGCAAATAGAAAAGTGAGATAGATTCATCCAGGGTTGGGCAATGGAAATGATATGTTCCCATTTCCATGTCAATTTCCCTCCTTCCCTTTCCTTATGGGTACATGACAATGGACAAGTTTATAGCTTGTCCACATGGGATTCTGCTCCATCTGAGGCATCAAGATGTGTCTGACTGAAGGCGTAACTATGCATGGGAAGTCAGTTTCTAGGCCAAGTAGAGCTTGTCTTCCTATAATAATCCATAATAGACAAGCTATTCCTGAGCTTATCTGATTTATTTGAGTTTAGCTGATTTTCCTTTGTAAGAATTATAATTTCAACTACTGATTTATAAAATGGGGAGACTTAATGTACCTATTGTAAGGTACAGTGTGGGAGACAGTGTTTATTCTATAATTGTAGGACCTTTGAGTTTGCATTCACTCTAATCATACTCTTCACTGTCATTAAACTAAGAAGAAAACTCATTTTAGCAATAGATCCTAATCTTTTTAGATTTCTGTCACATATCAGGATCCTTCTTCATGCTTCTAGCTTTCCTCCCTATTCTTTTACATGAGCGTGCTTTTTTATTTTTTGTTTTTGTCCTCCTCTAAGGAACCTTTTGATCCCTCAAGGGTTTCCATCAGAGAGACCCTGGGCCAGATTCTATGTGAGACTCTACAAAGCAGAAGGGTTGCCCAAAATGAACTCCAGCATCATGGCGAACGTCACCAAAGCATTTGTGGGTGACAGCAAGGACCTCGTGGATCCCTTCGTGGAGGTCTCCTTTGCTGGGCAGATGGTGAGGAACTGTTGTCACCAACAATGACAGGCCTGGGCCAGAGCCCTGCTCTTTACCTAGGGCATTTCTAGTCAAATGAAATGAAGTTAAAATCAAAATTAGGAGGTGCCTTGAGAGAAAAAACTTGCTGCAAAGAGGCACTGAGTCACGTGGCAAGAAAGAACGGGAGGGTTGCTCACTCACTGTCCATTGGAGATTGTGGAGAGGAGCCATGGGGCATCATGGTTAGAACCTGGGCAGACAGGCCGCCTTTCTTACCTCTGGCTACTTCTCTGAGCTGTGACCCAGTCCCTGCAGAATTACCAGCCTCCTCCCAATCTGTCCCACAGTCTGCCCAGGTAGTCGTTATCCTGTGTAAATCTGAACAGCCCTGTTCCCTGCTTAAGAGCCATTGGAAGTACCAGGCCCTGGGCACATGGTTGGAGCTCAATCCTGGTTGGCTGGGCTTTGAAGCTTCAATTGACATGTATTACCTCTGCCCTTAACTGTATGTCTACCCAACCCCTCCACTTGGCAGGGTGAACCCTGGAGTATTTTTTACTTGGATTGCCTTGGCGGTCAATAGGACATCAACTCCATTTTATGATGAGGTCCAGTCTGGGGAAGTGATCTGCACAGATTCCCACTTTTATAAAACATGAATTCAGGGTCTAAATCTGCTGCATTTCCGGAGGTGCGTGGAACACTGCTGTTCATAGCACAGTGTTAGTTTCACCCCGTCCCAGTATGAGGATGAGAACTTCCTGAGGGCAGGACCGCAGCCTTACTCACCTTTGCCCCAATGCCTGGCACAGTGTCAGGAGCAGAGTAGGACATCAGTAATGTTCACTGGGTGTAACTGATTTTCACGGGTGTGGGCTGGAAGAAGGTTCATTGTTTTTAAGAACTCACTTCATATTTCCAGCAGGTTTGATGCGTTTTCTTGGGTAAGTCATTTTTTTTCCATGGCTCCCATCTTCCTGGCTTTGTTTTTAGGGGCGAACCACGGTGCAGAAGAATTGTGCCGATCCCGTGTGGCATGAACAGGTGATCTTCAAGGAAATGTTCCCTCCCTTGTGTCGGAGGGTGAAAATCCAGGTGTGGGATGAAGGCAGCGTGAACGATGTAGCGCTGGCAACCCATTTCATTGACCTGAAGAAAATCTCCAATGAACAGGAGGGAGATAAAGGTAAAGCCTCACGTGTCTGATTTGGACACAGGGCCTGGAAATGATTGAATAGGAGCCCTCGTCTTTTAAGTGAGAGGCACAGAGCAGGCACTGTGTTAGGCCCTTCCATGTTCTGTGTGGTCTCTGGTTTGGATTGGTTCAGGGCAGAGGATGGAGCCAGACTCGGGAGCCTGGAGGCCTGGTCACCATCTCAGGTCTTTCATGAGCTTCACTATGTGTCCTCAAGGCAGTCACTCCCTCTCCCTGGGCCTTAATTGAAAAATGAAGTGTTTAGAGTAGATCAGAGGTGAGCAAACTATGGTCCATAGGCCACATCTGGCCTGCCACGTATTTTTGCATGGCTCAGAAGCTAAAAATGGCTTTTCCATGTTTAAATGACCCCCCAAATTGTGCCTCCAACTCACTGATGGGAGCAGGGGAGCAGGAGTAGGGCAGGGAGGCACTGCTGACAGTGCACTCAGAGGGCCAGGGAGGGACAGAGTCCCAGCTCATCCACTGAGTCAGCCAAAAGAGCTTCCATCCAGAATAAAGCTCTTTATACACAAAACCTAAATCAGTAGGTGATGATTCTCTAAATATCCCAACAACTTTCCCTCCTTTCAGTCCTAAGGCAATCTTTCTCTGCACTACAAGTCTGTGCTAACTGATGTATATGTTTGTGTGTGTGTGTGTGTGTGTGTGTGTGTGCATATACACATACATACTGAAGGCTTGGCATAAGCAGAGGTCAAGATAGCATTTTTGTGTCCCTCACAGAGTGACCCTATTGGAAGGTCTCAATAAATATCTGTTACTTAACTCCTCATATTGCTGAACAGTTTGCCACAGGATGCTTTATGCAGAAAGCACACTGCCTGTCTACAGCTTTCTCAGCAGATGTAAACGGGTTTTACCCACAGCTTTGCAGGAACATCTTGATGGTGTTCAGAGAGATGTAGAACAGTGTTTAGAAACTAGACATCAGGGGCCATAAAATACTTCTATTCTTTTTAACACAATACCTCTGCTTCTTAAAATTTACTCAATGGAAGGACAGAATCTAGTTGATGGGGCTGCAGGGCAGGGAGAGGAAACATTTAGGCATAAAACTATGGATAACAGTAAAACAAAGGTAATTGTTAAGCACATGATGATGCATATATTTATTAAGAGTAATGGCTAATATTCTTGAGCTCTTCCTAAGGGCCTATGTGAGGCACTTAATAGACTTTATCTCTTTTAATAGATGAGATAATAGATGAGATAGGGACTATTCGCATCTTCATTTCACAGATGAGGAAACTGAGGCATAGGGAAGTTATCAAACCTGCCTGAGGTCACACAGCTCAAAAATGACAGAGTGGAGGTTTGGGACTTGAACCCAGGCTGTCAAGATTCAGAGTGGCCATGCCATACCGCCTGGCAAAAAGGAACATTCTGTTGCCAAGGAGATGTTCACATAGATACTGTGTCTTTTCTCGGACGTTATGTATTAAGAAAGGAAAATACTTATGCTAATAGCAAATTACAATTCTGAGGTCTTTTTAGTTCTATATTTAGAACATCTCAGAATATTTACTTCTCTCAGTCTCTAGTACCATCATCCTAGAAGCCACCAATGTCTTTCATTTTGATGATGATGTGGTCCCCAAACCAGTTTGCCAACATCCATTCTTACACTCAATTCACATAGCAGCCAGACTGATTTTTTAAAATTTTATTGATTTCAGAGAGGAAGGGAAAGGGAGAGAAAGAGAGAACCGTAAATGATAAGAGAGAATCATTGATTGGCTGCCTCCTGCATGCCCCACACTGGGGATTGAGCCCACAACCCAGGCATGTGCCCTGACCAGGTGGCCAGGTGTCAGACTGATCTTAAAACACACATCCGATTATGTTATATCTTTACTTAAACCGCTCTAAAATATTCCCATAATTTCTGGAGTAAAGAGCTTGTCAGGGCCCCCAAACTTGCTCACCTGTCCAAACTCATCTCACACAGCTTGCTCTCTGGACTCAAGCCACTCTGGCTTTCTCCTTCAGCTTCTTCTATCTCCTTTCCGGAAGACATATGCTTTTCCCTCTGCTAGAAATCTCTCTTTCCTCTCCTGTTTCTCTCTCTGCCTAACTCCTCTCCATGCTGTATCAGCCTGTTGTTTGTTCTTGCAGCACAAGGTATATCTCCTTCGTAACATCTACGATGTAAACATTTGTTTAGTGTTTGCATTTTCCTTATTCTCCACTGGGCTCTATGTATAGAGTCTAGCATGGTGTCTGGTGAATTTGATGAACAAATTAAACAGACAAGGATGCACATCAGCATACATAAGATTATTTCTTTTTCTTTTTTCCCTTTTTTAAAAAAATATTTATTGTTGAGGGTATTACAGATGTCCCTCTTTTTCCCTCCCATTGTCCCCCTCCACCCAGTTCCTGCCCTGCCCCAGGCCTTCACTACCCTATTGTCTGTGTCCATAGGTACTGCATATATACATATAAGATCTTTGGTTAATCTCTTCCCACCTTCCCCCCATTCTTTCCTTTTGAGATTCGTCAGTCTGTTCCATGTTTTCATGCCTCTGGTTCTATTTTATTCATCAGTTTATTTTGTTCATTAGATTCCTAGTTCATTTATTTCAATTTTTAGATTCAACTGTTGATAGATATGTATTTATTGCCATTTTATTGTTCAAATTTTTCTCCTTCTTATTCTCCTTCTCCTCCTTCTTCTCCTCCTCCTTCTCCTCCTCCTTCTCCTCCTCCTCCTTCTCCTCCTCCACTTCCCTCCTCCCTCCTCCCTCCTCCCTCCTCCCTCCTCACTCCTCACTCCTCACTCCTTCCTCCTTCCTCCCTTCAACATTTCATGTAACACTGGTTTGGTGGTGATGAACTCCTTTAACTTTTTCTTGTCTGTAAAACTCTTTATCTGACCTTCAGTGCTAAATGATAGCTTTGTTAGGTAGAGTAATATTGGTTGTCAGAAGATTATTTCAACTGTGAACAAGTATAGACATTTTCATGGAAGAAAGACTAGAAAGAAATATAGCAAAATGATCATTATGACTATCTATTGGTGATAACATAGCCTGTAAATATTTTCTCTTGTCTTTTCTGTATATTTTATATTTCTAAGTGAATGTGCACAACTTTCATAAAACAAAAATTAATCAACTTGTAAACATAACCACACAACTAAAGTTTGGGATCTTTTTAGGCTTTCTACCTACCTTCGGACCTGCCTGGATTAACCTGTATGGCTCACCCAGGAACCACAGTCTGATGGACGACTACCAGGAAATGAATGAAGGCTTTGGAGAAGGCGTGTCATTCAGGGGCAGAATTTTGGTAGAAATTGCTGTGGAAATCCTCTCGGGAGGGGCACAGGAGTCTAAATTTTCCAAGGCACTCAAGGACCTCAAGTTGTCTTCAAAGGACAAAGACTCCAAATCTTCCAAAGGCTCAAGTAAAGACAAGGGTGACAAAACGGACAGTGGAAAACCCCAGCAGGCTTCAGACAAAACCAACTCAACCGAGGTCGAGGTGGAACCTTTCGACGTACCCCCAGAAGTAAGTCTGAACTCACCTGTGAGGTAAAGCCAAAGAGAAGCAGCACCTGCCACAGGTTCCCAAAGGCCTGTGGAGCTCTCACAACCCCATCCCTCCGCCCCCTCCCCCCCCCCGCCCCCTGCAAATGTGTGTTGGCTCAGCCTCATTTTCTGGATCTTCTGCCTCTTCACGCACACATCACACCCATCTGCTGCTAATAAATTCCTTTGGTGTCCCCCAAACACAATTCCCATAGAAACCAAAGTGAAAGAGAAATAGAAGTTCTCTGGGGGAGCTGGTGGGAGTGGGTGGCAGGGTGACCAACTGAACTATGTATGTGGCCTATTTTGTTTAGCTTTGTTTTTAGCTCAGCCATGCTGTGGATGGGAGGTAATGCGGGAGAAGGGATGAGAGGAGGAAGCGTGGGTGACAAGCTGGGACACAAGACATTGAGAAACCTATTCCCTTGCCCAAGCCTGTGGGGAAATCACAACTCAAGAAAACACTTATCTCTGCTTATTAATATGAAGCACATTAGCATTTTCCAGCCTGGTTCTGTTATGGAAAACAAACCTTGGGCTTCAGGATGAACACAAACTGTGAATAACCTCTCAGCTGTTTAGTTTAGCAACAGTACTTCAGCAAATGAGAGAACTTTCTGTTTTGTTAGTAGCAGAGGTGGGTGGATTGCAGCTCTCAGCCTGGATGGTTCCGCCTGTGGGGGGTGTGTTTCTCAGATAAACCAGACAATCATTTTGGGTGGGGAAGGGAGGTGATGGCCGTCCCCCAGAGCTGTGCTTTCCTAGGAAAGTCTAGACAGACTGAAGGATTGTAGCATGTGGGTGACCTTAGCCTTGGAAGGTCCACTTATTTTTACTGCTGGGATCTAATAAATCTTAAGAAACTGTGGGGGAGCGGTTGGAGCACATGCTTGGAAATACTGGGGGTTGGTTCTATTCATGGCTCTGATACTAATAACACCTCTTCGTGTTTCAGTTTGGTCATCAACAAAATGGGATAGTAATAGCCCCTCTCTGATAGGCATCCCCTGGGGGTAAGTGAGGGAATGCCTGCAAAATGCTCAGCAGAGCTCTTAGCAATGCTGTTGTTGTTACCGATGATGCTATGGTTTGCTCCCACCACCAGTGCGCAGCTATTTAGAGCTCTCTACCCCATTGTTGGTGACTTAATTTTGAGTATTTTGTCAGCCTCCCCAGCCCTCCCCTCTGAAATTATATGTTGGGAAATACTGTCTGGAAATGTGTACTGTTAGTTTGTTGTTAAAAACGACATGGCCTTGAGGTGATTGTGTTTGTGTGTTTCTTGAGAATACATGCCAACTTTTGAAACTTGACTTTTTTGGACTTTGCCAGAAATTGTGGGTAGTTGAGTAGCCAGCCACCTAAGCTGATATCCCCTAAGTCTGACCCTGTGTCAATATTTCCTGCTGTCAAGACTGGCCATTCTTTTCTAAACAGGGATTGCAAAGTAGAAAGGGGCTAGTAGATTTTCTTAACCCAAGTCAATATCTTCAAGATATTTTGCTGAGGCCATCTGAAAAAGTAAATTCTAGCAGGAAGCAAGAGTGGCTGGGAACTTATGCGGAGTAGAGCACACATTTTCCCACAAGGCCAGAGGGGCCATGTTGGCTATTGTGTAGAAGGTGATAGGAGAAGGGGGACATTCAGACATCATTCAAACCTTTCTCTCTCCTCCCTTCTCTCTTCATCTTGGATTCATGTTTGTGGACATTTATTTTTGAAAATTATCCCAAAATTTAGCATGTTAAAACAACAAACATTTATTTTCTCTGTGGGTGGGAATTTGGAAATATTTAGCTTGGTGGTTCTGGTTTCTTGTTGGCTGTTGGTTGGAGGCCTCAGTACCTTTCCACGTGGACCCTTCCATAGGCTGCTTGAGTGTCCTCATGGCAGCTGGCTTCCCCCAGAGTGGGTGATCCAAGAGAGAGCAAGGCAGAAACTGCAGTTTCTTTTAAGCCCAAACCCATGGAAATCACAGACTGACATTTATGCCACATTCTAGTTGTTAGAAAGGAGTCATTAAGTCCAGTCCACACTGAAAGGAAGGGGAATTAGACTTCCCCTTTAAAGGGAGGATTTTCCAAGAATTTGTGGACATATTTCAAAGCCACCATACTGGGCTTCTGTCTTCCCTAGAGCCTCAATAGCTCAGAGCTCGCCCTCACCAACTTGGTGATACATTTTCTTGCAGCATCTTCCTGTTTAGCTCTCCAGGGTCCTCAAGCTCCAATCTTCCTTGCTGCAGCTGTTCCCTCATTGCATATCTGGACAAATGAGATTCCATTTTGTTGCCTTTTCCAACTTACCCTCCTCACCACCATCAACGCTTATCTCCCCATGCCAAACTTTCACAGAGCGTAACTAATCTAATAGATGTGTTCATTTTTAAATTTTGTGAATATTTATTGAGTAGCTTCTTATTTAAAGTAGCCTCTGCCATCCTCAACATTGGCAGAAATAAAAATAGAGTGACTCCATGGAGTTTATGGCATAAAAGGGGAGGTAAGATGAACAAAATAAATGTACATGACATAGAAACTAATAAATGAAATAAGGAGATACAGATAAAATACTATTTCCTGGAGTGAGTGAACTGCTATGATTAAAATGTTGGGTTCCAAAGTAAGACAGCTGATTTAAGTATGGTGCAGGGGTTACTGCTCAATCTCTAGAAATGACATTGCCTTTAGGTGATAGTGTTTGTGTGTTTCTTGAGAATATATGCCAACTTGGGAAACTTGACTTTTTGGACATTGCCAGAAATTGTGGGTAGGTTAGTAGCCACCTAAGCTAATATCCTCTAAGTCTGACCCTGTGTCAATATTTCCTGCTGTCAAGACTGGCCATTCTTTTCTAAACAGGGATTGCTACGTAGAAAAACATTGCCACTGTTTGAATCTTTGGGCAAGTGACTTAAGCTTCTGATGCTTTATTCCAATAATTAGCCTCTACTTTATAGGCTCATACAGAGGATTTGATGAATTAGTACATGCAAAGTACTTAGAACAGAGACTGGCACATAGAAAGTGCTCAGTAAATAGTAGTCACATTGGACAGGTATTTTAACCTTTCACGGGACTACAGTGTCCTCATCTTTAAATGGGTATAATAAAATATCTCCCTCCCAGGGCAGTTATGAGAATTACAGGAGGTACTGTAGGTAAAGTTCTTAATACCACATCTGACACATAATAGCAGTTTGTTAAACATTGCCATCATTATTTTTCCAGCTCAGGGAGTCAAGATATGCTTCCAGAAGGAAGAGCCATTTGAGTTGAGCCTTGAAGGATGGGTAGGCTTAAGACATGAATTGTAAGCTGTTGAAATACTTGTCATGACTACCATTTCTAGCACGTACACATGTAAGTTTTATACTACTAGATGCTTCACGTGGATGATCTCGTTTCCCTGTAGGCCCCATTGTGATGGTTAGTTCACAGGCAAGGAAAGTGACACCTGGAGAGTGGACATAAGTCCACCAGCTGGGAAGTAGCAGAGTTGGGATTTGAAGAGGGTTTGTCTGGCTGTGGAGCCTGCTGTCCCTCTTACAGGCCACGTAGCCTACGTTCCCTCCAGGTCTCTGAGTAATTTCTGCCCTCCTCCCAGAGAGTAAACCTGGCCCAGGAAGGTGAGAGAAGTGGCTGGTTTACAGCCAGTGGGTCAGTGACAGCAGGTGGGAGGGGTGTGTGCTCTGTGACTAAGGTCCAGCACTGGGCTCCCACCCTGTCTGGCACTTTTCTGGTCAACAGAGATGTTTCCTGCTGATGCTGAGAGTACGCAAGGCTCCTGTGTGAAGGAAGGGGTGACCTCCACCTAAGGGTATGGAAACCCTTTGGCTCTCTGAGGGTCAGGGTTTGAGGTTCTTGATTGAATGAGGCTCTTTAAATTCTGAGACCACAACTGCATTGATCCTTAGAGGAATCTTATTGTTTTTTCCATTGAGTGTAATAAATCCAATCACAAAACCAGGAAGCACAGATTACATGATTCTGGCTCATTCAGCCTCTTGGCTCAGAAATGTGATGCTGTGTCACCCGTCCCAGCAACATCTGCTCCCTGAGGCATCAGCCTGTTCCATGTCAATAAGAGTCATTTGTAAATAGCCGTGTGCTATCTTGTGATGGCTCCTGTGTGAGAAGCTGGCATAAGTGGAGCCATGTTAGGATGGAGTCAGGGTAGCCATTCCAGAGGAACTGCCTCATACGTCTTATTGCTTGAAACTTTGGTAAGTGTGAACTGGGCAAAACAACCGTGGGACTGGGCCAGAGCCGCACTGCCTTCCAAACAACTGTTTGTGGAGCTAACAGGAAAGCAGACCCCTTTCCACAAGGCTGAAAATTGTAGGCATCCTTTAGAATCAGTAACCAGTCATGTACAGCTAAAGAGTAACCTAAATTATTCGCACCAATAGAAATTCCTTTCTTCTATTCATGTAATTATTTCCCTTCTCTTTCTCTTAAAAGCCCCTTGCCTTTACCCTGTAATTGGAACACTATTTGGGTTTCTGTCTGCATCAGTGCTTCCCCACATTGCAATTCTTCTGGATCTCAAATAAGTGCTGTTGCCTCTCACTTTGCATTTCTATTTTTAGGTTAACACCTGTTACAGTCTAGTCTTTCAGAATGCAAGCTGAGTGAGAAGGCAGCCTCAGTGGAGACCAGGTCTCAAATCTTGGTTGTCTTTAACTTGCTGTGTGATCTTAGCAAGCCAGCCTCTTACTATCTCTCTGAGCTTTAGTTTATTCAGGTAAAAGGTAGAGGTTGGAGCAGATGAACTCCAAGGCTATTTTCAGTGTAAAAGCAATTTACATTGTTGTGCTTCTGGGACCTGCACCCCTCACAGAGCAACCACAGTGCGTATAGCCCACCCGGTGTGTACTTGACTGGCTGATGCTCATGTGAGTGCCTAGCCCTCTACCCCTTTAATCTGGGCTTGTGTTATTTCTGGGAGTAAAGTCTGACTTTGAGTTAAGCATATGTTTAGAATTCAAAGAGCACTGGATCTGTGATCAGAATACTTGGGAAAGTTACTAACTCAACCTTAAGCTTTGTATCCTCAATTTCCTTATCTGTACAATAGAAATGATCCAAATGTTGATCTCTCAGGGTTTTTCAGAGGAACACATATCATGCATGTGACCATCCTGTATAATCCATAAAACTATGCTTAAATATAGGGGTTTAATCCTATGTTTGAGTATCCCATCTTTGGTTTTCTGTTCTCTAAATGCCTACTCACCAGAAGGTGATTCCATATTTCTATTTCACAACAGCATCTTAGAAAGATAATATGCCAAGCTTATGTTTTAAAATAAAGAATGCTCATCAATAGACAATTGGATAAAGAAGATGTTATATAAGAAGAGGATATAGAGGATATATATATGTGAGATACACACACACATACATATATATATATAAAATGGAATGTTACTTGGTTATAAAAGGAATAAAATCTTATGACTTGTGACAACATGAATGGACCTAAAGGGTATTATGCTAAGTGGAGTAAGTCAGAGAAAGACAAATACCATATGATTTCACTTATATGTGGAATCTAATGAACAAAATAAACAAACAAAATTAAAACAGACTCGTAAATATAGAGAGCAGACTGATGGTTGCCAGAAGGGAGGGAGGGGAGTTGGGGAACTGGGTGAAAAAGGTGAAGGAATTAAGAAGTACAAATTAGCAGTTGCAAAATACCACAGGGATATAAACTATAGTTAATATTATAATAATTATGTATGGTGCTAGGTGGGCACTAGACTGATGGGGGGATCACTTTGTAAATTATACAAATATCTAACCACTATGCTATACACCTTAAACTAATCCTATATAATAAAAGTGTAGTATGGTGTTCATCTGGGAGTTCGACCAGGGGGCGGGGCCAGCCAGGTGAAGGGAGGGAGGCCCCAGCTGGCAGCCTCTAGAGATCCTACCAGTGCATGAATTTCATGCACTGAGCCTCTAGTATAAAATAATATTGAATGTCAACTGTAATTGAAAAATTATAAAAATAAATAGATAAATATCCTAAAAAGGACATTTTTGTTGTAAGGTAGAAACTCTGAAGGTTGAGACTACATTCTAGATAAATGATTGAATTTGGATGTGCAATTTGCAGGTCCCAGTTCCTTCCTGTCTGATTAGTGGGGAAAGTATGTGCTGTTTTAGGCTGACACTGAGACTCAAATGCCTATGAATTACCCTGGACCAGGTTAGCACCAGCTTCCTAATGATAAAATATAAGGAACCAGGTCTATCTCATATATACCTTTTCTTTCTATAGATTGTACCAGAAAAATATGAGGAATTTTTACTCTTCGGAGCATTTTTTGAAGCCACCATGATTGACCGGAAGATTGGAGATAAACCCATTAGCTTTGAAGTTTCTATTGGTAAGTGCGGCCAAGTACAGTGCCTGGCACATGACATGGGCCATACAACCATTTCTTGAGAAAACAATTAATAATGCCTTGTTTGCTCTTGTGTTTATACATAAGGGATAGATTTATTTTCATACTTTAAAAAACATATTAAGAGTATAGTTTGGATTCAGACAGATTTGAGTTACTAAACCTGGCTTCATTATACTAGACTCACTTAATTTCTCTGGGTCTCAGTTTCTTCATCTATAAAATAGGAATAATGATAACTTCTCATAGAGCTGTTTCAAGGGTCTAATAGATCAGTGCAGGCAGAGTGCCATGCATATAGTGGTGCTATTATTATAACTCCCAGCAATCTTTCTGGGCTGATGCACGTCTGGAAAAACAATTGCAAGAAAGGATTTTCCATCAGAGAAGGTCTTAATTCACATCTGGAAATCTCTGTTCAAAGGAAGAAACGGAGATGGAATCCAGTTAATTTGTAACTTAAGTAGTTTTTACAAATGAAGACATAACATGGATATAGATGATGGCTCATTGTCATTGTCAGTCTTATTTCTTTGGTCTAACCATGCTCTTCCCACCTTCATACTGAGATCTTATTTCCCTACCCTGGGAGGACATGAACTTGGATCCCTTATGTCAAGCTGCCTGATTCTGCTTCTTAACTGACACCTGGCCCTTCTCTCCTTGCTACTGCCTCTGCAGGTAATTTTGGGAACTTGATTGATGGAGGCTCCCATCATGGGAGTAAGAAGAAGTCAGCTGAATCAGCTGAGGAGGACACCCTTCCGCTGCTGCAAGAAGGAGAAAGGGACACAGCGCAGGAGGTTGCCATCCCGATGGTCTCCACCACTCACCCAGAGAAGCCACTCGTGACAGAAGGAAACAGGTAGTTTCTGACAGTGGGAGTCTGACCAATTTCTGGGACTGTTAGTTTCAGTTCTTCCCTAAAACCAGAAACGTTATTATTATTGTTAATCTTAGTTATGGGAGCAAGCATACATCGGGCCAGCACGGTAAGTGCCACTCTCCTGAATCCTTAGTTACATGTCAACAATTCTCCAAATGACACATCCAGGTAATTCATTTAAGGGCAGAGCAATGATGATGGTTATTATGATCAGATCTGAAGTTCCCTTTATTCTAGAACTTCGATGCACAATGGGTAGGAAGGCCAGAATGTAAAAATTCAATCCAAACAGTATTAACAGTTATTATATTCATCTGAGTTCTGTGCTATTATGCAAACTCAATTTAGTGGCATTAGTAAATACATCATTTCTTATTTTACTTTGACACAGTCCAACTCAAAAAACTTGATTTTTTGAAGAACTCAAAAAACGATTGTTAGCCACTAGAAAAGACTGTCAGAAAACAGCTGGCACCTACATGTACCCTCACTGATCTCGAACCCATGTAAAATCTCAACATGCAAAGAGAAGTAAAATTATAGAATTCGGTTTTAAGAAAGTGGTTCAAGTACCAACCAAGGGATTGATGAGAATAAGGGAAAACCACACAAAGTGAGAGACCTCTGTGTTCTGAGCCTTGTGCCATGAATAAAAACTTCATGATCTGCAGGGACTTTCACAAGAGCACATTGCTCTTCTCGTTTACATGCAAGTAGATTGGACCCACATCACCAGAGCTCTTCACCCTCTGCTCTTCTCCATCTAGACTCTCTCTCTGGGCATGGACCCATGGCTTACTGACCACTGTTAGGAGAACCGGATTTAATCTATTTCCCCAGACAGCCTTCTTTCCTGGCACAGATCCAAACCGATCCCCTTGGGTATCCCATAGATTATTCACCAGGCTCATGGTCTATGCAGACAACGTTGCTTCTCTTCTCATCTTTCCAATCTCATAGACTGGTCCTATCATCCTCTGAGTCCTTCTAACCACAAAATTGTCATTCTCTTTGTCCTTCCTACCCACATCCAATCAGCAATAAAGTATGGTCAATTCTAGTTCTTAAGTATTTCCTATATCTGTTGCTATTTCTTAATTCAGGGAGTTGGCATCTTCATCTGCATTATTTAAAAAGTATTATCTGGCTTGAATGTTCTTCAAGAAACTTACCAAACTATCTATCTGAACCAGTGACTCCCCAATTGGCATCATCCATGGGCGGCCGGTGGCTTTCAGGATTAATTTCAGAGGCCATAACTTGGTTATTCAATGCCCATCTACTTCTCTGCCAACATCTTCAGTCACTTCCCAAACTGCACGTTTTCTCCAGCCACACAATGGCCCTGGCAGTTCCCCAAACTGCTGCTTCTCGTCTTTCTAAACACGCTCTTCCCTTTGCCAGGCAACAAATCCCCTCCTCAGAACTGCTGGCTCCCATTAACCTTCAAGACAAAGACCAAGTTCCCTTTCCTGAATCCCAAGTCTGATTTGGACTTGACACTCACCTCCTCCAAGCACTGATGACACCGCATGAAGACATGTTCACTTGTCTGTGCCCCGTTAGACTGTGAGCACTCTGAGACAGGGCCTGTGCCATTCCCCTGTGTTTCTGCTTCTCTCTGTGCCTGGCACATATAGATGCTCATAACTGTTTCCAAATGAGTTAAGGAGTTGATATAACTGGGTTGGGCATAGGGTATTATGGAAGCAGAGAGAGGGGGGAGGGTGACTACTCTGCCTAGGGAGGAAGTGAAGAGCTGGAAAGGTCACAGAAAAGATGACATCCTAAAGAATGAGAAGGGGCTTAAGAAATGGAGAGAGAGTGTTTGGAAAAAAGTAGAAAGGAGTAAGTGAAAATAATCTTAATTGTTGTCCTCTCCCTTTTGAGCATGCCCCATGTTTTCTAAATCCTGTCCCTCTCATGGGGCCATCTCCCCCCTCCCATGGACCATCTTACCCCTTCCCATAGACCATCTTCTTTGGGGCCTTTTTTGGGCTCTCTGGCAGCCATACTTGGCTGTCCATAAAGAACCCCAAATTTCCCAATCCCATAATAGCTTCTCTGTCCATTTTTAAAACTGAGGACATCAATGAGTGGATCCTATAACAGGATCTAAAGCTCTTCTCTGAAACTGATCAGAAGTATTCTGATTCTTTCACTGGGACCAGGTAGTGAGAACATCCCTCACCTTTTTGGACTAGCCTATTGTTGACCATTGGTGACAATGTCAGGGGATATAGTGTGGGAAGGTTAGGGAGGAGATGAGGGTCTATAAACTCTAAAGGCAACCTTGGATGGACCTTATATTAGTCTGAGCAGCTGGCTCGAGGAGACCAAAATAAGTCATGCTAGTGTTTTGGGGCTTTCTGTATGTTTCTCAGTCACTATATTGAGGTTCTGTCCACATAGTGACTATAATAGACCTCCTACACGCATGTGCACACACATACACACAATTCATTTGTCTGTTGCCTTCATTAAAATACCGTCTTATAAGGGATGGCTTAGCATAGCACTTAAAATACCACCGTGTGTTTGTTTGTTCTGGGCTTTCCAGTTTTTCAAAGCTCATGCATTCACATGAATTTATGTATTGGGCTGGAGCTCGGCAATGAGTTTGGAGCACAGACACCTAATGATGGGTCATCATTTGATTCTCGGATTCCAGGCCTACCCTTGACCAAAGTCACAAGGCTGGTCGTGTGTCAGGGCAGCCATTCAAACTGGCAGCCTTCTCTTTCCACTGGCGACGTGGTGCCCTCCCATCTGCTGTCCTCCATCTGCACTGTAATTTACCTGAGAAACCTAGACCCAGTGAGACCAGGAGGACCCTGGGAGCCAAAGAGACAAAGGCCTTGAACATCATTAGCACAAAATAATCCAAACCAAAGAAACCTTGGAACAAAGCACAACACTGAGAGGGAATTTATTCAGCTGCAGGATTCTCAGTGTGATAATTTTAAGAAGACATACAAGCAGTTTGGTTCTAACCTCTTTAAATTTTTTTGTTTTCTTGCTGTAATAACAACCTGAGTTTCTGCCAAGAAGTTATTTGGCTTCTCTTAATGAATGGGCACCTGCCGGTTTATTTTCTACAGAACAGGCCATGGGGCATGATCTCCAAAAGAAATTTGGGTTGGAGAGCTAAAAAGAACAATCATGCATTCCTTCAGGCTAAAGTTCTCTTTAGCTTTTTGGGATGGAAACATCTCTCTCCCCCTCCTCCCTCCCCCCATAAACATGTCGCTCCAAACAGGCCAACCTGTCTGTCCCACCATACCCATTTCAAGACATTTGCTTTGTCCTTCTTTCCACATTTCTTTTTTACGCAGACCTGGGGTTTGTGGAAAAATCACAGGGGGGTTGGGGGGAAAACTAGTTACAAATATAGCTGTCATGAGGAAACTTGTTGCTACAGCTTCTCCCACCTCACCTGCCTACATTCCCATCCCTTCCCTTCTTGGGAACTGAAATTTACAAATTAGTTCCTTCTTTCCTGTCTGAAGTCTCATCCTATTAACTGTCTTTTCCTCATTACATTTAAGCATACTCCACTGTCCCCCTCAAAATTCTCTTTGGTGCTACATTTCCCCTTCTAGGTACTTTGACATCCCTCTTGTCCCTTCTTAGCCAAGTGAGTCACCTACATCATTAGCACTAATGCCTGGTAACAATAAATATTGGATGGATGGATGGGTGGATGGATGGATGGCAGGGAAGCCACGCGATACTGAAGTTTAGTTTGAGGCATATGCTTTTATCCTCATTAATAGTATTACCCTCTTACATTTCTCTAGCAGTTTCAAAATACATTTATATCTGTTATCTAAGTGATCCTTACACAGTGCCTAGCTTATAGACATTAAAGGAAAAAATGTCCGTTTTCCCCCCTTCTTTCCTCTTTCAATTTAAAACCTTCTTCCTTGAAGAAGTCTTGCTTGATAAATTCTGCCCTCTGTTGATCATTTCCAGTTTTGCCCTGAGTCTGATAGCAGTAGCTGTTAGTACCTCTCCTCTCCTCAGCCACATCACTGTTCATTGTTTATTATTCATGAGTCCCCAAGTATAGGCTAAGGATGGAATTAATAATACTTTGATAGTTTTGTCACCATCCCTCGCCCACCCCACATAGAACATACAAAACATGAATCTGTGGCTGGAATTGCCTGAAAACATTTGATTGCCAACTTACCTCCTAATTTGTTTTCACAGAAATTACAACTACTTGCCATTTGAGGCCAAGAAGCCCTGCGTCTACTTCATCAGTTCCTGGGGAGACCAGACATTTAGGCTGTACTGGTCCAACATGCTGGAGAAAATGGCGGACCTGCTGGTAGGTGACTAACAGGCCATGGACTTAATCATTGGGAACCTGGAGGCCAAAGGATTTTTTATCCACCCAGTAGAAGGTCTTGACCTCAGTTTAAATACAAATAAATTGAAGTTGTTGCATTTGGAGGACACATGGCCCCTCTTACCACATGGACCCAGAGGAATAAGAATACATTTTGCAAAATCCCTGGACTTGAAATTAAACTATCTGAATTCAGATCCCTGCTCTGCTTCTTATTGGTGTAGGGCCTATGGTAGGCTGTTTTCCTAATCTTCAAAGAGCAGGGGATTGACAGTTCTCCCACAAAATTGATAGATCCTGGTTTCAACTATTATAAAAGCCTAAGTCCCTAACATGGTGGACAGTTTCCTACAAGATCAGCCCGAATCCAGTTCAGAAAAGGAAAATTAAGAGTCAGCATGCAGTAGAACTTTCCAGTTCAGATACAAGAAAACAGGGGAAATCTTCCTTCATTTCTAAAACAAACAAACAAAATAGCTATATATTATTTCTGGGGTGTTACAATCAATATCTCCACTACAGTGTCTCATTCTCACCTCTCATTTCTCCACCTCTGTGGTTTGTTTTCAGGAAGAAAGTATAGAAGAAGTGAAAGAATTGATCAAGATTTCAGAGGAAGCACCAGAGGAGAAAATGAAGACGGTGCTCAATGACTTCATCAGTCAAAGCAGGTACCAGCTGGCGTGTCGGGGGGCTGAGCGTATATGGAAGCAGCTTTTAATTATCTTAGAAAGTAGTCCATTTGCATGCATTCAGATGGGCATTTCAGAATTTTCCATCCATCTTTATTTTGTTCAGTAATTTAGCTGGCACAAGTGGGATTACTGTTGCTTCCTGAAACATTAACAACTAAAACCTAAAGCATAGGAGGAAAGAAAAGAGAAGATAAAAAAGACTTACTGCTGAAACTCTTTATGAAACAAGAAAAAATGCCAGCAGTGTCCTGGCAGGGGGGCTCAGTCAGTTGGAGTGTTGTCCCGTACACCAAAAAAGTTGTGGGTTTGATCCCTGGTCGCCATAGCTGGTTTGGCTCAGTGGATAGAGCATAGGCCTACGGACTGAAGGGTACCAGGTTCAATTCAGGTCAAGGGCACATGCCTGGATTGCAGGCTCGATCCCCAGTAGGGGGCATATAGGAGGTGGCCGATCAATGATTCTCTTCCATCATTGATGTTTCTCTCTCTCTCCCTCTCTCTTCCTCTCTGAAATCAATAAAAATATATTTAAAAAAGAAAAATGCCAGCAGTGGTAGTGCCCAACATGGTTTTTTGCATTTGGTAAACACTCAACAATTATATTGACAATGAGATGGATAAGTTCTATCAAATATTATTTAATAGAATTCATCATATAACACATTAATAGGAACCAATCAATGACTCTTTTTCCAAGAGATGAATAATACAAAGATTCAAAAATAGGGTATCAGTTACTTATTACCAAATAACCAATAACCCTCAAACTTAGTGACTTAACACAGTATTTATTATCTTTGTTCATAGACTCAGTTCTGTTGGCCATGAGTCCAGGTGTGGCCTAGCTGGGTCCTTTGCTCAGAGCCTCTCACAGACTGCAGTCAAGGCACTGACTGGGTCATCTCAAGGCTCAGCTGGGAAGGATTTGCTTCCAAGATCGCTCAGCTGGTTATTTGCAGAATTCAGTTCTTGGACTGTTGGGTTGAGGACTTCAGTTCCTTTGTAGTGGATGGTTAGAAATCAGCCTCAATTCCTCACCACTTGGGCCACTCCACCAGCTCTCACTACATGACAGCTGACTTCATCAGAGTGAGCCAGCGAAGAGTCAGAGAGCGCGTGCCAGAAAGATGGAAGTCACGGTCTTCTCAGACCCAAACTTGGAAATGCCATCCCATCACACTCTTGCTATATTCTATTATGAACAAGTCACTGGGTCCAGTGCACATTCTATGGGAGGGGATTACACAATGACAAGAATAGGAGATGGAGATATTTTGGGGTCATGTTAGATCTGTCTACCACACAAGGACGCGCTTGGACTAACTCTTGAAATTAAGTCAGGAGTGGAGCAAAGATGAGAATCTGTCATAATGGAACTAATAGAAAAGGGGTGGCTATTCAGTTGCTGGAAGACAAAAATGAGTAGATAGGGGATAGCGACATTCTGGTATTCTGTTTGATAAGTTCTGGCTTTCCTAATCTCTCAACTACCCAAGCATTTTTATTTAAAAAAAAAAAAGAAAAAAAAGTATGTAGTGTTTTTCTATTTTAATTTCTTTATTGTTTTTCATAGTAGAAGCAATATATATCAGTGCTATTCTTGCTGTGAGCTAAGTGTCACCTGCAATTCCTCTTAAGCATTATTTTTTAAATAAACAACTGTATTTTTTTAAAAAACGTTTTTATTGATTTTAGACAGAGAGGAAGGGAGGGATGAGAGAGAGGGGGGCAGAGAGAAACATTGATGTGAGAGAGAAACATGATCGACTGCCTCCTGTATGCCTGCTTACTGGGGATGGAGCCCACAACCCGGGTATGTGCACTGACCAAGAATCAAATCAGCAACCTTTTGGCGCATAGGACGATGCTCAGCCAGCTGAGCAACAATGGCCAGGGCTTCTTTTAAGCATCTTTAAAAAGCTTCATGATCTCATATTTTCAGAAACTGTGGCAAATTAATAGTTCAATAACTTTTCTGTATTGGGGGTTACTTGGGATGATAATCATTCCCTTTTCAATTTCATAATCAACTGAAAAAATATTCATGAGGGTTGGATGGAGATGAAAATGTTAGTTTTATATCTGGTAAACCTGGATTTGAGAAAGCAACTTGGACCTGAGGTCATGGTGGGCTTCTTGGTCCCCCAAACTCATTCATGGTTGAGCAGCTGGTCTTTGGGCTTCCCTGAGGAGGGACAGACCATTTGCCATGTGGGGTGAGAAGGCTGCCCACAGCCAGCAGCAGGCTGGGACTGAAAGACGAAGAATGAACAGAAACATGTGCTGTGGTTATTTACCCTGATTTTGATGAGGAAATAGTAATTTTTCCCCCTAAGAAGAAGGGAAAGAGATGAGAAGTCAGAACTGTCCTCCATATCTCCCTAGGCTGGTCCATCCTAGGAGGGGAGGGGAATGAAATTCCTAGCACCTCTAGGAAAGATAGACGTGTAAAAACAAGACTCCCTGTACAAAATATAACGCTTTTAATTTTTTTTAAAAGTCAAGAGAAAATGTAACTTGACCATTACACCCAAAGAGAGTTTTGGATGAGGCCTCCAATTGCCATAGGCAGAGCATGGGGAGATGTAGCATCTTAGACTTACCCTTTTGTTTCTTTTTTCTTTTTTATCATAGAAACACTACATGCTCATCTTACAGAAAAAGAAAATGCAGGGATGTATAAAGTAGAAGTTTTCTCAATTCTTTCTCCAATCCCACTCTCCAGAAAGGAGTTGGATTTGTCCTCCTGGATTTTCGCCTTTGCACTTGCAAACACGCACATCCACAAAAATACTGTCCTTCTTCACAGATGATAGCACACACTCTGTTCAGTAGACTGCCTTCTCACTCAACAATACATCACTGGCATCTTTCTGTAGCAGGACATAACAGTCATCCTCAATATTCAATCCGTGATGCGTGTCAGAGGCCAGTCCCTAATACTGAAGTTGTCACCATTGATTTGCTCCTATAAACAATGCCACAGCAAAGATTACTGCATAAATGCATTCTTATAAAAATTTTCAGTTATTGTTGAAGGATAGAAGTCTAGTGTAATTTTTGGATCAAATTATATAGACATTTAAATGTTGATTGGTGCTATTAAAACGCCTCTTGAACATTATAACAATTTACCTGCTCCTAGAATAATGGAGGGGAGTGACTCCATCTCCACAGCTTCACCAACCTTGTCTACTGTCGCATTTTTTAGTAGATGAAAATGGTATTGCCTTTAAGTTATCGCTAATTAGGACAATATCTCATTTTCCCAAGTCATATATATTTCCAAGCCATGTATATTTCTTCTTCCATTGCGTTCATAATCTTTACCATTTTCCGATTGAACACATTTTTAACTTTATCCCTCAAAATGTTGCTACTCAGTCCTTTGTACAATTTTTAAGATGTGAAGGCACATCGAAATATTGAGTCTAAGATATTTGCTTTACAGACAATTTTCAGGGCCCTTTTGGTGTGTGTTAAATTTGCAAGATGATGGAAAACTGCTTTGTTTTGTATTTTTTGTTATGAACTAGGACAGCAGTCACAATAGATATGTACTGGAAAAACTGGAAAAACCAGCATCCGTTCCCCATGTGAAGTCTGGGTATCATTTTTCCCAGATAAGAAAAAATTCTCATTTTGTTGCTTAGAAAAGTTAGTGCATCATTGCTTAATCCTAAATGAAAATCTTAGTTTTGTGGCTTCATTAACTTTATCATTGTATTATAGAAAGTATATTTGCAAATCTCTAGAATTATATAAATGGATTGTCACTAAGTAGATTTCAAAATTCTTCTTCTCTTTCAGTGCCTTTATCTCTGAGGCAGAAAAAAAGCCCAAGATGTTGAACCAAACCACTTTAGATAAGAAACGACTTACACTCTGTTGGCAGGAGCTGGTATGTGGAAATCTATTTATACTTTGAAGAGAATTGAAACGTGCTTTAAAAATAAACCCCATGGATGAGGCATAGGTCATAGACTACCTGAGGATAAGGTTCTCAAGGTTATACATTTGCATTATATAAAGGCACAAGTAAACAGGGAATATATGGGTGAGTTGGAAAGAGACTAGCATTTATTGAATGTTTACAAGAATGAACTAGGAGACCACCAGTTAGTCCTGCATCCTATTCTGATGGATTTCCTCTTGTTCATTTTCTTGATATTTATGTTTTGTAAAAGACTATAGATTCTTTCACTTGACCTTCTGTCTCACAAGCTGAGAGAGCAAAAACAAGAACAACAACAACAAAACAAATAACTAGTCTTCCTCGTCTTGGTTTCCTCCCATTAAGAACTGTGTTAAATGTTGTAAGCACTTCCTAAGTGGTGCATATGTACACAGTGGAATATGAGGTGGCCATAGAAAAGAAGGAAACCTTGTCATCTGCAACAACGTGGACGGACCTAGAGGGTATATGCTGAGTGAAATAAGTCAGACAGAGAAAGACAGATGCCAGATGATCTCACTTATGTGTGGAATCTAAAAAACAAAATAAATGAACAAGCAGAACAGAAACAGACCCATAGACACAGAGAACATTTTGGTGTTGTCAGAGGGGTTAGCGGGGTGGCTGAAAAAGGTGAAGGGGTTTAGAAGTACAAATGTGTAGTTGCAGAATAGTCACGGTGATGTCAAGTACACAGTAGGGACTATGGTTAATAATACTGTAATAACTATGTATGGTGGGTTCTAGATTTATTGGGGTGATCACTTCGTAAGTAAATATCTAATTATGGGGTTGTACACCTGAAATTAGTATAAGATTGTATGTCAACTGTAATTTAAAAATAAAAAAAATATTTTTTAGAAGATGTAAGCACTTCTTGAAAACAGACTGTAGCTGGTACGCCTCTGTGTCCTACAGAAGGAGGGACGACTGAGAAATGCCAGGCCAAGTCAGACCCTGGCTTCTCTCACCTCCAAACTTCAGTTCCACCAATGGCACCAAGGGACATTTTATATGAGGCCATGATAATCCTGCAAAGAACAATGACTCAGTGTTTGCCTGGCCAGTTATAGTTTAAAGATGTGAGTGGGGCCCAGAAAGATTTAACGATTTTTTAAAGGTCACAGCTATTTCATCATTGTCTAGAGACTAAAACTCAAGTCTCAAAACTCCTGGTTCATCCTTCTTTCCAGCAAAATAAGTGAAGGTTTGTGTATTCTTTTTCTGTATTCCCAGGGAGGCTAGGTCCTCACCGTACACGAGGTCTTCTTCCTGGCCCAGTTCTTCTTCAGCTCCTCAGACCACCCTTCCCTGTCTCCACAATGTCACCCACTGCCCACACAGCCCTGCTGTCATCTCAATGTCTGCCTGTCCTTGGCCTGAACAAGTCCATGATTTCAATGTCTCTGTAGTGGCCCAGCTCTACCTCCTCATCTCTAGACCTGTATTTCCAACCTCCTAGTGGACATGCCACTTGCTTGTCTCACAGCACCGGAGACTCAATATACATACCTACTCAACCCATCATCTTCCCACCTAAACTTGCTCCCCATCCTGCCAGCTACACTCATTGCCCCAGCCAGAAGCCTAAGAATCAACTTTGAATCCTTACCTCTCATTCTAAACAGCCAGTTTGACCCCAGGCCTTGTTGATTCTGCCCCTCAAAGACTCTGGAACTAACTCCACTTCTTCATCCCCAAACTCACTGCCTAAGCTGAGGGCCTTCATGTCTCTGGTCTAGACTATTGCAGTAGTCTTCCTTTAATCCATCTCCCCTACCACAACCAGAATGGGCTTTCTAAAACACAAACCTGACTAGATCACTGTTGCTTAAAATAGTCACTGGAGATCTTAATCATTCATAGGACAAAGTCCAGATTTCTTTTACATGATGTACAGGGCTGTCTACTGTCTGGCTCCAAGCTAGCACCCCAGACTTCTCTCCCATTACTCTCTTCCCATATATCTATGCTCCAGCGATTTTGAACCTTCAATGGTTAGGTGACGTCATATGTAGTTGTTCCCTCTGTCTGAACCATCCCCTTTTTTCTTATCAAGTTATTGACTGGTTTGTTCACTCCACAGTTATTTAACCTACTATGTGCCAGGAACTCTGCCAGACACTGAGAATATCCAGTAAGAACAAGACAGAGGAGATCCCTGCCCTAGGGGAGTTTGCATTTTAGTGGAGAAGACAGATAAACAAGCAAACAATAGATAAATAAAAATGATTGGCGGTTATGATGATGAAGGAAATTTTAAAAGGCCATGTAATGTAGTGGTTGAGGCCAGAGAGGAAACCAGCTTTGCAGAGTCTAAGAGGAACATCTGAGCAAGAGGAAACCCCAGCACACCAGTCTTGAGAAAGGAACCAAGCTTGGCATGTTTTCGGACCTCCTGAGGATCAGTGTGCCTGAGGCACGATGAGTGAACCACTATGGGAGGAAGTGTGGAGTAGGCAGGGCTAACTCACGCAGGGCCTTTGAAATCACTGTTAAGTATATGGGGTTTTTCCTTAAGCACATAAACGTGGGCTGAGCGAATGAATCCAAGTAAACACTTTCGGGTGTTTCAATCACTCATGCTGAGTTCCTTAGTGGCATTTCTCAAATGAAGCCACCGAGGTTTGGAAGCATCCGCCAGGCCTCTAGGGAGAGGTGGTGAGAACAATAATCAAGGACTTGGACTTAGCTGGAGGTCAACTCCAGCTCTGCCTCTCAGAGCTGCATTACTCTATTTCCCCAGCTGTCAAATGGGAATAATAGTCCCTACCCAGTCGCTAAGGTGGCTATGGTTGCTATGAAGATTAACACAACAGTTAGAACATTGCCCAGCACAGAGTAAGAGCTCAATACATTTTAGCTGCTATTATTATAGTTATTGTTAGCATCAGAAAACCTAGATTCAGGTCTTGTCTACCAGAGCTATGGGACCTTGACAGACTCTCACTTTTCTGGGCCTCTGTTTCTCATCTGTCAAAGGGAAGTGAGATGCTGTTCACTGCCTCCATACTCCTATGAAATTTTTACTAAATGGACAGCACACTTAGTGGCAGGCCCTGAAATAGCCCATGAGTGGCTCATTGTGGAGCTTACGAACACCTTCAGGATTCTCCTGCAAGAGGGCAGTGCTTGTCTAGATTTCTAGAAAGATCTGCATTGATTCTTGTCTTGTTTTAGGATGCGATGGCCAAGAAGGCCAAAGGGATCATTCAGCAGCAGAAGAAAAAGTTATCACTTGATGAAATGATCCACGAAGCCCAAAATTTTGTGGAAAAAATCCGCTTTCTTGTGGACGAGGTAATCAACTCTAATAGCGAGCCTCATTAGGAAGATTCGACTGGGTGTTCTCCCAGTGCGGTCTGAATGTTGGATAACAATGAAAGAGCAATATTGTTCCTGAACCCTGCTGAGCTGAGCAGGCACTGTTAGCTTAGGGGTGAAAACGGAGACTTTAAAATTAAGCCAAACATCTATAGCTTTATTGATTTTTTTTAAAATGAAGCTTGAATATTCAGCAGAAGTAAAAAGCATGTTCCTTAATGGACTCAAGAAAAGTAAAAATTAGCACATGATCTTTGATAAGTTTTCAACAGAGGATCGAAACTCATGTTCAGTAAAGGTCAAGTCAGCTTCTCATTGTTAAGTTAGTCATAACCATTATCTTCTGATGACTTCTAGAATGATCTAAAAAGGCCCTTATTATACATTTATTTGATCACTTTTATTATTTGAGTTATTTACAAGAATATATTCATATATTGCTTATATAATTAAAAATACGCCCCCAAAGAAACAAACAAAATCTATATATATATAAAAGGCTAATATGCTGTCTGTCCAGGTAATGATGTCACTTAGCAATGACCGGCTTCCTCTCCCTACTGACAACTAGCCTCCTTGCAGTTTCTTCAGCCCAGGCTTTATAGCCAGGTGGAAAGATTTCACACTTTAACCAAATGTCTGTGAAGCGTTTTCCTGTGCCTCATCTCATTTGATCCTCACAGAAGTCCTGGAGTAGGTAGATAGGAGACTCGGTGGAATCCAATTTTCTTTTCATTAGCCAAAAAATGGAGATTTAAAAAGCTTAGAAACTCGACCTGACTGAAAAGAAGTAAGAACTGGTCGGTCTTGAAAATGACTTCAGGTTTTCTCACTGTGCAGAATATAGTCAAACACTACAGCAGTTAAATATTTTACCCTTTGTTCTTCCTGCGTGATCTACAATAATAATCTGCTTTGTGTTGATATTACTGCTGTGTTGCTGACAATTACCTGAAAGAGAAGTTGGGGTGTTTCACTGGGCTGGAAAAAGTTTAGCTGCATCAGAAAGCAGGTCTAATTAAGCTAGTTTATTCTACATATATAAAAGGCTAAGTTGACTTGGGCATGTGCAATACCTATAAAGCTCTTGCTGGTGCCAATCACACACATGTGTTTTGATCTGTCATTGTTGATCGTGAATTTGGTTGACACTTCTATTATAGAGAAAGGGCGAATAGTGATATTTAAAATATTTCTTCTAATTATTTTCCTTTCAATGTGCACAAATTCGTGCACCGGGCCACTAGTAAATCAATAAAATAAAAAGGCCCTCACGTTTGCTTCTGTCAGACACGAGGTTTTGTGTGGGAAGATTGCAGGAAGAAGCACAGATTTACTGCTTCTTTGGTTCTCAAAAGTTATATTTCTTGTTGCAAATCAATTATTCTCTGAAGTCATAATAAACAGTGAGACAGGCAGTCCTTTTAGTAGATGCAGGGATTTTAATAAACATCCAGAAAGTTCAAACCAGGCACCAGGGCCTCAGCTCTCTGATTGACCAATCCTGTGGCCAGGAAAGTGTCCACAGGGATGTTTGTTTCAATATCAAGAGAGAAGGGATACCTGATGAGGGTGCCAGGTATACGACCACTGGGGATTTCAAAATACAGAGCATTTGCTTCCAGCCCAGGAATGTTGAAGCCTCGTTTATGACAATGTACTTCCCTTTTGTTTCCGTAGCTGCGTGGGTTCAGAAATGTACATTTCAGACACTCATAACACAATGGGCCTCTTGATGAGGAATTCTGCAGTTCCTCCATTGAATAGCTCAATTCTAACGTCTAATTTTCTGTGCAGTTCAGTCAAGTTTCTCCTGAATAACCACTTCACATGGAGCTAAAATGCTTGCGATCATAGTTTAGGCCAGGGGTGGGCAAACTTTTTGACTCGAGGGCCACAATGGGTTCTTAAACTGGACCGGAGGGCCAGAACAAAAGCATGGATGGAGTGTTTGTGTGAACTAATATAAATTCAAAGTAAAGGAGCGGAGGGGAGAGCAAGAGAACCGGATAGAACAGCCGGATCCGGCCCGCGGGCCATAGTTTGCCCACAGCTGGTTTAGGCCCAAAGTCCCTGTGGAACTGTTTTCCCTTCCGAGAGTAAATGGAAAGACATTCATGGAGTTTTGTTTTTTTATTTGAAGATTCTGGAAATGTTACCTGGTTCTTAGGAGACCCAGTGCTTGAAGCTAACTCACTATTACAAGACTGAAAAAAAAATCCATGGGAAGGTGTAGAAAATGTTTGTTCAGCAGATGAAGAAAAGCAGGCCACTAAAGATGCCAAATCTTTGGTCCAATTTGTATTTCCTTCAAGCACAGTGAGCAGTTTGGCAGATGGGTTTACTTTATTGCTAATTCGTGACCTAAAGCTTCCTCTTTTCAAAGAAGCTACATTCACGCTTGCTTGATTGCAGAGAAGTTTTAAGTACCTGGGTGGGTTAAGTCACAGAGTTTGCTCTGCAGAAGGAGAACAGGATAGGAGAACTCCGGACGTGCAGTTGTTAAACACCAACCTATCAAATCCATTCTCCTCCATCCCTACAGCCACAGCACACCATCCCTGATGTCTTCCTCTGGATGCTCAGCAACAACAAGAGAGTGGCCTATGCCCGCATTGCCTCCAAAGACCTGCTCTACTCCCCCGTCAGGGAGCAGATGGGTAAATACTGTGGAACCATCAAGACTCATTTCCTCAAAGTAAGTCTGCATTGTTTTTTTACTCAAAACCTTGTGTCTGATGAGAAATCTCTGTTTTTCCTGTGTCCATATCTCTGATGCTTCCCCAAGACTTTCAAAGGTCTGAGGACAACTGGAATCCCTTGCCCCCTCTTGATTTAAATTGTGATTCCACAGACTGTCTTGACGCTGAATATTTTCCAATTACTATGTTACCAGATACATATAAGTTTTCTCTTTTAATCTAGTGAGTGCACCTTAAGGTTATTTTAATTTTTACTGCTTTGATTACTAGGAAGAATGAATATTTTTCTATTAGTTACCTCTCTACCTATTCTCTTATGTAACTTGTCCATGGCATTGATTTTTCACAGAAGTTCTTCTGTATTTTAAAAATTGATTTCAAAGAAAATGACAAGAGAAGAGGTTTATTTTCCACAAAACTACTATTTCAGGATTGCTGGTGGCTTTAAATTATAAAAATCTGCTAGTCTTTTCAATTGGGTCCCTGCACCCTTTATAAAGACAGGGTCCCCCAATGCCTTAGGATTGGACACCCATAGGAATGATCTCTGGATGGATTCTACTGTCTCTAACTTAAGATTTGAGCCTTTCTTGGAGACCCTGGGTATTTTGCCTCAATTATAAAGTTACTAGTAGCCCTGCGCATGAATCCTTGCACCAGTAGCTCTCTGCAGGGCCTGGCCACTCTGCGCCCGTGGCCCAGAGGCTCTCCGCAGCCCAGAGGCCCATCCACGGCTGGGCACGGAATGCTTGCCTCATCGCCGGGGCGACGAAGCAAACATTCTGCCAGGCTGCTCACGCTGCCCGCTCTCAGTGGCCACCCTCCCGGGACTGGGGGACTCTGGTGGGGCTGAGAGGACTGGGTACTGTCATCTTGTGGCTATGGTCGCTGCCATCTTTGTGACGGAGTGATGGTTAATTTGCATATTACCCTTTTATTAGATAGGATTTCTATCACAGAAGTAGACTTGGGCAAATATGGAGAAAGAGTGGTCCAAAGGCTTAACACTCGGCAATGACTGATGACCTTTTCCTAACTCTTACTAGACTATCCTGGCAATTCCAGTTTGGATTTCTTGCTGTAACATGGTAATTATTCTTCTACTTCTCCAGAAGGAGGGTGAGATGGTTCAAAACCATGCCCTGTGAACGATGGATGGAGAAAGAGCCATGCTTAAGTGAGATGATGTGACAATGTGACAGGGACTTTAAATGTTTGGAGGGCTACCCATCACATGAATGATGGGTTGAGTGTGTGTGTGTGTGTGTGTAGAATGAGGACTCATGATAGAACCAGAGGATAGAACTGGGATCCATGATAACCATTATAGGGAAATATTTCTCTAAATGGAGGTTCATAATGTTATTCCTCATCCCTCTAGGTATCAGCAAAGGCTGGACAAGTACTTGATATAAATATGCAGTCAGCAGCCAGGTTAGACAGCCTCTGTGTCATCCAGTTGCTAAAGTCTCCTGTAGATGTGATGGCTGACTGTTGCAGGCAGAAGAGGCAATGTGGGGTAATGGCGTAATGCACGGGCTTTGAAATCAGGTGAATCTGGGTTGGAATTTGTATTCGTTTGCTAGGAATGTTGTGACAAAATACCACAGAGTGGCTTAAACAACTTGAATGCATTATTTCACAGTTCTGAAGGCTGAAAGTCTGAGGTTAAGATGTCAGCGGGGCCCTGCTCCCTCTGAGGGCGACAGGGAAGGACCTGTTCCAGGCCTCTCTTCTCGCTTCTGGTAGATCCTGGGCTTGTGGCAGCATAACTCCAATCTCCACAATCTTCTCCCTGTGTGTGTCTCTCCTCGCATGGTGTTCTTTTTATAGGAAGCCTATTCCAGTTCAACCTTATCTTAACCATACCTGTAATGACCCTATTTCCAAATAAGGCTGTATCCTGAGGCAATGTGGTTAGGATAGGACTTCAACAACATGAATTTTGAGGGAATACAATTTAATCCATAACAGAATTCCAGGGCTAATATTTCTTAGCTGTGTGACCTTGGGTAAGTTACTTACCATTTCTGTGTCTCCTGTTCTTCAGTCAAGTGGAGGTGGAGTTGAGGATTAAGTAGATAAACTCATATACAGAACATAGACTGTGCATCGCCCAGAGTAATCACCCAATAAACACTGGCATTCAAACAGATGGGCCTCCAACATCCAGAGGATGTTTCTAGAATTGTGTGCTGCCTTTACAGGGGCAAGTTTAAAAATCATTTTACACACATGACAGAAAATAACATAAAATTATAACTGTAAAAGGAAATTTTCATGCAAGTTGTTCACCACAGATAACAGGATTTTTCTTCAGCTTTCTCCATCCACAAGAAACATTTATCTTAAAAATAGCAAATCATTTCCAAAGGCCCTGTGCTAAAAATACCAAAAAATCAGTGGGCTGTTGCTCCCTCCTAAATATTTTGATGTATCCTGGCATCATTTAAAATGAGAACAAAGAACGACTGTCAAATAAAGCTTGCCGGTAGACATAACTCAGGATTGAGAACCTTGGTTTACTCTTTATCTGTATTTTCCTTCTGCCATTAGGATTGCTCAGGGTGGTAGCTTTGTAAATTTTGTTGAATTCAATCCTACAGACATGATGACACATCTTATAAGATGACTCAGCAGAACTATGTTTAGTCCTGTTGTGATTGTCGCCCCTGCTTTTAACCCCCTCCCTTCACTTCCCTTTCTACTCTTGTCTTCACTGAACTGGTAAATCTGAAAAAAGCTCCAGCTGTGCCAGGGAGACAAAGGCTCCACATGCCTGCCACTCATTCCCGACTCTCAGCTGAGAATTAGGAAGTGCAGTAAGACAAAGGATAGAATGTAAAACTAAAACCTCCAGGCCAGAGTTTGCTCAAAGTTTATTTTACAGAACGGCTATGCTTCGAGTGGCTCCATAAACATTCTTGTTCAAACACATTTGGGAGGTTGCAGTTGAATCCCTCTCTTGGACTTTCCCAGTTCCCACGAAGGCTCTGAGAAGTCCTGCAGTCAGGAAACATCTCTGACGTGTACAATCCAAGCTTGCCAATCGTATTCATCTAGAATAGTGGTCGGCAAACTGCGGCTTGCGAGCCACATGCGGCTCTTTGGCCCCTTGAGTGTGGCTTTTCCACAAAATACCACGGCCTGGGCAAGTCTATTTTGAAGAAGTGGCATTAGAAGAAGTTTAAGTTTAAAAAATTTGGCTCTCAAAAGAAATTTCAATCGTTGTACTGTTGATATTTGGCTCTGTTGACTAATGAGTTTGCCGACCACTAGTCTAGAATAGCTATTTATAAATTTTAGGAAGCTACCGTCCTTAGGAGCCCAGTTTGGGGAATATTAATCTAAGGAAGCAAAGGTGCCTCATCTGAACACACATGGCTGAGGAATGGTAAACCCATAATGGCAACCAGGCTTTCGTGGTCCCTGGTTCCATGCTCTTTCTTTTTCTCTAATTTAAACATATGCATAATGCTACTAACAATGCTGGAACAGAACTCGTTGAGCTCCGCCCAATCCACCATCCACAAAAAGCTGAGTTCTCCCCCTTCAGTCTCATACCCACAGTGCCCCTAGTGGCCGAAGGGAAGAAAAGGACATTCATTCATTACCAAAAGGAAACCCTTGGTATGCACTTAGAGTCCAGCCAGAAGGTGATGCTCTGTCTCTCTGTGCCAGTTCACCGGGCATTAACTCTAGAGACCCTTTCTCATTCTCGTCCCCATCTCTACCCTGTCTTCTGCTCCACACTCCTGGGCCAGTCTCTTCTTCTCAGACCTCTAGCTTTCCATCCTGCTTTCCCTGAGAGCAGCAGAAAGTGGTGTCTGGGTCCTGCCAGAGTGAAACCTCCAAAGGCAGACAAACCTTTCTCTTACTAACACTGATTGAACCAACTTCAACACAGCTCTTGTGAATTAGCATCCTTCTCTCCCTTTTCTGACTTGCCAAGATTTCTCTTTTAAGCCAGTGGGCATTCACCAGGACCCCAGGGGAGGTGAGTGGGGCATGGGAGAAGTGGAAACTTTAGCCTTCTGTCTCATGAAATGTTTATACATTGGTGATCACAGTTTTTCAATGTGCTTTTGCATTCTTCATTGTTCTCTGTTTATTCCCCCTGCCTTGCCATGCCATTCTCAAAAAGAAAGAAGTCACTATGGTTGGTCAGACTAAAGGGACTCATGAGAGACAGGAGAGGGAGGAAGAGGAGGAGGCAGGGGAAGACACACCCAGGCTGGAAATGCCTGTGAAGCTAAAGATGGGACGAGGCTGCTGCAAGCACCTATCGTGGTGCTCGGTAATGCTGCGTGCGCTCCAACTTGGATACTTAAGTGAGACTCTGCATTGTCTTGCAAGCAATTTCAATTTGTGTATTTCACTTTGTTTTTTAAATTTATTTTTATTTTTAATTAAGTTTATTGGGGTGACATTGGTTAATAAAATTATATCGATTTTGAGCATATAACTCTATGATACATGATCTGTATATTGCATTGTGTGCCCATCAACCGAAGTCAGATCTTCTTCCATCAATTTATGGATGTTAAAAAGGATGCATAAACTTGCAAACTTAGGAATGCAACATTGGTTCTTGTGTAACGTTTTCACAAGATGTTAGCTGAGCTTTTGGTTCTGACCATGAATACACACACACACACACACACACACACACACACACACACACATTTCATAGCAGTATAAGTGAATGCATTTTTTTGGTTTGTTTGTTTTATTTTAAGAAGCGAAGTATATCAGATCAGCCTGGAGCAATGCAACATAGTATGTTAGGAGTCTTGGTACTTAAATACTTAAAACTGTGGTTGGTAGACCAGCAGGATCAGCACCAAAAGGGAGAAATAAATGTGGAATCTCAAACTCTAACCCAGTCCTACGGAATTAGAATTTACATTTTAAACAGATGCCGAGGTAACTCTTATGCACTGTTATACACATCAGTGTGTGAGGACCACTGGCTAAGAGTATGGGGTCTGAACCAGGTAGAGCAGGCTTGTGTCTTAGCTCTACCCCTGCCTCACTCTGTGACACTGACAATTGTCTTAACCACTCTGAACCTCCATTTCTTTATTGTTAAAACACACAATAAAGTTATACTTTATAGTCATAATGAAGATGAATGATTACCTATGACTTGCTAAAAGTATGCAGGTAATGGGACATTCTTTGTGGATGAAGGAACGTTAGACCAGGGCCTGAACAATGTAAGTGCTCAATGCATGTGAAATATTATTACATCATCATCATTATTATTAAAAAAATAAATAATTCAACAAATATTTACTGAGTGCTTCGTGGGTGCCAATACCTCTTTTCGGCATTAGGGACATCACTGTGATATCTACAAATGGCAGAGGGATTGCTTTTATTACAACAAAATAACCTTAGGCTCTCAATAAATATTTGTTTTATTGAACAAGCACTTAATGCATCTTAGCTATTATTGTTATTATTATTATTATAGAACTGATGAATTGAGAATTATTTGTCTTATTATAAATTTTAGGATTATAAGTTGCAGAGTGGTTGTCTTTACCAACAAGAAAATGACCTTTTACCCTATTTGTAAGCTGAATAAAGAACATATCCCACTCCCTAAAGAATCAAACCCAAACTCCTCCACATAACCAGCAGGATTCTTCAGCCTTGTCAGTGTCATTCTCTGTCCCAGCTCTTTCTTTTCTGAAAGTTCTCAGCAACACCGTCCCCGGCACAGAGTAAGCACTCACTACCAGTAAATGTTAGCCTGTATCACCACTGTCAGTTCCTGCCCCGTGTCTTTGTTCATGCACGTCCCTCTTCCTGGGGTGCCTTCTCTACTGGTCCAACTCCAAAGTACTGAGTCTTAAAGAAGGGATGGAAGTACCTACTGCCAGTTCTCTGCTCCCGTAGCATTTCACTTGACTTTGCATTTGAGTAAATGAATGAAAGCTGGTCTCCTGTCCAGATGCAAGGACTGTGTCTTGGTCCCTGTGATGCCCTCCTGATCCTACTCACTCAGCAATTCCTAGAGGCACTTGTCAGAGTTGCTGAATTGAGTTGCTCAAAATCCACTTACGGCACCTACAGAGCAAGATAAGAAAGTGAACAACTATGCTCAATGCTGGATTCGGGCTCTCCACGGGGGGCCTTGGAAAAGTCAGAGCAAGTTGTACCCTCTCATAGTAGGATTTTGTGATTCTCTATGGAAAAGAAGTGGTGCAGAAGGAAGAGGGCAATACTGATAGGGAATCCTAAGAAAACTAAGGAAAGCCACTTAGAAGGGCCAACAAAATATGGACAGGTTGCTATTCTCAGAGTGAAGGCCTTGCCAGCGATCATGAATGCAGGCACGTCTGGGGTCAGGGTCTCCTTAGATAGGGGCAAGGAGTTTCCTACTCCTGGTGATGGTTGAAGGGATTAGAAACCACACTGCATGAGGAAGTGGGAAGGAATGAGAAGTATTTAGCTGGGAAGAAAGAACAGGGTAGAGCAGGTAGGTTCTTCAAGCACATGGAGGCTTGACCTATGGAAGAAGCATTTGAGTTCTGACTGAAGCCAAGGGGTGGAGGCTGTCGCTGGAGCTCCAGGAAATTGGAAGATCTGGGAAGGGAAATTTCAACTCAGTGTGGGAAGAGGCAGGTGGTGGGGGTCAGAGACTGGAGTCTAGACCTGAATTCATCTCTCTTGGGTTCAAGTCCTGGCTCTGTCCCTTAAAAGCTGAGTGTTCTTTGAAAACTCACCTAACCTGTGTAACACAGTGCCTGTTTGAGCTTCAGGCCCCACTAAAACTGCATCCACCTCCGGGGCTGTGCATCGTGGCAACTGGGGTCATTGGTCTCATTTTGCTACCAGATGAGCTGCTGAGAACCACGCTCTGAACACCCCCTGCATGTGTCCCTAGAGACCCAGGAAGGACCTCGTTTCTCAAAGAGCAGGGCCCATAATCAGCTCTTTCTAATGAGGTGGGCTTCCTTGTAACCTCTCCGCAGCTTCCTAGCAAACGGCCAGCTGGCTGGTCGGTGCAGGCAAAAGTCGACGTGTACCTGTGGCTGGGCTCGGCCAGACACTCCAGTGCCATTTTGGACAACTTGCCAGCCGGCTATGAAACAGAAATGTCCTCCAAAGTGGCTGTCCCCACTCAACCTCCAGCCAACCTGATCTACCAAGGTATGCTGCCCGCTGGGCAGAGGGTCATAAGGTGTCTCTGGTGGGCTTCTGAGAAAACGGTGAGGAGGGAGACATGCATGTTGCTTGTGCATTATTTTAAGATCAACTTACTTGCCTTCTTTTAATAGAGTTTCTAAGTTTTCTTCCTGACTTTCCGATGTCTGATCTAAAAGAATAAAGTGAAGTCATTAGACACATCTCAAATGAAAATTTGTATTTTTGTGTTAATGGAGAGAAAGCAGTTTGTTTCTTTGTAGGCAGACTATGTAGGCTGAGTTTGGATTTTAAGTGAACGATGTATTTTCAATACATATCAGTGAGTTCTCTGTTGCTATGACCTGTGGAATTAAAGCAGATTTCCCATTTTACACGACATTGGGGTTTTGATCTGTCAACAGCAGACATGTACATTTCCCGGTGGAAACCGGTATCAGTGAGTCAGCATGTTTCTCTAGCTTGCTTCTTGACTTGGCTGCTTCTAGAAATTCAGATCGCTTTATATAATCCTTTCTCCTTTGTAGATATTTTTCACGACTGCTGTCGTATTTACATTTTCATAATACTTAAGTTTTGTTATAAACATTAATGCCTTACAGTTGCATTTTGCTTGTTTCAAATTGCTTCAATTTGCAGGATCTCTAGCTGCCGAATTCGGATAGAGTAGCACAGTTTTACCTCCACTTCGCCAGAAGCTGAGTTTTGAATTGAGCCAGGTTTCCTTTGTCGCACAAGGCTCCTCTGATGTTGGTTGACCTTGACTACTAAGGGCTCAACAGACAGAGAAGACAAGCTTCTGAAGAGAACACCTACCACCTGCCAAGCATTGTGCCCTACACTTTATACAGAAGATTTAATTTATTTCTCACATCAGCCCTGGGTGGCTTCTTCATTTTGCAGAGTCACAAAGGATGTATCAGAGATGCTTAGAAATTGCCCCAAATCACACAGCTAGTAACTGATGGAGCAATCAATCTCCAGAACTTGCTTTGTTTCCACTGCTTTCCATCCTGTCCTTAGAGTTTTATCTTTGGGTGAAAAATACCTAAATCAGGTTATCTTCTTATTTTTATAGACACTACCTCTAGCGACCCAAGGTACCCGGTCTGTCCAGCTACTAACAATTCAGAGGAGAGGGGAGACTCTGCCCAGAGCTCTCTGACCCTCTGCAGCATGTTTCATGCAGTGACATAGTAGTACACTTTCCCTGCTGGGAACTTCTCAACTCTACCTTGGCCTTCTCCATTGAATCCTGCTTTGCCTCCACTGCGGCCCTCTCTCTGCTTCCCATCCCGTCAAACAGGTGTGCTCGCTCCTGCCTTTAACCTCCCATGTCCTCTGTCTGTACCTCTCTCAGAACACTTGGTCCTGTCTCCTGTCACTGTGATTGCGGTGTTTTGTGATCTGTTACCCTCTCTCCCTGGAGCTCTCCCAGGGCAGGGGCCGTCTTAACGACTTCAGAACCTTCAGAGACCAGAACTGAACCTAGTACACAGTAGGTGCTCAAAATGACCTTGGCTGGCTGAATGGATGAGTAGATGAATGGATGAGTTAAGACTTCTTTGAGTTTATTGAAGCAAAAACCATTTGTGGAGAAACCCGTTTCACACACACACACACACACACACACACACACGCACGCACACGCACCACTGGAAACAGAAGAATTACTAGGAATTAAAATGTGGTATTTTATAAAGAGAAGGTGATTTTGAATGTGATAGAAATGAAACCCAGGCTCTGTGCATTTTTTAGCTCTGTAAACTTGGAAAAGTACCTTAGCCTCCTTGTGAGCCATTTCCCTCATCTGTGGGATGGAGGTAATTATATGTACTTCACAGGGTTGTTGTGAAAGCACCAAGGAGAATGCCTGGCTCCTGAGTGCCATCAACACCACCTCTTTCCTGCATCCATTTCGGTTTCAGGGGCCGGTGGTGCCATGGCTCCATTGTCTTTCTCTGGATACAGCCACAGCCGCACATCGCACACAGACACCTGCGTGCCTAGAGGCCCACTAATGCCGCCTTTCCGCTATCTGTCCACAGACCGGCATATCTTCCAGCTGAGGGCGCACATGTACCAAGCCCGGGGCCTCATCGCGGCTGACAGCAACGGACTTTCAGACCCTTTTGCCAAAGTCACGTTCCTTTCCCACTGCCAGACCACAAAGGTAACCAGGGCAGCCGCCTGCCTTCTTTCTGGGCCCACGGCCGATCCGCAGTAGGCCCTGGGAAAGAAGAGGGAGGGGCACATGGCAAATTCCCGTGTCTCTGGGCATGTAGGTGTTTCAGACTCAAAAGCACGGAAGGATGGACACGAGGTCTGTTGTTCCAGTGTGACCCTCTGTCCTGCAGCCAAGAGAGCAAGTCCCCGAGGCAAAGGGAGGGTGGCAGGAAAAGCTGAACCTGGCACCTCGGGCTTTTGCTGAAGTGCCAGGCACAAGGCCAAGTTCGGTGGGGAATGAACGAACGGGAAATCACACAGACAACCCACACGAACTTATGGTCCAGTGTTACTGTGGGGTCTTGGTGGGGGAGGTTTTCCAGCTTTGCGGACAGGAAGCCTAGGCTGGCCTGTTGCTTTGCACTTACCAGCCGGGAGGCTGTGTGTGCTTTCAAACATCCCTGCAATTCAGTGTGTCTTTCTTCTGCAAAATACAACTTCCTGATGGCTGCTGTGAGGCCTGATGGAGATGGATCCTTTCCTCTGTGCTCTCCCCCTTTTCGGTACACTGAGTGTGGAAAGGAGAAAAGGGTTCTTAATCGGCACAAGTCCACTAGGCTTGCTCATCGGATCGCATTTGCTAGGACCTACTCTGTTCTCTGAGGATGGGCTGTTCTGAGAGAGGGAAGCTCCGTAAAGGATTTGCTTGTCACTGGGAGTGAAGACAGAGGACACAAAGAGACCTGAGGTTTCATTCCAGCTCATCTCTTTTCTAGCTGCATTGACTCACTGAACCCTGGCCTGCCATCTTAAAATAGGGCTATTGTGAAGAAGCAGAGTTAAGAGAATAGGTGATTGATGAATGGTGGCCATTACGTTGGTTGATGTTACAAAGGCTGACATTTCTTCCCAAAGTGAGGCCGTGATCTGGGTGACGGGTGAGATTGCATTTTGATTTATGACACGCAGACCGGGATCATAATGTGAACCAGCGGGGTGTCCTCTTCACCAGCGCCTGTGGGGTGTCTGCTCTGTGCCAGGCCCCATGCTGGGCTCAGGGGAGTGGGGGGGGGGGAGGGAGGGGGAGTGTGGAGCCAGCCCCTGCCCAGCATACTGTGTGATCTGGGCGTGGAGATAGGCAGTCCTCCAGACAGACAGCTACCCTGTAAAAAACCCTGAAATGCTGGTCCTCCAAGAGGCGCTGAAGAGAGGGCTTAGCTCTGTCTAGGAGGGAAGTCGAGAGAGACCTCAGAAGGAAGTGACTCCATTCTACAAAATGAGCATGAAAACAAGAAGAGTGCAGGATGCTCTGCTTCCTGACCTAAGAGAGAGGATTTGATAACAAAATGGTATTTGCTCACAAGTGAAGAATCACCAGCTATCCCCACCCTCAGTTTGCCCTTCCATAAAATGGAGACAGTATTAGCGTCTGCTTGGTAAGGTGGAAGGAGTTTGGCAGCCTGGGCTTTGACACCAGAGATCCGGGTCAAATCTCAGTTCTGCCACTTGTTGGCTCTTGACAAATGAGCCTCAGTTGCCTGGTCTGTAATATGAATGGATAACTGGGTGCACCTCCCAGAAGCAGTGCGTGTGAAGGAGTTGAAATGACCTATTAAATGCTTAGGGCAGTGGTCGGCAAACTCATTCGTCAACAGAGCCAAATATCAACCGTACAGTGATTGAAATTTCTTTTGAGAGCCAGATTTTTTAAACTTAAACTTCTTCTAACACCACTTCTTCAAAATAGACTCACCCAGGCTGTGGTATTTTGTGGAAGAGCCATACTCAAGGGGCCAAAGAGCCGCATGTGGCTCGCGAGCTGCAGTTTGCCGACCACGGGCTTAGGGTATTAAACATCATAGGGGTTCTACCCCTGAAACTTGTTTAAGCATCTGCAGGGCAGGAATCTTTTCATCTATAAGCATCTAGCACTTAGAAGTACATCGGTTTACATTGTCCCTTGAATGTGGAGTGAGTGAGCAGTGATGACGAGGATGTGTTCTCTTTGCCATTCATAGGTATCCATTGAATGCACCTCAGAACCCTCACAACCTGACTGAGTGATCTTTCACTTTTCTTTCCGCCCCACCTTCCAGGTCATTTCCCAGACCCTCTCCCCGACCTGGAACCAGATGCTGCTGTTCAATGACTTGGTGTTGCATGGAGACCACAAAGAGCTGGAGGAGTCCCCGCCCTTGGTGGTGGTGGAGCTGTATGACAGCGACGCGGTGGTGAGCGGCCTGTGACCGTGCTGACTGCGCTTTGTTTTACTTACGTTATTTAACCAGCCTGTTACTGCTCAGGACCCAGACGTGCCTGGCAGCAGTCCCCACCCGGGAAAGCAGTGAATTGCAGAACCAGGAAAATGGGTGGTGACCATTTGCTGCACTAAAGGGTTTTTCACTTAGAATTCCCTTTACATTGCAATTATAATAGGATCTGGGTCACAGAGCTTCGGTTGTCACACACGAGTTCAGGAATAGGATACTTTATAGCGCAACCCCCACATGTGCCCAGCCCCAGCTGGTTCCATGTCCCATTGCTGCGTAATGACAATGTCCATGCCTTTTGAAAACAGGAGTTGTTTACTGATCTCGCCTGGCTGGAAGGGGATGAATGGGTATTGTCACCAATTCAGCCTTTGTAGCTGGGTCTTTATTTTTTTCTTGGTTGTTACTTCCGAAACCTGCAACAATGCATTCATTCTATCCCATTTTTGTTATGATGGTGACCAGACTTCTTCCTCTCCAAATATGTCTGTGTTCTGAAACATTGGATAGATTCAAAAGCTTACTGAAGATTTTTTAAAAATAACAAATCACATCTTCTTTTTAAATTGAGAAGTCTAAAATGAAAGGCAATGTTTGCTTATTTGCTATCTCTACCTCCTCGGGAAGTTGCAGAAGCACAAATATATTAAATACAACAGCTGTTCTGAAAAGCCTTCCTAAAGCTTCTTCACCTCAGAGCATCCTGGCAGCTCTGACCTGGATCCAAGGTCAGGAGGAAATTAGGATGGGAAAATTGTAGAAGGTGAGCAGGCACCTTGGAGAGCACAAATTGCCCTCTTGCTTCCTAGAGAAGGAAAAGGAGACCCAGAAAGGTCAAATGCCTTGTTCAAGGTCAAAGCTAGCTGGAGGCAGAGGCAGAACTTGAGCCTAACCTTCTGTGCCTACTCTTTCTGTACCTACATGTGGGCGTGGCTGGTGTGACTGTATGCTTTTAGAAACACATACTCTACTTCTTCATTCCTCCTCCTCCTCCTCCTCCTCCTCCTCCTCCTCCTCCTCCTCCTCCTCCTTCTCCTTTATCTCTATCTCTATCTCTATCTCTATCTCTATCTCTGTCTCAAAGTTGGAGCTAGATGTATATATTTATGGAATGTGAGTTCTACTCTTGGGAGTATAGTATAGATTTTCTGTAGAGACAGCCACAAAATACACACCTTTTCAATTTAGTTCCTAACAGCATGGTTCCAATCCTATTTTTATTTGAAGACCAGTAACAACAATTAAGCATCTCTGAAAGCTCCCCCTAAACCAGCCTGCTCCGTGGGTTTCCCTTGGCTGCCTTTGCTGTTCCGACTCCTTCTAGATCTCTATTCTGTGCTCTCGCCCCCCCCCACCCCCAAGCCAAACCCTTTATGGAAAAACAAGCTTCCATTCTCCCATTTAAAGGAAAAGGAAACGTAGGAGAGAGAAAACTCCTGAGTGTTTTGCACTTTCCTCCGGGGAGATGCACGTGGACATGCACAGATTCTGTTTGCACTGCAGGCGGCAGCTGCCCGGGGTCGCGTCCTGCAGGGACAGCCCGATTATGAGATTCTGACTCTGCCACACGTGCAGTTTCAGTCTAGAGCTTTCTCTCCTTACTCAGGGCCTTGTGCTCTCATTGGGGTCTGCTGGCTGTCTAGGAAATGAGTTCATATTTTGCAAATTTTTTTGCTTGGGCTTATGTCTACTCTTTTGTTTCCAGGACCAAATTTAATTCTTCTAAGCTAGATATAGGCAAAATAAGTATACGGCACATCACCTCAGCTGCCCTACCTGTTCCCAGATTAGAACCAGGTCTGACCCTTCCAGTGAATACCAGCAGGCTACTGTTTCCTGAGTGTGGCTGAACTAACCCCCATTTCCACCTCACCCAGGCTTCCTCCTACAGCCAGCAAGGCATGTACTGGTTCATGAGTCCCAAGGCAACGAAGCCCTGCAACTGCTCAAACCCAGCCCCAGCCCCAGCCCCAGAAGGGCATGTGGGCGCTGTCCTTGGACTTCAGAGGTCTTTAACCCAACAGCTTTCACTCGATAAACATGTACCAAGTGCTTGCCCTGTGCCAGGGGATACAGCAGTGAATAAAACAGGCAGCCCTGCCTGCATGAAGCTTGCATTCCAGGAGGTCCTGAGATAAACAGCAAGCAAAGCAGCCCCAGGCTGTGGCCCCATGCTGCTCCCAGGGGAGCGTGGGCCCATGCTCCTGGGAGCAGGTGTGGGAAGAGGCAGGAGATGGTGCCATCTAATAGTTCTTAAACTCCATACATACATATAAAAACCAGAGGCCCCTGCAAGCTGGCCGGGGAGGGACTGCGGCGGGAGGTTGACTGCTGGCCCCCCGAGGAGGGAGCCGGTCCTCAGCTCCCCTGGGAAAGGGGCCGCTTCTGCCGTCACCCACCCCTGGTTCCCTGTCTCAGCCCGGGCCCGGAGGCCCCTGCGGGGTCGGGAGAGGAGGCTACAGTTGCCGGGTCCAGGCTCAGAAGGAACAAGGAACAGATGCCGAAGCTATGCAGTTTTCCCCTCGCCCCCTCCTCCTTCCCTTACTACCAGTGGGTGGCCCCCAGGGGAAGGAAGAGGATGGGAGCGAGATAAATCTTTGTGTTGAGGGCTGACTTACAATAGATTGCAGTGAGGGAGCTGCTCTGCCACATACGGAACCCTGACCCAGAAGCAGGTCTCTACAAATGGTTTAGCCAATGGGGGCCGCCAGCTGGGGGGAGGGGCCGCGGGAGGTTGGCTCTGGGAGCGCACTGACCACCAGGGGCAGCTCCTGCGTTGAGTGTCTGCCCCCTGGTGGTCAGTGCATGTCATAGCGACTGGTCGACCAGTCCTTCCAGTCAACAAGTCATGAGGGTTGCTTAGGCTTTTATATATATATAGATATGTTAACACCCTCTTTTACTACCAAGAAAAATAGGGTAGAACTGCTCTGTTATTTAAGCATATTGACCTTTATCATCATCATGACCATCATCATCATCATCATCATTTTACCATGAGTTGAGCACTCATTGTATACCAGTCACTGTGCAAAGCACATACATCATTGCATCAACCTTCATGGCCTTATTAACAGATAGTAGTTTGAACTACATTTTAGGCATAAGGCTGAAAAAAGGTTGAGTGAAATGGCCCAAGGCCATAGGGTTGCCAGACTCCAAAGCTCACATTCCTGACCACAATAGTTTCCTGCCCTGGAGAGCTTGTGGAATGTTTGGTGCCACCTTATTTCTCCTTTTCCCCTCCAAAGTTACCCTAGGTGATAATTTTATTTTTTTAAGTATATTTTTTTTTATTTCAGAAAGGAAGGGAGAAGGAGAGAGAGAGATAGAAACATCAGTGATGAGAGAGAACCACTGATTGGCAGCCTCTTGCACACCCTCTTTTGGGGATTGAGCCTGCAACCCTGGGCATGCACCCGACTGGGAATTGAACTGTGACCTCCTGGTTCATAGTCAAAGCTCAACCACTGAGCCACACTGGCTGCGGTCCCCTAGATGATTATTTTAACTTTATGCCACTGAGCTCTCTATGCTGAGGAGAGAGAACCCCTAAGATAGTCTTGGGCCAGGGAATCCTTAAAGTGACCCTCTTAGAGTCTTCTCTGGGAGCCCAGTCCTTGGAAAGGTGTATGAGGGCAGCAGCAAGAGCGAGATACTGAGGCTGATGGTTTTGTGAAGATTATTTACAAAATTGTGCTGATGCAGCTCAGGACCAGGTAGGTGGCAATCAGGACCAAAAGTCACTTCTTTTCTGCCTCAGGGAAAGCCGGAATATTTGGGAGCCACGGTGGCTGCTCCTGTCGTGAAGCTGGCCGACCAGGACTACGAGGCGCCCAGGCTGTGCTATCACCCCATCTTCTGTGGGAACCTCTCTGGAGGGGACCTTCTTGCCGTGTTCGAGCTGTTACAGGTGAGTGAGGTGGAGGTGACACCTGCACTGGTCGTCGTCTATCTAGTCCACCTGGACAGGGAAGCAACCTCCCTGGAAGGGCACATCCTTGAAACTGTGTCTGGTCCCTCCCTGAGGTGGAGGTGACACCTGCACTGGTCGTCGTCTATCTAGTCCACCTGGCCAGGGAAGCGGCCTCCCTGGAAGGGCACGTCCTTGAAACTGTGTCTGGTCCCTCCCTGCTGATCTGGGTCTGGAGGTGTTTCCTTCTGGGGATCTTGGAGGTGCCACCTAAGAACACAGACTATTCCAAGCGCCCCTGTGCTAGAAGGTAGAATCCCAGGATGGACTGTTCTTATGGGTTTAGCCAACAATGCTTGAACAGCCCTCTGTACAAGTCCTTGAGCAGCCTATGGACCATGAGAGGGTAGCAAAGAGGAAGGGAGCAAACATTTGTGGGGCTTTACCATGTGCCCAGCGTTGTGTTTACTGCCTCACATGCCTTTCATCACACCAGACCTCCCGCCATCCTGCTGAGATAGGTATTATGATTCCCATTTCACAGGTAGTACACACATGGCAAATTATAATTTGTACACCTGAAAATTATATACTGTTATTAACCAATGTTTCCCCAATACATTTAACTTTTTATTTATTTTACTTTATTTTTTTATATTGTACTCTTTATTTTATTTTTTAATATATTTTATTGATTTTTTACAGAGAGGAAGGGAGAGGGATAGAGAGTTAGAAACATCAATGAGAGAGAAACATGGATCGGCTGCCTCCTGCACACACCGCCCCCACCCCTTCCAGGGATGTGCCCACAACCAAGGTACATGCCCTTAACCAGAATCGAACCTGGGACCCTTCAGTCCAAAACTCTATCTACTGAGCCAAACCAGTTAGGGCTACATTTAACTTTTTTAAAAATATATTTTTATTGATTTCAGAGAGGAAGGGAGAGGGAGAGATAGAAACATAAATGATGAGAGAGATAATTGATCAGTTGCCTCCTGCTCAACTCCTACTGGAGATCGAGCCCACAACCCAGGCATGTGCTCTTACTTGGAATTGAACTATGACTTCCTGGTTCATAGGTTGATGCTCACCCACTGAGCCACACCAGCAGGTAATTAAAAAAAAGAAGAGGAAGCTGAAAAGCTGAGGCTCAAGGTTAATTGAATTGGATTCAGTTAACCACTCTTTTAATTACACGAAGCTTCCTGAAGTGCTCTGAGTGTGAGTCCCCTGGTCTGTCACTGAGGGCCTGACTTACCGACCCCTTCAGGTCCTCCGAGGGCTCTGGCTCTCTCCATTCCATGTCCGCCTCTCCCCCTCCCTCACTCCTCCACGCTGAGCATAGAGGTGAGACCCTGCTGCCTGCTGACAGCTGAGTTAATAGAGGAAGCATTGTCAGAGGCAAGCAGCCTAAGAGATAAAATTCATTAGGGTTCCATTAGGACTTCTCATTTGATTACTTGTTCAAAAAGTAATTTGATCATCAGCGCAGCTGTCTTTGCCTGTGCATCTTGTACATGCTGAGAGACAGGAGCTGGAAATGCCTTCATCTGTCTCCCACTGCTCTCAGTTTTCATCTGCGATGGCCTCCTCAGCTTCTCCATCTCCTTTTCTGAAACACTCCCCCGTCTCAGGAGAAGGATTTAGTACCTTGGTGTTTTGATGCCCCAAACAGAATTCATGATCTCTATTTCCCATCCCTGCCCAAGCTAGCTGCCTCGTCCCCACCCCTGTCATCCCAGTCCTGGTCCATGGCCCTGCTCTTCTCCCAGACTCTGCCTTGAAAATTCAGACTCAGCTTTAATTCTTCACTCTGGACCTAGAGCCAGGCCACGCTGTTCCTTGGATGGCTTCCCTCTTCCCTGTTCTCACAGACCCTGTTTCCCTTCAGGACTGCTGCGTTGGCCTCTTTTCCTGGTATTTCAGCCTCTTTCCTGCCCTTTCCTTGTCATTTTATCCTCCCCGGTCCTTCCAGAACACGAGTGGGCCACGCCACTCTCCTCTTCAGAAATCATCAGTGGCTCCCTGCTGCTTATTACCTCCAGAAACATTTCCCCAGGTCTGTTTTAACACCAAATGCAGTCCCTCCAAATAAGGGAAATGAAATTTGGAAACTGGCTCAGATTATATCCCTCGTGGGGTTTGGAAATGCCCATTACCATGGTGAGGACTCTGAGAAGATCTAGGATTTTCCAAAGGTTTTTGACTATGAAACTTTTTTTTTCTTTGCATAATAACTCTTTATAGTTGTTCATGAAAAAAAAAAAAATCTGGCCCATAGGAAATTATAGGTTGGCATTTAGATTCTCCCCAGATTTGGCTTCAAGCTGTTTTTTAGCCTCACATCTCAACATATGACTCTACACACACTATGGCCTCTTTATGCCAGGCTACTCTGAGTCATGCGGTTACCCCATTTGGAAATGTCTCCCCACTCTGCCCACCCCAACCTCCACACTCCACCTACCTCTTTAGGGAAAAGGTCATCATCAAATTCAGAGCCAGAGATGCCTCCTCCAGGAAGCTTTCCCCACCCCCGCCAAGTCAAATGCTTTCTTCCGCCCTACAACACGCTCTCTTTCCTGTTTAATTCGGGCTATGGGAAGGCCATTTGTTTACATGCATGACCCTGAGAGTGGCAGCTCCCTGACTTTTGCACCCTAGGTCCCATCCCAGCCCTGCAGGGGGCCCTCCTTGGAGGTCCTGATATTTTGTCTCTACTGGGATGTTACAATAATTTGGCTTTTGGGCCAGCTTATCCTGCCCACCCCTGATTCTTACCATTTTGCCTTCATAACAATTCTTTATCTTTCCCTGGCCCCATGCAGACACTACACACTATATCCTATCTAATAAAAGAGTAATATGCAAATTAACCATCACTCTGCTACACACACAAGCCATGCCCACCAGCCAGTCAGGAGCAAGTATGCAAATTAACCTTACCAAAATGGCTGCGCCACGGAGAGAGCAGGAGGGAGGCTTGGGTTTCCCCGGCGATGGAGGAAGCCAAGCTTTCCACACACTCTGGCCAGCCCAGGGCTCTGTTTAAGGCTACAAAGTTTCAATTATAGAAGATAAATTAATCCCAACAGAAATGGTGGCAGCCACGGAGCTGGAGAGAGCAGGAGGCTAGGGTTGCCTCCAGCGATGGAGGAAGCCAAGTTTCCGCAGCCCTGGCCTGCTTTGGCCTCCGCTTAAGGCTACAAAGTTTCAATTATAGAAGATACATAAATCCCAACAGAAATGGCTGCCACCACGGAGGGAGCAGAAGGCTTGGTTCCGCTCCAGGCTACAAAGTTTCAATTGTAGAAGATAAATAAATCCCAGATACCAGGGCCTCTGCTTGGGTCGCCAGGGGGCATGGCCAGCCTGAAAACCACCACAGGCCCCTTGCCCAGACCGCCCCACACCCCAAGGGAATCCCCACCCTGATCCAGGACACCCTTCAGGGCAAACCAACTGGCCCCCACCCATGCACCAGGCCTCTATCCTAACTAATAAAAGAGTAATATGCAGATTGACCATCACTCCAACACACAAGATGGCTGCCCCCATGTGGTCAAAGATCCTGCCCCCATGTGGACACAAGATGGCCACCACAAGATGGACAGCAGGGGAGGGAAGTTAGGAGGGACCAGGCCTGCAAGGGAGGGCAGTTGTGGGCAATTAGGCCAGCAGGGGAGGGCAGTTGGGAGGGCCTAGGCCTGCAAGGGAGGGCAGTTATGGGTGATCAGGCCAGCAGGGGAGGGCAGTTGGGAGGGACCAGGCCTGCAAGGGAGGGCAGTTGGGGGCGATCAAGCCTGCAGGGGAGGGCAGTTAGGGGTGACCAGGCCAGCAGAGGAGGGAAGTTGGGGGCAAACAGGCTGGCTGGAGAATAGTTAGACATCAATCAGGCTGGCAGGGGAGTGGCTAGGGGGTGATCAGGCTGGCAGGCAGAAGTGGTTAGGGGCAATCAGGAAGGCAGGCAGGTGAGCAGTTGGGAGCCAGCAGTCCTGGATTATGAGAGGGATATCGGTCAGATCGGGCCTAAACGGGCAGTCGGACATCCCTCGAGGGGTCCCAGATTGGAGAGAGTGCAGGCTGGGCTGAGGGACACCCCCCACACCCCCTGCATGAATTTCGTGCACCGGGCCTCTAGTACTTTTATAAACCAGCAGCTGCCCCATTTCACTGTGAAAGCATTTCAGCTTAGCTGGGAGCAAAGCCGTTTAATCTCCACCACGCACTGAGCTTCACAGCCTGTGTTGAACACTAAGGGCATCTTTCAGGCACTCGTGGAACAAAGTTTCACCAGACTGACATTTCAGCAGCCCCAGGATGAGCAAACAGATATGCGGAGCTTTGTAAAAACTACCCAGAGCACCATCCTCTGCCCCATCCCAGCTGTTCTGTGCCTTTATCTCTGGAGCTCGAGGGGCAGTTAGCTTTCTCAGTGAGGTGGTGTTTTGCAGGCAAATTGCTCACCTCTTCACCGCCAGGCAGCACGGGCCATGCATCCTCATTATTTCCCAGCTCTCCTATCTGGTCTGGCTCATTCTGCACCTTCATTGTCTTGAGCCTGTTTGGCATTCACAGTGTCTGCTGTCTGCTTTTTTCTGAGCTTTCTTATAATTGAATTGACCACATCTGCCCTTGCCAACTAGAATATGTCTGTTAAAACAGAAAAGGTGATATATTTGTGCTTTGCAGGTTGTGGTGAGCAATTAGGCTTTGTCAGGCATATGGAGCTAATGTGTCAGCCAATAAACATTTATCAGGAGCCCACTGGATGTGGAATGCCAATTGTGGGACTGGGAGAATGAAATGAAATAAACACTTCCTCTGGGCCAGACAAACACCCCTCCTCCCCCCGTGAGGAGAACCTCCTTCCCCAAAACAATGCTTCATAGAACATCTGACTTCCAAGGCACTCAAAGATCATCTGGCCCAATATTGGAGGCCCAGAGAGGGAAAGAGACTCATGCAGGGTCACACAGCAGAGCCTGGTGTCCAGGCTCAGTCATGAATTTCTGCACTAAGTTTCTAGAAAGGACACGCTACGTTCCAAGGACTGAAGGGTAGGAGAACGGCCCCAGTGGCTGGGATCAAATCAGGGGCAGCTTCTTGAAAGCTACCCGTGTTGAGCCAGATCTTGAAGGCAGTGCTTGGTGGCCTGCACAAGGGAAGACGACCCTTTCTAAGTCCTTTTATTAAAGCACTAGGGGCCTGGTGCATGAAATTCATGCATGGGGCCGGGGGCGGAGGGTCCCCCAGCCTCGCCTGTGCCCTCTCACAGTGTGGGAGCCCTGCGATTGATCGCCCCAAAGAGGTAGGCCCCACCCACCCATCCGGGGCTCCTCAATGGATTGCCCCAAAGAGGTAGGCCAGAGCTGCAGGACCCGCCTCGGAGCCGCGGGACCCCCAGCCTCACCGCACGGAGCTGTGGGACCTGCCTCGGAGCCGCGCACACAGCGTCAAGCCCCCGCCCACCTGTGCACATGCGCAGCCCCATCCACTCGCACGCGCCCGCTGTGCACGCAGCCTCCTGGTGATTGCTTGTTACAGTGTGAGGGCGTCACAGTGTGAGGGCGTCATGACCACATAGGCTTTTATTAATAGGATGATTGTCCTCCTGCAGTTTGGTTAACTCCAAATGCACAGGAAATGACATATTTTCATCCTTGGAGGCCTGCCTCTGAAAGACTTCATTTTCTGTTTCACTGATTGGGCGTGGTTTCTATTTGACTAACCAGGAATCTAATTAATAGTTAGATTTAATATATATATTCTGTAGCAGGAATCTCTGTAGCAACATGGGGGATAGTTAAGTCTCAAAGGGCCAGCTTCTGTCCAAGCCCCTTCCCCAGTTCACTGCTGGAGTTCCAATGTCGTTTTATCAGGTCTCAAGGAGCTAGCTACTTTTCTTCCTCCACCCCCCATCTTACGGAGAGCTCATTAACCTATTAACTTTGTGGCACATCGTTAAGTGCTCACTAAATGAGGGTCACCCTTGTGGATGAATGCACTTGCCAGTTAATAAATAAGTGTGGTAAAATGCATCATCTTGGTTGCATTTTAAGCTGGAAACATTGTCTTTGCTAAATGTTTTTATGGAGGAAAGGGTTTTAATCAATTACATAATTTGGCTGGTGTTGATAACAGGTGAATGAGGGAAAAAGTAAAAGGAAGCAACTCAGATTCATCAGTGAGCCACATGTATCTCACTGGGTGGGACAGTCCCAGAAATATCCTCTTCTCCTCGTTCTCCATTTTCTGTCAATGACCAAGTCCAGCTACACATAAAACATGCATGCCCTTCCTCGCCATCCCCACTGACACATCCAGGTCCCAGCATTCATCAGCTCCTGCCTAGATTTTTTATCCAGCCCAGTGGTCACCAACCTTTCAGACCTCACGGACCACCAGTGGTCCACGGACCACCAGTTGGTGACCACTGATCCAGCCTGTCTGTAAGTGAAGTAGGATGAGGAATTAAGGGGTTTTAATTATGAGAATGTCTTTCTACTGAAATGAGACCTGTCTGCCTATGCATACTTTCTATTCATGGGTCATTTTTTATTTTTCAATTTACAGTAGACATACACTATTATATTAGTTCCAGGCATACAGCATAGTGATTAGATATTTATATAACTTATGATGTGACCACCCTAATAAGTCTAGTACCAAACTGCCACTATGCATGGTTATTACAGTGTTACTGACTATATTCCCTATGCTGTACTTTATATCCCTATGGCTGTTTTTATAACTGCCACTTTGTACTTCTTAAATCCTTCAGAGAAAGACAAACACCATATGATTTCAGTTATAAGTGGAATGTAGAAAATAAAATAAAAGAACAAACAAAACAGAAACAGACTCATAGATACAGAGAACATATTGACAGTTGCCAGATGGGAGGAGGATTGGGGGCCGGGTGAAAAACGACGGTCTTATGGATGAAGTCCTTGCTTGTCCTTGACCTTCTAACCAGCACTTGTTCTTTGTGGTAGGTCCCTTCATCCGGGCTGCAAGGGCTTCCTCCCATTGACCCACCAGATGTCACCCAGATCTACCCAGTTCCTGCCAGCATTCGGCCAGTGCTGAGTAAATACCGAGTGGAGGTAGGCGCAGGGAAGGGTCGAGTTGATCTTTGGGACTAAAAGGCAGTAGTGCATTGCACGAGGGGAATTGTGGGGTGGGAAGGAGACATAGTTGATCAGATGGGCCCTCGAGTTGCTGCTCAGTCCTTTCCTGGAAGAACATACTGTAGTTCCCAGGCAGCCTGTGGACCTCCTTGCTGGCCCCTCCCTGGGCCTTGGAGTGACAGCTCTGCTGGTCCTCTCCTCAGGTTCTCTTCTGGGGAGTCCGAGAGATGAAGAAGGTGCAGCTGCTCTCAGTGGATCGTCCTCAGGTTCTCATTGAGTGCGGGGGACGAGGAGTCAAGTCCTGCGTGATCCAGAGCTACAAGAACAACCCAAACTTCAGCATCCAGGCAGATGCTTTCGAAGTGGTGCGTGCACCTCGTTCCCCACCTGCTCCTGCCCTTCCTTCTCACAGGTTGATTGTCTTGGGAGATGTTTTGGAGTTTGGGCTGCCCCCCACCTGCAAAGAAGAACAGTCTAACTTAGTGAAAAGCCAGAAGTTCAGAATGAGATAAAATAGATTTTTTTGTTGTTGTTTGGTTTGTTTGGAAAGGTTCCAGGTTAGATCGTACAGTTGATCAAATCAAGTTAACAGTGGTCCCCAAAGTGCAACCCCCACCCCCTTCATCAACTTCAGCATCAGCATCACCTGGACCTTTTAAAAACACAAATTCTCAGGCCTACCCCACACCTACTGAATCAGAAACTGTTGGAGGCTGGGACCCAGATAGTTCTGGCTTAACAAACCCTTTGATACATATTAAAGTTTGAGAATCACTGGCTGATAACATACCCTCACAAAATTCATTTTAATAGTTAGATTTAATATATATATATATATATATATATATATATATATATATGTGTGTGTGTGTGTGTGTGTGTGTGTGTGTGTATATATATTATTGATTTTTACAGAGAGGAAGGGAGAGGGATAGAGAGCTAGAAACATCAATGAGAGAGAATCACCGATCGGATGCCTCCTGCACACCCCCTACTGAGGATGTGCCCGCAACCAAGGTACATCTACCCACTGGGCCAAACCGGTTAAGGCAATAGTTAGATTTTAAAAAATTATTTATGCATAAAATGGCAGTCGTTTACATGTGAACTTATGCTTTCTCCACAGTGACTTTTTTTTAGCATCTGTCCTTTTGTTTCAATATTTCAACATACATTTTTCTGCTCTGATTTGGTGCTAATTGTGAAGAGTTTGCTTTGTCCAGCCCAGTCAATTCCAATGAACACATACGCTAAATCAGCAAAGATTAGAATGAAAGAATGTGCATCTGTGTGCAAACATTTCACACTGAGCTTTGCTGAGCTTTGGGGGAGGGAGGTGGAGGAGCACCAGAGAAACAAGTGGGCCCCTCACCCGCAGCTCCATTTGGAATGGCTCCCTTTTGTGTCTTGGGCCTGGGCACACATCTCTGAGATGGGAGCTCTAGTGAATAATGACAAAATGGGACGATTGACAACTACTGCCATTGGAAGTGTGGGATTTTTGCAGTTTAAACCCCGGATGAACTGTTGGTGCTGCTCTTCCCATTTTGGGTCATCACTCCTTGGCTTGGGAAGGCACTGCTCCAGACTTCTGGCAAGCTGCAGGGGTGGCCTGGGAGAAGAGAATGACAAGGCAGGGACAGAACGAGGAAGGGCGTCAGGCTTACTTAGATCCTGCCCCCAGACAGGTCAGCAGGGCGCCAGCAGCCAGGCTCAGCCCAGGCAGTGCCCTGACCTCGTGCTGGCCTCTCCATGCAGGAGCTGCCTGAGAATGAGCTGCTGCACCCGCCCCTGAGCATCTGCGTGGTGGACTGGAGGGCTTTCGGGAGGAGCACCCTGGTGGGCACCTATACCATCAACTGCTTGAAGCAGTTTTTGTGTAAATCCAGGGAGCCCCTCGCCTCCTCCTCACAGGTGGACGGAACCGAAGCTGGGCAAGGTAGGAAGCTCCCCTTGGTTCTGGGGCTGTGGACTGCTATGGGACCCGCACAAAGATGCCCCCCCTCCTGCCCCCTGGTCTACTGGATCTTTCTGAAGAATTTGCTCCTTAAGTGCCACCTCTGCTTTGTTAGTTGCCAGATTCTTGCTTTAAGAATGGCATCAGGGTCAACAACTCTGAGAAGCCTTCCTCAAGCTTCCGCCCACCTCCACTCCCTGACAGTTTTCTCTGCTTGATGTTACTTTAATTTGGTCTGTCTCAGGTGCATAGAGTTGAATTAATTGCACTTCTCAGTTCATGATGTACAATTATCATCAGTCTGTTCAAAGCTGCTCATTATATCCACCATCCCCCATGCCTTATTCCCGTCCCCACTCCCACTTCCCTCCCCACTGTAGGCCCCACACCACCAATTCTTGTAAAATGTAAATCCATTTTATTTACAGTTATGAAATGGTGCCAGAACCTTCATTTGGTTTCCTACTCTTTTCACTCAAAGCTGTGTTTTAAGATCTGTCCATACTGCTGTGTGTACATTAGCTTGTTACCACTGCCCACTGCATCTACCTCAATTTGCTTTTCCTTTTCCCTTATATTAGACTCCAGGCTGCCTTCAACTCCCCACTTCCACAAACAATGCTGTGATAAATGACCTCTATTCATTAAAATTACTCTATGATCAATAATAAGTGTGACCGTTTATTGATTAGCTATGAGGCATCAAATACCTTACATCCTGATCTCATTTATGATCCCAGTGACATGGGCATTTTCACTGCCATTTTGTCAATAAGGAAACAGGTTCAGAGATGGTAGGAACTTGCCATATTTGCATCCAGAGCTGCCTGGTGCCCAGTGTTGGGTCCCTGAAGTGACCTCTCTGTACTATAGCCCAGTTTTCCCAGCCTGATGTGCTTTCATTTTGCTTATTTCAGATTCGCTAATAGCCACTGAGCCCTCTGGGGCCCTCAGCTCCTCCAAGGACCCCCCAACAGATCACATCTATGTGGACGTTGAGCCACCTCCCACAGTGGTACCTGACTCTGCCCAGGTTCAGCAGGCTAGTCAGGTTGACATCCCTGACTCATCCCCTATGCTGGCGGCTGAACACCCACCTGCAGCCCAGGAGCCACCACAGGATGGAAAAGCTAAGGTCAGAATCTAATCCCTCTTCATATTTACAAGGTTCATTTGAGCTTGTATGGGAGGCTCTATACTAATCCTCCCACCTACTAGCTGTGTGACCATGAGCAAGCAACTTCACATTTCTGAGCATCAGTTTCCTCATCTATAAAATGGGGATATTGATACCCACTTTGCAGCACTGTTATAGAGTCAGACACGTCAGCATATATAAAAGTGCCAGTTAAACAGAACAGTAATATTTAATTGAACAGAAACTTTTGTCAATTTATTCTCTTGGAAAGACAATGGTTTCACATCTAGGACTAATCCCAAGATATTTAGAACCTACTTTGTACAAGGGCATGTGGAACAAAAGATGTGTCTTCTGGACTCTAAAGAGAAGTGAGACTTCTCATCCCCAGTTAGCTAAGATTCTGGAAGGGGAGATGGGCACATATACAAAGAACCATAAGCCAAGGGTGTGATTTATCTTTCTGTGCCATAAACTTAAGTATAATAGCCTGGGCATCAATTGACTTGAAGGAGGAAGTTTAAGAAAGTCCTAAGAGATTGCTTGCCCAGCAAATGGTAAAGGCTGAAATAGAAAGCAGAATAACGTAGATTAGTGGATGTTTGCTCAGGCCGTTCCCATCTCATTCAGGCTCAGCGTGACCCTCTATACCTTGAGAGGTCCTCTTTCTCCCACCAGCATGGCACCTGCCACTTTAAGTTAGAAACCTCAGTTTAAGTGTTTGTTGACACCATAAAACTGAGAGCCCCACTAGGTCAAAGGTAGTTTTTTAAACATCTCGGCATTCCCTGCATTTGATAGAGTACCTGGCACATCATAGGTAGGGACTCAAGAGATGTCTGAGAGAGTGAACGGATATTGGGTACATGATGTGTTTGCAAAGATAGCCTCCTCCAATGGGACAGCTGTCTTCTCTAATAAATATGGCCTTTCTGCCAAACATGTATCACTACCTCTCCTACCCCATCACTTCTGTTGTAGGTGTCATTTATTTGTACCCATTCAAATCAGAAATGATGCGAAAGGAGTATTGTCTGTATTATGTCACTTAATCCTCACAAAGTGAAGTAGGCAGGTATTATTGTCACAAATTTAAGTGAATTGCTTAATGACTTATAACCCAGGTCTGTCTGAAACTAATGCCCTGTTGTCCACTATACCACATTGTATCATAAGTCAGTCTCCCCTCCTGAACTATAAGCCTCCCAAAGGTGGGGATTGCTTCCAATTCCCCAAAGTCAAGCACAGTATTGCTCATCTGTTCAATAAATGCTTGCCTGTTCAATAAATGAATGAATGGACAGATTATTAAACTTTCACTTATTGAGTGGTACAGTGAGCTGCAACCACAAAACCTGCCAACACCTCCATCCGCCTCCCAGAGTGCATCTTTCTTTTCAGGAAACCAGTCAGCCACCAGCAGCTCCATGCAGTTCCATGGGGCCTAGCTAACAATCCATCCTCATCTTTTGCCAGGACGCCAGGAAACCTTCCCGGAGGTCTACCAAAAGGAGAAAGAGGACCATAGCAGATGAATCTGCTGAAAACGTCATTGACTGGTGGTCCAAATACTATGCCTCCCTGAAGAAAGCACAGAAGGTAGAGACTCCCCTGGTGGTGACAATCAAGGGACTCCATAAAAAAGTTGTCTCTCCCACCACCTTCCCAATTCCACATTATCCCCTCTTTTAAATCCACTATAGGTAGGCCCTATTCAGGTGTGATTCTGTGAATTGCAGAAGGGTTCAAAGCCTGGAAGGACGAGGGGCCCAGAATTGCTAACAGCCACCCTCTGGCTGGAGCTGGCCTTAGGACACCAGCTCTGTTGTAAAATGCTGGAAGGATGTTCATTCCAGCATGGCATCTGGAGAATCTGCCCGGCACTCAGACTCAGGGAGGTCCAGCTAGGAGAAACGGGGTCTCTGGACAGGTGGACATCAGCGATGGGGGCTTCAGGTACACCTGGACATCCCCAGCTCCAAGGGCTCCAGGTGTCCAGCAGGATTCTAAGTTCCTATGGGAAAGTATCAAAGTAAAGTCAGAGTATTAGGCTTTAGCAAATGGGACTGATCAGTGTATTGCCAGAACAGGGCCTTATGCACATGGAACATGAAAGGGATTGAGTTTTAAAGCTGGAGAACCAGTAGGGAGTGGGTCTGGAGAATCAACCAAAACTCAGTGGCTGAATTTGGTAAGACATCTCATCCCCAAGTAAGAAAGGAAAGGAAGATTAGTCAGATATCACCATATGCAGTTGAATAGAAAGTCTTCTGATTCTTGAGTTTGGGAAGAGCATAGTTTCTTCATCTAGGGACATCCATGAAGATTGATATGTAGTTAAATAAACAAACCAAGTGTTAGTCCCTGCCTCCAACCTCCCTCCTTTTGTTGCAAAGGACACACATTTCTGGTGAGTGCTCAGCCCTTTCCCCTTTCTCTGACAACCTGCCCAGTCACTGGGACCAACCCAACAACCTAACATGCCAGCGGGTAAACTCAGCTGCAGACTGAGGTGATCAGATGGAAGATGCTTCAGGGAGGTGGGAAAATAGGGGGAACAGGAGCTGTTTTCCAGTGGCTGAGAGAAGGCTGCACATGGAGGACAAGGGAGTCTACCGCTTGGTGGCACTGTTCTAGGAAGTGTGGGTACCTTTTCTCTAGGGCAGGGCATCTCACTGCCTTTGGGTCTCAGGTCTTTACAGTGAGGCTTCACTTGGGGGTTAACTTCGGGACCATTTGCATACTCTTAAAATGGCATGTCTGAGAATGCAGAGGGCTGAGATAATTGCTTAGCAAGTCAGGATTAATAAATGAGGCACGACAGTGTCAGTAATCTGGTCTCTGTCTTTTCTCAAAGGAAAAGGAGAAAAATCCCAAAGAGAAAAAAGACAATACAGGTAAGTAGTTGTTCTGGGGAGCATTTAAACATAGAATAAGGCCATACGGGAATTATTAAATGGAAGCAATGGGAGGTACATTAGGCTTGTATTCCCTAATTTCCCAGGTGAGGAAACAATCTCAGTAAGATGACAGTGCTTTAAGAAGGTCATGTAGCTGATTTGAGCTGGACTGGGACCAGCTCCCAGGTCTCCTAACCCTAGTTCAGTGCTGAAATCAACCCTTTGGCTCATGTCCCTACATTGACAATCTGAGTGTAGAAACAGCAGAGTAAAAATAGAAGTGAGCTGGGATGACAGGCCAACACAAGCATGATAAACTTTAATAGAGGTGACCTGGATTCAGCTTCCCAAACTCAGTTTACAAGGATTGGATGGATGTGGTTTGGCAGAAATCAAATGAAAGAGGCCTGGGATTAGAAATGACCTTAAACTCGATTCAAGCCAACAGAAGGTCTTGGCCTACAAACAACCATAACACCAAGTGGCCAGTGCTCAGTTTCAGGTGAACTGGAAGCAGGAGAACTAGATCAGGCTCTGTCCCTCAGATCACTCCTAATTAGCTTATGTCATTCTAAGACCATCTCATGACATAGCAGTACTGGCTTCATTTTGCAGATGGTAAAACAGAGGTACAAAGAGGTTGTGCAACTTGCCCAAGTTCACACAGCTAGAATCTACAAGAGCTACAAGTCTGTCTCAGGCAGTTTGTTTCTAGAGCCTGCTCCTAAAAAATTACTGAGAAATCTCTCCAACTATATTCGTGACTTTGTGCAAGACCCTTAACATATTTGAGCTTCGGGTTATTAAACTAGATGAATCTCAAGTTCATAAACAGATCTGAGAGGGAATGTAACTCAGAGCTTTGGAGTCAGTCCATCCTGAGTCTGTTCTTCGTTAGTTGGATGACTGAGCAAATTATCTCCCTGCCTCCGCCCCTCCCCCCCCCCCATCTCCTCTATGCCTTGTTTAAGGAGTTCTTACATGTACCAAGACAGGCCAGCACACTGTCTGGCCCCAGGGGATCTGGTGGCATTGCTTTACTATGTGAGTGGCATCTCCCCCGGTTCTATAATGCACAGACTATAGCAGTCCTACAGCAAAATGTTACCATTTCTTTTTGAAAAGAAGTGTCATGACACATGCCAGAACAAAGGGAAAGAGAGAGCTTGACTTTGTTTCTTCTCATCTCAGCAGCCGTGGGAAGTCTAACAATTTCCACTAAATATCCACAGATGCAAAACCAGATGAGGTCGTGGTGAATATAGAAGATGGCCCGAAGAAGAAGAAAGATAAAATGCTCAAGAAGAAGCCCAAAGAAGATGAAATCCCCAACCTGGCCACCTTGAAGGTGTGTGGACACAGCCATCGCCACCATGGAAGGGGTGGGAAGCTCAGAAGGGGGTCCTGTGGGTGCTTCAGTCAATCCTAGTAATGTCTGTCTGAACTAACTTAGTCTTCATTATAATCACCGATGCAGAGAAATAAGGTTTAACAAGCATGTAAGCAAAGACAATGGAGCTTGCTAATTTTCTATTTTCTACATCCTCATGTTAGAAAGGGGCATAACTTACATTGGTTAGCCTGGATCCAGCAAGGTCATCGACAGTGCATGCGTTCCCCTTGGCTCACCTCTTAAAGCTTGTCATCATCATGCAGATGTGTACATACTCAAATTAGCAGGAGTTTTAACTCGAACTGAAGTCAGTTCCATCAGACCAATTTTAATGTTAGCCAGAGGCTATTAGCTAGAGGCATATTGGTGGATATGAAAACGGGGAGTATGAAAATTATGTATCTTGATAACAAATTTAGATAATTTTGATAGAAAATTTGAATGTGATTTAATTATATTATCAAACTTAAATTCAATTTTGCATTTCTAAAGTGTATATATAATTTCCTGCTTGGAAAACTCATGTCTATATGCATTATAATAAAAACAAAACATTTCAGCACTAGCCAGTTTGGCTCAGTTGGCCTGCAGACTGAAGGGTCCCGGGTTCAATTCTGGTGGAGGGCATATGCTAGATTGTGGGCTCAATCCCCAGTAGGGGGTGTGCAGGAAGCAGCTGATCAATGATTCTCTCTCATCATTGATGTTTCTATCTCTCTCTCCCTCCCTCTCCCTTTCTCTCTTAAATCAATAAAAATATTTAAAAATATATATGTATTTCATCACTTTATATATGTTAAGAATTAGATGCTTAAGAAGTATATATTGACTGGAATGACCTCAAAATATGATAGTCTATATTGAAAAAGCCAAAGACATCAATTAGCTATTGAAAAGTTTGTCATGTTTATACTTTTAAAATTTTGATTTAGCTATACATTTCTTGAAATTTCAAAGTTTATCAAAAGGTTTTATAAATTTTGGAGGGGTTGTTAGATCCAAGAATGCTGATTCCATCATATTCCTTTTTTTGCTAAAGATAATTAACAGCAGCCTCTAGATTTTTCCAAAGGGTGCCTATCAAGTCTGGTTTTGGGGAATCTTGGAATTTTTCATTAAATCGATCTTGGGTTTTCTTTCCTTTGTCTGAGCACACTCTCCTCCCTTCTCCCTAAAGATATATGATGGCGACCTCGAGAGTGAGTTCAACAATTTTGAAGACTGGGTGAAAACCTTTGAGCTCTTCAGAGGCAAGTCTACAGAAGATGACCATGGCCTTGATGGAGACCGAGTCATAGGAAAGTTTAAGGCAAGTTCCAGAGTTAACTTTTTATTTGGTTCTTCTGTCCATAAATGTCAGATATGACTCAATTCTATTGATGGGCTTGTGATGTGGGATGTGTATAAGGAAAGTCCTACATCTTATACAAGGTCCTCTCTAGAGCTTCACAGGACCCAGCCCCAGTCTTTTGAGACACTTGCTTCAGGCAGTGAAGGGGGTTGGAAATCAGACTAGTGGAATGTAAGGAGAGAGAGTTGTTACCCTAAAGAATCACTGAATTTTGCCTGGTCGGCATGGCTCAGTGGTTGAGCATCGACCTATGAACCAGGAGGTCATGGTTTGATTCCCGGTCAGGACACATGCCCATGTTGCTGGCCCAGTATGGGGTGTGCAGGAGGCTGTCAATCAATGATTTTCTCTCATCATTGATGTTTCTATCTGTCTTTCCCTCTTCCTTCCTCTTTGAAATCAATAAAAATATACTTAAGAAAGCAATCACTGTATTTTACTTTGTTCTTCCACCTCTGACCTACCAAATGTGTAAGTTACATGAACCCACTAGTTGGATGATTAAACTAATCAAACAACACAAACCCTTCATCTGGCAGAGGTACGGTGTCAGCATCACAGAGTAGCAGTTCACACTAGAAACCTACTGCATGCCGGGCCCTTTACATGCAGTGTCGTGTGTTGGAAATAACATGGGTATTGCAGTCTGCCAATGTGGATTTTGATCCTGGTTATAATGCTAACTGGCTTCATGATCCTGAGCAGTACATGGCCACTCTGAGTTTTGGTTACAGCCTGAAAATGGAATTACTGCAGTCAGGATTGAATGAGATAACAGGAGAAAGCATTGGCTCAGCACCCACATGCCAAAGGCACTCCCATCTGACGCTCCTATTCATGCTCCTCACATAACAGCCCTGTGGGGAGGTGTTCCTCTGCCAACACTGATTCACTGATGTGCCGTGAAGAAGCTCAGATGCAGGCAGGCTACGTGAACTTCTGAGGACACTCAGAGGGCAAGGGCAGTGCTCCTGTTTGACCCCCGGCTGTGCTCATTTCCCGTGTTGTGCCCTCTGTGGCTTTTGGTGGGACATACTAGTATGACCATCTCATTTGAATGGGTGGTGTTTTGTGTTTCCAGGGCTCTTTCTGCATTTACAGAAGCCCCGAGGATTCCAGCACTGAGGACAACGGGCAGCTGAGAATCCAGCAAGGGATTCCACCCAACCACCCCGTCAAAGTCATGATCCGGGTGTACATTGTGGCGGTGAGCAGCCCTTGTTTACTCTGAGGGGCTTAGTCTGCTCGGGCTGCCATTCAAAACACTACCGACTGGGTCACCTCAACAACAGGCATTTATTTTCTCACAGTTCTGGAGGCTGGGAGCCCTGATCAAGGTGCCATCTGGGTTGGTTTCTGGGGAAGCCTCTCTCCCTGGCTTGTAGATGGACACCTTCTGGCTGTATCCTCACATGGCCTTTCGCCTGTGTGCACATCGAGAGAGAGCGAGAAAGAGAGAGAGAGAGAGAGATCTGCTGTCACTCCCTCTTCTTATAAGGTCATTAGTCTTGATGGATTAGGGCACCACCCTTAAGGCTTCTTTAGCCTTAATTACCTCCCTAAATGCTCCATCTCTAAGTACAGTCACGCTGGGGGTTAGGGCTTCCACGTGTGAATTTTGAGAGGACACAGTTCTTCCACAAGAGGGGTGTGAAGCTTGGTTGGCAACGTGGACATCTACTTGCTGGCTTTCCAGGCTTTATGTGTGCAGCTTTATTTGCTCTCTGGGTTTGCCTGCTAACTGGGAAGAAAATCAAATAGGCTGGAAACAGGAAGCTCCCAGACAAGACTGTTAGAAAGACAAACAGGGCAGCTGCCACTGTGAAGTCCTCCCTGCACCCCCTTACTAAGCCTCTGCACTGTGGCAGTCAGAAATGTCATGTTGAATGTATTTCTGAGAAAAACCTTCTCTGCCCTACTTTTTGAATATGCAAGCACTAAGCTTTAATTGTGAAACTTTGGGGCCTGATTGCCAGGAAGCTCAGGGCCAAGTCTGATTCTCAATCCAAGCAGTTGTCTGTGGTTCATGTATCTGTTTTCATCTCCTGAACTTGGAATTGATTTTCATAATCTTATTTGATTGCGGTAGTCTTATTTTATTAACTCTCTGCCAACATTGCCTGCATCCTTTATTAAAAACATAAAGGAAGCATAAAACAAAAATGAATTCTTCTTTGTGCTAAGGGAGAACTAAGTTTCCCCTTTCCATCGTGCCACTCACATGTTTCCTTCATCATCACCACGACCACCACATGCCAGGCGTGTTCTAATCACTAGGGATTTGGGGATGAGAAACACTTGTAAAAAATCATTGGCAATGCTGGGTAGTCTATTCTAAACACACACCCACGGGATAGTTTAGACCAGTGGTCGGCAAACTGCGAGCCACATGCGGCTCTTTGGCCCCTTGAGTGTGGCTCTTCCACAAAATACCACGTGCGGGCACGCATGTACAGTGCGATTGAAACTTCGTGGCCCATGTGCAGAAGTTGGTTTTTGGCTCTCAAAAGAAATTTCAATCGTTGTACTGTTGATATTTGGCTCTGTTGACTAATGAGCTTGCCGACCACTAGTTTAGACTAACCTTTTCTAAATTTTATTATGGAGGTCACTCATGTCTTGGGAGAGATAATTTCTTGGAAATGGACTGTAGGTACAAATAAATTTGAGAAATGGTGCATATAATATTTTTTCCCTTCACCAGCCGCTGAGGTCCACAAGGCTCATTAGCACATTCAAGGCTCTGAGAATTCCAGAAGCAAAGAAATCTATTTAACTGTCGAATCTTTAACAGCATCCTCTAAACTTATTGCCCCACACTTTTTTTCCTCTCTACAGAAAACCCTGCAGAACTACGGTTCTCTGGGTCAAATTTTGGGCAACCCAGAAATAGAGGGTACGAGCAGAACAAGGAAGGAGAAAGATTTTGGACCACAGAGATGGGGGAAGGACCATTATGTATTGATTCATTCAGCAAACATCTACAGCCCACTTTTATGTGTCCAGTACCCTTTAGAGTAAGGCCAGGAATGCATATCAGCTTCCTGCTCAGGAAACAGTGTGGAGGAGGGAGGGCTTAGGCTGGAACTTGAGGACAAGCAGGACTTGGCTAAGTGAAGAGCAGGGGTGGCGGCCCTGGGTTGCAGGATGTAGGGTAAATTCACTGCAATTATGGACTAATTCCATGGAAATTAGTAATAGTGATTGTGTGGTTTGCTCTCTCACACTAAGATTTTATCAATTAACTACATAAGTTAATTAGAAATCCTTTCATTTGCCCGACCAGCGTGGCTCAGTGGTTGAGCGTCGACCTATGAGCCAGGAGGTCACAGTTTGACTCCCAATCAGGGCACATGCCCGGGTTGCAGGCTCGATCCCCAGTGGGAGGTGTGCAGGAGGCAGCCGATCAATGGTTCTCTGTCATCTCTCTCTCCTTTTTTCTCCCTCTCTGAAATCAATAAAAAAATATTTTAAAAAAATCATTTCATTTAATAAAACACCAACAAAGTAAAAATAATACTACTTAGAAGTTGCATAAAAAAAGAAAAATCTCCCCCCTCTGCAATTTCACCCCCAGAAATAACTTCCTCTCACATGCATATACAAATAAATCCATATCTATTTCCAAACTCGTCTACAGCTCCTCCCCAGCATTTATTTAACAGAATCCTGCTTGATACATTACATATTGATCTCCTATTTTCTTTTCTTAGCTAGTAATACAACTTGGACATTTTCCCAGATCAGTATATACAGGTCTTCTCATTCTTCTTAGTAGCCACCTAGCATTTTTCTGAATTAATGTTAGCATCCATTTATTCATCCATGCAACAAATATGAAGAAGACTGTATTCGAGGTCCTGGAGATAATATAATGAACAAGACAGACAGTAGCCTTGCTCTCTTGGAGATTACATACTAGCTGGAGGTGGTGGGGGATTGAGAATGTATTAAATAGAAACGAAGAGTCAGGAAACTAAGATGAAAGTCAGAGATAACTGCTACGTGGATGATTAAAATTGGGCGATGTGATGAAGGGACCATTTTGGATTAAGTTTCCCCTTAAGTAATTGATATGTAGATTGTCTACAAATGTGGCTCTTAAGCATGCTCTCAAGAACGTCCTTGAAAAAATAGCTCTGTGTGCTCATGCCATCCCATAGGTAGGATAGAGTCCTGACTACAGATTGTTTCTCACTCAGCTATCATCTCTACAGAGTTTATCCATCTTTTCAGCATCATTCCTCACTGGCCCCCTACCCCCACTTTCTCTTAGAAAATGTTTGCTGCCCTAGGTGGGTGGCTCAGTTGGTTGGAGCGTCATCCTGTACACCAAAAGGTTGCGGGTTCGATTCCCAGTCAGGGCACATACCTAGATTATTGGTTTGATCTCTAGTCAGGGCGCATATGGGAGGCAACCGATTGATTGATGTTTATTTTCTTACATTGATGTATGTTTCTCTCTCTCTCTCTCTCTCTCTCTCTCTCTCTCTCTCTCTCTGAAAATCAATAAAAACATATCCTTAGGTGAGGATTTAAAAAAAAAAAAGTGTTTGCTTGTGATGGTTTATTGCCTAGCTTCTCTGGAGTCAGACTCACTCTGAGAAACAGATCATTAATCAGCCAGTGCTAAATGCAAGATTGATGGGGTCATGGACTCAGAGCCCACTCCTTCTGGGCTCTGATTTGACAGATCTCAGACTGCTCAACCAGAACCAGAACTCAAATGCATGCCTCTGCCTCCTGGCCCAGCAAATTCCTCATGACTCTGTGCCAAGTACTGCTTCCCCTGGGGAGACAACTCCAGAGAACGTTGAACTTTGGCAAAGCTGATAGCTCTTAACAGCAACGTGGGGAGGCTAATGCAGTGTTCTTAGTCTTGGCTGCACACTAGAGTCACCTGGGGAGCTTCTAAAAAGCCCAAAGCCCAGGGCCAACTAAATCAGAACACCTGGGGATGGGAGTCGGGCATCTGTGTGTTTTAAACTGCCCGGGGATCCCAGTGAGCAGCCAGTGGTGGGAACCACTGGACCAAGGGGATGTCCTTTCTCGCCCCCAGGCATTTAATCTTAGCCCAGCCGATCCAGACGGCAAATCGGATCCCTACATTGTGGTCAAGCTCGGCAAAACGGAAATCAAGGACCGAGACAAATACATCCCTAAGCAGCTGAACCCAGTGTTTGGAAGGTCAGTGGCCATCTGGGTGGGGCCGTTCCTGCTGTGCATCTGTGGGGGGGCTGCTGCGTACACGTGTGTGTCTGAGTACATGGTGGCAGGAGGTTAGATGTTAACTTCTGCTTTGTGGAGAAAGGCCACATTCTTTGGTCCCTTCAGGTGTATGGTGGTACATGGTGATCCTCACGCCTACGGTTCTCCAATAATGATTTTCTTGATCTTCATCTCTCCTAGATTTTGCAAACATGACAACCAAGGCTCAGGTTTAGAAACTCATTCACGTTCACCCAGCTCATGAGTGAAGGAGAAGGGGCCACACCTTCGGTCTAGTCTCCTGCCAAAGGGATTTGCCCATCATATCATTTTGCAGCTCATTTGAGGTGACCCCCAAAGTAAAAAGGTTGAACTGTGTCCCCCACTGTGCTTTGTTTTCCTGCAAAGTGTGTTAAGAAGCATTGCATGTGTGCATGTGGGGTGAACCAGGCTTTCCCCCGTTCACAGAAACCCTACCACCCCCAGTTGTCTGCTAACGGGTGTGCTGCACATTCGTGTTCCCTGCTTGAGCTGGTGCCCCTGATTGCTGTTAACTTTGGAGTCAAGCAGATGCAGGTTTCATTCTGCCACAAACAGGCTGTGTAACTTTATGCGGGTGCCTTAACCTCTCTGATCCTGGTTTTCCTCATCTGTAAAGCAACAGTGACTTGACTCTCAGGCGTCTTCAGGAGATTAAATGTATAGAATCTGACTGTAGTCTATGCTGGCCTGTAAGAGAACTCAAAACACATACCCTTCCTCTCTCTCTCTCAATAATCATTTTAGCAACGGATATATGTTAAGTGTATTTAATTTCCTTGTTTCCTGAGTAACAGGAGTGTGGGGTGAAATCTCCACCAGCCTTATTTAAATTCACTTCCACATCTGCGATCTCTTCAGACACTCTGACATTTGATGAGCACCAAACCCTTATACTTTCCTGCTCCCGAGGAAATGAAATAAATGATTGTGCCTGTTTATGAGATGATTACAACAATGCCAGGGAAACCCACCCTCGCTTCCCCGATCCAGAGATGACCTTTATCATCATCTGCCGTTTATGTAACTGGCACTTCATTTTGCCAAGTGCTTTGCAGCTACTTTTTATTAGCTACTCTCACCACAGTGCCCTGAATTAGACTGGGTGTAATACACCCACTGACGGCTGTGGTAAACAGGAGAAGGGGGTGATGCAATATTCTCTCCCGCCTGGGCATTGCAGACTCTTCCAGAAGCCTCCACGTGTGGATGCTTTGTTGGAAGGGTATTTAATGGTGACTCAGCGACAAAAGTTGCTGGCTCATTCCAGCAGGGAGAGCGGCGGGCTCCTGGGCCCGACCTGGGTGGGGTCCGGGGACTCCCTCTTTGGGACCTCACCACTGAATGAGGGTGCCACAGGCTCCAGCCCTGATCCCTGGCACCTTGCCTGCTTTTCCTTATGGCCTCTGACACGGATTGACATGTTTATGTGTTTATTGGTTGTCGCTTATCTCCCCACTGGAATGTAAGCTCCACTGAGCAGGGACTCAGTCTCTAGCCTGTTCAATGCCACGTCCCCAGCACCCAGGACAGGGCATGGCACAGCGCACATGCCCAGTGAGTACTTGTAGAATGAATAAATGAGTGAATGAATGATGTCCGAATGAATGAACAGATGGGTGGACAAACCTCCAGTCAGTTTCCGGTGGGATTTAATAGGGCCTGTCACTCTGCATCTGCCTGAGGTGGCATCTGTCTGCAGACTTTGGTGGCTCCTTGTTTTCTTAGTAACCACAGTGCCTGGCACATAGTGGATGTGTAATAAATGTCCAGTGAACAAAGGAATGAGCAAGAGAATATATAACTGAACAAAGAAACAGTGGAACATCGTTGCTCTGAAGCTCAGAGGTACTGAATGTTTCAAAGTCTCAGTTTTTACCCAGTTCCCAGTGCATTTCTCCAACCACCATTGGACCTGGAGAAGGTGAGACAGCCGCAGTGAAGATTCAGGAGAAGTTAACCTGTGAGCACACGGCTCAGGGAGATGGAACAGAGGCATTGGGTCGGCATGGTTGCCAGGGGCAGTCAGCACTTAAGTCCTTTCCTGGTGGCAACTAGGCGCAGACATGGGCAGCTGGAGGCTTCCTGGGAGATGCCTCTAGAATCCATTGCTGTTTGGATTCCAAATCTTGGAGCCCCAGGGAGGCAGTACTATGTCTTTAGGAGGAAGATGCTAATTTCTTCCCCACACAGCCTGCTCCAGCTGCCTTAGTCAGTTACAGTCCCAGAGGCTGTGGAGCTGGCTGCTTTTTTCTCTGGGGGAGGGTTAATTGGCTCAGGCTGTGCTGTGATTGCAGTTCCTGCCACACCAGAGAGTGAGAGTCAGGGCCATGTGGATCTGAGCACGCAGACAGCAGCCCAGACAGGCCCTTGGGCACGTGGGAAATAATGGGCCCTCATTCCCCCTTCCTCCCACCTCCTCTCTGTCCCTTGCTCCCAGGCCACCCCACCTTCCCCCGAGAACAGTAGAGAAACATTGGTGTGTCCTGATTTGGTTTTCAGAAAGACATTCCCCTAAAATTCAGGGTTTAATTCTTAGCTTCTCTAATGCTCAGTCGCATGGATAATGCATTGTCCCAGGAAGTCCAACAGCAGGATGTCCCTTTAACCCCTTGCACTGATGTGGCATCCAGGAAAGAACCAGAACTAGGAGTCAGAAAACTGGCACTTCTATGAGTTGGGCCTGTCTTACGCTCCTGGCCAAGTCACTCGTGTTCTCTTCATTGTAATGTCCTCTGCTATAAAGTGAAGGGATTGGATATGGTGACCCCTGAGGTCCCTGGCGGCTCAAGGAAACACTGCTGTCTACTCTCTGCAGGGGCATGCAGGCTCCAACAGTGTGGAGAAGAAGAAGGCGGGTCTCAAACCTTGTAGAGACGGCATTCCAGCCCTGCCATCCTAGTCTTTAGGGTCTGTCCATCTTGTAGAGGGCTCGCATTTCAAATAAGCGCAACTGTACTTCCCGATGAAGCAAAAGTGGGCGGGAATGGGAATGGCAATCTATTGGGCGCCAGTTCAATGCCTGGAAGTAAAAATGTGCACTTTGTAAAAACAACGTTTAACCACCACGCTGTCTTATAAAGAAGACATTTATCCCCAGTTACACATAAGGAGCCTAAGAGGGATGAAGAAACTTTCCCATGTTTTACAATCAGGAAGGTACTAACTCGAAACCAAGGCTGGAAATCAGTTTGAGACCCAAACCCAAGGTTTTTCCTCTCCGTCTAGCTGCCCCCCTAGTTAAAGACGGAAACTGATGGCCCATGAATGAGGAGATTATTGGCTACTGAAAAGTGACAACAGAATTGGAAATTGTTTGTGTCTTAGTGAAAAATCAAACCAGATAAATCTCTCCTGAGAGTTTAGTGTGTTCATGCGGACTTTCAGGCTAGCTAAATGCGAAGCTGGGAAATGTCCCGTCACAAATGTTGACTCCCATAACCTCTGCTTGGACCGCAGGTCATTTGAGATCCAGGCCACGTTCCCAAAGGAGTCCCTGCTCTCCGTCCTGATCTACGACCATGACATGATCGGGACAGATGACCTCATTGGCGAGACCAGGATCGACCTGGAGAACCGCTTTTACAGCAAACACCGAGCCATCTGCGGCTTGCAGAGCCAGTACGAGATGTAAGTTCTTGCCCCGCAGAGACACTGCTGGTCTCCCCAGGTCCCAAGGCTGCAGGCTCAGATTGCCTGCTCCAGGAAGGCCAGCCATGGCTCAGCTTCAAATGGGCTCCCCATCAGCAGGGCTGGATTGAGGAAAATGCTCGCTGCCCTAGAGGGGGGATTGGGTTGGGGAGGCAACGGTGGGAAGGTCCTTCAAGAGCCAGGAGCTGAATTGCATGTGTTCACTCAACCAGCTGGGCCTGGTGGGCAGAGTTCCATGAAGGGGAGTGATGCCAGAAGAAGAATGATTATTATAACACAAATGCCAATATCCCAGTTAATTATAGCCAACACCTATGACATACCAAGCACTTTCCATAGAGTATTTCAGTCAATTCTCTCAAAACCCAGTGAGCTGTTATCCCCAACTTAAAAATGGAGCAAGTGTGGGCCCAGCTCTCACTCTTTACAAAGATTTTGAATTCTGCTTAATTTGAAAGTATAGACTATCATCTTTAATTTTTTTTAGTGTAGCTGATATCTTAAAGAAAATATTAGAATCTTACAATTACAAATTTCAGCTAGGAAAATATAAAAATGTTCATTAGATTTTCATGGTATACTTTTACAAATATTTTTATGAATATAAAATAATATGTATTTATAGTAGAAATTTTAGGAAATACAGAAAGTACAAAATAATGCTCAAATTATTCCATCCAGAGATAACTTATGTAAACAAGTTTTATGTATTTCCTTTTAGTATTTTTTTCTATTCTATTTGCCCCCAAAGTTAGATTTATACTCTCTGTACAACTTTGTAAACTACTTGTCTCACTAAGCCTTATAAGCATTCTATAATATCATTTAACATCCTTCAACGTAATTATTTTACTAACTCTATGGTGTATGACCAGTTTGCCTTTGTGAACTTTAGGACATTTATATTTTTCTTTTTTATTTAATTAGAAATATTGCTGCTATAAGCATACAAAAGCCATTGCACACCCCTCTGACAATTAGCTAGGTATTCATCTGTAGATATAGATTATTTCATTGAAATTAGTATAGACGACCAAATGGCTCTGTAGGAGGGCTGTCCCCATTTAGATGAACATGAACGGAGTCTGTGTGCTTGTTCCCTTCATGGCATGATTTCAGGCATGTGTCTATGGCTGGGCTCCTTTCCTCTGAGCCTAGGAAGCCCGTTCAGTGTTGGGACTCCAGTGACTGAATAAGCCTCCGAGGTATTCTCATCACTCTCACGTACAGGAGAGGGTGCCATTCAGAACATGATTAGCTGTACTAACTCCGAAGTCGGGGCAGGAAGCCACAGGCCAGCGTGATGCATCCTCTGTTCAGAAGAATTTCCAGACAGTGGAAGTACCTAGCAGCAAAATAATTTAGTCAGCGAGCTTATAACCTTTGTTCACTGAAAAGGTTTTAGAATAAGACAAGAGCACCTGTGTCTGGGGAGGCCTGTGTGTGGCTCTGGCCTTGGGTGGTCACTCCAAGGCCCTCATATCTCTGGCATGATGTAGGACAATGGCTTTATAGCCATGTTTTGATTGATTTAAATGCTTAGACAAGTTAAGTTCTGATGAATCCTGGGTCCCAATGTGCAGAGAAATCCAAGCTCATCTTGGTCATGGCTCTTAGAGAGCAGTTCATTTGCCACTTAATAACCTTTAAACAAACAGCTCTTTTTAAGGGATGAAAGGGTTGGAAAGATTTAGAAACTCAGCACCAGGAAAATCACTGATTAGAGAAACAACACGCATAGACTTTCTGCCTATGTCATGAGTCTACAGTATGATTTGGGGGTGGAGGGAGCAGAGGGGAGGAAAGAAGCAGAGAAACTGAAAGAATGAGCTAGGCTTTTCTCTAAGAATAAATAGCAGCCAAATGGCTATTCTGTTAGAAGCAGAGCAAAAGCAGCCTGCAAAGCAATCCGTGGAGACAGCAGGTTGGTGATTGCCAAAGGGGGAGGGAGGAGGAACTGCTTAATGGGCACAGGGTTCTTTTGGGGTGATGGAAGTTTCTGGAACTAGATAGAGATAGTAGTTGCATAACATTGTGAGCGTTCTAAATGCCACTGATTTTGGTCAACTTTAAAGTGGTTAATTTTATGTTATGTGAATCTCGCTTCAAAATTTTAAGGTACATTTCTTTAAAAAAAATAAATAACTTACAAAAGATTTTTATGACAAGCTATTCAGCAGTCCTGCTTTTCATACAAGCATCATATGCAGAGGTTTGGACCAGAAAAGAGAGAAAAGATAACAAAAACCGCTAGCCCAAGTGTATAGAATGGCAAGTCAAATCTGAAGGAAACCACACAGATCTGAGGGGCCCTTTGAATAGGGATGGAGTGTGACCTTCCAGGGGAAGCCAGGCCTCCCCCTTCTGTGTCCTCCCTCCACTTTGCAGAGAAGGGTACAACGCCTGGAGAGACACGTCCAAGCCCACGGAAATCCTCGCCAAGCTCTGCAAGGACAACAAGCTGGACGGGCCCTACTTCCATCCCGGGAAAATCCAGATTGGAAGCCAGGTCTTTTCTGGAAAAACAGTCTTCACTGAAGAGGACTCGGGTAACTTGCCCAGTGCAGCCCCCTGACTTGGCTGTTTTGAAAAGCCTGCTTCTGGTGGTGTTGGTGGCTGGGGACAGTGGTCATCTATTGTAAAAGTGATGCATGCTCGTGGGAGAAAATGTGGAAAAGTACAGAGGATAATGCAAATCACTTATAATCCCCAAATCAGAGAAAAGCATGTTGCATGCTGGTATATTTCCTTACAGTTTGCGTGCATGTGTGTGTGCGTGCTATATATCACATTTTTATAGAATTATAAATGTGTCATGTAGTTAGTTTTGCATCCTGTCTTTTCTGTTTCAAATAGATTATGACAATTCTCCCTTGTGCTTTGAAATGATCACTGATAATATTCATTTTTATGGTTTTGCCATTTATTTACATTGTGTCCACTTTCTGCAGTGACAATTAATGCTACCATGCACTTCCTTATACATGCTTTGGCACATTTCTGACGTTTCTAGAGATCAGATAAGTAGAATTGTTGTGGCAGAAGGTACCTTAAAAAGAATGTTATATACAATAAATTATTGGACACAACCAAAATTACCCCCATAAATAATATGCCAACAACACTCTAATTTCAACACTAAGAGGGAGATTTTCCATAGGAACATCATGGCACCTACAGGAAGATCCCAGGGAGGTTTCATAAACTTAGGATGAGAAGAAAAGTCATCTTTACTTTAATGATCAGAACAATCTTGTACTGTCACCCTTGTCTGTTTGGTGCATCTTCGAATGCGAAGAGCCCAGTTAAGGACATGCCACAGGATGTTTGGACACTGTTGTGTTGACCCCACCAACTGATGTCAAGATTTCTTTCTACCATGTTGTTTTGACCCCGGAAACTTCTTGAAGGTTCTTAAATGCAGAATTAAATAACATTTAGATAGTGTGTTTATGACATATTGATTAATTTATGTTGACGAATATTCTCTTTCACACTATGCTTTATTTAGTTTCTTGGTCAGTATCCTGTATTTCATGATTAAACAATTTTTTGCCCTCCAAAAATATCAAATTATGTTCAAGATCAGTTCTTGATGGATTAAACTTCATGACAAAGATTTAGTCCATTGATTGCTTGTTTGTCCCTATCAACTTGTACTGATTATAATTACTACTATTGGGAGATTTATTTTGCGCCCCCCCCCCCCCTTATGGAAAAAAAAAGCTCAATTTCCTATGTCAACTTTAGCCATTCCAATCTTTGTCAAGAAGTTTTAATCCTTTCAACAATTGTCGCCGTATAGTGTTTGCAAATAATGTTTCTGCCAGTAGTTATCATGAGTTACCTTCTTTGGTAAATGATGCATCAAAGAACCTTTTCTCTGAGCTGGAGTTGGTAGGAGGGGAATCCCAAGCAATAACAAGAAAACACAGAGAACATCCATGAACATATGTTGTGCCCATTTCACCACCTTGTTTTGGGTCTTGCTGATCCCCAGGCCCTCTCACACTATGGTGTTAACAAGCAGTTTTGTATCTCCAAGAAACATATCCTCTCCAGAAACTTGAAGCCCAGCTAGTGATTTGCAGACTCCGCAGAAATCTGATTCAAGGAGACCTATATTCCAAGACCCCTGACTGCTCTCTGGGTCTTCTTATCAACCCATCTCATGTCTCATTCTCTGAACTTCCAATATCTTCCCCTTCCTACCTCACTACCCTCACCTCTTTCCATTCTCTCTTTGTTCTTTTTCTCTTTTGCTGGCTTTTCTTGTGTCTCAATATATTTAAAGGAACCTTTAAGTGTGTTTAAAATGCATCTGACAGCCCTAACCAGTTTGGCTCAGTGGATAGAGTGTTGGCCTGCGGACTGAAGGGTCCCAGGTTTGATTCCGGTCAAGGGCATGTACCTTGGTTGTGGGCACATCCCCAGTAGGGAGTGTGCAAGAGGCAGCTGATCAATGATTCTCTCATTGATGTTTCTAACTCTCTATCCCTCTCCCTTCCTCTCTGTAAAAATCAATAAAATATATTTTTAAAATAAAATAAATTAAAATTTCTTAAAAATAAATAAATAAAATGCATCTGCCAGCCCATCGCTGTCCCCTTATAGGAACACACAGCTGACCAGTCTCTGTTTTTCTTTCTTCCACGCAGATGAGACGGTGGAGTCTTACGAGCACTTGGCCCTCAAAGTTTTACACTCTTGGAATGATATCCCAGAGGTTGGGTGTAGGCTGGTTCCTGAGCACATAGAAACCCGTCCGCTGTACCACAAGGATAAGCCAGGAATGGAGCAGGTAGTGACCAAGACAGATTTGGTCCCGATACAAGTGTTCATCCCCAAGGAATGTGACTTTTCCCCTAAAAGTTAATCTTGTGTGCCCTAGAATAATGGTTTTCAAAGAGGGACAATTGTGACACACACACTGCCCTGCCCTAGGACATTTAGCAATGTCTGGAAATATTTTTGGTTCCCTCAAGTGAGTGGAGGTGCTACTGACATATAGGGGGCAGAGAACAGGATCCTACTAAACATCCTACACTGCAGAAGACAGCTTCTCACAACAAAGAACCAATCATTCAGCCCAAAATGTTGGTAATGTCAAGGTCGAGAAACTGCCCTAGAGTCAATGTTGGATTCAGTGCTTTTTCCTTTTTATGAATGAGCTGCCAAACTCTTTTGGAAGAATTCTGACATTTGAGAAACTTTAAAACCCATTGGATATGTTCAAGCTCTTGCCAACAAATCTATCAGTAAGCACACAGCCCACTAGTTTTCTCAGAGAAGCTATAGATGATGGCTTACCTTGAAGAACTGGTAAGAAGAAACTGGATGGAAAAAAATAACTAGAAATCCAGGTTAGGGCTTAGAAGGGAAGAGAAGATAAATGTTATTAAGAGCCATCTATGTACTAGGTCCCTTACGTAAATGATCTCACATAATTGAGATGATCATAGAATTGTTTATCCAAACTGTGGCCATTTTGAGAGTGGAAGAGGTCACTATTATGTGAGCCAACTGGTGCTCAGTGTATGAGCATTGACCCATGAACTAGAAGATCAGGGTTCAATTCCCAGTCAGGGCATGTGCCTGGGTTGTAGGCTCGATCCCCAGTGGGTAGCATGCAGGAGGCAGCCAATCAATGATTCTTTCTTATCATTGATGTTTCTATCTTTCTCTCCCTTTCCTTTCCTCTCTGAAGTTAATAAAAAATTTTTAATAATGTCAGTTCTATCTTTGGCAACAAATATTCTAAACATGTATAAAGTGACTAAGCTGTATTTAATATCCATTTCTTGTAAAGAGATTTGTTAAAACTGTGAATGATCAATTGCTCATGTGGTACACCCCCCAAAGCTAAAGGAGGTCTTCTTTTCTTAATAAGGGCCGCTTGCAGATGTGGGTGGACATGTTTCCCAAAGATATGCCTCAGCCTGGACCTCCTGTTGACATTTCACCAAGGAAACCCAAAGGGTAAGTCAACTGCAGGTCTCTTCGGGGAGAGACCATGGTAGCAGACTGATCCTGACATTTGAGTTGGTGTCTCATGTGTTACATTCATCAGTTGGCACCTGATAATTATACTTCACTTTCTACCCGGCCAATTACAGCAGGGGCAGGGTGTACAGATTGGAGTGGGGATCCCTGTTCTATGGTAGGGGCTATTACTGAGTTTCACCATTCTGAAAAAATGTTGGTTAATGGAAGGAGGATCTTCTCAGAGAAATTCATGTCCTTGGTGATTCCAGCTGGGACACTTGGTTTTGATAGAGCCAAGACCTTAAGTGTTGATATTTTTGAACTTGGTAAAGTTGAGGAAACTTACAGACTCAAAGCAATAACAGAATCCCATAGACACCCACTAGTTTTCATAGTTTTCAACCTAATGCTGCCTTCCCTTATTCCAGATATGAATTGAGAGTAACCATCTGGAACACTGAAGATGTCATTTTAGAGGATGAGAATATCTTCACAGGACAAAAATCAAGTGATATTTATGTTAAAGGGTAAGGTCATTAACAAACTCCATCCTCCTTATTCTTCCCCTCCTCAGGTCTTTAATTAATCCCTAAGCAAATCTATGCCTCAAGGAAGCTAATCCACCCACATCCCACAAAAGGAGTTCATCTTACTCACCTTGTTAGATAAGGGCACTTGCTTTGTCAAGTATTTGTCTTATTTGGTCACATGAAAATATTTTTGTGAGAAAATCTTACATAAGCATCTCTTTAAGTTAAATATTGTATATTTAGGCTTTTCTGTTAACATTCAAAATACATTTACATCTGAAGGAAGTAGGGAGATGTGCTATTGGTGGAAGATTAAGTGATAAGATTGTAAGCCTAATACAAATGGTAAAACTTAAAACTTCCTGTTCTCTAGTTCTACTGATAAAAAAGATACCAGCCTAGGACTCAGGGAAGCGAGGATTTTATGTCTCTCTTACACCTTGGCTATGACACAAATGCCTTTGTAGGCTTCCTTTTAGCCTCTAGTCAGGGAGAGAGATAAGAGAGTAAAGAATCAAAAGCAAAAGTGACATAAACATGTATCCCCCAGGAAAAAACTCATCTCAGCCTAATCTGGGTACCTCTTTGTCTTCCCCAACCAGGAAGCCTTCTTCCTCATTGATGCCCCATTTCTACTATGTCCTTAAATCTTGTCCCTTTTACCCCACCCCCCACCCCCATACCCCAGCCGTGTGCCTTTGCTTACTTACAGTGACTGATGAATGCTCGAGTTTACTAGAGCTATTCAGTATAAATTTAAAATTACAGTAATACATATAGAAAACTTCTCTGTGAGATTAAACTTTAACTCATACAGACTTAATTTTAATTACACAAACATGTCTACATAAGTAAAAACAGGTAAACTAATTTGTCAATTTTTTTAACATATGCATTTGAAAAACCCATTTTATTATACAACGGACTTTCAGGTTTAACATACAACCCCTCGCCTGAATCAGTCTGTTATTTTGAGGTTTTACTGTATAGATAATATGGGGTACATATACTAGAGGCCCAGTGCACTGATTCATGCACCCGTGGGGTCCCTTGGCCTGGCCTGTGGGGATTGGGCCTAAACCCACTCTCTGACATGCCCTGAGGGGTCCCGAATTGTGAGAGGGCTCAGGTCAGGCCAAGGGACCCCACAGGTGCATGATCAGGGCCAGGGAGGGATGCGGGAGGGAGGGACTGTGGGAGGGATCCAGGGTGTGTCTGGCCCGTCTAGCCCAGTCCTGATCAGCCAGACCCCAGCAGCAAGCTAGCCTACCAGTTGGAGCGTCTGCCCCTTGGTGGTCTGTGCACGTCATAGCGACTGGTCGAACGGTCGGACACTTAGCATATTAGGCTTTTATTATATAGGATAATTCCTCAGAACAACCCTATGAACTAGATGCTGTCACTGCTTCCATTTTCCAGATGAAAACCAAGGCACAGAGAGGTTAGATAACTTGTCTATGGCTGCACAGTTAGTAAGTGCTAGAGCCAGGATTGGAGCCCAGGTGGGTGCAAGCAGCCCTGGTACCCTCCAGGCCACACTGGTGCAGGCCTGCTGGGTTTTTGAGACCCACAACCAGAGAGAAGGTGGCCAGGTACAGCCCTGCAATTACAGTTCTAAATTAGGCCAGGTTTAGAGTCTTTGATGTAGTAGGTAATCTTGTTGTAACACCAGGTGCAGAGGTGGCACCCCTGACAAAGAGGGCTCCCAGGATAAAAGGAAACTGATTCTGCTTTCACATGTCCTGCATTTTCCTTCTTCATTGCATGGGACTTCCAGTCTACCCATGAACAACTGAATGCTTCCCCAACACGGCTTAGAATGAGGGTCTGTCTCTGTTTCAGGCCCTTTAACCTCTTTTCGAATCAATGGAAGCTTCCATCTAAATCTTAACGATATCATAATCTTAAAACTGTGATCTCTGACCACATTGAAACTAGTGAAATCACTCTCGATTATACTGGTGCCTGAAGAATGTGTGTTTAATTCTTTTTCTACCTTTATTCAGGTGGATAAAGGGTTTGGAAGATGACAAGCAGGAGACAGACGTGCATTACAACTCCCTGACTGGCGAGGGGAACTTCAACTGGCGCTTCCTGTTTCCGTTTCAGTATCTCCCAGCTGAGAAGCAAATGGTCATCACCAAGAGGGAGAACATCTTTTCCTTGGAGAAGATGGAGTGTAAGACGCCAGCTGTGTTGGTGCTCCAGGTTTGGGATTTTGAAAGGCTGTCCTCAGATGACTTTCTGGGTGAGTCAGTAGCTTCATCAGCTCGTATGCATGTTAAGGGTCGTGTCCCGGGCTTGAGGGAGCTTGCTGTGATTTCACTACAAGGGTAATAATTTCAATGCTACTTTTGATAGTAAAAAACTGGAAGCACTCCAAATAGCCATTCATAGGGGATTGGCTGAATAAGTTATGGAGCTTCAATATGGTGGAAGATACATATTCAAACAATTTTTAGTTGATCTTTGCTCTACCATGAAGGAGCTGTTAAATTTTGAGCTAATTTGTGGTTCACGCTGTGTCTCAGTTTGGCTCAGTTGTAAAAATGGGGTAGTAATATTGCATATCTCAGAGCGTGTTGGGAACTGTGTATGTGTTACTATAATTTAAAAACTAAGCATAGTGCCTCATACATAGTAAGCACTCAATAAGTGATAACCCTGCAGCCATTAAACATAGCAAATATTTAATGAGTTGAATAAATGTGCAGGATGAATTGAGTGAAAAAAGAATGTAGGAAAAGTCTCCTTTCTGTGAAATATATGTTTATATAAAACATGTTTCTATGTATATGAAAAAGTGACAGAGACAGTCAAGGAAAAAGATGGCATAAGGATAAGGACTAATCCATAGAGAATGATGCAAATTTTTTCTCTTTTTTTGGTTTTGCTTATGTGCATATTCTAAATATTCACAATGAACAAACATTACTTTTGTACTAGGGAAAGGTTATTAGAGAGGTATATAGTGTTGTCATGACTCTAGTGCACATGATCTTAGTCTGCCTTATATTCATTCATTGAAAATATCTTGTTGAGAGCCCACTAAGGTCTTGGAGAGTAACTACAAAGACAGTAAGACTTAGTCCCTGACCTGGAGGGGTTTAGTGGACTCGAAGAGGGAGGTGTGGTGGGAGGGGGGGTTCGCATAGGCTGATATATGCCAAGGCAGGGGAAGGCTCAGAGACAGGCACGCCCTTCAGACTACAGTCAGGGAGCAGAGATGCCCAGCAGCAATGACACCTGAAACTGAGGCCTGGGAGTTTCATATTGTAGCTCTGCCCTTGTCTCCTACCTGCTACCACATTATTACTGCTGTCAGGGCACCAAATATGTCTTGGCCATGTTTGTATCCCCAGTACCTGCTAGTGATCCAATATGGTGCTGAATGAATGACTAGTGAGGGATGGATGGATGGGTCAGTAGATGAATGGGTGAAGGAAGATGAATGAATGAATGAATGATTGGGTAGATGGAGGCATGATGGATGAATGAATGAATGAATGAATGGGTGAATAAGAGTGGTGATTGATTTTAAAAGGCCTTCCATAACTGCTTTGGGCATCTCTTCACAGGCTCCGTGGAAATGAACCTCAATAGTTTCCCCCGGGCAGCCAAGTCTGCCAAAGCCTGTGATCTCAGCAAGTTTGAAAACACGAGCGAGGAGAACAAGATCTCCATATTCCAGCAAAAGCGTGTGCGGGGCTGGTGGCCTTTTGCTAAAAGCAAAGAACTCACAGTAAGTGACAACTGCAGGAGAAGGGGTTGGGGCAGGGGAGGCAGGGAACATTAAGCCTTATAAATGAGTAATTTTGCAAACTTCAAGTGAAGTGCCTTGCAGTGAGTGACACAGAGCCCTGTAGGGCAAAGGTTGTGATGAGAAGCAAGGATTTTGAACACTATAAATGCATTAAGCCGTCCATATTTCAGCATTCTTGATTTAATAGCTATCTCTGTCAGGGTGGTTTTCTGTCCTTTTGGCTTGAACTTATGCCCCCGGCATTAGGCCCCCCCCAGCCCTGCCAACATTTCTTGAAATTGTGCATCAAGTCCTGACTGATGTAATTTTAAGTAAATACCTCATCCTTTCACCCTCAAACACGAGTCTCCATTTAAAAAGTGACCCATCCTTTGGAAACGTCCTCGGGAGAGTGGCCACAGGGAGGGCCATTGGCCCCATCCCTACACTGCCCCTTGGTGCTACTGTGTGGCTCACGCATAGGAATTCAGACCTTTCACAGATACTGGGAAGAATGTTTCTTCTGCCCTTTCCTACAGCCGCCGCCAGGGAGGAGGGAGGCTTAGTGGTCGGTGAAGTAGAGAACGGGACTGGGCTGCATCTGTGGCCTCCTTTCTCTGCTGCTGACCTCCTCTTGGCGGGGGGCATGTTCTCCCCTCTGCTCTTATGCCCAATGGCAGAAGCCCATCCAGGTCAGATCAGGACCCTTATGCTAGCAGGTCTGGATAGAGAGCTATTTCTCTCTCCCCCCCCTCCTCCCCCTCCCCCCACCCTTCCCCCTCCCCTTCCCCCTCTCCCTCTCCCTCTCTCCCTCTGTCCCCTCCCTCCCCCCTTCCTCTCCCTCCCTCTCCCCCTCTCCCCCTCTCCCTCTCTCCCTCTCTCCCTCTGTCCCTCTCCCTCCCCTTCCTCCTCCCCTTCCCCCTCTCCCTCTCCCTCTGTCCCCTCCCTCCCCCTCTTCCTCTCCCTCCCTCTCCCCCTCTCCCCTCCCCTCTCTCTCCCTCTCTCCCTCTCTCCCTCTGTCCCTCCCCTTCACCCTCTCCCTCCCCCTCCCCCTCTCCTCCCTCCCCCTCCCCTTCCCCCTCTCCCTCTCTCCTCTCTCCCTCTCTCCCTCTGTCCCCCTCCCTCTCCCTCTCTCCCTCTGTCCCCCTCCCCCTCCCTTACCCCCTCCCCCTCCCCCTCTCCCTCCCCCTTTCCCTCCCCCTCTCCCTCCCCCTTTCCCTCCCCCTCCTCCTCTCCTCTAGGGGCCCAGTGGATAGGAGGCAAGGATGCCCTTTGAGCCTGGCTGTGTGAATGGCAGCTGCCTGGTTTTCTTGTGTTTCCTGGAGTTCTCCTCTTCCCTCCATGCCCCATGTACCCCCCTGATGGGTGGAACTGGATGAAGGGAATGAGGCTCATTCTTCTCCATTCTCCTAAGTACTCATTGAGGGTTTGCTACATGGCCACCCCTGGACTCAGTTCTGGCTTCACAGCTTAGCACATAATGACCCTCGATCAATGAATTGATTGATGAATGGATGAATTCAGAAATCAAGTTAGCCTGGCCTCTGCCCTCAACCAGCTGAGAGTCCAGAGAGCGGAACAGCTGTACCAACCGTGCAGTCCTGCACTAAATATTCAAAGTGTTCATCGCACGGAAGGAAGAGAGAGGAGGGAGGGATCTAATTCTCTCTGAGGGAGTTCAGGGGTCACGCAGGGCAGAACAAAGCATAATGAGAAGGTGAAAATCGCCCAGTAGCAAAGGACTCCCAGCACCTGGATCCGGTTTCTAAATGCCAGTTTGTGCTAAAAGAAACCAGGAATCTTTGGAGAAATGGCTGACTGTGGGTCTAGGGCAGATAAAACACAGGATGTGTCTGGGACATCTCCTGGGGACAGATAGGACAGTGTGAACATCCAAAAGAATAACGACTATGCTTTGTGCAGATACCTTTTTCTAAGTTCTTATTTATTTCCTTAATTTAGCTATCTAGAAGTGGAATTCCTAGGTCTAGGGTATGACGATAGAAGATAATGCACACACACTCACACATACATATGTGTATGCATATACCTGTGTAGGTATGTGTCTATGTATGTATGTGTGCAATCCTCTTCCTGGAGGATTTTGCCAGCGTATGTCCCCACCGTGACTGTACGAGAATGCCTCCTCTCGTGCCCACGAGGGCTGTGTGTGAATAAGCAAGCACTATTGCTGCAGAAGGCACGTCTGACCTGAACACAGCCTCTGCTCAGCCTCCCTGGCTTCACTCTCCAGGCCTGGTGAAGTTTGAAGCCATAAATAACGTGCAGAAACGACAAATCTAGTCTTTTCAGGACCTTTCCTTCCATCCATAGGTGTCATTAAGTTAATAGTCTCTCAAAAGGTCCTTCCCTCCCCCCGCCCCCCAGCTCTGATTAAAAATTACATTTGGGGGCTATGATTAGCTTAAGACCTTCACGTGCTGCTTGGTTGCGTGCTGAGACTGAACGCTGTGTGGAGAGAGAGGGGATGAGGAGCAGCCTTGACCAGAATACGTTGGTAAGCACCTGGGCCTGCTGCCCGCATGACACCAAGGCAGTGCTGTGGGGCCGCTCGCAGCACGGGCGGCGGGCCAGGCTTTGCATGGTGCTGACTCGTGACTCCGTGCCCGGGGAAGAATTCACTTTATAATCTCTGCCTCTCTTTTCTTTACATGTTTTATTTTCCTGGGGAGCCTGGTCCCTAGGACATCTCTGGGTGTTTTCTGTATGGGCGGGATATGCTTCCCATTAAATTATGTGTTTCTATCCATGAAATAGTGTCAAAGGTAACAGCTGTCATTTGTTGTTGTTGAGAATATTATAGACATCTCCCATTTTCCCCCTGCACCCAGCTCCCATGCCACCCAGCCCTTCATGCACTGTTGTCTGTGTCCATGGGCTTTGCATATATTCATATAATTGTTTAATGTGGCTGATCTCTTCCCACCCTCCCCTGCCTTCCCTCTGGGATGCTGCAGTCTGTCCCATGCTTCCATGTTTCTGGACCTACAGTCTTTTGTTCCTCAGTTTATTTTGTTCATTAGATTCCACATACAAGTGAGATCATGTGATACTTGTCTCTCTCTGACTGGCTTATTTTGCTTAGAATAATGCTCTCCAGGTCCTCCATGTGGTCTCAAAGGGTAAGCTATCCTTCTTTTTACAGCTGCCTAGTGTTCCACCATGTAAATGTACCACAGCTGATGGGCACTTGGGCTGTTTCCAGATCTTAGCTATTGTAAATAATGCTGCTATGAACATGGGGGTGAATATATTCTTTCTCATTGGTGTTTTGATATTCTTAGAATATATTCCCAGAGATGGGATGGCTGGGTCAAACGGCAGTTCCATTTTTAATTTTTCCTCAGTGGCTGCACCAGGCTGCCTTTCCACCAGTCATAAATGAGTGAATAAACAAGAAAGAAAGACTATTACCTTTTGCAGAGGTCCTGTCTCAGTCCTTAATAATCCGAGACTTACATCACAAGTGTAGAATAAACGGATAATTATGAAACAGTTAGTAGGGACAGTAAAAACAGTGAAGGATGATGGAACAGCCACTCAGCAGATATGAAGACACACCCCCCTATTTCCTCTTGAGAATCATTGACAGAGAAGAAAGACAGCAGCAGATTTCAAAAGGTTCCGCCACTTAAGTAAGCAGCCCCCTTTCTAATTATTGTAAGTTTCTATAATTAATACTTCTTCACAAATTAAGTGATTACAAATTAAACAGCACATGTGACAATATGTGTGTCTATGTACATGTGGGACTCTCTCCTTTCACAAAACTCAGCAGTAACCTCATTTCAGGGCTTTTATTGTCCATCATAGAAATGGCTTCTCCCAGGACCAAAAAAGTAACAGTATTTCTCAAAATAAAGCAGCGGGATAGTCAAAATACCTCCTGGCAATCTCCCACATGCTGACACTTCTCTAGAAGGTTGGGGATGCCCAGCAGGTCTTTGTGACTCGAAACTGAGTTTTGTCTTTGTGCAGGGGAAGGTGGAGGCCGAGTTCCACCTCGTTACCGCGGAGGAGGCAGAGAAAAACCCTGTCGGCAAAGCGCGAAAGGAGCCAGAGCCCCTGGCCAAGCCCAAGTGAGTGGGGTCGTGGGTGGGAGCATCAGAAATGGGACCGGCCCTTTGCCGTCCCCCTCCCAGAGGAGGGGCCGTTTCTCTAGGACCCTCTGGGCAAACTGAGAGGCCAGGAGGCAGCCAGCAGGGCCTCCAATCCACATAGCTTTTTGTTTCTGTTGAAGAATATTCTAAAAACAACACAGAGGCACACGGAGAAGCCTTGTTTCTGTAATACTCCCACAAAAGCTTTTACTCATTTTTTTATGTGAATGTCACATGAGTTTTTTTCTACTCATTCTCTGATCATGCATACAAAATTGTCTTATGTTTCATACAAAATTGTCCTATGTTTCATACAAAATTGTCTTAATGTTTCATGCATGCTTTGCTGAAAAGTTCTGCTTTGTTGCCACAGTTGTCATAATTGGGATTTTTAATGGTTATGGAATATTCCTTAATGGCCATAATTGAATTGGTTACCACTCCATAATTGAATATTTAACTTATATCTACCTTTTTTTCACTATCATAATAGGAAAATGTTTCCCCTTTATGAATTATTACTTTAAAGTAAATTCCCAGAAGTAGAATTACTAGAAGAGTTACTCTATTCAATTTAATCCATGGTTATATATCAGCTAAAAAGTAAATATATACAAATACGAAGTATGTATACAAAATACTCCTTCAAATTATATTTGTGCTATCCCTCCCCAGGCCGCAAGTGTCCCAAGATAAGTGGTCCCTTCTCAGAACCTACCTTTTATATATCATAGTGTTAGAAATTTATTTACAGATTAATTCACAATTATTTATTGCGTTCCTACAGTGTGTACCTACTATGAAGAACACTGAAGAAATATAAGACATAATCTCTGGCTTCCAGGAGCCTTCAATCTGTGTAGGGAGAACACACAGACTCATAAAATAGTTACCATAGTGTAGAAGACAAATATGTTAAGTTCAAAAGGGGCTAAGTCTAGTGAGAAGTGATAGGTAAGGTAGGAATTAGAAATGAGGGGCATCATTATGGGCTGGGGTGATCCGGGTGGGCTTCATGGAAGAGGTGGGGCTTGAGCTGGTCAGGGTTGGTCAGATGGAGGGCACTCAGATCTCTGTCTGGGTTCTAACTAGACACTTGCCCTTCTCTGGACCAAACTATAAATGATGAGGAATCATTACTGCCCCCAAATGCTAGATTGCTTCTGCTTTAAGGCAACACAGTCTTCTTCTCCTATTGTCAGGCTTCTCCTTGTGGAGAAATGGGAGTCTGAAATTCTCCCCGAGGTCTAGAGAATCCTACATGTGGACAGCATGGCCCCCTTCCCTAATTTTCTCTCGCTTCTCTCTCAGCCGTCCAGACACCTCCTTCTCCTGGTTTGTGAGCCCCTTCAAGTGCCTGTACCACCTCATCTGGAAGAATTACAAGAAGTACATCATCATCGCTTTCATTCTGATCATCCTCATCATCTTCCTGGTCCTCTTCATCTACACCTTGCCAGGAGCTATCAGCCGAAAGATTGTTGTGGGCTCGTAGAGGATCATGGAGGACCCGGACCCTCCCTTTCTACAAATCCTCTCCTCTTCCTCACCTGTAAATAGAGAAGAAGGGTGCTCTGTGCACACACTGTGCTGGGTGCTAATGGGATGGACCCAAAGGGCCTAAGAACCAGTCACTACGTCCAGGGACAGATCAGCTCTTCTTGGAGGAGACGGGAAAGGGGCAGTCCCTCCTCACCCCAACCCCTGCCACCACCTTGCACACACAAGCTTCAAGTCAGGTTTCAGCCACGGGCAGCATGAAATAATCCACGGTGACCTCAAACTGACTTAGGTGAATGTTTTCTTTATGTAACTGGCTTTATTCTGAAAAGTTTAATTCTGTGTCTGAGATTTTATTTGGAAGTACTTTCTTTAAAATAAAAATTTTAGGGCAAATAAACTGAATACATTTTAGCAACTACTAGGTATTCAACCTGTCCGATATATCTTAAAGCTTGTTTAATCCTTACAGTTTACAAAACACATTTACTTATTCAGGCTGCAAAACTAGCTTGGAGAAAAATTCATACAAATCACCTAAAATATTTCATTGTTGAAATTCCCATCTAGAGATGAGATGAGGCTGGTTTTCCATTAAAGTCAACACTTGCAAAGCCTGTGGTTGGCAGTGGTAGTGAGTTCCAGAGAAATCCATTTGGATTTATGTTCTATGGCAATTTCCAAGTGGGAATTTTGTGTATAAAATATAATTTTGATTATGTGTAGAGGCAGGGGCGGAGCCCCGAGTACCAGTGAGAATTCTCTTCAGCCAGGGACATAGCCCCACCAGATACGACCCACAGATCGTGATCCGAATGACCACTGTTGGCACCATTCAGCACTTAGCCTTACCACCATCTGTGGTAGGTGCTGTCAGACTCCCAGGCTACGATGAATTTCAAAAGCAGTCTTAGAAACAACAGCCTGTGCACTTGTCAGATGGGGCCGGTTTTTCTTGAAAGTGAACCTTGGCTCTTCAAAGTAACCCAGTCTGGATCTGCTGCCCCATCTAAAGCAGGGAGTGAAAGTGAGGGGCCGGTGTTGTCCGTTAAAATAAGGGAACAAAGGAATTGGGATGTTTAGCCTCAGACACAAATAAATATGGCACCACTTCTTCTTTCTACCAGGAGGGGCTATTTGGTGGTATTGAGGAGTCTTGATCGGGGTTCCCCTCTTGATCCTGGAAGTATGATGGCTATTGTTTTCTTTAGCTAGCCTGATACATATGTAACTGTTCCTAAAATAAAGGATGTTTACTTCCACAGGCAAAGTCATTCCAGAATGTTCTTGGTTCATCAAAGAAGTGTGATTTTAAACTTAGTGTTATTCACTGAATTCTGGCTCTGGATACTCCCGTCCTAGTAACCATGATGCCCTATTTTCCCAAAGTGCTGGAAAATAGAGCATTGATGGCATTGGCCACGTTTCCTAGTGGGATTAATTGCATAAGGTGTGGAATAACATCTCCAATAATGAGATAGTCAAAAATACTAGAGGGCATGTAATATATACATTGAGTACATTGTAAATTTAAAAAGATAGGTTAGAAAACTGTATGTATAGCATGATGTAAAAAGAAAATATTATATGCATGCATAAATACAGTGTCTAGAGGAATATGCCAAAATGTTAATAGTGATTATTTTTAAGTAGCTGTATCTTTTTTTCTTCTTGTTTGTCTGAATCTCCTAAAACTTTTAAAATAGAAATGTACTATTTTTAATTTAAAAAGTTCAATAAATATGTTCATTTAAAAATATTTACTGGGCCGAAACCGGTTTGGCTCAGTGGATAGAGCGTCGGCCTGCGGACTGAAGGGTCCCGGGTTTGATTCCGGTCAAGGGCATGTACCTTGGTTGCGGGCACATTCCCAGTGGGAGTGTGCAGGAGGCAGCTGATCGATGTTTCTCTCTCATCGATGTTTCTACCTCTCTATCCCTCTCTCTTCCTCTCTGTAAAATATCAATAAAATATATTAAAAAAAATATTTACTGGGTGTCTCCTATGTGCTGGGCAGTGGGGATGCAACAGAGATAAGACAAAGATTGCCATGAATCTTGCATTCTAGTAGTTTCTCAAAATATTGTTTTGTCTCCAAATTATGGGGTGTCCAAGAAGAGCACCAGGTAGGGCATATGTTTCATGCATGAGGTTTAAGAAAAAGCACGATTAGAACATTTTATTTTATTATTGAATTTATTGGGGTGACATTGATTAATAAAATTATACCTGTTTCAGTTTATAAAAATATATAGAATCTGACATGTACAAACAGGCTTCTGGCATTTGTGATTTACTAGAATGGTGGCTATGTGAGAACAGAGATTTCAATTCCTTGCCTCTCTGCCCCAATGACTATCATAGAACCTGCACATAGTAAAAATTTAACAGGTATTTGTTAAGTGAAAAAGAAAAGCACAATGTATACCTGTGTTGTTCGAAAAGGAAAAGAACACTATTATTTTAGGATGGATTTGGAAGTAAGGTGTCATACTTTCTGCTAGATTCTGGACAGTGAAATGACAAATCAACTCTAGATAAAGCAATGTACCTTGTTCACATCCACAGTAAAAACAAGCTAAAAATGGACAATCCTCTCAAGTTAAATAGAGCTCATCAACTTTGCTTTAACGTCCAAATGATGAAAAGCCTTGAGCACGGGTGTCTGAAGCACTTTCAGATCAGATGGCGTCATAAATAAGTGAGAAGAAGCAGTAAGCAAGGATAATTTTGGAATCAGCTATGTCTGGTGTTCTATACATAGGTTATTACCCATGCTGCATGTAAAAAAAAATACAATAATGAAAAAAAATACCATGATGTTCTAGGCCTAATTTTGCAGCCCTGGCCCTGAAGATATTGCAGTTTTAAAATAAAAATATTTAAAAACTAATTTCTCAAGGAGTTGTTATAGTCCCTACTTGTGTTCTTAAATAAGATTAATTTAAATTTATTCATTTGGCAAGTTAAAGGTTGGTTGTTTTTTTTTTACAGCTTAAGTCTGTTTCCTAGTGTTTTTGTTTATGTGTTTTACATTTGAATTCTTTCTCTCAAATTAAGCAAAGCAAAATTAATTCCAGCAACAACACCACCACCAAACAACCCACGTGGTGGGACATCCAATTCTGTGTCTCCTTGGTACAGTTGATACATTTGGTACCTTTCTTGCTCTTTCTCTTAAAAGACACATAAGTGGCAAATACAGGGTTGACTTCACAGGCCAGGGCCAGTTGGTGGTTATTTATTCAGCAGATAGTTATTGCACTTCATCCTCATTCCAGGTGTGGGGATCAGCACTGGGAACACAAAAGTACAAAATCAGATAAAGTAAATCTCTGTTCTAATGGGGCATGGAGTCGGACAGAGAGAGGACATTACTCAAATAATCACACACGAATGTAATTATAGACTGAAGGATCGAACTAGGACAAAATAGTGGGAGCAGGAAGAACATCTCAATGTAATCACCTCTTCCCTCCTGGAGGGTCCAGGGGAGAATCTCTTTCCTGTCCTTTTCCAGCGCAGCCGTGGGCAAACTACGGCCCGCGGGCCGGATCCGGCCCGTTCGGCTGTTCTATCCGGCCCGCGGAGCCGAAAGAGTGGAGGGTTCTCTTGCTCTCCCCTCCGCTTCTTTACTTTGAATTTATATTAGCTCACACAAACACTCCATCCATGCTTTTGTTCCGGCCCTCCGGTCCAGTTTAAGAACCCATTGTGGCCCTCGAGTCAAAAAGTTTGCTGGCAGCTGCCAAAACCGGTTTGGCTCAGTGGATAGAGCATCGGCCTGTGGACTGAAGGGTCCCAGGTTCGATTCCGGTCAAGGGCACGTAACTTGGTTGCGGGCACATCCCCAGTGGGAGGTGTGCAGGAGGCAGCTGATCGATGTTTCTAACTCTCTATCCCTCTTCCTTCCTCTCTGTAAAAAATCAATAAAATATATTTAAAAAAAAAAAAAAAAAAGTTTGCCGGCAGCCTCTAGACACCCCTGTCTAGAGGCTGCCGGCATTCCTTGGCTTGTGGCCTCTTCCTCCATCTTCAAAGCCAACCATGTTACATCTCTCTGTGCTTTTCTTCTGAAGTCAATTCTCTCTATGATTATAGTCAGGAAAGTTCTTGCTTTTGAGGACCCAGGTGATTATATTGGACTCACCCAGATAACACAGGATAATCTCCCCATTTCAAGGTTCATAATCATATCCTCAAAGACTCTTCGCCTTGTAAAGTAACATATTCACAGATTCTAGAAATTAAGACATGGACTTTGGGGGGGAAGATGGGGAAATGAGGCATTATTCTGTCTACCACACTGAGTCTCATCACCCAGGCCTTGCAATTCAGCCCAACTTGGAAGTCATTTCAGTGGAGCTTTGGAAGTTGGTGGGATGATTATGGTGAATGAAAGAAGGAAGCTCCACAGACACTTTTCTCTCTGGAACAAGATGTTTCCATTCGTTGTTCAGCCTCTCAGGTGACAGTTGTCTCAGGAAACAAAAAGAGGGATTCTATCCCTCCTTGACTCATGAAAATCTCTCGAGCACAATGGATGGATGAGGCACATGCAGAGATGGTGATGAAAAGCCACTGCCATTTCCTCCCACCTCTCTGCCTCGGGAGTTTCCAAGTCAGACTCTGAAATTCAGCGTTCCTTTAGCACAGCAGTAGTTCCTTCCAAATCAAGAGAGAACACTTGATTGTCTCTGCTCTCCATGATTTGTAAAGGGCAATTTGAGAAGAGAACACTCTAATTTTCTCGGAATCATTGTACTGTGGAAAAACTGGTATAATGGCAGTGAAACTTGGGCAGAGACACTAGCTGTGTGACCTTGACCAAGTTACTCAACCACACTGAACCGCGTCTGTCTGATAAATAAAATGAAGATAATATCCATCCTATAGGATTGTCTGTGTGCGGGCATGTGTGGTGGTGGGTTGTGGTCTTTACTGGGGATAGAGATAGAGGAACATTCATAAAGTATCTTGTTTACTGTCTTACATTGCTTAGCTCCAAATTAATGATTACTTACTATTTAAGGAACAAACAACTAATGTTTGCTGAATGCTGTTGTAGATTACAAAGTAATACCCATATTTTCTCACCAATTCTCCCACCTGTCTCATTTTGCAGACAATGACACAGCCCCAGTATTTCCAAAATCAGCCAGCTCATTTGTAACAGATCTAAGCTCAAGTCCAGAACCATCTCTCCTGCCCCTGCCCTCTCCTTTCTGAGAGACTAATGACTGACTTAAGGTGGGTGGGACTGCCTCCACTCAGGAAATCCCTTAATAAGTTCTGAAGGCTCACCCATGCCTTAGGGGTTCAGCCAAACCCCTGGAATATTTCATGTGTTTTAGACAACACTGCGGACATCTACGTCTCCGTTTACTTGAATCATCAGGTTTGATGTTAAGAAAATGTAACAGAAATTTCTCATTCGTGCTACCTCAGATCTTCTTGACATTTTTTTTTCTCATTTTGCCACTCCTTGTGATGAGAATCTCCCCACCTCAATGCAGAAACAACCTCTGGAGTGAAGACATTTAACTGAACTCTTTTTTATTGATTTCAGAGAATACGGGAGAAGGAGAGAGAGATAGAAGCATCAGTGATGAGAGAGAATTGTTGATTGGCTGTCTCCTGCACGCCCCACACTGGGAAATGAGGTCACAACCCAGGCATGTGCCCTGGCCAGGAATCAAACTGCAACCTTCTGGTTCACAGATAGATGTTCAACCACTAAGGCACGCCGGCCGGGCTTAACTGGGCTCTTTATAGGTCAGACATAGGACTTAGATTTGGAACTAAATTTTGTGAAGAAGCAGGCAGCGTAGAAGGCACTTGGTCATCCCAGAACCTGCTGGCTGCATACCAGATTTCCACCTTACCTTCGTTCTCGGTCACAGAGATCCAGCTCTATTGGGGGCAGCAATGTGCTGAGCTCAGAGAGAGCGACTTCCAGGGTCCTGAGACTGGGGGCAGCCAAGGCTCTGTGTGCAGAGCTCAGTGGTAGGGCTCACAGGAGGGTTCACTCCACTGACGGGCTCTTCGTTTTCATCCCACCTGGAGTGTGGATGTGATGCTGGGGCTCCCCGGTTATCTTGAATTATGAGGCAACCTTGACGATGGAAGCCACCACAAAGAATGGGGGGCAGAAAAATAGGGAGGCCGCTTCGATCATATGGACCCTTCAAATCAACACAAGTTCCACAACTGCTGGGCCAGAAAAATAGAGCAACGAGTCTCCAACAGTGACTATGAAATGCTCCCACTTGGAATTAACATAAGACACTTCCACCCACATTTCCTCGGTCAAAACGAGTCACGTGGACTCGCCCAACTTCAAGAGCACAGGAGACTGCCATGCCCTCCCCCAGATACTCAGAAGTAGAGGAGAACCACATGTTGGGGAGTAAGAGCAATGCTTACGGTACGTGGGTATGACTGTTTCCAGTTACAGATCAAATAATTAGGTGCCAGAGTTAATTACCAGGAAGTTCTGTTTGGTTTCAAAACTCTCTTTTCTCTTTATTCCCAACACAATAGCTACTACATTATTATATGCTGGCTAGAGACTACTTTCTCTCTAAAGAATTCTCCAGTGTTCTGCCTGTGCCAGTCTTTGTGATGCTCACAATGATTTAAGAAAGTGCTTGCTAACTGTAAGCTGACTGATTTTTAATAAAACAACAAAATTCAGAGAGCGGTGAATCATTTTTATGGCTCTCCGGAGCTCCTTCTCCAGAACCACTTATGGCTCTAAGCGCTCACTTGGGGCTCTTAGGAAATACCCAAGCAGCCCTTGTCTTCCTGTAGGGTTCAGGGAGCACAGCTGGAGTCTCAGCGGTTAGGGCCCCCGCCTGCAGGGGCACCAGCCGGTGGCCACTAAGTAGAAGTAAATTTGCACTTGGTGTCAGTTTAAAAATAACCATTAGAAGTTTAAGACGCTCTCCTCGTGTTGGTCCTCCCCACCAGGAGGGGGCTCCCTTTCCTCTGCCAGGTCCCAGTGCACTTCGTACTTCTGCGATCCAGATACATTTTATCTGACCCTAGAATCAATATGAGCTTGTCACCCTGCCTTATTTATTCATCCTTGTGTACTGAGTTTCCTCAGGTCCTCATGATGGATGAGTAGAAATGGGATTGCAGTAATCATAATAACCCCCAAATTGGGACTCTTGACCCAATTCGGTCTATAAGATCACAACCACCTAAAAACCCTTATTCCCTCACACAACCCTGGAAGCTTTTACATAAAACCTTAAACCAGGCCTAGGACAGTTCACCCACCATCATTTCACCTCCAGCTTCAAGGTGGGAACGGACATGTGGGCATAGGTGAGATGGGTGTGGCTGTGCAACAATGCTGGCCAGTGACAGGTATTAGGAAGTCTGCCGGCTGGGGCTTCTGAATGTCTGGTGTACCTGACAGAGGAGTGGCACAGCTTCCTGCCTCTGATCTTACCCTTTGGTTCCTTTCTGGGATGTTGATGTGATGCTTGGAGCTACAGCAGCCATCTCTCCACAGAAGGACTAAAGCCAAAGTTTTCACACAGGGGTCTGGGGGGACCCTAACCTATCAGTCAGGTTTTCTGGGGCCTGCATGTCTCCAAAATTACAGGTGAACTTATATGAATTTTAAGGAAAAACACACCCATTTGAGTGTAAATGGCAGAGGAAAGGTCGAGCAAGAGGCAGGGACGGGCCAGATTTGGTAGCAGAGGCAGGACAGAAGTCCACAGAAGAATGGACTGGGGTACCCCATGTTTAAGAACACTCTCTCGCCTCCTCCCCCCACATCAGCATCGCTCACATGGAGGCAGAGGGCAGGGGCAGGGCAAGGGTGAAACTGAAACGCCTTAAAAACTCTTCAATAATTCAGTGACTTGGTCATTTGGTGAGCTGGCTTTCAGTAAATTAGCTTTCAGCAAATTGATTTTTCACGAAGCCTGTGTTCTCAGCTGGAACCATTGCCATCTCCCATGGCTGCAATTCCTCCTACAATGGCTGCGAGCTCCTCTGTGCCAGAGCTGGGCTGCAGCCCGCTGACAGCAGACCAATGCCCCTCTCCCACTCAAAGCCCTGGCAGGGAGCTGCTTTGTCTCCGAGCCCTGCATCCAGGGATGCTGGCAAAGCAGGTCTCTCTGGAGGATTCAGGCACCAGCCGCTTGAGTTGGTCACAGAGACAAACCGTGGGGAGGCCTGGGCTCTGCTTACACCTGGAGGGCTGGTGCAGAACTGTAAGGGAAATTAGAAACGTGTTCCAAGTTTACCCTGATGACCTTGGGATTACCCAGGGGTAGTCCTGCAATTTAAAAGAAGTATCTGATTCACTACTCTCCCCTTCTCAATCACAATCAACCGTAGTTCTTATTGGGACTTTCTAAAACACAGACTATTTTGTCCTCCCCCAGTACCTTCTCTGAGTTGAAATTATGATTTAATGTTCTGTCCTGCATTTAAGTAGCATTTCGCACCTTTTGAGCAAGCGTGGCTGAAGACATAATTTGCTCTCTTATCTGCTTAACTGAGGAGAGAATCCTAAGAGATGGATTTTGGTTCTCAATTCAGCTACTTCCTGAATGCATGGCCTTAAATGTCCCTAAGACTCTTCATTCAAAAGTGGGACCCTGCGGAGGGGTGCGTGATCAAAAACAGTGAGGATGGGGCGCTCTGCACTCTAGGGGACCGTCCAAAGATCTGCAATAGCATATCAACGCATTGACCTATTTGCTTGAGGTGCCAGGAAACATAGAAACCAATTCAACTAGAAACTGAAGAAATTCATCATCCATCCATCTATCCATCCATCCATTTATTCAAAAAGCATTTCCTGACCACCTCCATCACCTCTGTGCTTGGGGCTGGAGACCCGGAGATGAAAAGGTAAAATAGCCTGGGACCGAGGCTGAGACGTATTGTGAGGCCCTGAGCAGAGTACACGGGAGGTTAAAGGCCCATTCACCATTCACACGTGTGCAGGCAGGGACACGGCAGCTGCACTATCCATACTGCGCAAGCGCACCCTTATGTAACCTGCTTATGTTAGCACAGCCCGGGCGTCACTAATTGGCACGAGGCCTCTTGTTTGAGCAGGTATATAAGGTGCACTAACCGGCCAGCTTTTGGCTGCTTTGTTTGTAATAAGCGTGTCCCACCCACCGACTGTCACTCTGTGTTCTTTCTATTTCCTGCACCCCGAGGAACTTGCACCCGACACGTATATAGTGGGCAGTGATGCTGTAGGCATCCAGACCATCTCCACCCACTCCTCTTATTCTGATCTCTGCTAGGATGGAATAGCAAAGCTTCCAACCGCTTCTCCTCTGGCGACTGACAGAAACTCACTTTTTCTTTCTTTTGAGCCGAAGGGGAAAATACTTAAAAAATGACAAAAGTCCCTCCGTTAAGAAACGGGACTCAGACCTAGAAAAGCCAGGCAGTAAACACTCGAGCCAGCAGGGAGTCAAGTTCTTCTCTGAGGAGTGGTCACGGGAGGGGCTGAAAGGCGGGCAGGTGGGGCTCATGCCCTGCATGTCGGTTTATTGCAAACTCCATTCCAAGCTCTGTCCTGGAGCCAAGAAATACCTGAACACACAGACAGTCACACGCAGACAGAGCCCCTCCACCCCTGGAGGACCCCCCAAGCAGGCAGCACCCGGGGAATGTGGTGGCTGCTGGAAAGCCACCTGCTCCCCAAATACCACGTCTTAGCTCAGCCCCTCCTGCTCCACTCCGCCTGCCCTATGAGTTACAACTCAACCCCACTGTCATCTTATTCTTCCAGGTTAAGATATTGTCCTTGTGCCCTGGCCAGTGTGGCTCAGGTGGTTGGACATCATCCCGGGCACCAAAGGGTTGTGGGTTCTATTCCTGATAAGGCACATGCCTGACTTGTGGGATCATTTCCAGGTGGGGGGGGTGGTGTGTGCAGGAGACAGCCGATCAGTGTTAATGCAATGATGTCTCTCTCTCTCCCTCACTCCCTCCCTCTCCTGTCCTCTCAGCAAAAATCAGTAAGAACATATAAAGACATTGTCCCTAAAAGCCACTCCAGGTATGGTAAAAATGGCCAAAATTAGGCAAGTCAAATTCCAAGCTTTTGCAGGAAGAAAGGGGTTAACAGGGAGCCATTTAGAACGGAGAAGCCCTCCCCAGGATGTCTGTCAAGAAAATGCTCCAGCCCGTGGTTCCTAAACTTCAGGGCACCTGCACCACCTGGCAGGCTTGTTAAAAAGGCTGGTGCTCCGCCCACCTGCACGCAGCTGGCTAAAAGCCTTCAGGTGCGAAGGTGCGTGCCCTCAGCTCGCTGGGGCTGGGCCTCCCCGGTCTCCTGTCATCTGATGTGGAGACGTTGGTGTGACCCGCCCCTCCTCTGGTGGCTGTGAAATTTTCTCTTTATTTGCTTATTCTGAGGCACTGCTTTGCTGTGACCAGGTCTGGTTTTGTTTTCTTTGGGATTTTGTGTGTGGTTTTTTTTTTTATTCCTGTTGGTCAATTCCCCACTCCCCTACCCCCATTTTGAGAACTCAAGTCTTTCTTCAGTTCTGAAAATTTTTGAAGGAATCTTCCACATCCCTCTCCAGCAGCGTATTTGTCCTTGTTAATTCCTGTTAGACGTACAGGGTGCTTCTCGTTCCCTTCTATTTCTTATCCTTTCATTTTCTCTCTTTAGCTCTTCACTTTTAACCACACGGGTCACTGCTAACTCTTCAGCAGCCTCCAGAGGCTGCACTTGTTAAAAGAACAAATCGATGCCTGTTTCGGCTTCATAATCACGGTTCTTTATAAAAACCCATGGATTTTATTCGTTCCTTCATCTCCGAGGTTATTAGTGCCCCCCCCCCCCCCCAGGCCCCATGCACACACTGCTGCGGGGTTAGGGCTGTTTGAGATGCGTCCCTGTTTCTGGTCTATAGAGACTGCCCTGTCTCACCTTAGTATGCCGTCACACACTTTTACTTTTTATTACTTTTCTGTGCTTTTGAAATGAGGGCACGTTTCCCGTGCTCAGCCAGCCCCTGGCGTGAGAGGTCTCCGCAGGTGCCCTCCGTGGCTCAGTCCCCAGCAGCCTCCAGGAAGCCGCCTCAGACGTCTCCGAAGCCAGAGATCGGTTTCAAAATGCACACGGCTCCCCTTTAGAGAAACCCCACGGTGTCCGCCTCTGTCACCTCTCTGTCTTCAGGAAGCGCCGTGTGCACATGGTTTGTCTCATACTTCTCACTCCCGTGGTGCAATTTAATACATAAAGCCCGGCCACGGTGGCTCAGTGGTTGAGCATCGACCTATGAACCAGGAGGCCAAGGTTCAATTCCCGCTCAGGGCACATGCCCATGGTGGGGGCTCGATCCCAGTGGGGAGAGTGCAGGAGGCAGCCAACCAATGATTCTCTCTCATCATTGGTGTTTCTCTTCTTTTCCCTTCCTCTCTGAATCAATAAAAATATAGAAAAGAAAAGGAGGGGAAATCAAGGCCTTTGTTCAGGTTCCCATCTGAGGTGCATCACAGTATATATCTTCCGTTTCTCAACCCCACTGTAGCATTTACCCCAGAAAAACCGAATGCACAGCTTCCCAACGGGTCTGCCACTCAAGGGAGCAGCTGTTAGCGTCTTCACAGCTGTAGCCCATGTTCCCGGCTGTGTGTGATCTGTTTATCAACGGAGGGAGCAATCCTGAGAAGAAAGTAGGGTGTGTTCTGTTAAAGCTATTTCTTGGATTTCTTGGTTGAGGAGACGGGGGTCAGATTCACTGCCGGGTACCAGAAGTAGGGCTCGAACCCAGAATTTCTGACACTTGCCCCAATTCAACCTATCCCAGGAGAAACAAGATCAATTTTGTTGATTTACTAACTAAACATTTCTCAGATTTATGTACTCATATGAACACACAAGAGATAATCATTAAGATGCTTGTTAGATTATTACTCTGATCAAATGAATTATGACTAAATAGTTATTCATTTTTTCTTAATCTTTTGCACTAATGGAACAGCCTAGAATCAAATAACAGCTTTAAGAAAACTTCCACCCCCAAAAATGCACATTTGTACATAAATATGAAATTTTACATCAGTTCCAAAGGGTTCCAGAGCTCCTAAAACTGAGTTAAACCTTAAAAATCCCTTCAAAAATCTTGAAATTTTAGCCCTTACAAGGGGCCTTAAAGAAATTGGATTTTAATGTCCTCATTTCACAAATATAAAACTGAAGACCAGAGGTAGGAGGTTACTGGTAGGTTGATCTGAGAGTAGGTGCAAAGAAGGCTTGGGATGTCTACTCGTTGGAAGTCCCCTCACTTAGCTGGGAAAGAGACCCTCCACCTCTTTGGACATGGACTTTGCTCAGAAATGTCCTTCCTTCCACTGTCACCTCCCTGAGCTTCCAGGACCTCCCCAAATCATCACAGCTTGTTAGGAGAAGCCCTGATTCTAGAACCTGAGTCTCCTAACTCCCAGCCCATTGCCCTTCCCATAACAAATACTGTCCCTCAAAGTCTCTTTAAACCTCATTCTCCATCCTCCAAGCCAACTTCTCTCCTCCCTCCCTTCCTTCTGGGTTCTATTTGCTTTCGCTGCTTTCTTATATTACACTAGTGGCCCGGTGCATGAAATTCGTGCACATTAAAAGGGGGACCCAGCCAAAACTGGTTTGGCTCAGTGGATAGAGCATCAGCCTGTGGACTGAAAGGTCCCAGATTTGATTCCGGTCAAGGGCACATACCTTGGTTGTGGGCACATCCCCCAGTAGGATGTGTGCAGGAGGCAGCTGATCGATGTTTCTCTCTCATCGATGTTTCTCTCTATCCCTCTCCCTTCCTCTCTGTAAAAAATCAATAAAATATATATTAAAAAAATAAAAAGGAGACCCAGAGTAAAGTCCCCGCCCACCCACATGTGCCTCAAAATTGAGTGAGACCCAGACCTGGCTGGCCCCCCCCAATTAGGCTAGATTCAGACCCTGCCAGTCCCACCCTTATCAAGCCCCCCCCAGACAGGAAGAGTAGCTTCAGGTCCCCTGACCCGGCACCAGGACGGGGGGCACAGCCTGAGTTCCCCTGACCCAGCACTGGGGGTGCACCTTGAGGTCCCCCATCAAGCCCCACTGGGTGGGGAGCACGGCCTGAGGTCCCCTGTCAAGTCCTGCCAGGCAGGGGGGTGCAGCCTCAGGTCCCCTGGCCTGGTGCTGGGGTGGGGGGTGCGGCCTGAGGTCACCCAGCCTGATGCCAGGGCAGGAGGCATGGCCTGAAGTCCCCTGTCAAGCCCTGCTGGGTGAGGGGCGCAGCCTGAGGTCCCCTGTCAAGCCCCATGGGGGTGGGGGAGGGTATAGCCTCAGGTCCCTGCTGATTGCTCGTTAAGGCTCCTTAAGGGAACTTGGCCTCAGCTGTGGGTGCAGCCATCTTTGTGACAGAGTGATGGTCAATTAGCATATTCCCTCTTTATTAGATAGGATTCTTTTTTTAATTAAAAAAATCAAAATTGCAATCCATAAAGTGATAAAAAGCTTGATTCAGATTATTGAAACCAAAAATCCCTTGTATATTTCCAGTGGAACCAAACTCTAGAAGTAAATAAATCATGACATGTCGCTCCTTCCACCCTCAAGAAAGCAACAACATAAATATAACACACTGATTAGGCAATAAACCTTGATTAACTAAAATAAATAAAAATAAAATATATTTGTAGAGAGAGATGGGCCCAGAACAAAATTGTGTTTTGCTGTTGGTAACACGCTATGATTAAACCAAATGAATTTACCCTTCGTGGTAATAAAAATTGGTAACTGCCTTGGAAACTTAATTACATAATGACTGATGGCTCAGGTTCGTTCCATAAAATTGGAAAAAAAAATCTGACAACAGAAAAAAGGAAAACCCTTTTCAGGGTTAACCCCTGCAAGGTCCCCAAAACACATGAAGGACAAGATATTTCTGAGTGTTTGGCCAATGGTGGAACCCAGGTCTCGGGGCAGGGGGCTGACTTTCCCAAGTTACATAGCAGTTAAGTAATACAGGGCAGATTTCCAGATGAGACCACGGCATCCCTGAATCGGTTTTTCTTTAAATAATAATGGAAATAAGTTTTGCTTTCAGCAATCACTGCCAAGGTTGTGTGGGACCTCCCCTGAGGACCATGAGAAGACCTAGACCAAGTATGAAGAACGCCTTTTACAGGCATCAGGATGCCACTGAGCCAGAGAACTGACAAAGCCAAAGAGAGTGAGGTCAGAAAATGGCGCACTTTACTACCCAGACTCTTGATTCCAAAAACAAAAGCTGAGCCTGAAAGTCTGAGGAGAGCTTTTGGGGTTCCCATAGGACCAGAGGGGAATAAAGTGAAGCTCACAGTCCTCCAAAGAGGAGGGGCTTGGGGAAACGTGCGAGGCTTTTAGTTGGACAATAGGGAGGGCTGCCACCCCGGAGTAACAGTGAGTGGGAAGAAGGCTTTCCCTGAGCCTTCTAATGATGTCAATCCCGCTTTGATAAGGTGATCTGCCCTTAGCTTAGTTTAGGGACGTTTCAACAGAGGAGTGAAAGACAAATGTGACATAGAAAACAAATAGCAAAATGTCAAGACTGACACCCAGCCACATAAGTAATTACATCAAATAAAAATGGACTGAGCACGTCAATGAAAAGGCAGGGATTGTCCAACTGGATGAAAAAGCAAGACCCAACTAGCTGCTCTCTGTGAAAGATGCATTTTAAATAAAAAGGCACAGATACATTTAAAGCAAAGGGATAGAAAGAGGTTACGCCATGAAAAATTTAAGCACAAGAGATCTGGTATGTTGTATTAATATCAAAGTTGATGGCAAGATAAAGAGTATTGCGAGAGATAAAAAGACACTTCTAAATAATAAAAGTATCCATTCATTAAGATATAACAATCCTAAACGAGTATGTGCCTAATTACAAAGGTTCAAAATTCTTGAAGCAAAACTAACAGAAAAGGAGAGAAATCCACAATTATATTATGGTGGGTAATTGGGGAGATGATTGAGAGGATAGATTTGCAACTGGTAAATAAATAAGTCCTGGAGATCTTATCCACAGCATAGCGAGTACAGGCAACATCCTGTTTTATAAACGTCAAGGTTGCTAAGAGGCTAAATCTTCACTGTTCTCACCAAAAAAAGAATGTTGTAATGTAGTAGAGGTGTTAGCTAATGTTAAGTGGTGATCATATTGCAATCAAAAATGTTGTACACCTTAAACTTACACAATGCTATATCATAATTATATCTCAATAAAAGTCGAAGGCTTTAAAATAAATTATCCATTCTCCATCTTTAAAAGATGGAAAAGAAAAAGCAAATAAACCCAATGTACAAGGAAGAAAAATAACAAAATATCAGGAATCAATGAAATAGTTAACAACTATAGAAAACAGAAAAGTTAACAAAGCCAAAAATAAAGAAGACAGAGAAGACAAAATGGCTAATATTTCGAATAAATGAGGGGATAAGACATTAGGATAAGGCAATACTATAAAGAACTTTATGCCAAGAACTCAGCAACTAGACAACTTCTTTGGACCAGGTGTGCTATATCTATTAAAGAAATTAAATCCATAATCTAAAAATATGTTCACACAAAGCCAGATAGTGTCACTGATACATTTCATCAAATGCTTAAGGAATGGAAGCAGTGTGTGTCAGACAATGGCAAGGACTCAGCAGCAGGTCACTGGCCTTCATTGTTGGGGCTATGTGCACATTAACCCCATTCTCTGCCCCTTTCTTGAAAATTCCAAATTCCAGGGAAGATATTTTATTAGCCCACCTTGGGTCAGATAGACACTTCTAGAAAAACCATCCATAGCCACTAAGGATGGGAGGCACAGGGACCGAGCCTGAGGACTGAGTATGCTCCTTGAGAAAAGGGGGTCACCAGAGAGTCACCCAGAGCACTCACTGCCTCTTCTGGAGCCTCGCCTGGGGAGCATTCAACTCCTGCAAGGGGACGCACATGTCTAGGAAAGAAACCCTATAACCCAAACACACAGCCTTGGCATCTGGCTCACACAGAAAACCAGTTCAGTCACCATGAGGTTTAAGCTGCAACAGAGAAGGTGGAACATCCTGAGAACATCAACCAGCCAACAAGCCCATAGCTTGTAACTCAAGATAAGAGAGCCTGCCCTTGGAACCACCACTGTGTTTTTTCAACCATTCCTGAACTCATGCAATGTGGGCGCGGCTACAGTGTTTGGACAGGTTCAAGCCTCGGACTAATGTGAGGGCACAGTCCTCTCATGGCCACGTGCAAGTCCCAGCTTGGAGGGCATGGCCCTCCCAGCACAATTATAGCCAACAGCTGTAGTTGTAAGCTTGAACCTATGGTCCGAACACGTGGCCCAACGTGCCTGAGTGATGTGGGCTTGATAGAGTTCAGGTGCATGTAGTTGAGTAGGATTGAAACCCCCGAGAATGTTGTAAACATCTTGATCACGCCCTTACTTTGCCTTGTGGCATCTGGCTATAAAATAAAGACACAGCTTGTGGACGGGGAGGGAGGGGTGTGTGTATGTATGCATGCATATATGTATGTATGTATGTATGGGGGGGTGCTGTCTCTCAGGGAGCAGCGTCCCACTGAGACCTAGCCTTCATTCTCTTGTCTGTCTTTTCTAAGCCTTTCAGCCGCCCCCACACAGGTTCACCCTTGGCCGTGCCCTCACGGCACAACGCAATCCTAAAACAGTTTCCTCCCTGCAAAAAAACACACAACAAAACCCAAAGGAACCATATCTTGGCGATCACTACAATAGGCTCTGTATAATCTCCATTTTCCACATGGGAAGGTCACAGTTAGAAAGGGGCAAAGAGACCGAACCCCTCTGGCTATGGACCCCGGGTGTCTTATGTTGTATAATCCTGCCTACGTAGCTTTATCTCTTTAGAAGATAATTTGGGGGCCCCTTTCATTTCAGTTGGTCTAATGGGTGCCAAGTAGACTAGGAAGGTGCGGCCGTGGAAGAAGACGCTATTGCTTTTCTGTGCTGCTAAGCTCCCAGCTCCCTCGTGTTTCCTGTTTTACCTTCCTCCCCATTTTGTACAGATTTCTGTCCCCCAATGTGGACGGGAGAACAAAGGGGCCCAGAGCAGAGCTGCTGATCAGTTTGCTGGAGGTGACACAGAGGGCAAAACATGCATATTTAAAGCGGCTGTTGTTGTTGTTTTCAAAGGCTGAGTGATTATTTCCTCTCAGAATAAAGTTATGTAAATCCATTCGCTGCAAGGAAGGGGAAAGATGGCCTTTGGAGAACGAAGGCAAACTAATTTTAGCTCACTTTGCATTTATTTCTAGTACATGAACAACTTTGATTGGGAGTGTGGAGGGGAGGAGAGAGGCTGACCCAGTTACAGGTCCTGAAAGGGGGCGGGGCGCAGCAGTGCTCCAGGCGCTGACGCTGGGCACCAGGCGTGCTATGGTCACAGGGCTGGCAGGCGGATGACATTCCTCCCTCCTCTCCATCCAACCTGTCCTGGGCCTGCAGGCCTGTGACTTGAATGCCAGGACGCACCGGAGGCAGTATGACTCGGTGGACAGAGTGAGGGTGGATCCCTTGCATGGGCAAGTCACAGCCTCTTTGCTTCTTGTTCTCTGTGACATGGAAACAATTCATGGCTCCCGTAGGATTCCGGCTCACCGTGTGTGTAGAGCCCCTGGCACAAGGGAACCTGCAAGAAGGGTAGCAGGAGATCGGAGAAAACATATGTTGGTCTCTGCCCACGGTTCCTGGCATGGAGCCCCTGAAACCCTTGGAATTCCTGGGTGGTGGGAGTGTCTTTTGTCCGAATGTGACTCTGGCTGGGCTTCTGGATGGCTCCTGGGTGAGGGCTGGTCACCAGAAAGACTGAGTCATGACCAGAGGCTTGGAATTTCCAGCCTCCTCCCCGCCTCGTGCCCCCCCACCCGTTCTCTTGAGGAGGGCTGAAAATGAAGTTACTGATCGATCGTGCCTCTGTGATGAAGCCTCCATAAGTTCCAGAAGTATGGGGTTCAGGGAGCTCCCAGGTTGGCGAACACATCCATGAACCAGGCGGGTGACACACTCAACTCCACAGGGACAGGCTCCCGCACCTGGGACCCTCCCGGACCTCCCCCTATTATATCTCTTCATCTGGCTGTCCTCTGTATCCTTTATCATATCCTTTATAAACTGGAAAATGTAAATGTTCCCCTGAGTTCCCTGAGCCACCGTAGCAAATTCATCAAACTTGGAGGGCATTGTGGGAATTTGAGGTTTGTGGCCAAGTCTGACAGAAGTTGGGGGTGCCCTTCGGACCTACACGTGTACTCTCTGGCATCTGAAGTGGGGGAAGCCTTGTGGGACGGAGCCCTTACCCTGTGGCATCTGCCATACATAGTGTTTGAATGGAGTTAAATGGTAGGGCAGCTGGTGTCATGGAGAACGGCTTGCGGGGAGGGGGTCCCTACACATTTGGTGACCAAAAGTGTCAGCAGTGAAGTGTTCTGACTGAGCAGTAAAGAAAGACTCACAGGAGGGAAAAACTATAGCTTCCCCTGCCCTCCCCCCATACAGGTATTATCGTTAGAGTGGCTGAGCCCCTCTTCATCCCTGTTATCCACCCACCCATCCAGAGGTTATATCGACAGGAAGCTGTGTGAGAGAGATTGCAGGTACACACTGAGGTTCTGGGAGGTGATGGGTTGCTGAGAAGTCTCTTACCTCAAGTTGTGCAAATCAAATGGAATGGAAAATGGACTTGGTGCCCTTGTTACTTGTAGACAGACAAAGAAAACTCCGTGACTAATGTTCTAAAGCAAACACGCGGCTCTTTTCCCCCAATTTCTTTTCAATGTATTGTGGATTGTCTTTTTTGTTTTGAATGGGTAAAAATTAATTTTTCTATATGCTAGATACTGTTTCGTTCTGAGTGATGAGGATTGCTATTATACGCTTTCATTTTGTAGCTGGTCTTAAATTATATTTTTCAGACAGAATCTATCAGTTTTAATGTTATAATAAATAATTGTAATGTATAAAAAAACCCTGGGCTCTTCAATTCTCTGACTCATTAATTCAGGTTTCGATGTGGATGACTAGACCCTCGAGATGGAAAGAGACGCAGTGCTCTGTGTGAGCCCGGGAGGCTGTGAATGCAGAAGGAGCAATGCGTTCCTCTGTGCTTTCATGCAGACGAGAATGAAACAAAATACGCCTAGCTTTAAAGAAATCACAACTCCCCCATTTTGGCATAATAACCAAAAGTAGGATAGCATAATGCAGATTGAAGGACAGGGAAATCGAAAACTGAGTCCCAGCTCTAGTATTGAACCTCCTGGCCTTTATTTCCCATCTATAAAGTGGGGAACATCACCCCACATAGTTGGTGGTGTTGCTGTAACTGGTGTGCTAAACAAGCATGATGATGCACTGTGATCAAAACATGCTTTAGTTATTCTTACGTCCCTTTAAATGTGATTCGGGGGTGGGGGGCGGAGGAGGGGGTGGTCTCCCCACGCCTGTGAGTGACAAGTCCTACAGGCCCAGATGTACTCTGCTCACACATAGACAATTGATGGTCTAAAAGCTACAAATACAGCCTCAATTCAGCAATTACAAAAATCCAGTCCTTTTTAGTAATCCCAAACTCTGAACGTGACTTAGTTTCCCTTGCCAACTCAGGCCTGCTTCAGGGAACCGTGGGCAAGGAGAGGCTGTCTTCTCTCTGCTCTCTCACGTTCACCTTCTCCTGCTCCCAAGCTGCTGCTCCTTTCTGATCTGCTGCCAGGATCACGGCAGGGAGGTGGGACCTACGTAGGAGAAGAGGACAGTTATCACTTAGCAGGTTCTTTTGTGCTCTCTGGTCTGGAGGTGGCTAAGACCTAAGGTCTGAGAGTCCCTGGAGGCTTGAGGCTAGCAGATGACACCGCCACTCTCTTTACCAGTCTTCTCTCAGTCTTCCGTCATTTCCAACCAGGTGAGGGAGTCAGTAGACAGAACGGGTTTGTCTTTGTTTCCACTGTAAATCCTGCGTGTGGTGAGGTCTCTCTCATTCCCTATCCTCATAACCAGCATACTGCTACCTTTGTGAAAACCGAGTCAAACGAGTCTCCTCTTAACATCCTGTCACGTAAAGATTAGAAATGATGTATCTCAAGTGATTGGCTTGTAGTAGGTGCTCAGTAAATGATTGACATGGTATAATTCTTAACTTTTTTCTCCCATCTGGCAGATGAGAGAGGACTTTATGGGAAAACCCCAGCAGGTGCCTGTTTAAATGCATCGGCATCCTTTTCTAACAATGCTCTGTACTCAACAAGTTTAGGTTTTCCCAGAGCCAAAGTCTTGTTAATTATTCAACATTTTAAGAAATGCCACAAACAAAACCACATGCTTGAGAACTGAAGGCTCTACTCAGAAGCAGCCTGGGGTTGGCACGCCAGGGCTTGTTGGTGATGCTCCAGAACCAGCCTGAAAACAAAAGGCTGCACTGTGGGCTTGAGTTTCCTTTAAAAAAAAAAAAGTGTCATTTTCTGCACATCTACGTGAAAGTCTAAAATACACATTTAAATGATGGTTCAGAAATCGCACTAAAAGTCAGCCCCTATTGGCTACAGAGGAAAATACAGAAAACACGCTCGTTCTGGTTCTACCGTATCTGAGCGTGGCTAAGGAAGATTTGGGCTTTTTTTTTTTTTTTTTTCAGCCAACCAACTCAATCAAAAGGCATGAACCTCCCAGGAAACCCACGACTGCCAATCGCCCGGACCCGTGTCTGCGCATACAGCCTGTGCATGTGGTGAGTTTGAGCTCTGCCCCCGGGAGCTGTGGGCGCTGAGGCTCCCCTGCTGAGAGAGCGGAATATTTTGTTCTCTGACAACCTCATGGAGTCCCAACTGCTCTCAACCCACTGGAACGTGGCTGACTCCCAGGAAACAGAACCTCTTCCCAAGCTGGAAGCAGCGGGGTAGCCGGAGGGCAGGGAGGTGCAAATGCTTTCTTCTGATCTGAGCAGGACTCTTTGTATACCCAGTGAGGACCTGGGTAATTCCCTTAAGTTATTTGGCTCCAAAACCCACTTTCCTTTGTGAGTTAAACTTTCATCTCCCACCCCCTTTCTACCAGCCCCTCCCCCAGGGGGTGCTCACTGTCCCTTATTGGCGTAGCTGGCAGCCTTCTTGGCCTCTGCTTGTCCGCACTGCCCCGTCCAGCACCAGCCCACTCCACCACCAACACGAGGGTCAACTTACTGAACTCCCACTGAGGCCCTCATGCCCCCTCACTGCCCGACATTGGATTCTTGCTTAGGATTTCCATCTCTCTGCTTACATTACCCACTGTTCTTGTACGTGGCCCACTTGTCCATTAGAGCCTTCAACATATTAATCGTAGTTATTTGAAATTGCTGGTCTGATAATTCCAACATCTGTAATGTATCTGAGTCAGGTTCTGACGCTTACTTTGTCTCTTCAGACTATGTTCTTTTTCTCGGCTTTTGGCATGCCTTATAATTCTTTTGTTGAAAGCCGGACATGATGTATTGACTAACAGGAACTGAAGTAAATAGGCCTTTACTGTGAGGTTCTATGTGAAGCTGTCTAGGAATTAGCCTGTGTTTAATATTTGCTATCGCTGTAGGTGCCAGGACCTTCAAGCTCCTGTAGTGTCCCTGTACTTGCCTAGGTTTCCCTAAGGACTCCTCCTTAAATGGAGTCTGCACCTGGCCACTCTTTGAGCTGTTCTCCACTGTTATCATACTGGAGTCCTGTTGAGTGACAGTAATATGTGGTGAGGAGTGGAAGTATCCTATAACCTTATTAAATCTCAGTTACTTAGTGTGCCTATGTCCCTGGATTGTGACCTTCACAAGTGTTTCTTAATTTCTCTCCATCCCCCACCTTGAGTGAAACAGGAGGACTACAGGGATCTGGAGTCTAACAAATGCCCTTCCCTCAGGTGGAGTAAGGGCCTGGTGGTAAGTCCTTTCTCTTTCTGGGAAGGCCTTTGCATGCAGAATGCTCTGGCATATTTCTAAATAGCTACTTTTCTCCTCCCCCTGCTAGAGCCACGGCGGGGGGGAGGGGGGGGTGGAGGAGGTGTGTGTGGGGGAAATTCTTTATTTTCACTGTGAAAATCTGGTTATTGGAAATAAAGCCCATGAGGATGTGACCCATCAAACTAGTCCACACTCAGCCTTTTGAAATTCATTCAATCATCTGTGGTTGAATATAAAGGTGTTTTGTTTTTTTCCTCTCCCAATGAATTTCTTATATTCAAATAACACTGAGTAAACATTCAAGAAGCCAAATATGTGTCATATTCTTAATTATTTCCTTTGGCCAAATTTATGGACTGCTAATTTAACGGATCTGTACAAGTTAAAGCTTCTTTTAAAAAGTGCAGCGGGTTGCTCTCCAGAGGGCAGAAGGATTGTAATTATGAAATTATCAGCATCCCTCTGTACCTTCAATGTTACTGGGTATTATTATTATTTTTTAATTTATTGATTTTTTTTTTACAGAGAGGAGGGGAGAGGGACAGAGAGCTAGAAACATCGATGAGAGAGAAACATCAATCAGCCGCCTCCTGCACACTCCCCACTGGGGATGTGCCCGCAACCAAGGTACATGCCCCTGACCGGAATCGAATATGGGACCTTTCAGTCCGCAGGCTGATGCTCTATCCACTGAGCCAAACCGGTTAGGGCTAGGTATTATTTTTTAAACTGAAAATCCAGTAAACTAAAAACAGTATTTGCTCTTCAGAAGTTACCTTTATTTAGTTTCTTGTGAAACTCATCATTTAGAGAGCAATGATAGGTGTCTATTAGTATTATATTTCTAGGCAGTATGAGGGAAGATGGAAAACACTATCATTAGAAGCTTTAAAGGGTCCACCAGGTAGACTACAGACATGGAGGTGGCACCATTGCAGGGCAGCGGCCAGTGGGCAGGACCTGGGTACCAGGTCAGACTGAGAGAGGCAGAGGATGGGGATGTGGGGGCAGCTCTCATCTTACTGACACCAGGTTTCCTCAGTTACTCAAGAGGTCATTTAATATCTCTGGAATTCTTGAGCCTGTTTCCTGAAAAAGCATCTGCCATCCATCAGAAATGCATGGTTGTTATAGTGATTGGACTGAAAGCATGATTTAATTGTCGTTCTATAAGTACTAGCCTTATCTATACACAAATATAAGAGTTCAGAGAGAGAGAGAGAGAGAGAGAGAGAGAGAGCGCCCTGGCCTATTTTAATCCTGGCTTTCTCTTCCATGCCAAAATCGGTCCCTCTCAGACTATAATTAACTTACTTTACAGTCGGGCTGTAATGAGTCACGGGTAGGATGAATGCAAGATGATAGGGGTTGAACCTGAGGAACGAGAGGGCTTTCTTCACAGCTGTTCCCCTTAGATTTCATCACTGACCATCTTGCTGCTCAACAAATGAACAAATAATGACAGTGATTTGCATTTGTCTCCAAAGGATTTTTGACTCCAAGTCCTTGAAGGCAAGAACTCTCCAAGTGCCCCACTTCCCCAGCTTGAACTAGTGACCACCTCATATCACTGCTTCATTTCAACTTGCGGAAGTGGATCCATCAAACTATATTTTATTAAGTTGAGCTGTCTAGCCTCTGGCATAAAGGAGACAGACCCCTGTGCTGGTAAAGCTGGCGTCCCAGGATAACTAGCACCCAATGCCTTCAAAATACACTTGCTTCTTGGGGCTACTTCATTTGGAGCCTTTGGATGTGATCAGAGCTGGCTGTGTCAGATGTGCGAAGGGGCAATCTGATATTTGGAAGTCCATGAACACAAGACTTCACACAAAAACACACTCACTCCTGGAAGTACTGCTGTAGATTTGGATCCTACAAACACAGGAAATTCCACCGGTTCCATTTTGATCAGTTCCCACCAATAAAAGGAAAATGTAAGGTACATTCATAATTGTATGCGTTGCATTATGACTTATTCCTGGCAGGAGAGTACTTAGTTTTGAATAGGCATTAATGAGAACAGAATACACAGGTACAATTTTATACGTTTGATGACTGGAATAACTGAACACGGAGTAGCCTCTGGTAGCTTCTGGCTCTGTTTCAAACCTTGTTTTCCCTTCACCACTCACCTCGTGCCAAGCACAGGAAGGCATGTTTCTGAACTACACGACCTCTAGCTCTGTTGTCTGTGTCGCTGTGGCTGGGCAGGCACAGTGGACAGCTGAAGGATTCCTGAAGGCATACAACCTGCTGTTCAAACCTGGTGCCCAGGAATGGTGGGAGTTCACATTTTCTGATTCCTGCCTAAGTAAGGTCTGGCTGTTCCACCGGAGACTGGTGCATCCTGAGGGCGCCCAGCGTATCAGGTATACAGGACATGAGTGTGCCTGCTCAGAGGTGTGCAGCCCACCACGTTCTTCACCCTAGAAGTCACCTGGGAGAGCTCTGCACGGGTAGCTATTGATCACTGCTCAGCTGTCATTTCCCAACTTGGCACAGCATCCCTGCCCGGCTCTTTGGACTGCATTTTAATGGTTAGAACCAGAGTGGGGGGAGGGGGAGTGATGGATTCTTCATCCCATGATCTCTGCCCTCACCAGGTTTTGATCATGTGGACACGAAAGTTCAGAGATCTATCTGACGGTGGCATGACCAATGAATGTCAGGGGAGAGAGACTCTTATGGGCATTTGTCTCTATGGTTCTCCAATCTCTGAACCTCTCATCTACCCCTTGGTAATTTTTCACATTATGAGCCCTGCCCGTTCCAAAATATGTCACATTCCCACAATCCTTTGCAGCTCACTGCACACAGGTGACTTAGGTCCCCCCAGCTAGATGCACACAAGGCCTGGGTCAGAAGTGAGCCTCTGAGGAGGAGGCCTGGTGCTGGGGACTAGTCCTGAGGGGGGCGTGTCCACACTGACCCTGGCTTAGCTTCAGAGCTCTCTGCGCCTTCCCAGACTCTGCGCCTGCTCATACCTTTAAATAAGTGTCCTTGCTGAAAACAGCAAGAGTTGATTTTGTTGTTTGACCAACGTTAACTGGATTTTTCATTCCCAAACTCAGTTTTTTTCCTGGGTCCACAGTCAGGCATTAGCTTCAAACTCACATCTTATTAGCCCTTTTCCTTTCTCCTGAGAAGTGATGGGAAATAAAGGCCTGAAGGCACCTGGAAAAAGAACTTTGGACCCTGGGACCCCATCAGGATGGACAGGCCTGGTGGGTGACAGAGAGGAAAACTGAGGGCACGGGGCCTCATCAGGGGACAGCAGAAGGAGGGGCAGGGAGCGAATGAGAATCGGGAAGGAAAAAGAAAAGAACTCGCATTTCCTAGCAATGGCCTTGTGCTGAAACACATCATGAACAACTCCAAGGACAACAACAAAATGTATGTAAGGTGGATATCCGCAGCTTTTCTGGTCTTCCCGCTTTCTAAGGAAGATTCTTGCTATTTATTGATTTTAGAGAGAGAGAGGAAGGGGGAGAGAGTAACACCTATGTGTTGCTCCATTATTTATGTATTCATTGGTTGCTTCTTATATGTGCCCTAACAGGAGATCAAACCCTCAACTCTAACCGACTGAACTGCCTGGCCAGGGCCCTAAGGAGGATTCTTTCTTTGTGCTCTTCAGCTCCTGAGATCTTTTTGTGGGAACAAGATAAAGGAACAAGCCAAAGAAATGTCTGGAAAGAAGGTTCCAGGCAGGCAGTATGGGGGAGGGCAACAGGAAGGGGTACCATGATGGTGGGACTCTGGGGAGGGCCATGTTCTAAAAGGGCTTAGGAAGAGTGGCTGGCGTTGCCTGCTATAACATTGTTCTCCTGCCTCCTCTTTCAAGAGACTTACGTCTCACATTATTCTTCAAGCATTTGGATATACATTTGCTATCCTGGGACCCACCTTAGGAAGGAACAAATGCATATCTCATTTGACCTTCATTATAATCCTGTGAGATGAACACTATTATGATTCCTATTTCTCAGTTTAAGAGTCTGAGGATCAGAGAGGTTTAATGGCTTATCAAAAGTCACACAGCTCTCTAGGTGGTGAGACTGAGCTTTGAATCTAGACTGAAAAGACCCCAACACCCTTTCATAGAGGAAGGTAGAAGTGACATATGTCAGTCTACTTCACAATCTGCCCATTTCTGGGTAATCACCTGGATTTGGGAATACTACTTGAGCTGATGTAGGGTTCTGCCAATGACTTTGATCCATAGCTTAAAATTTAAAAGTTTCGAAGTCCTATACAACAACTATTCCAAAAGCATAAAAATAGAACCTCTAAAACTATCATTGAGGGCTAACCTGGCTAAGTTATTCAGAAAATAAAAATTAAAAGAAAAATGGCTGTGCAATACCTCCTTGGTCTGCCCACAGCACAAGAAAGCAATGAATTTAATATGCACCTTATAAAAGTTAGAATGCAATTACCTGTTGTTTATATCCACCCAGAGCTGAAAATGAGGCCACGGGAGGAAGTGACCTTTGTGTAATTATGGTAGTCTAATGTGTTAGTATTGGGGCCTGGGAGAAATTAATTGCTCTGTACCATGTAAGAGCTTTACAGATGATATTTCTTTTATCCTCACCAAACCCCTAAGATGTTGACACTATTAGTCATATCCTATAAAGGATTCAATGGGATGAAAGGATCTGCTCTGTCACACAGCTTCTGGCTGTAATTAGGAGACCATGGGTCCTGGGGTATCTGGGATGGTCGTGGTTTATACCTGTTGCCTCAGGGTGATTATTGAGTACCCTCCTTTCATTCTCAAAGTTGTCCCCTTTTAGATGACAATTTGTAGGGTTACCCTAGTCATCAGTGACAACACTGAGGCACCCTAACCACATTCCTATTCTTCCTTCCTGACGGAGGTCACCTGACCTGCAATGGTGGGAGCCTCTTGAGTAGCTGGAGTATGGGCACGTAACTCAAAAGTGGTCAAGAGGAGCTGAGGACAAACCTGTTAGAGGGTTTCTGGAAAACCACCTGCCTCTGGTCCAAACAGAAGATCGAGGAGAAGGCCCTTCCTGCCTGCCTAGGACATGGTTGGTTACAGATGTGGTGCGTGGTGCAGTGGCCACCATCTGGTGACCATGAGGATGAATGCCCTTAAGAATCTGACCCAGAGCCCTTACCCATGAACTAACCCTGGAACCACCCACCACCAGACTGACCACGTACAGCAGTAAATATCCTAGTTGTTGAGTATCTTTTAGTAGGGATTCTGTTGCTTGCAACCAAAACCCTTCTACCTGGTATGAGGAAAATGAATCCAGGTTTTATGTTTTAAAATGTCAGTGGTTACTTGAAAATTAACATTCATTGCATGGCCATTATTAAAACATAAGCAAAAATTAAAATGCATATAGAAATCCATCTTCAGTGATTATACTCCATAAAATTATTTTTACTATTCTAGCTTATGTCTTAGTTTTATATCCTTTCCCCCGCAAGCATGTATACATATATTTATTTTATAAAAGTGGCACCATATTCTGACCCTAGTTTGTAACCTATCTTGTATCTGTGAATATGAGTGTCTAATACTATACCATGATGTTCTTTTCACATGTTTGATGGCAGCAAAGCATTTCTTTGTGTGTAGGTGCCATAATTTAAATAATCTTATATTGGTGGACGTTTTTTGTTATTTATAGTTTTTAATGAATGCTATTACTATAATAAATACTTTGATATGATAAACATCTTTATGTATATAAACTTGCTCACTTGGTTAAATACTTCCATAGGATAAATTCAGAATTACACTGAGCCCAAAGATAGCATGGAATGCCTTTAAGGATTTGGGTCTGAATTGCAGAATTGCTCCCCAGGAGACGGTAGCCCTGTGTTTGCCTACAAGCAGTGCATAAGACCCCCTGTTTCCTTATGCCCTCCCCAATGCGAGGCATTGTTCTCTTAAGCTTTGCCATTCTGGAGCCAGAAAAGAAAATGTATCTGAGTTTGGGGGTATGCTTTTGATTATCAAATAAGGGTGGACATTCTGGCTTCTTGTTGAAAGCTTGGCTATCTCACAGCACAGGAAACTTCTATTTTATTCAAACACATTTTACTCTTTTGCTCAGGTCTGCAAAGCCCCTGAGCATCTGGTCTGACAGACAGCACTGTCCCGTGTTGATTTAGGGGCCCGATACATCTGGGGGAGTAAATTCTCCTACTAGACTACTCTAGTAGCAGCCCACTCATTACCCAGTAGCACCGGCAGCCCACATGTCAACAGTGCAGCCCTGTCCCAGGACCTTTTTAAAAATAACAATTTGTCTTCAATCAGTTTCCAACCCCAGCTGCACATCAGAATCATCTAGGCAGTTTTTTAAACTTTAATTTGAATTTTATTTTCCTTTCTGAGTAGATAATAAAAATGCAAAGGGATATTCAGTTTAAAATCTCCCTCTGTGGCCCCCAAGCACTCAATTCTCCCAGAAGCAACCAATGTCACGCATTTCTTGTGGATCCTTCCAGAGATAGGGTAGATTTTAAGGCGTGCCCTTTCTGCGCTAGACTTTTTGTATCAGAATTTTCAGGATGGAGAATTCTAAAAACTTAGATTTTTAAAATATATATTTTAATTGATGTCAGAGAGGAAAGGAAGGGGACCTGAGAGAGAGATAGAAACAACAATGATAGCCCTAACCAGTTTGGCTCAGTGGATAGAGCGTCGGCCTGCGGACTGAAGGATCCCAGGTTCGATTCTGGTCAAGGGCATGTCTTGGTTGTGGGCACATCCCCAGTAGGAGGTGTGCAGGAGGCAGCTGATGGATATTTCTCTCTCATTGATGTTTCTAACTCTCTATCCCTCTCCTTTCCTCTCTGTAAAAAATCAATAAAATATATATTTTTTTAAAAAATTAAAAAGAAACAACAATGATAAGAGAAAATCATTGATCGGCTGTCTCCTGCACATCCTACACTGGGGATTGAGGCCACAACCCGGGCATGTGCCCTGACTGGGAATCAAATCGTGACCTCCTGGTTCATAGGTTGATGCTCAACCATTGAGCCATACTGGTCAAACTAGATTTGTTTTTTTAAGCCCATGGTGTTATTGAATTATAGCCAGGGTTTAAAATGACTACATCAGGATGTCACTCATTAATTAATTCACTCAACACATTTATCGAGCATGTGCTTTGATGGGCCAGACACTGTGCTTGGTGCCCGGGAGATGGCAATGAACATGACTCTCATGGAGCTTAGACAACAGCACGGAGGAAAGCAGAAATTGTAATGATCAGAAAGTGGAAGCTTCATGACAAAAACCAGAGCAGGATAACAGTAAGTCTTCCAATTGCTTTGATCTCCTTCTTCCTCTCGAGACTTTACTAGCCCCTCCACTGCAAGGCAGTGAAAGAAGGAAAAGGAAGCAAAGTTTACCAGGCAATTGGGTCACTCCCAAGTTCAGGGCGAGTTTGAAGCTCGTGCCAAAGTCATTACTGTGTAATGTCCATTCTCTTCATTAACACAGACCGTTGGATTCTTCAATAACGACTTAGCAATGATTTTGAGAAATGTCAATTAGCTCATTACTCCAAATTAGAAAGTCTGATTCCTTCTTTCTCTCCTGCAACCCAGTAAGGCCTACTCTGGAGCATCACCAAGGGTCCCACATGCCCAGCTAACATCTGAGAACTGGGGTGCCTCTTTCAGAGCTGGGGTGACACCAAGTGTCTGTCAAAGAGAAAAGAGGCTAACACAATATTCAGTCCAACTCAACAAAACACCACTATGGACATGTGCCAGGCACTGTGGCAGGTGCCATTCTTATTCCATTTAAAAATGAGGCGGAGCCGAAACCGGTTTGGCTCAGTGGATAGAGCGTCGGCCTGTGGACTGAAGGGTCCCGGGTTCAATTCCGGTCAGGGGCATGTACCTTGGTTGCGGGCACATCCCCAGTGGGGGGTGTGCAGGAGGCAGCTGATCGATGTTTCTCTCTCATCGATGTTTCTAGCTCTCTATCCCTCTCCCTTCCTCTCTGTAAAATATCAATTAAAAAATATATTAAAAAAAAATAAAAATAAATAAAAATGAGGCGGAAACCAGGCCCAGAGAGGTTAACTAACTTATCCAAGTCAGCCTGCATGCAGCCTAGGTCTGCTGATGCCAGAGCGTGGTACGTCTCCCAAAGGTTTGCCTCAGAGGTTGAATGAGGTAACCCATGCATTGTGCTTAATGTCGTATCTGGTAAATGGTCAAGTTCTAGCTCATTCTATGTAAGGTATCTTCTTTGCTGTTGTTGTTAGTCAGCCAGACTTTCTAAGATGTGGCATCTACAGGCTTGTGTCTACCATTCTGTTGTTCATCCTCACCCCAGGACATTTTTTCCATTGATTTTTGCAGAGAGTGTAAGGAAGGGCAAAAATCCACCCACCCATCTCTACCTCGGTTTTCTCTGCCTTCTCCAGGACAGACACCAGGATCATCGCCTCAGTGGTCCAATTCTCCCCAAAGCTGCATCGCAAATAGTCCACTCCTGCTCCGCCAGCCATTAGCGTTCCCTTTTCTCTTTCCACCCCCAGATCCAACTCTTCTCTCCTGCCCCTCAGCACCCGAGAATCACGGAGGAGGGTCCCATCCATTCCCTGGGAAAGCACACCGGCTCCAGTGTGCATCCTTGTCTTTCTGGAAAGGTCCGTTTGGGCGGTGGGTGAGGAGGACCTTTCCTTCTTAGCGAACACCCCGCTTGTGCATCCTCACTCCAAGTTTGTTTCCTCAGCGGTCTCTCCTGGCCGCCAGTGGTTTGTGTTCCTGCTTCATGATTTGTGTCCTATTGGTCTGCCACCCGTAGGATTGTTTACTCGGTCATTTTCTTTAAGTCTAGTCACTTAAGTTTTAACTTAAGTTCACTTTAAAAGGGAACATTAGCCCCAGCCAGTTTGGCTCAGTGGATAGAGCATCGGCCTGCGGACTGAAGGGTCCTGGGTTCGGTTCTTGTCGAGGGCACATGCCCAGGTTGCAGGCTCAATACCTAGTGGGGGGTGTGCAGGAGGCAGCCAATCAATGGTTCACTCTCATCATTGAGGTTTCTATCTCTATCCCTCTCCCTTCCTCTATGGAATTAAAAAAAATATACACACACACACACACACACACACACACACACACGTACACACACACGTACACACACACTAGAGGCCTGGTGCATGAAAAATTCATGCACTCAGGGGGGTCCCTCAGCCCCGCCTGCCCCCTCTCACAGTCCGGGACCCCTCAGGGAATGTCCACTCCCCAGGGATGTCCACTCCCCAGGGGATCGGGCCTAAACTGGCAGTCAGACATCCTTCTGGCAGCCCTGGAGCCCTTTGGGGATGTCCAACTGCCACAGTAGAACATCCTTAGCACTGCCAAGGAAGCGGGAGAGGCTCACGCCACCACTGCTGCGCTCACAGCCGTCAGCCCTGCTTGTGGCTGAGCAGAGCTCTCCCTGTGGGGTGCACTGACCACCAGGGGGCAGCTCCTGCATTGAGCGTCTGCCCCCTGGTGGTCAGTGTGTGTCATGGCAACTGGTCGTTCCTGGTTGTTTTGCATATTACCCTTTTATTATATAGGATTTTTTAAAAAAGGAAACAGTATATGACTATTATAAATGGAAAAAGGTTTTTCCCTGTTGCTGTAATCCTTGCAGCAACTGAGGGCAGCTCAAAATGATTGTGAAACCTGAGCAATATTATTCAGTTCTAATTAGATAGTGTGGTATGCTGAAGACACCGTGCCTGAGGCCTACTTTCTCTAGATAAAATTGGAGAGACTGAAAGGAAATTGAAAAGGGAATTGTTCCCTCACTCTGTTTCATGCCTTGCCTATAGATGATCTTAAATCATCGTGAGTAGAACCAGGAGTGGGTATTCTATGCCTCAGAAACACTGGTTTAAGAGATGGAGCTCCTACTCTTCAAAGAGATTGGCCACACTGTCGAGGGCCCTCAGAGAGCAGCCCCTGTCCCTGTCCATCTCCCCCTGCCAACTTCCCACTCCCACCCTGTGATCAGAATGTGGGAGACCTTCCAAAGAGCTCTGCCATTCTTTGCTGCCGGCTTGGACGTCTCTGAGGCTCGTTAAGGGGATCTTTCTAAAGGGTTATAGGCCAACAGTGGTCATTCCACCATCGTCAGGATAAATGACACCAGGAAAAGATGACTACTGTTGAATGACATGATCCCACTTTTGCCCACATGCATGTTCTCCCTCTTGGATTCAGTTGTGGGGGTTCTCTGTGTTCCTTCAGGTTGCTGCTGCAACAGGGCGAGGGGTGTTCCCATCTCTTCTCTAGAGAGGCCCGGATGATGAGGTTCGGCCAACTCTGGTCTGGGTCTTCCTGCTGTCTTCGAACACACATTCCTCACCATTGAAGTAGTAAGACATCGAGCACTCAGATGTGGTTGTGGCACAGGGGAAGGGCCACAGTGTCTCCCAGCCTTCTCTTGTGTCCACACTTGGGGCTCCTATAACCTGGATAGAAGGCCACCAGGTCACCAGGGCATCATAGGACTCGGAGCAAAAGTCTCAGTCTAATTGTGCTGTCTGGCCTCATCTTCTATGCATGTATTTTCCTGTGACATCAAGACTCGGGAGTTTGTGATCATGGGTCTCTGCCAAACACCATCATCCCATCTGGGCAATACCTATATATGTAGAGACAAAAATATCTGAAAGGAAATACACAAAATGTTACTCGTGTAAATTTCTGTGGGATGGCAGGTGATTTTAGTTTTTACATTTAAATAAAGTATTTTATCGAGATTTCTACTCCTTGAGTAAATTTAATTTTCCTTTTTACTGATCTGTATTTTCTAATTTTAGTGTAATAACTAAAAAAATAATCTATAGTTGAAAAAAATGTCTAAAAAAATGTCACTCTGGCCACAAAGTGATGAACAACCAGTTATTATTTGAAAAATGAAAGTACACTCCTGGCCCAAAAATGTCAAACTCTGTGATTTTAATTCCACTTTCATTGTTTCATACGGTACATTATTATCTTACAGGTCCGTTAGAAAAGCTCATGTTAGCTTTCCAAATCCAGTTTGCTTATTTGTTTGTTTGCTTGCCTTGGAGCCCTTTTTCCATGTAAGTCCTAATCAGAGCCTAGAGAATGAAGCTTTCCAGCACACATACTTTTGGAAAAATTGATCTGATCCATTTTTTCGTCCCCATTTGATAGCCAACAGAACTAAGGTCCAGAGAGACTCACTCAGAGACTCTCACAACCATTAAGAAACCAGCGTGGAGCTCAAACGGGAGTTCTCTCCTGCAGGACCAGGGTGTGATCCTGCAGGTGAGGCACACACAGCTCCAGGGGACAGCAGGCACAGTGTGAACCACGCCGCCTGGAGCTGTGCCGGCCACACCTGCCTGGCTCTATGGTACTCAGTTCACATTGTTACCGCATGGCCGTTTGGCCGTTTGTTCTTTGGCTGAGGCCATGATAGAGGAGGCTCTGGGCTGAACAGATAAGTGAGGTATTTTTTATTATTAGTTGAAAGCAATAAATCATAGCTAATGGATTAAGCTGTCTAGCATAGTTCTCAGAAGATCTTGAGAAAGGAAACCAAACAGCTTTGCTTTTCCACAAACTGTGGCGCTCTCAGTGGAGGAGGCTGGCTGATTATAGTTCTGAGAAGCAGAATATTTCTCTCTCTCTCTTCCTCCCAGCCTCCCTCCTTTGAAAAGAGACCAAGTACCAAAGATGTGTGCAAAGCGTTGTGCTCTACAATATGCCTCCTGGGAGCTATTGTCACAGTATTGCTGTTGGAACAGGGTTATCCAACCTGCTAAGGAATTCCATTTTCAGGATAAATTGTACTGCCTTTACTTTGGTTTTCTTTTCCACTGCACCAGCTTAGCCAGGGTCCCCGATGGCAATCAGAATGCCAAGATATTTTCATAGTTCTTTTCTCCTTCCATCTCACCCTTCCCCATTGCCAACAGCTGCAGCACCCCCCGCTGTGCCCCTTCTTCATCCCACTGTGTCAGCCCAGGCATGGAGAAGCTTCTCTTTACTTCTCTGAACTGGGAAGCCGACCTTGATTTCTCTTCCCCACCATGTCTAATCCATGAAAAGATCCTGCTGCATTCAACACTGACATTTCCCTCAAATCCTTCCGTTGCTCATGGTCCAAGTCAGTGCCAGCTGTTGCCACCACCAGCCTGATCTATTGTCGCAGCCCCCTCCTAACTGGACTCCCTGCTCCCAACCAACAGGCCTCTGAGTGTCTGTTCTTCCCACCTGTTACCGACATCCCTCTGCTCTGCAGACATCTCCCCCTCATCCTTTATCTTTCAGTTTAAGCTGGTACTTTTCTCTACCTCCTTCCCCTTTATTTTCAAAAATCCTACCATAACCTATAAATATTTATTTGTGACTGTCTGCTTAATCCTACGAGCTACTTGAGCACAAGAAAAGATTCTTGATTGCCTCCTACCCCACTGCTTAGCACCATTTCCTGCCTAGGTTTCAGCTCTTAGCTCTGTGGCTTTGAGCAAGCTATTTAGCCTCTCTCTTTTTAGCTATAAATGGGGCCACTGATCCATAGCTCACAGGTGACTTTGAGAATTAAGTAAGCTCTTTTGCAAGGTGTCAGGAATAATGCGTGGCCCATCCTAGTATTTCATGCCAGTTTCATTCCCTTTCTATCTTGAGGGTAGGGCATGGGCATGTCAGTCAGGAACCTTGATTGTAAGTGACAGAAACTACGGAAACTGAATTTGAACTAGTTGAGACAGAAAGGGGGAAGAAGCTTTTAGCTGCTGTTTCTGAACTGGAGAAGCAGGGCAGAAGGTGAATGCAGGGAGGGTGGCATCTTCTCTCGGCTTCTTCCTGGCCGTCACTTTTATTCTCTCAAACTGCCTGCCTTTCTGAAGCAGAAACTCATCTCTGCAGGCTTGGCCTCCCCCTTAGCTTCACTTCTGGGGAGAAATGGGGCTTCGTTTTCTGAGCTCCAGGTAGAGGGACACCAGGGGAGAACTCTGATGGCCTGACCTGAGTCTCGTGCCCATTCCCTGACTGTCCGTCACTAAGGCCAGGGAAGTGGAGACATCCAGCTCTTGTTCAGAGTAGAACAGGCTGGGGGACAATTCCCCCAAAAGAAAGGGGCTGCATTGCCGCAGAGGCGTGCAAGATCCCCAGGCAGACAAAACAGTGGATGCCCACCATGAGAAGCACGAAATGATACAAAACAGTGCATGCCACGACATGGCGATAATTATAACTGCCCCTAGTTATATGTCTTTCTCCCTGGCTGTTTCAGCATCCTGAAAGCAGAGAATGCCTTCGTTATGCTTCCTTCCCCGGCCCCAGCACAGTCAGGTGTACACCAGGCAACGAATAGGTGTTTGTTGCCTAAATAAATGACTATGTTGTAGGCGGCAGGAACGGCACCATGGGTCTCACCGGTGGGGTCAGACCAAACCTGGGTTCAGCAACCTCGGTACTTGGGTTCTGGCTAGGAAAGAATTCAGAGCCAAGACCCAAACTGTGAGAGAACATTTATTTGGGTAAATTACTGAGGTAGAATCAGTAATTCCTAGAAGAAATGGGCTTCGGAAACAAGTTATGGAGCTAAAGGAAGGGCCCTTGGAGCTTGGGAGTGAGGAAGCTAATGGTAATGTGCCTGGGGGTGGAGGAGGGAAAGGAAAGGGAAAGGAAAGGGAAATGGAGAGAGAAGGGAAAGGCAGGGGTGTGCTCCCGGGAGGGAGAGAACACTGGGTCCTCCATCCTAAGCGTTTTAAGGGCAGAGATTTTAGGGGGAAGATCTCAGTAGAATATTCGGCAGTTTTCCAGGTGTGGCCATGCAGGGTTATGGTCTCCACTGATTGGCCAGCACCAGGGCAGGGTGTCATTATTCAATGCAGCTGGTCCTAATGTCAGCCAAAGGCTGGTTTCGTTGCTTATCTGGAAGTGGAGCTGAAACCCAACTTGAGGCCTAGATGTTATCTCTAGGGAGGAAAGGACCAGGGGGTCCAAACCTCAGGAGCAGTGATATGCAGGGGGAGGAAAGGTCACCCTGGGGGCAAGGTCCCACCCTGTAATTGATTGTTGGCTACTAGGCACCTGGGGTTTTCCAGGCTGATGACCCTCCGTACCTGGCCCATGGCCCTCGCTCTGCTCACATCTGCTAACTGCCTACAGCAAATGGACAATGTGAGCACCACAGCTTTCTTTTATTCCTGCCGGTGCTTCTCAGCTGCAAACTTCTCAGCTGCTTCTGCGATCCTGGTGTGAGGAAACACTTACATAATGGCCCTCAGAGTCCCCAAGAAATCTGGCTTCTCTCTTGTTAGTTATTTACATCTTAAAATGATCTCGCCGAGACTTGCCAATTCTCCTTTGCCTTGCTTGGCTTCTTCCATGAGTTTCCATGTTCCTATTTATAAATCTCATTTGAGCCCCGCTCTTCGGGCCTGATTCTCTCCTCCCTCTTTCCCTCCCTCCCTCCCCCCAGGGGCAGGGCTTTGGTTAACCCGAAATGGCTTTCAGAGGAGGGACAGCTGTTCATACCAATGTGTTGTGGCCCCATCCAGCTCCGTCAAAGATGGCAGCCTTCCCCAATTGCCTGTTTAGCCTCAGCTTCAAGGACAGAGGGTCACTTAGCAGCTTCCTTGTTCAATGCATGGAAAAGTCCAGAGGCTGTGAGAGGAAATGACTGAGCCAGAGGTCCAGACCAACTCAGTTCTAAGCCTTGCAAGTTCCAAGTCCCTAACCACAGCTAAGGCTTGGGCCCCTCTCCTCACCCCCTAGAGATGAAGGCAGCCGCCACAGGCTGAGCGCCTGGGCTCAGTGTGGACACTTGGGCACTGTGATGACTCAGACCAGTTCCTACCCTGCAAGGCTCACAGCAGGCAGCTGAGAAGAGGATCATTACTACAATGGGGTGTGACTCACCAGGTCTCAGGCCATGAATTGTTGAAAAGGTTAGAACACAAATGGCTTTTGCACCTGCAAAGACCTTGGTGTGACTCCAAAAAATTCTCCAGGGCTCATTTATCAAGTACCAGCTCACAGAAACAATGAAAGAAAAATCCTTTGGAGTTACATGTTGACAGTCATAACGATTTTAAAGCTGGGGGAATCTTGAAGACAATCTGGTCCCAAACCCTTAGTTCATAAGGGAACAAACCAGATCTGTAATTATGCAATTAAATCATTGCTCTGGCGTGCAAACAGCCCCCCAAGGAGTTTATCTTAATAATGTATATTATTTTCTGTTAAAAAATGAAAAAATTAACATTCATGCATGAGGCTCTGAATTACACATGCTATTGTCACATTTAATTTTCCCAGTAATGAGATGAGTGTTTTTATTGCAGTTACAAAGGAGGAAACAAGCACAGAGAAGTTAAGTGGCATGCCCAAGGTCACCCAGCTGGTAAATGATGGGGATAAATGATGGGCTGGGGATTTGAATTCAGGCTAATTTATTTCCAAAGCCTCCATTTCTCGGAGAATGGAAATGTATTAGATTCATGTTGAAAAAAACAACAACAAACCAACCTGGATGCTCTCCTTAGATCTACGACTAACAAGTTATGTGAACTGGGAAAGGTCTTTTCATTTCACGGGGACTTAGTTCCCTGTTCCCTTGAGCTGGGTCAGTGATGACAATATATGGCCCACCAATGACCATCTGCCCATCCTATTTTCAAGACAGATGTGACTATAAGATCGAGGCACCAGTTCACCTGAGCTCCAGCGTCTAGCACAGGGTCATGCAGCCGCTCTCGGGAAGCTGCAATTGGCATGAAATAAAACTCAACTGCCACCCTTTGGCCCAAGGAGCTCTCAGCAGAGTCCAACTCTAGTTAGTGTGTGCAAACTGGCCTGCGTCTGGTCAGTTCTCTGCAGAGCTGGAAGAAAAATGGGAACAGCTTATCTGTGACCCTGCAGAGCAGAACCCTGCAGATGCAGAGTCCTGCTGCTCTCCTGCCGATGGCAGGGCTGTGCCCGGAACTCCAGCGGGTTTGCCACAAATGTGAGGGGCCCTACTCTGCTCCACACCATGGAAATCTTTCCTCGCTCCTGATACTTCCTGGATGTCATGTAATTCTCTCCTGAAATGAATGTCTCTTGCTCAAATGGCTTAGTATCAACAATAAGGCCGCCAAAGAGGAAAGTGAAAAAACCCCACAGTCCTCACACGCTGATTGGCATACAGACCAGAGGGATAGGAGTGGGTGATGGGGCACAGTTAGTCTGAGTTATCTCCGGAAAATTTCCAGAAGTGCCAGGCTACGTCGGTTGAGCCTGGGACAGGAGGTGACAGAGGAATGGAAAATCAAAACAGCGTTGACATCTGATGCTGAGCTGACAAGTGCCATCAAACGCCATCCCCAGGGGAGCATGGGCAGTGCGTGGATCCGAGGGAGCTGAGCCCCTGGCCAAACCCCAGGCTGCCCCTGTCCAGACCTCAGCAGGGTTCCCTCACATAGCAGGTCATCCCGTCCTGCCAACAGCCACCATAGGGGAAAATGGTCTATGTTCAAGGTGTCTATTTGAGTCCGGTGTCAGATGACCTGAGATTGGCCTGGCTCTGCCCTAGAAGGTGAATCAGCATGACTCTGAAGGAAGCCCTGCCGGGCACACAGAGGGCAACAGGCCCCAGGTGAGGGGAGCGGACAGGGAAGGGCCTGCAGCTGCGGGAACAAGGAGCACTTGCTAAGTAACCCCAGGTCCTTGCCTGCCCCTCTCCAGGTGGGGCTCTGCTTCGGGCCTGTCTCATGCCCCGTTTTCAATGTAGGCTACTCCTAGTGATCTTTAGTAGCAGAGACCATGAGAATGCATTAGGTGACTCAGGTAAGACAAAACAGAGAAAGAGAAAGTCACCAGAAGGATCCAGATCTGTCTCGTGCCCCCTCCCCCATTTCTCTAGCTCAGCGATTCTCCAAGGGTGGTCCTCAGACCAGCAGCATCAATGCCTTTTTGCCATCACATCACTTCAGCAATGTCACTTTAATGTGCCCCAGTTCTTGGAGGAGTCGTCACAGCTTAGCGAGAGGGCAAAAGCTCTGGAACTCGCCAGAGGGGCACATTGGCTGCATCAAAAAGGCTGGAGCGGGGCTCGGCCATCTGGTCTTCCAGGCCCATAGTTGGCAAACTGCAGCTCGCGAGCCACATGCAGCTCTTTGGCCCCTTAGAGTGTGGCTCTTTCACAAAATATCACGGCCTGGCCGAGTCTATTTTGAAGAAGTGGCGTTAAAAGAAGTTTAAGTTTAAAAAATTTGGCTCTCAAAAGAAATTTCAATCGTTGTACTGTTGATATTTGGCTCTGTTGACTAATGAGTTTGCCGACCACTGTGCTAGGCGGAGAAGCTGACCCTCAGGAGCAGAGGGAATGCCCCCTGCCGCCCCTCCACCCAGTGCCACTTCCTTAGGGAGCCTTCCCGCTGGTCCTGGCTCTGCAGTGAGGTGAGAGGGTCTGGCCTCAGGACTTAGCCTTGACCTAGTCCCGTGAGGACAGGTCACTGAGGCCTGGGGCTTGAAAGGTATTTGAAACTGGTATTTGGGAGGAGGGAGGGGAGAGACTGAAAGGGAAGGAGAAACAAGTCTTCCCTCTATCTCCTTAATGTTCAGCCGTGAGAACCCGTCATTACAGCTCATAATAGCTGTCATTTATCTAGAAGTCCTTAGGACCAGGAGCTGTGGGTGCACTTTCCACGTATCGTCCCTCAGCAGATTTTGAGAGATGTGGCTCTATTTTACAAAAGAAGAAACTGAGGCTCAGTGAGGGTAGACATCTTGGGGGAGGGTGTTCATCTCTTCGTAAGTGTCAAACTTGGGACCTGATCCCATGTCTGTCTGACCCTCAGTTGGCCATAAGTTGCCTTACTAGCTCCCAAGGCTCTTCATCATGGTGGATGTGGGGCCAGAGTGAGACCAGGCGTGCCGGTGGCCTCGCACACAGCAGGTGCTTAATCGATGGGAATACTCTCCCCTAGCCTTTTCCTACACTCATTCTCTGCTGCCTGCTCTCTAAGGGTGCCCTCCTCCCCCTGTCCCATTTATTCCCTTTGTTATTACAGGAGCTCCCTCCTATTGGTGCACAGGCCAAGAGGAAACCTGAGACTTTGCCCCAAACTGGCTCTGTTGCAAGCCTAGTGCCATGTTTAATTTATCTTTCTGATGAAAAATTGTCATATTCTGGGGTATCTTAGACTCTCCAGGGAACAGGAGGTTCTGATGTGAGAACCCGTGCCTGAACATACTGGATAACTATACTCATATGCCATGCAGAGTGATGGGTGGTGGCTAATTAGCTGAAACTGGGCTTGGACAAGAATCATTAGATTCCAAATAAACAGTGGCGAGAAGGAAAACAGATTAGGTATCAGGGCTTGATACCCAGAAGAATTAGGGTAGAAGCCCATTCGGTCAGGGCTGCAGGGACCTTAGACACCAATTCAGCCTCTGAGTACAGTCGAGGATACGGAAACCCAGAGACTGGGTAACTATTACAATACCCTGAGAACCCGGCCAGTGGATTCTGTTGTTCCCTGGAGGCCCTGAAGGCAGAGGGCAGGGGATGATTCAGAAACACTGAGCTTAGAAAGTCCAAGAGGAATTTACCTTCAGAGTCAACTCCTCTGTTTAAGTACGGGAAACCACTGCCCGCATTCCATTGGAGAAAGAACCTGTAGCCGTAAAGACCCATTGGTTCAGATCCCAGGCAGAAAGCAAGACCAAAAAGAAACTCCTCTCACCAGCCTTGAGGAATAATACATTGGCGAAGAAAGAACCAGTGCCTATGAGGAATAATACATTGGCGAAGAAAGAACCAGTGCCTATGAAAAATGCTCGCGTGGCTATTGGTGAAGAACAGGGGTCATGACAGGAGGCCCAGCAGTTGAATGGCTCTCTTGATTTCACTGAGGACTGGGTTGGCAGTGGTCACTCAGCCACGGGAGGCAAGGGGTGTGGCAATCAGAGCAAGCAGCCCTGCAGGGGTGGCCCTTGGCATTGGTTGTCCTGGGAAGGACATGCTCTCTGGTGCCCACGGGGCCAGTGAGTCCCTGAGTGTGGGCCTGGCAAAGAGCTCATTCCACTATGAATGTGACAGATATCCAAAAGGAAGCAGCACTCAACGGCCAGAGACCTGCTTTGGACACAAACAGAAATAGCAGTGGCCTTTACTGTTCCAGGTGCCTGCACCTTCCTGATGTCCCTGGAGCCTTACAACATTGTGATGTGGGAGGAAAGCCTCCATCTAGGCCACTGGGGCAACAGAGGAACAAAGGTAAATGACTTAGCCGTGGTGACAAAGCTTCTCAGGTCCCGACTGCCACACCTGGAATCTCTCCAATACCCCACACCCTCGCCTTAGCCTTCTCTCCACCAACAAAGCTGCAGAAGGGGGGTGGCTGCATTTAAGTTTCCTCTCCTTCTCTGGCTTGCCTCCTCCTCTCATCCCACATCCACCCAGGGGAGTTGCCACAGAACAGTGCCTGACCATGCACCGAGGTAGGGTCTCCTCCTCCCTCACCGGGATTCTTATGCCCGTTGCTACCACTCCATCTGACACTGCTGGCTGTCCCGTGTTTGATTCTGCCTTCTCCCAATTCCTTGGGTTGAACTGAATTAGTGAAAAGAGGAATGGGAAGCAGGTAATCCTCTATTTCACCTAGAATCACACCAGAGTCTTCCCAAAAAGACGTGAAAGTCACATTGGGTATTTGATGGTGACCGAGGGTTGGGAGTCCCTGGCGTTCCCCAGGTGGGGAGAACGATGGCTCTGATCGATAATCAGCCCTTGTGAAATTAGAACAACCTCTGTCTGATGATCACTGTGGATTACCTTGTGACTCTCCCTTGGGTGAAGAAAGCTGTTAAAGGTAAAGAAGAGCCCTAGCTGGTTTGGCCCAGTGGATAGAGTGTCTACCTGCAGACTGAAGGGTCCCAGGTTCAATTCCAGTCAAGGGCACATGCATGGGTTGCAGGCTCCATTCCTAGTGGGGGGCGTGCGGGAAGCAGCCAATCAATGATTCTCTCTCATCATTGATGTTTCTACCTCTTTCTCCCTTCTTCTCTGAAATCAATAAAAATATCTATAATAATAAAAGGGTAATATGCAAATTGGTTGGGCCACCCTCACAGTAACGACTGAACAGCAGGCTGCGTGGTGCGACCAGGCCGGCAGGGGGGGAAGTTGGGGTGACCAGCCCAGCAGAGGGGGCAGTTGGGGGCAACCAGGCCAGCAGGGGGGGCGGTGAGGGGCAACCAGGTCAGCAGTGGGGGCAGTTGGGGGTGACCAGACCAGTGGGGGGGCAGCTGGGGGTAACCAGGCTGGCAGGGGGCAGTTGGGGGTGACCAGGCCAGAAGGAGGGGCAGTGAGGGGCGACCAGGCCAGCAGAAGGGAGTAGTTGGGGGGCAACCAGGCCAGCGGGGGTGGGGGGCAGTTAGGGATGACCAGGCCGTTGGGGGGGTGGCAGTTGGGGGCGACCAGGCTGGCAGGCAGGTGAGTAGTTAGGAGCCAGGGGTCCCGGGTTGGAGAGGGTGCAGGCTGGGCTGAGGAGGAATGCCCCCCGCCCCTATGCACAAATTTTGTGCACCGGGCCTCTAGTATTTTTTTAAAAAAAGGTAAAGAAGAGCTATTTTTTTCATGAGATGGACAGTTCCACAACTCATTAGGGGGGAGCATGGTGGAGCAGACAGGGCAAGGGCTTGGGGTTCAGGGGTGCACACAGCAGTCAATAGCACAGATTCTGAAACCACTCTTCCCAGGTCGATATTGTGGCTCTGCTATTTACTAGCTCTGTGATCTTAGCAGGTTAGTTGGTACCCTCTGTGCCTCAGCTTTTACTATTTGTAAAGTAGGGCAATTGTACCCCATTTTGCTTGCCTGGTACAATGACTAACAGTCTACTAAATGTTAGATATTATTATTATTATAATCATCACCATCTGGGGACCTTGGGCAGGATAGTTCTTGGCTCTCTGCCTCAGTTTCTTCACATGCAAATGAAGATAATAATACCTATGTCAATGTGTTTTTGTAAGGCCCAATGAGAAAACCTATATAAAGGGCCAGGTATAACGAATCACCCTCCTAACAACCTTATGAAAGTATTATCCCCATTTTACAGATGGGAAAACCAAGGCACAAAGAAGTTAAGTAACTGGCCAAGGACATACCACTAGTAAATAGGAAGGCTGGGGTTTGAGCCAAGGCTGTCTGGCTCTGGATTCAGTGTGCCCAACCATCATAACCATTAGGTGGTTTTTGTTAGGAAGCAGCTAGAACAATACTTGGCAACATGTGGGCATCCTGACTGGCAAAGAGACAATTCTGACCTTTAGTCGTGCCCTCCACCAGGCAGTGGCAGGATTCCCAGGTTCTTTTCCCAGAGAGACAGTGCCATGTGAGGGAGTGCCTGGGAATCAGGAGAGCCGGGATCTGGTCCTTGTTCTGTTTCCCTGGCAACCATGGGCAGGCCATGCAACCATGCAGGGCCTCAGTCTCTCTCAGGGGGAGGAGGTAAGAGTCCAGAGAACCTACAATGATAAGGGGAGGCTAGAGAAGGGACAATGCCTCGGAGTCCCACTGTCTCTGTTAGCAGGAGCATCCCCCTGGGATGTTGTCATAATGGGACTTGCAACAGAGCCAGTTTGGGGCAAAGTCTCAGGTTTCCTCTTGGCCTGTGCACCAATAGGAGGGAGCTCCTGCAATAACAAAGGGAATAAATGGGACAGGGGGAGGAGGGCACCCTTAGAGAGCAGGCAGCAGAGAATGAGTGTAGGAAAAGGCTAGGGGAGAGTATTCCCATCGATTAAGCACCTGCTGTGTGCGAGGCCACCGGCACGCCTGGTCTCACTCTGGCCCCACATCCACCATGATGAAGAGCCTTGGGAGCTAGTAAGGCAACTTATGGCCAACTGAGGGTCAGACAGACATGGGATCAGGTCCCAAGTTTGACACTTACGAAGAGATGAACACCCTCCCCCAAGATGTCTACCCTCACTGAGCCTCAGTTTCTTCTTTTGTAAAATAGAGCCACATCTCTCAAAATCTGCTGAGGGACGATACGTGGAAAGTGCACCCACAGCTCCTGGTCCTAAGGACTTCTAGATAAATGACAGCTATTATGAGCTGTAATGACGGGTTCTTACGGCTGAACATTAAGGAGATAGAGGGAAGACTTGTTTCTCCTTCCCTTTCAGTCTCTCCCCTCCCTCCTCCCAAATACCAGTTTCAAATACCTTTCAAGCCCCAGGCCTCAGTGACCTGTCCTCACGGGACTAGGTCAAGGCTAAGTCCTGAGGCCAGACCCTCTCACCTCACTGCAGAGCCAGGACCAGCGGGAAGGCTCCCTAAGGAAGTGGCACTGGGTGGAGGGGTGGCAGGGGGCATTCCCTCTGCTCCTGAGGGTCAGCTTCTCCGCCTGGAAGACCAGATGGCCGAGCCCCACTCCAGCCCTTCTGATGCAGCCAATGTGCCCCTCTGGAGAGTTCCAGAGCTTTTGCCCTCTCGCTAAGCTGTGACGACTCCTCCAAGAACTGGGGCACATTAAAGTGACATTGCTGAAGTGGTGTGATGGCAAAAGGCATTGATGCTGCTGGTCTGAGGACCACCCTTGGAGAATCGCTGAGCTAGAGAAATGGGGGAGGGGGCGCGAGACAGATCTGGATCCTTCTGGTGACTTTCTCTTTCTCTGTTTTGTCTTACCTGAGTCCCCTATTGCATTCTCATGGTCTCTGCTACTAAAGATCACTAGGAGTAGCCTACATTGAAAACGGAGCAGAGCCCCACCTGGAGAGGGGCAGGCTGACCAGAATCGAACCGTGACCTCCTGGCTCATAGGCTGACACTCAACTGCTGAACAACTCTGGCCGCCAGCTTAATTGTTTTTCCCCAGACAACTATGATACTTTAGCATGCTGAAGACATATTTTATGTGTGCTTCTCATTTCAGCACACAGCATAGTAAAAAGAGGTGTACTCAAAAGTCAAGATTTAATAAAGTTAACTCTTTTTACTGCTTCCTCAAGGACATTTTTCTAAGATATCATCTATAATAATAAAAGGGTAATATGCTAATTAGACCAGACATCTTCCAGGCGTCATTCCGGATGTTCTTCCTGAGGAAGCCGAGGCTGGAGGGAAGTAGACCAGGTTCCGGCTGCCAGAGGAAGGAAGGCCGACTCTTGCACAAATTTTCGTTCATCAGGCCTCTAGTTTCAATAATAATATAAAATGCATAAGAAGCTAAAATCACAGAATTTGCAAGTTAGCATATTACTTTATTTTTATATGCATATTTAGAGACCTTACAGATAATTTAAGCTTACTCAACAGATTCTTTGGTCCTCAGAAGAATATAATATGGAAAAGGTCTTGAAGAAAGAGAATATTTATCTCGAATGATTTATTAGTTTCTTTCCAACTGCAAAAGGAGATAGGGGTGATCAATGACTCAAATAAATATAACCTTTGTTATAAAAATAATTTTGCAACTTCCTTGCAATTAAATTTTGAATCTCTTCTTTGTGATTCATATGGACCAGTACCTGAGATTATGTACAGAGCTAGGCCATTACTGACATAGAAATACTTAGTGGGATATTACCAGTAGGATTATTATGTTTACTTAAAAAAAAAGGGACGTTCTTATGTGAAACAGGTATTATTTTAATGGTGAGTACACGGCAGTAAAGAATACACTGGCCACCAGAGTAGTCAGGGCCCATGGTTTTGATTTGTACCAAGATGCCAGCAGTTTGACCCCCATCATCTTGCCTCATCCGTGCAAATGTCAACACTGAAAATAAGTAAATAAAATGGCAGGAGGGCCAACAAACTCTGATTGTTATTATGAAAATAGGTTTGACCTCACGTACTCCCTGAAAGTCCATGGACCATACTTTGGGAACTGCTGCTCTTTGATACCTTCTCGTTCCAAGAATCCCTGACCCTTCCCCATCACCAAATTTCCTAGATGGCCTTACTAAACCTAACGTCATAACCATGCCACCAAAGAGGTACACGTTGTCCCAATGTTCTTGTCACCCCTCACCCACTTAGATTCTGAATCAAGGGGCATACGGTATGGCTGGGAGTGGGTAGGAGGGTGTGAGCATCCCGATGAGTCTTCCTGACAGCATCCTGTATTAACACTGGGTGTAGCATACAGGGGAACTGACCTGCTTCAGGTCCCCATGAGGGAGTGTCTCAGGCCCATCGAGTCCTTTCTGGGCAGAGTTTTCTGAAAAATCCTCCGTTCTGCAGGGCTGTTTCTCCCTTCCCCAACTACCTCCTCCTGCCATCTAACATTAGACACATAAGCAGTGATGTCTGGTCTAGGCCAGCTGCTTCATAACTATGTATGATCCTGCAGAAAGTTATTACTCTTTTCATTTCAAGATGACTGATTTTAAAAAACCAAAGCCTGTTGTGGCAGTTCATAAAAACAGACTTTCAAAGGGTGGTTTGGGGACAGGGTGACCTGGTAAATAATTCTCTTCCCTTGTACCTCTGACCACACAGAAGCCTTTATCACCATCTCCATGATCATCGGCTTTTAAGAATTAGCTAGGACTCAGAGAACTGGGGAAGCGCTGAGGAGATGAGATCTGCATCAAAGGACCAGGTTTTTAGAATATTAATGAGTCTAAATGTGTCCTGTGAGGACAGGCAATGTGGCTGCAGAGCCCTGGATGATATTGAGAGAAAGTCTGCAAAGAGTTTCTGAAATGTCAAGGTAGAGAGTATTGGGGGTTTGGTATCAGGTTGGAACGGATAAGATTTCACCACAGTAAAAATAGGTAAGTACAGTCAATCTCACCCCTCTTCCTCTGGAGCCATCAAGGGCCATTCTCTGTGACCTTACAGTTTAGTCAAATGGGCACAAAAGAGGTAAAAGAGAGCCATACAGCAAGCTACTATACTGGCTGAGAATTCCTCTATTCTCTTGCTCCCTGTCAATTAGTCTCTTAGCTTTTTAACAAATAGTATTCTCTTAGCAACCACACTGTGCCTAACTCTGAGCTGGACACTAGGAAGAATGTAAGCATTATTTATATAAAACCCTTTATCTCAAGAAGTTGCCAATTTTTTTTTGAGGAAGATAAGAATTAGCTACAATCAATTATACACGATCATGCAGTAATTAAAAGGATGGATCTTCTACTTCTTAACTGTGTGACATTAGACAAGTTATTTAAGCTTTCTGAGCGTCAGGTTTCTCACTTGTAAAGTGGGGATAGTTATAGTATATTCCTCACGGGTTGTTGGACATTAAGTGAAGTAACGTGTGAAGAGCCTTGTACAGTGCCTGTACTTAGCATTCAAAACATTGGAGTCAGTGTAAAAGCTAAGATCTGGATAATAGCTTGCACCTGGGTTGTCTGGGCTGCTTGCTCCGCAGATGCTTCATGTTGGTGCTCAGCCACACGCTCCAAGAAGCCCAAGCCTCAGAATGGCAACCGCCCCAGCGGAGCGCCCAGCCAGCAGCCAGCACCGAGTGACAGCCCTGTGCGTGCACCATCTTGGATTTGCACCCAGGTCAAACCTCAAGATGACTTCGGCGCTGTGACCATTTGCCTAAACTGCTTTTGAAAAACCCAAATGAGGCTCTGGTGGGGTATCTCAGTTGGTTAGAACATCATCCTGATACACCAAGGTTGCAGGTTCCATCCCTGGTCAGGGTACATACAAGAGTCAAGCAATGAATGCATGGGTAAGTGGAACAACAAATAGACATTCTCTCTCTCTCTCTCTTTCTTTCTCTTTCAAAATCAATAGGAAAAAAGGAAAGAAAAACATGTGGAGCCCATCAGAGAGCATTAATTTAATACCAAAGGGCAGCAAGCCCCTCCAAGAAGACAAGTGATTGAAACGTAGACGCATGGACCTGTGGCAGGATATGGGAGACAGAGGCAGCCTCCATAAAAGCAGGTCGCAGGGAGGGACCCATGGGCTTCAATTAGATTGATGCTACGTTATTTCTTACGTAGGGTGATGGGCATACATATAATTGTTCAGCACGTAATTCTTCGTTTTTGTGCGCTCAAACTATTTTGTAGTTTTAAAGGGGCCTGGACTGAGAGATCTATGTTGTAGACAGATGCTGATCACAGCTCTGTGACCCCGGGAGCACCCTCCACTCTGGCCCCTCCTGCCCCTCCTGTGTGGCTTCCAGCTGCCCGCTGCAGGGCCCACAATCGTGACAATGCGTGTGCTCATCAGAGTCACACTGGATGGAGCAGGAAGGCAGCTGAGACGGGGAGGCCTGGGCACTCGAGGACAGGCCATGGCTTGGACGCGCCCCACAGCTGGTAGGCCAGCAAGGTCCAGAACACCGCCTGCTTCTCTTGGACTGATTAATGTGCACAGCTCTAAACAAATCACAGACTTCTCTCTATGCCTTGTTACAGACACCCTCAACACACACACACACACACACACACACACACACACACACACACGCGCGCGCGCACACAATCACACATACATGCACACTGTAGTAGGGAACAGCCAAGCAAAGTAACTGAGAACCACTTTACCAGCAAAAGAAATATTGAAGCCCAATGGCTTGACAAGTTACGTGGAGCAGGGACAATACATTTCCTTAATGCAGTGGTCAGCAAACCGTGGCTCGCGAGCCACATGCGGCTCTTTGGCCCCTTGAGTGTGGCTCTTCCACAAAATACCAGGGCCTGGGCAAGTCTATTTTGAAGAAGTGGCGTTAGAAGAAGTTTAAGTTTAAAAAATGTGGCTCTCAAAAGAAATTTCAATCGTTGTACTGTTGATATTTGGCTCCGTTAACTAATGAGTTTGCCGACCACTGCTTTAATGAATCTCTGAGAGACCAAAATGAATAAATAGGGCACAAAAGCTCTGAGAGAAGTAGGAATGTGTTTTGCAAAGTACCATCTATAAAGGAGCTACTAAATAGCAGGTACTGTTAATAGTCTTTATTTCGAATTCATACAGAAGTGAAAGTTAGATGTTCCTGGCTAACTTGCAGATGGGAAAGCCAAGGCCAAGTACAGGGTCGTGGTTATGACAAAGGCTCTGGAGTCAGACGACCTGGGCTTGATTCCCAGCTCTGCAACTTACTCGCGATGTGCTCGTGGGCAAGCCTTCTCTGCGCCTCGGCATCTCTTCGGTAAGACGGGGATGACAGTGGTACCTGCTGTTAATAAGTGACAGAGGGCATGGGAGACATTTGGCAACAGGTCTGGCATACAGTGAGCCCTTCATGAATGTGAGCCGTCATCGTTTAGTTACTTACCCACACCTCACGTTAGAAACCGTCTGACTCCAGCATTGCATGCTTGCTTTCCAAAGAATTATTGTTTGTGGTTTGTGAAAATTGATGTTGTGAAATATTAGTAAGTTTAAATTACTAAGTTAAACAGAGCTAGTGTGAACTCAGAGATGCCTCCCCTCCCCCACTTGCCACAATCTCAAGGCAGCGCATAGTCATGAATGACCAGATGGTTGCTAAATGGCTTTCTTAGGTGTTCTCTCTCTCTCTCTCTCTCTCTCTCTCTCTCTCTCTCTCCTCAGACACTTTGTAATCACTGGGCTTTAGCCAAGTTGCTTAACTTTTTTGAGCCTCCGTTTTCTCATCTGTAAAATGGGAGAATAATCCTTTCATTATCAGGTTTCTGTGAGGATATAATAAGAAAATGTGTATAAAGCACTGACTATGGTGGTTTTTAAGTGCTCAGTCGTATACCAAAAATGTATGTGTACACATGCACACAGACACACATACATACAGTATATGCTTACAGCAGTCTGTCTTTCCATTAGGGCTACATTCTGGGGGGCTGGGGGGGGGTTCCATTATTTTGGTGACTGTGTTTTATCTCCAGTAACTTGGATATTTATTATATAATGAATAAGTGGATGAGTAGATGGATAGATGGTGATTTTTGCCTTCCTAAGCATCTCTAGAATAGAAGGGCCAGTGGGAAAGAAATGGACCTGAAAATTCATGACTTTGAAAGGGAAGTTACGTCAAGGGCACACCTGCAGAGAAATCACTCAAAGCTGCCGCAGCGTTCGGCTCTGCCAGGTTTTTGTCCTTGGTTCCCCAGGGTTTGTTCTTCAAGCACCACACCGTTCCATGTTTCCTCCACACACTTTTATAGCCTTCAAATCCCTTTCCCAAACATAATGTTATTAGTTCTTTGCAAGACCCCACCAAGGCAGGAAACATGAATATCAGCGTCTCCAATCTAAAGTCAAGGAGAGCAGTTGTAGAGCCGCTGAGCAGTCTGTTCTGATAGGTGACTAAGGGCTGGTTCCATCACGAGCAATGGCTCGACCATCAGTAAGCAGAGGTGCAGAGGAGAGCCACAGAGCCCTGAGCAAAGGTTTCCATTACAGCACAGTCACGGGACTGCATCTGGTCTTGTGTACAAGCGAGAGGCTCCCAGCGGGGAGTCGGAGTTCTAATTCTGGGCCTGCTTGTACTAGCTGCCAATCGGCAAGAAGAGGGGGAAATAGGCAGACTTAGCCACCAAACAGATCTGAGCTGGAATCCCAACCTGCCGCTATCTGTATAACATTAGGCAAGTTACTTCCTCTCTCTGAGTCACATTTTTTCAACTTTACAAAATTGGGATAATATTTTATTTTCAATCTTAACTGAGGGACCCTAGCACAGCACTTGGAACCTAGCAGAGGTTCAGTCAGTGATAACCCTCTCTTCTCCCTCCGCTACCCGTTTCCTCAGGAGTGGAGTGAAAAGAAACATTACAGCATAGCAGTTAAGAGCATGGACTTTGAAGCCAGCTTGTCTGGGTTTAAATTCTAGCTCTGCCATTTATTGGCTGTGTGACCTTAAGCCAGGGGTCCTCAAACTTTTTAAACAGGGGGCCAGTTCACTGTCCCTCAGACCGTTGGAGGGCCGGACTATAGTTTAAAAAAAAAACTATGAACAAATTCCTATGCGCACTGCGGGGCCCGGGACGAGTCGGCAGCTAAGCAGGACAGGCAGCGGCGCCCAGCGGGCCGGATAAATGTCCTCGGCGGGCCGCATGTGGCCCGCGGGCCGTAGTTTGAGGACCCCTGCCTTAAGCAAATTACTTAACCTTCCTGTGCTTCTGTTTACTCTTCTTTAAGAGGGAGATGATAATAGTACTTACCTCATAGCATTGTTATGAAGATGGAACAAGTTACCATGTGTAAAGTGAGTAGAATACCTACTGGCATATACTAGGTATTACATGTGTGTTGTTTTTGTTTTTTTAAATAAAAATAACTAGCTTCACAGAACTTTTGTGGAAAGAGCAGCTGTGAAAGTATTTTTCAAATTTAGAAGAATCACACAAAAAGAGAAAAATACTACAGCACCTCTCTGAATTGTCAAAACATATTGGCCCTTCAATTTCTTAGACTCGAAGTAAAGTACAAAATGATTAAGTCAGACATCATTCTTTCGGTAAACATTTGCTATGTGCCTGCTGCGCATGGGGCATTGTGCTAAGTCCTCAGAAGGGCTGCCCTGAGTCCAGAAGCCTGATCAGGTGACGCTCAGAGAGGCAAAAGCGATGATTCGGGGACCAGGCCCAGCTTGTCACATTCCGTATGCACTGAACTGCGTAGGGAGGTGATGTGAGTGCATATTGAGAGAGAAATCAATTTGCCATAGACTGGATCACCGCCCTCTGTCCAAGCTGCACCACCCCACCCCCACCCCCAAATTTACAGGGTCATCCAAACCAAGTATTATGGGCTGTCTCTGGCGGGAGAGCCAGGGAGGAAGAGAAAAGAACAGCATTTATGGTCATTCCAGCTACTCCATGCGAGACACTGGCTCTGTGAGCAACTCATTCTGCAGAATTTTGCAGGAATAAATCCAAGTGGGAAACTGCAGGGAAATGGGGGAAGCTCCAGACCCTAGTGAGTTTCATTGTCCTGATCACTTTATCTACACGAGTCACCCTGCCATCACTATGGCAACAGGGTGCATCTAAGTCCATTCAGACTGCTGTAACAAAACACCGGGCGGCTTAAAGAGGACAGAAATTTATTTCTCATCGTTTTGGGAGCCGGAAGTCTGAGATCAGGGTGCCAGCATGCTCCGGTGAGGGCCCGCTCCTGGGTTGCAGACTTCTCACCGTGTCCTCACACGATGGAAGAAGTTAGAAAGCTCCCTAGGGTCTCTGTCATAAAGGCACTAATCTTTATTAGGGCTCTGCCTCCTAATAACTAACCTTCAAAAGGCCCCACCTCCTAACAGCGTCGCCTGGGGTGTTGGGATTTCAATGTATGAATTTGGGGAGCACACAAGCATTCAGTGGGTTCCACCATGTGTCGTTTGCTTAGCACTTACCACAAATCTGAAATTATTTATCTACTGGTTTAGGTTTGACTCTCTTCATAAGAATGTAAGCACCAGGAGAGCACCAACTTTATCTGACTTTCCCCCCACTGTATCCTGTCCTCTAGAACAGTACATAATAGGCACTTGATCCATACTAGTTGAATGAATAAATGAGTGAGTGAATAAATATTTCAGCAGCATGAAACAGCCTGTGCATGGAAATAGCTCTGCAACCCCCATCCACAGAGCCCGTTACTAGTCAAAGAGAAGACCAACCTCTATTAGTCTAATACTTTACAGTTTTCATAGCATTAGGTATGTATGCATCTCCTAATTGAATCTTGGTAGCAAATCTACAAGATAACTGTTATCATTTCCAATTACAGGTGAGAAGACTGAACCTCAGAAACATTCAATGACATCCTCAAGATCATACAACTGATAAGTAACAGAACTAGAACGCAAGTGACCAAGTTCAAGTTCAGTGTTTATTCTATGCCTGGTGACCACTTTAAAAGAAAGGCACTTCTTTCTACATCATTTTCTAATTTGTGTCCACATTCCCTAAGATAGGGCCCAAGGTACTCTCTTTACTTGGGAAGAAAGAATGGCCCAGCTCTAGCCGGTTTGGCTCAGTGGATAGAGTGTCGGCCTGCGGACTGAAGGGTCCTGGGTTAGATTCCAGTCAAGAGCACATGCCCAGGTTGTGGGCTCCATCCCCAGTAGGGGATGTGCAGGAGGCAGCCGATCAATGATTCAATGATTCTCTCTCATCACTGATGTGTCTCTCTCTCTCTCTCTCTCTCTCTCTCTCTCTCTCCCTTCCTCTCTGAAATCAGTAAACATATATTTAAAATAAAAAAAAGAGTGGCCTGGGCTGGAGTCCAGTTGGAGCTGTAGGAACCAGTTATGTAACCTCAGACAAGCCTTGGCACCTGTCAGTGAGCCTCTGTTTCTTCTTCTCTCAAGGGGCTGTACTCGTACCTGGCTTGTCTGCCTCACAGTGTGCCATAAGGCTCCAATGTGTAAAAAGAATAAAATTCTACAAAGACGTAAGCTCAACATGACAATAGGTGCCAGGGCTCTTGTGTCCAGTGCTCTCTGATCAGAGATCTGATCATAAAAGGACCCTAACACCCCCACTCCCCTTGTTTCCATTTTATTCCTGTGACTTTACATTTTCCATATCTGACCCTTCCTTCAGAGCCCAGATCTAGGAGTAGATAGTAGTGCTAGAAATTTTGTGAGTATACTAAAATACACTGAATTTTAACCTTTAAGTATGGTGTGTGGAGTACATCTTATTCTTCAATAAAAAGAGGCAATTGCTAGTCCCAGTAAGAGGTACAAAGACCTACCCTAACACTGTAGCTGAGGTAACATGGAGGAGACAAATTAATGGTAGTCTTTGAGGAAGCTGAAGGAGCCACTATGATTACAGTTTTAGGCCTGAAAATGAGGGAGAACGGTGGTGCCTTTAACAAAAAGGGCAGGCAAGATTGGAGAGACAATGATCAACTCGATGCAGATATATCGAGTTTGAGATTTCAGTGTTACACACAGGTGCACATGTGCATCAAAAAGCTGGAAAAATTGGGCCTGGATTTCTGGGAATAGTGAGGACCTGGGAACTATCTACATAAAAGCCATTGTAAATATTTAGAAATTGGGTGAGCTTCCTTAAGATTGTAAAAATATATATAAATAAAAAGCCATCAGGGATTTTAAACCTCCAATATTCCAAGTCTTCTCTAAATTGGTGGGCTCCAATCCTTGTCAATTTATGAATTCTTTGCATATAGTTTATCTGATTAGACCTGGAGTGTGTTCAATTTAATTTTTTAAAGGACTTCCATTGTTCATCCCAATTATAGAGTGAGGAGCTTACTATAGATTCCCTATGAAATGTATGACAGTTTACTTCTAAGTACATTACAAATGTGGATTCCTCTGTCTCACATTCTACATGAGAAGCAGAGGAAATTTAGGTACAGATATTGACTACTGTTCTATTCTGTATATTCTTGGCAAAATATCTGTTTCCAAAGCAAGATCATAAAGAAGCCCTGTCTGCTCACTCTACTGTCTGAATCTCCCGTATGTCTCTTTATATTGTCTATTTTTCCTCTTGGAGTTTGGACATTTGATCCTGTTTTTCAGCACGCCTTGTAATTTTTTACTGGATGCCTAACATTGTGGATCAGAATCTGTAGAGGCTCTGGATAATGTTGTTTTTCTCCAAGTAGGGTTCAAGTTCTCTTGACTTCAAGCAGATAAAGGACCAGTAAATCACCTTGAGCCCATCCGGGTTTGGTTTTAGGATTTGTTACTGCTGATCTGTTTCAATTTTCCCCTCCCTCCTTGGGTATAGTCATAACTCTGAGGGAATTACTTTGGGGTGTAGCCTTTATTTCTGTGATTTGGGCCTCCTGGGGTCTTAACTGAAATCCCATATGTAGGCCCCTCTAGATATTGTTACCAAGACCCCTCTGCTTTGGCAAGACTTGAACTCCATCCTCCATCTCTCTGCACTGTTCAGCGGCTGTTATCTCTGCTCAGCTCGTTCGCCTCCCTGCTGCTATATTCCTCTGGGTATATCCTGGAATCTCACTCGGTGCATGTGTAGCTAAGGAGTCATCCAATGACTTCAGGGAATTCATTTGCTCAGAGAATTCATGACCTCTATTGACCAGCAGAATGAAGTGATGATTCCCACTCCAGCTCCTGCTGAAAACGAGAAATAGCCTCAGGTGTAATGAGGGGAGATGGTCTGAGCTGCTGCCCTTCTCTCAAGGATCATAGCGCCTCCACTTCCTGGCTGTGTTGGCTGCTCCCCAATCCTTTCAAATGTATTTTAAACAGTTTGCCCAGATTTCATCATTAGTTTCAGTGATCAGGTTAATGAAACACATTACTCCACCAAAATTAGAAGTCTTCGTTAAGGAAATAAGATAATTAGGACTGACGCTTGGAACCCTACCTGGGGGAGCAGAAGGGCAGCCATCAGAGACAGGATGAGAGACAAGAGGAAAACAGAATTTGGCAATCTCGTGAAGAGTGCTCTGGCATCGGCATTATCAACAAGAAAAAAGACAGGCGTGAGGAGAAGGCTAAAATAAGGATGTATCCTTGATAAGGAGCAGAAGGTCATGGGTGTAGCATTTGCTGATGGTCCCATCTGTTTATCTTCACCAAACGTCAAGCTTTGTGGAGTTGGTTTCGAGTTTTACAGTGTGTGAATCTTCCCAGAACAGTTCTGAACACTCAGCATATAGGTGCTCATAAATTATATGACAAGGAAAAGTTTCCCATATTTGAAAGGCGTGTGTTTGAGAGAGGCAGGTGGAAAGCTGATAGAGAGGTCTGCTCCAGCATGTCCTTAGCAGAAGGGTCGGGAGACACTAATTTAGCAGAGGCCCCCCTGCCAGACTATTTATACCCACCAGCAAAAGTGCCAGGTGCATAGCATTCAGTTCATGACTCAGGAGGACAGGATATGAATTTAATTTCAAGGATCCCAGCTCACACATGGGGAAAAGGAATCTGGCTGGTGTCTTTCCCTCACCCTCTCGATACCCACATAGGTAATAGCCGTGAGGTTAAGCAGAGTCCTGTGGGCACAGAGCCCCAGGGACCAGGCTTTGGGTCTTTAAGAAATATAGTTTCCTCTGCTTCCTCTGTCAAAATATTTTTCCTTGGTGTTTGGTGGAAAGAATATCAGTGTGTCCATGTCGACCAGTTTGACAACTGGAAATCCCGAGTTGTAGGCTCACATCCTCTTGGTTCCTCTACAGAGAGGAAAGAGCTTGCCCTGCCTCAGCTCACCTCACCTCAGCTCACCTCAGCTCCCCACCATTCCATATGGAAAGGGGCCCATTGTCACGGCTGTCTCCCTTCCTGTAAGTACCCAGTCAGTCTCCAGGTTGTATGGACAAGTTGATACAATAGTCTAACCCCGTGGTCGGCAAACTGCGGCTCGCGAGCCACATGCGGCTCTTTGGCCCCTTGAGTGTGGCTCTTCCACAAAATACCACGGCCTGGGCAAGTCTATTTTGAAGAAGTGGCGTTAGAAGAAGTTTAAGTTTAAAAAATTTGGCTCTCAAAAGAAATTTCAATCGTTGTACTATTGATATTTGGCTCTGTTGACTAATGAGTTTGCCGACCACTGGTCTAACTCAATGGAGCATTTCACTGACCAACAAAGTCACAGGCAGGTGGAGCTAGAAGAATCCATGTGGGACCACCTGACCCAACACGAAGGGTGCAGTGTAGTGGTGAAGGGTGTCAGCACTAGAGCTGGACTGCCTGAGTTCAAATCCTACCATTGCCACTTTCACCTCCGCAGTCTCTCAGTTCCTTCCTAGGAAAAATAGGGGTGTTGAGACCACGTTCCTTGTAGCGCTGTTGGGAGGCTGATACAGTGCCTGGCTGCCCCTCCGACGGCACGCGAAAGCTCAGCATAAACCAGCCGTGGGCAAACTATGGCCCGCGGACCGGATCCGGCCCGTTCGGCTGTTCTATCCGGTCCGCGGAGCCAAAAGAGCGGAGGGTTCTCTTGCTCTCCCCTCCGCTCCTTTACTTTGAATTTATATTAGTTCACACAAACACTCCATCCATGCTTTTGTTCCGGCCCTCCGGTCCAGTTTAAGAACCCATTGTGGCCCTCGAGTCAAAAAGTTTGCTCACCCCTGGTAAACCATAGGACACGCTGTGAGTGTGCCATGTGGTTCCCTTATTGCTCCTCCCGGCACATGTGTTCAGTCAATGCTTCCTTGTGTGGGTTTTAGGAGACAGAGCTGTTGGCCTGTTCAGCATCGGGGGAGTCGGCATTTGCTCTGGGTCAGGCATCCCTGGCGCAGCGTGGAGGATGCACACTGGCCGGGGGGTGAGGACTGCCCCGGAGCCCACGCCCTCTCAGCTCAGTGCTGCTCGCGGGGAGGCTGCCCCAGAAGCAGCCAGGGTTAGAGAAGGGCTCTGCTTGGGGTGCCAGGCAGTCAGAAACGGGAAGGATGGAGACAGTCTGTCTGAGAAAGTCATTGCCACCCCCACCCCCAGCAGGAGGGAAGCAGTAGCCGCCTCCATCGTCCCACCTCGTGCGTCGTGGCTGATCAGTGACTCATCGCAAGGGGACGTGTCTTGATGAGGACGCGATACATCCGCGTTAGGCTGATGAAACATTGTTTCTTGTCAACAAATGTGATATGAATGAGTCTGGAAGGAAATGCAGAAGGGGCTTTGGAGTGAGACACACCTGTGCCCCAACCCTGGCTCTGTAACTGACCAGCTCTGTGACCTTGAGAAAGTTGCTTAGCGTCTCTGGTTCTGTTACCTTGTCAGAAAGTGGGAATAATCATTTTCACTCCACAGGACTATTGCCGCGTGTCAGAAGAGCTGGCATATGTGACATGCTGTGTGCATGCCGTGCCAGGCTCAGAGGAAGCAAGTGAGACAATGCCCATATGTCTCCTTTCCTGTCTGAAGGGAATCGTTATGTGTAAGGACACATCGGTGGAGCATTCAATTACTTGTCAACCCGTCCACCCCATGGCATCTCAGGTGGCTCCAGAATTCCTAGACCCGAACTCCAACCCCTCAGAATATAACAAAACTCAGAGCGATCTTGCTCCACAAGCTGTTGCCATACCTCCATGAGATTTAAATTACTGACTTAGCCATAAAAAGGGTGTTCATTACTTTAAAAAAATATAGACTAGGTATGCTGTTTCTAGATAGCAGTAGGTACTTTACCTAGAGCTATTTCAATAATTTCTTACATTTAGAACCTTGTACAGGGCTTTTTGTGTGTGTGTGTGTTTATTTTCATGTCAAATTTCCCTAGTCAGCAGGACCCGTGAACCACTGGTATTTGTATTGTTTCTGCTTAATTTTGTATCTGGCGCATAGGCAGTGCTCAGTAAATCTTTTTTAAGTGAGCTCTGAGTTGAGCTGTTCTCTCTACTTAAGCGTATAATGTTAAAAAACCAAATTCAATGCCACTCTCCCCACAACGGCTTACTATGACTCAGGCTAAGTGGTGTTATGCTCTTTCCTTCCCCCAAATAAATTATCTGTCACAAGAACAACTCATCAATAAAAGATGCTCACCAGAAGCCAGAAGATCCCAGGTATTTCCAAATTTTATTTCATCTATTTTTCTTACACATTTCAATTTAACCCCTCATGGAATTTGTCTAATAGAAACAAAAATAACAGCAATATGGCTGTTACCACCGCTGAACGCTTACTGTGTGCCTGCGTGCTTGTGGACTGTCTGCACCCATGTTGCAGCTGCATTACAGAGTCAAGGGGAGGGCAGGGGTGTGGGTTTGATGCCCAGTAGGGCAGCTGCCCAAGGCCACCCGCGAGGAAGCCCAATTTAAACCCAGAAGCTTAGACTCCAAATCCAGGACTCTTCTCCGGGCGTGCAAAGGCCTCCCAGCCTGGCATTCGGGCTTCTCAGGGTCTATCCACAGACTGTGAGCCACACCTCAATGCTTCCCTTCTGGGCACTTTCTGCTCGGCACTTCACGCTCCGCTGTGGCTTAGAAAACACCTGCTTCCTGGAATGCTCTTCCTGCCTCCTCTGACAGCCAGCCCAGCTTCTTTGAGACCCACGTCAAATGCTGTCTCTTCCGGAAAATCTTTGCCGCTCCCCTCTGCCCACCATCACCACACACACAGCAGGAGTCTTTCCTAAACCGTCACAGCATTTTGGGGACACCATTCCTGTGTCACTACACACCCCACCCCTGGTATTTCAGCTTTGTGCACAGAGGCCCCAATCCTATCTCTGCTAGATGCTTCTCACCTTGGAGGCAGAGTCCACGCAGGATCCAGACCTGATCCACGCAGCTCCCAGCACAAGAGAGTGTGGGTGGAAGCCCTTCCCATTGCAGCCCCATGACCGGGGTGGCTTTGTCTGACAAGCTAAGTCACACAGATTCTCCTCTTTCCCTTCTGGCTTCCCTTCCCCCCTCCTCCAACTTAATTGTTTTAACGGGACTGTGTGGGACTCACCAATGAAGCATGAAATAGACCCACATGTTGCTGGGAGCCGCCCAATTAATTAAAGGTCTAGAGAAAAACAAAAATGCTGGATAAAATCAAAATAAATAATTGCCAAATTAGTCTCCATCTGTGAATTGTTTTCAACAAACAGACATCAATCTTCCGGTCTGCTATGATTGCACAATGAGGCTTCAACCAGCAGGCAAGCGGAAGGAACTGAAAGTGTTTGGGAGCTAGGATGTGCCCATGAATTTATTTGGGGGAAATTCCATTGACTCAACTGGCGTGTATTATGCACCTGCTACATATCTGACAGTCTGCTGGGCACTGGAGATGTAGTGACAAAGGATTTTCTGTCCAATCGTTGAACAGGCGAGTAGGCTCATAAAGAGAGGGGGAAGAGGCAAGATGGGCAGGATTGTCTTGGTCATGTGGCCTAAGGAATTTCTGTCACTGCTTTGGGTCTTGGTGACTTCACCTGTGAGATGGGATGATAACCAGGCTGGTGAGGAGGAAGTGAGATAACATTTACATCAAGGCCTGCCTCACCCGACCTGCTTCATCATTGCTCACTCCTTCCCATCGCTGCCTGGAGCCCACAGGTGTAATTCCCCAGTCAACACAAATGCTATTGGTAAATGGAGGATTAAAAATATAGTTCAGGAAAACAAGTCCATGATGGTGACCTGATATAACTGCCTTCTGTAAGCAAACTGAGCTAAAGAAGGTATTTTCTTCTTTGTATTTCCTGCTGAAATGCTTCATCCTTTCTATGAGTCTCAGATGAAGCGCCCTTCCCAATTAAAATATCTTCAGAAGTATCTAAGATCCAAGTCTTCGTTTCCCTGTGATGATGTAAGAACTGTCCAAACTTGTAGAGAATTTTTATGAAAGTTTAATTGAGCCAAACTGATGACATTGCCAAAGTCTGAAATGCTCCCAAGAGTAAGTTTTGCAGTTCCTTTTATGAATTTGGAATCAAGGAGGGAACATGAGGAAGATTACATCAAGGTGGCGGAAAGCAAGGCACAGGATAGGTACCCAGAGGATGTGCTCTCTTGGGTGTGGTTATACTTCCCAGGGATCTGGAAAAGAGGCATTTCTTTTTTTCTTTTTTTTAAATATATTTTATTGATATTTTACAGAGAGGAAGGGAGAGGGATAGAGAGCTAGAAACATCGATGAGAGAGAAACATCGATCAGCTGCCTCCTGCACACCTCCTACTGGGGATGTGCCCGCAACCAAGGTACATGCCCTTGACCGGAATCGAACCCGGGACCCTTCCGTCCGCAGGCCGACGCTCTATCCACTGAGCCAAACTGGTTTCGGCGAAAAGAGGCATTTCTAAGATGTGTTCACCTAGATGAACAAAAACAGTGAACAGAGCTTGCTTAAGGGAAAGATAACTTTTTACTAGGGACGTTCTAGGCCTGAGGTGTGACTACCCATATAACCTGCCCAGTTAGGAATTTATGGTCAGAACACCCTGTGAGGTTACTTTCCGTTAGATTTATTACAGAGCTCATTTTTTGTCCACACTCATTTTTCGATAGTATTCACCTCATCGGGTCCTGGTGAGCAATAGATGGGATGACTCATATTTATTCAATAAATGTTTACTGAATGCCTGTGGTGTGCCAGCACTGTTCTGGTTTCTGGAGTTACTGCAGATTAAAATATCTCTGTCCTTCTAGTGGGCAAGGAAAGGTAACAAATATCGATGTGAAATACAGGGGTTGGCAAAGTGGGTTTATAGTTTACAGTTGTGAGTATATAAGGCACAGAGTTTATCATTGTATTACTATTTATTATTGCATTATACTAGTATATTTGTATTACTTGTCTTATGGACTCAAATAAAATTATCCTATTCACATATCTATCTGCCATTATAATCCAGAGCAGAGATTCAAAACCCATCTAATGACTAAAATTCTTTGGAGAACTTTTTAAACAAACTTCCTCAGAAGTATCTCAGAAAAATCTAGAGATTGGGTCTAGAAAATGTCTGTGTAGCTTTAATGCTGGAAGGAAAGGAATACAATCGCTATTAGGTGAGTCAGCCTTCTACCCAGAGAACATCCATCACAAGTAACAATCTAGCATAATCACTAAGAGCATGGTCTTGGGAATCTGCTCATTTGAGTTCCAGCTCTAGCACATAGCCCCTGCTTGACTGTAGGCCAGACATATAGCCTTTCTGAATCTCATTTTTCTTACCTATAATATTCATCTACCAATTCATTCATCTTCCAATCCATCACTCCAACCATCTACTATCCACTCAGCCAAACATCAATCCACCTACCTTTCCATTTAACCATCCATCCTTCATCCATTCATCCATCTATCCATATCATTGAACCACGGTCTATGATGCCTAAGGCACCATGAGAATGGAATGTCTTTATGGTCCTTTACGGTCTGAGATTTTGTGATTCCATAAAAATTGATGGGTAGTAAGTAGGCTGATCATATACAAAATGAATCACACTGTCAGCAAGCCCTCTAAGAGCTCCCATCTAGTGTGGAAGATAAAAAAAAATACATTTATTAGAGCTGAAGGCAGAAGAGGAAAAGAGCCTAAGGGAGGTGTGAGTGGCAGCATGAAGGGTGGGGCTGGTTGAGAATAAAATGGCCTGAGCCATACAGAGAAAGGTAGCCTTGTTTTTAAAATACATGACAATCGCCTAGCCAGTGTGGCTCAGTGGTTGAGTGTCAACCTATGAACCAGGAGGTCATGGTTCGATTTCCAGTAAGGGCATATGCCTGGGTAGGCAGCATACAGGAGGCAGCTGATTGATGATTCTCTCTCATCATTGATGTTTCTATCGCTCCCTCTCTGAAATAAATAAAAATATATTGTTAAAAATGTGACAATCATCATTATGGGTTCAAGGGGTACTAAAAGCCAGAATCTACCTCCTCCACTAGCCCAAGCCATGCTTCCGATTCCTACCCTCTTTTGGACAAGGGCATCTGCTTCCAGGTGGTTCCTATGAAAAGCACAGCTTGCCTGAGAACACATCAATCAGTACCTATCTGTAAGATTAGCAACCACGCCATCTGTGATTTCAGGGTCTCATTTTCTGAGCCTGAAATCAGACATGTGACAAGCACCCATGGAGACAAATAAAGGGTCTGTTTGGAATCTGAGCTGCCTTAGAAAATTGCCTTGTATAGATGCTGTGGTTGTAGAATGGCTGAGCCCAAGAGATCAGGAATTCTGTTTGGAGGGAGCCTGAGAAACCTGGTTTTCACCTCATTTTGATGCATTGCTGGGCAAAGAGCATTCAGTAGAGAGCAAAGAGTACCCAAACAGTAGTAAGAAGGAATCCTATATAATAAAAGCCTAATATGCTAAGTGTCTGGTTGTTCAGTCATCCGTTCAATCAATCAAAGCATAATATGCTAATGATATGCTAATGAGAGCAGCAGAAGAAAAGAGGAACTAGGGACTAGCAGGCAATCCTGAAAAAAAACAGGCAAAAAGTCCCACCTCCACCCCTACGAACTTGACTTCTCTGTCATTATTTTCTCACCTGGCTTTGCTTGGAGGGACTTTTCCAGATCAGCCTGCACTCGAGGCAGAGGCCTGGGGCCCTGGAGAGGGCTGAGACCCCTTGATGCTTCCCATTCCTACCCTCTGCATCTCTTCTTCAAAGAGGCAGAGGGCTCCTGCCCCCAAGCAGTGGGGACTGCTCACTCCGAGGAGGAGCTCAGGGATGTAGGTCCCCTGGGGTGGACGGGGCCATCAGAGAGCAGTTCCTGACATGCAGCTGTGCAAAGAAGGAACCTCTCTGCTTCTGTACGTTTGGCTATTGTAGATAGTTTCCATTCTCTAGGGCTCTTCTCCTGAGTCAGCTTCTCCATTCTTACAGGTCAAATGCTGCCATTCACTCCTCTAGGGGTCCTACAGCACTTGATTTTTGCCTCTTTTTCACCTTGTATTACTTACGTATAGAAATCTCGCCTTTCCTCCTCCAGCTTTATTGCTAATATGAAAAGGGTAGAGTGCTTGCTTTGGAAATACATATACTAAACTTGGAACAATAAAGAGAAAATTAGCATGGACCCTGCACAAAGGGGACATGCAAATTCACGAAGCGTTCCATATCTTTTCTCAGTTATATGTGGAATGTAATGGACAAAATAAACTGATGAACAAAATAGAAACAGAGGCATGGATATGTAGAACATACTGACAGCTGTCAGAGGGTAGGGGGTATGGGGGGACTGGATGAAAGAAGGTGAAGAGAGTAGCAAATATGCATAACCCATGGACACAGACAGCAGTGTGGTGAAGGTCAGGGGAGGGGAGAGCAGGGGCTGGGTGGAGGTGGGAAAAATGAGGAACATCTGCAAAGTGTCAACAATTTAAAAGAAAAGGGTAGAATCCCATCTATGTAGTATCAGCCACATAGTTTGTTAGTATCCTATATAATAAAAGCCTAATATGCTAAGTGTCTGGTTGTCCAGTCATCCGTTCAACCAATCAAAGCATAGTATGCTAATGATATGCTAAGGCAGCTCAACCGCTCGCTATGACATGCACTGACCACCACGGGGCAGACACTCCGGCTGGTAAGTTAGCTTGCTGCTGAAGTCTGGCTGATTGGGACTGAGTGAGATGGGCCAGACACACCCTGGAGCCCTCCTGCGTCCCTCCCCAGCCCCAATTGTGCACTGGTGGGGTCCCTTGGCCTGGCCTGTGCCCTCTCACTATCTGGGCTGAGGGACACCCCCCCCCCCCGAGTGCACGAATTTCATGCACTGGTCCTCTAGTATATAATGATTGTGGTTTGGGTGGTCCAAACCTTTACAGGGGACTATATTAGATTATCATTAACAAGTAGGTAATAGAGAAAGCTGCACTGTTTTGGGGTTATCCAAGGTGCTTATGTCTATCTTATGGATATTAGATATAAGTCCATGTGGATCAGAAATTCCTTGGTAAAGTCTGATTTTTTCATTCTCCTTTTAAAGTCAAACAATTGCACTAAACTAAGTCAAACTAAAAAGACCTCAGAAATCATCCAGGTGAGTACCCCGTGCCCCATTTTACAGACCAGATTGCATCGTTTCGACATAGTCACCCCTTCAGCTAGGACTGTTACAAAGCAACAAGTATAGTGATAGTTCTGGGCCCTCTCACCTACCCGTGCCCTCACAGGGTTCAATGAGTAGAGCCCGGGGCACATGGGGCACGGCAGTGCGCCTGCTTCTCATCAAACCCTTCCTCTCCACTTTGCTCCTCCAGGAAGTAGCCTGGGCAAGTGCTCTTTCCACTCTTACAGGCTTGGATGTTCTTCCTTCTCTATCCAAATTAGTCATTTTAAGAAAAGGGGAAAGGAAACCGCTGGTCACTTGTGGGATTAGTCAGACACACGAGTTCAGTGTCAAACTGAATCACAGTCCACGCCCTGCTCAAGCTTCTTTCTTCGCAAGCTGGATGGGAAGGGGAGTTCATCAGTCCACCCTAGAAGCTCTCACAGGCAGGTGATCAGGGAGAGGAGAGCTGCCCACTCCGCAGGTCGCCCTGAAGCACCGAGTGACTGCTCTGAAGGTTAAAACCAATGACGGACACCCGGTGGGGACAGGCACAGGGAGACTTGCAGAACTGTTACTGCGGCAAATACGGCCAAAGTCACGTGTGCAAGTCCAGACCGGCCTTGGGTGCTGAGATACACATCTCAGTTCCAGGAGCAGAGACTTTCCGTTCTGGCCCTGTCACCGAGGGTGGACAGCGAGCTTCTCTTCAGCTTGTTCGTAGAAGGAAACCCAGGTGTCTAATGAGAAAGGCTTGACTGGCCAGCATCTTTGCTCCCCCTCCATTGTTTTCTCAGATTCCCACAGGGAGAGCCTGGGAGAGAAGGGGGGCGGGAAGCCCATTTGAGAGTTAGGACACTGAGGCACAGAAGGGTGTAGTGACATCCCCAAGGTTAGGCAGCTGGTTAGGGCAGCTCAGGGACTCAAAGCCAGGCCTCTGCCTCGCTGGTAGGAGTCTTCCTCAACCCTGAGAAACAGCTATGGCAACCTCAGTGGGTCCTCCAGAAGACCAGAGGGCCTAGCAGTGTCTCCTAGCAACAGCAACACAAGCCCCCCCCCGCCCCTCTCTCTCTCTCTCTCTCTCTCTCTCTCTCTCTCTCTCTCTCTCTCTCTCTCTCACACACACACACACACACACACACACACACGGTCTCACCTGAGATGAGGTGCGGGGCTCTCTCCTGGTGGCTAAGAGTCTCCTCTTGCCAAAACCGGTTTGGCTCAGTGGATAGAGCGTCAGCCTGCGGAGTGAAAGGTCCCGGGTTCGATTCCGGTCAAGGGCATGTACCTTGGTTGTGGGCACATCCCCAGTAGGAGGTGTGCAAGAGGCAGCTGATCGATGTTTCTCTCTTATCGATGTTTCTGACTATCCCTCTTCCTTCCTCTCTGTAAAAAATCAATAAAATGTATATAAAAGAGTCTCCTCTTGATGCCTCTGGGTCTCACTTTTCTCCTGTTCAGCTTCTGGCGGCCACCCCAATATTATGCCCCACGGTTATTCCCCTTTCCCTTAAAACTCTGGCCCAAGCTGGGCCAACAAGTCCTTTCTTTCTTTTTAAATCAAATCTTTATTGTTGAAAGTATTACATATGTCCCTTTCCCCCCCCCGCCCCATTGACCCCTTCTAGCCCCCGCCCCAGGCCTTCACCACCCTATTGTGGGTGTCCTGGGTTATGCATATATACATACAAGTTCTTTGGTTGATCTCTCCCACCTGCCCACCCTCCTTGCCCTCCCTCTGAGATTCTGCAGTCTGTTTTATGCCTCTATGTCTCTGGATCACAAGCCCTTTTCTTCTTTCCCAAAAGCAGAGGAGAGACAGCCAGACATTTCCTCACGGGATAGTTCTGAACAGTAGCCAGAGAATTGTGACCAACAGTAAAAACAGTACCCCCTGCCACATTCTCACACAAGTTTCTGATGCTGAGAGAGCTACAGACTCGCCCCAGAAGGCAGGGCCTCCTCCCAGGCACCGGCTTCCCAGGAGCTTGCCTCCAGTGCGGCCGGAATGATGGCGGTTTCTAGGCCTCCATTTCCTCATCTGTCAAATGGGGATTAAACCTGCTTTGGGGGTCACTGTGAGAATTACGCAAGGTTCTGTGTCGAAGGCACTTAGCGTACCGCCTGGCACATAGCGAGTGTTCCAGTCCTGGCTTCTGAAATCCCAGTATTCCACCCCATAGCCATGAGGCTCTTTAGGACGGACAGTGCGTGGTGACCAGGGAGGCATTCGCTATAGTTTCTCTTTCTTTCTCTTCCCTCCAATCACCTTCACGCCAGCATTTGGGGTGGGGCACAAAAAAGGGGATACACCTTGTCCACACTGCAAATTGGCCTCTAAAGACAGCCCCACTGGGAGGGCAGTGTCCCTGGCGATGGAGAAGGAGCCCTCCCTGGGAGGTGTGCCCTGGGTGCTGGACTTCTTAGGAGCTTTTGTCAGACGTGGGGTGGGGGGCAGGGGCAGGGAGCGGGAGGTTTCCTGATCCTGAGGGGCTGTGAGGAAGGGGACCAGGGGACAGCCTCTCCATCTCCCCACCCCTGTATGTGCAGAAATCACCCGGAGCAGAGTTTAGATGACAGGAAAGGCAGAGACGCATGACCCAGCTTCCTTTTTTCTGAGAAGTGCAGATTCGGAATCACAGCCAGAGCTCTGTAATTCAGATTTTATATCGAGATAAGAAAAGTCACACTACAACAGTAATCTTTAAGTTTTAGTAGAAGTCACTTCTTGTTGAGCAAATGTTTCAATTCTAGCTGCCTGCTAACAAATTGTAGGCCACTGAAAAGTGGGTTTTATGGGGCGAAGTTCAATTCAGCATCCATGGCATAGACCAGATGTTAGACGGAGGTTCGTTGAAGGGGAACCTGAAAGGTCACTCGGCTGGTCAGTGCTGGGTTCCAGAGACGGAGCTCCTGGGGGCCCCCCTGCGCCCTCAGTACTGACTGGATCCCCTGTGCTGTGCAGTACATCTCTGTGATTATTCTTGTAGATGACAATTTGTACTTCTTAATCCCTTTGACCTAAAGGATTGTAACAACTCTGGATAGTGCCAGGTGGGTACGAGACTTACCAGGTGATCACTTCATAAGGTATATAAATGTCTAATTGCTATGTTGTACACCTGAAAACTAATATAGTGTATATCGACTGTAACTGAAAAACAAATTTTTAAAAAATCTGAAGAAAAAAAATAAAAAACAAACATCCTGAGCACCCTCAGAATCGCCCGGAGGACTTGTTAAACAGTCTCTGATCCAGGAAGTCTGAGACAGGGCCCAAGAATCTGCATGTCTAACAAGTTCCCAGGTGAAGCTGATGCCGCTGGTTCAGCGACCACAGTTTGAGAACACCTGCTTTAGGGCAACAGCACTGATCACATCAACCTCAGCCATGAGGAACCAGGGAGGGGAGTCCTTAAGAACAACTCATAGCTCTAACGGGTTTGGCTCAGTGGATAGAGCGTCGGCCTGCGGACTGAAAGGTCCCAGGTTCGATTCCGGTCAAGGGCATGTACCTTGGTTGCAGGCACATCCCCAGTGGGAGGTGTGCAGGAGGCAGCTGATCAATGTTTCTCTCTCATCGATGTTTCTAACTCTCTATCCCTCTCCCTTCCTGTCTGTAAAAATCAATAAAATATATTTTAAAAAAAGCACAACTCATAAAGAGGTTGTTAGGTTTCCCCGTTGCACTGGCACAATGACTGGTCAAGCAGATGTAATCTTCAGAGACGATGAGAAGGTTTCTGCTTGGTCCAGATCCAACCACACCCTCCGAGCAGCTGAGGACCAAGGCTCCCTGGCCTCCCAGAGTTGGTTGCCTGGTCTCTGAGGGCCTTTCCTGTGCCTGGAACGGAAAAGTCTGGGAAAAGGAGAAATCACCGCTGGCAATGTGGCCACAGCCCTCTAACCCGACCTCTTCAGGGGACCTTGGCAACCAAAAGCCTGATTGCAGCTGATGGCCATTCGCACAGCTGGGCCTTGAATGGCCATTCACACAGCTGGGCCTCGGATGGCCATTCACACAGCTGGGCCTCGGATGGCCTCAGGAAGCTCTCTCTCTGATGTTTATCTGGTTTCCTACCACCTCCACAGTAGGGAACAGAGGTGAAAACAAACGTTTCTAAGCATCCCCTGCTGGCTGCTCCTGCCAGCGACTGGAAGGATTTCTGTAGAATTAAGAGTTTTGGCCACCAGCATGGATATGGTCTGTGATCCCAATCCACAGGCTAAATATAAAAACACAGGCTAATTACTGCAGTGCCCCATCGCAATTAAAGCCACATGAGTGAGTGCACTCTGCAAATGATGCAGCGAAACTCAGCCACTGGCAGTAAGACCAGCTCGGTGCACTATAATCTGAAATGAAACCAGTGCTTTAAAGCTTGAGGCTTTGACAAATACGCTGTGGCATTTTTTTAGAAGACAATCTTGTGAAGTGATTGCCACCTACCCAACTGGACCAAAATGGCATGAGATGCTGTTAGATGATGTTGGAAGGTGTGGATGTTTGGAAAGAAGGTAAGAGTGTGGATTTTGGAGTCAGCCCTGTACCAGCTCTGTCATTTACCAGCAGTGACCTTGGGCATATGGCCCAATTCCCACATCCAAACCACCACCAAAAGATGTCCCAAATCTGTCCACTTCCCTCATCTCCATTGTCTCCCACCACAAGCAAGCCACCATCATCTCTAGTCTGGATGAATGCAATAACCTGCCAACCAGTGTCCCTGCCTCCATAGTTGCCACCCAACAATCTATTCTCCCACTCCGCAGCCAGAGTGATTTTTGCTTCTTTCGTTGTGGTAAAGCATGCATGGCATCAAATTTTCCATCTTCACCATTTTTAAGTAGTATCCAGTATATTCACATTGTTGTACAACTAATCTCTAGAACTTTTTCATCTTGCAAAACTAGAACTCTGTGCCCATTCAACAATTCCGCATTTCCCACTCCCCCCAGCACCTAGCAACCACAGTATTTTGAAGCTTAAGACTTTAAGGAATATACAAGTCATGGCATTGTTTTAGAAGACATGTTATGGTTGTTTTCTTCATTTCCTTTTTCACCATTTGAAGCTATTTTGTTCATTTGTTGTTTATGAATTATCCACGGAATAAAAAAATAATTTATCAGCCAAATCAGGACAATTTTGAAAAGGAAAGGGCATGCTGAAAATCATGAACAGGGTTAATGATCCCAGATAAACCAGGGACTTCTGGTAACCCAAATCATAGGTGTCCTGGATGAGGACATGAGCTCCATGGTCTGTTTTGCTCATAGTGCATCCCCAGCACCTACAACAGTACCCAGCACACAGTAGGTGTAAACATTTCTCTCTTTTCTGAGTCTAGCGCGGTTAGAGAGTGGTCCAGTTCCTGAGTAGGGGCTGCTGGGGATTGAGAAAATGAAAGAAAGAGACACAGAGATGGAAGGAAAAAGCTGGGGCTGGGTGGGACCACTGTCCTCTGACAGGGACAGGGACCCAGAGCCAATACAGTGTGTTTAATTTATACAGCAAAACCCAGGAGGTTTTACTAAAAGTCAAGACAAAGGAGATTATTTGCATTCTTGGGTGGGCCGGAGTTCATATTCATTCCTGGTGCTTGGCTGGATTTAAATAACAAAACCCACCCCCTGGCACCTGGGCTGAAGGTCAAGCTGACAACACTCCTGCCTCTGGCAAAGCCTGTTTCCAGGACGTGGCTTTGGATTCAGCTGACAATAATTAAAGAAATGCTCCTGTGCCTTCCCAGGTGCTCTCTACAGTAGGTGCTCGGTACATACTGCTGAATGAATGTCAAAACTTTCTGACCTCAGGTACCTCAACTATGAAAATGGGTGTGATAATGGACTGCCTGGAGACTGTTGTGAGAAACAAATGATATCGTTCATGTGCTATCAGATCCCTAATAAAATGCTTATTTCCTCCTGTGCTATTTCCATAGAAAAGTAAAGTTTTAGAACTAAAGAGACCTCAGTCCCTGGAAGTGGAACCCCAGAACTGGAGGTGATGGTCTGGTGTGGAATCCTGGCTGAGCGTGAGGCTCACTGGAGCGTGCTTATAAACCACCCATATGTGGGCCCCACTCCAAGCCGAGTGAAATGAAGGCTCCAGAGCTAAAGCTCAGGCAGGTGGATGGTTTTTAAAGTTTCTTGGGGGATTCTGAGGCACAGAGAGTGCTGAGACTCCCAAATCAGGTTAAACCCACTAATTTCAGATGAGGAATTAGGCTCAGAGAGGAGACCTGCCCACGGTTGCTCACTCCACATGGCAGAAACTGCCCTGGACCCCAGGTCTCCTGGCTCTTAGTCGGTTCTCTGTCCACTCTTATCAATCTGCTTCTTGCCAGAGAGTGTAGCTGTCCAGTCTTGGAATGCTCCTGAGGATGTCCTATGAGAAAACCTGAGCTTGCTAATGAGCCCCGGTCGTCATCTGCAGGATCAATGCACCAAGTTCAGAGACAGGATGAGTTCTTTGTCAGATCACCCTGACCATCGTGCCCACCTCAAGGCAGTCAGTATGGGCACTGTGGTGGTCAGTCTCCATTTGCCTCTCCAATTCACTCTCCAACCTCAACACCTTCTTAGTGACCAAGGGGGTGACCTTCAAGCAGTGAGTCACCCAGGTTCCTCTGGATTCTAATTCGGTTCAGCCAATGAGTGGCACCACCAGATCAGATGACAATAGGAGAGCCGAAGCTAACCTCAGTGGAGTCTGTGAGGATAACTTGAGCAAATGAATTCCACGCCTCTAGCTATTTCACATGGTCAGTGCATAATAATATCCTTCCTTTCTGACATACATGGGCAAAAATCTGTCCAGTGCTTGAGGGAGAAAATGGAGATTACCCTATATTTATAGCAAAGGACTGACACAAAAGTATCATTTAGTTAAACAGAACCGCAAAAAAACCCACCAAAGTAAAAATCAGCTCTGTTCTCTGTTGTTCTTGTTAATTACTCCTTTGTTCTCTGGTACCAGCCCAGATTCATTTTTCTTTTCCTAACCTCTTTCTAAACAACATTCAGAGCTTTCTACAGTGTCTTGTGGGACTTTCAAAAGGGTTCTGTACTTAAGAGTGACGTTTCTCCCACCCTCCAGTTTGTAGGGGGAATGAACTGGAGCTGGACTCCAAGGAAAAGCGACGTGTTCATGAAAGCGTGATCGGCAGCCTGGGTTAGCCTTTGAAAGCGTGGTGGCCTCCTCTTAGAAGTGCCTGGAACTACCTCAGACCACCCGATTGGGTTCTCTGACTGCAGTCCACAATGCAACTCAGACAGCTACGTGCTCCCAGCAGGAAGCCACAGGCGGGCCTGCTCCGGGGTCAACTCCCCACTGGTGTGTGTTGTTGGGCAGGTCAGTGAATCTCTTCATGCCTCAGTTCACGCAGATGTGAAATTGGAATATTGACCATGTTTACTGGGAGGACCAGTGGGGAATAGTGAACTCTGACTTGGGTTTGGGGCCCTGAAGGGACCCAGAGGAAGGGAGGGGATTTGTGAGGATTGGCAGTAAATGAATGTCAAGTTCTTGGCACATGGTAGGTGACCAATAAACAACAGTTATCACTTCATAGGGTTTTGTGAGTGTTGAATGTCACGATGTATTAAAATAACCAGTTCATGCTAGGCACATAATAAAGGCTTTAAAAAATGATATAATATATTGGAAAACAGGTCTAAGAATAACTGTGAAGAAAGCTTAAAAGTAATGCACTCCACCCTGACGTTGACTTGGGTTATTCTAACACCTCTGTTGCCCTTGGACATTATCCTCTGGACTCACCTTCTCCTATTCTAAAAGAACAGCTGGGCCCCTGACAGACATAGCTCAAGAGTGATGTCATGACACCTGTCAAGAAAGTTAAACTTTTTTTCATTATAGAAAATGTGAAGCTCTAGACATATTCCAAACCTTATTTTAAATCCCAAATTAGTTGAAAGTTGGAGTGCAAATTTGAAAGCAGTCTTGAAGCCTTGATTTCTAAATTGTTATAGTCTTTGTATTTTTTCTTGTAGATGTGGTTTCTGGAGCTAAGGGCCAGGAGGCAAGAGGCTGTGGGCTTAGTCCCCACCCTACCATTAGCTAGTTGTATGGCCTTGGGGTCCTAGTTTCTCACCTGTCAAATAAGGGGGTTGGGCTAGCTTTATAAGGGCATGATTTTCCTTTTCTCAAAACGTTGACATGGTTGGGTGTAGGGCTATAACATACAATAAAGTCTGTGTGTTAAGTGAGGTGGGATGGGGGTTAAGTCCCCGCCCCATAGATCCAGGAAAGGGACCCACTGCCTGCTGAAAGGTCTTCCCCACTGAGGATGGGGGAAACTGGGAAACAAAGGGTGGGGTTGGTGACGTGTGGAGTAGGGAAGAGATATGGGGTTGTGGTGGCAGCAAGTGGCTCTAGGGAGTGATCAAGTGGAGCAAATGCTGGTGAGAAAGATTAAGAACGATGAACACAGGTTGGCAATGGTGATGTAGTCATTGGTGACCTTGAACCTTTCTGAGGAAGAGGTGGGAATGAAATCTAAATGAAAGGGATTTGAACAAAACTGGAACAAGAGAAATTAAAGATAATTCGACATATTTTGGAGTTTTGCTGTAGATCTAGAAAACCATTTTTAGAAATAAAAAAAAGACAAGATATGCAAATACTTTGCACACTGCCTGTCACATTGTAAGTGCTGAAACATGGTAGGCGATTATTATTTTTTTCTTTATTCTCTCATCTGATCTTCACCACATTCTTGAGAGGCCCAGAAGTCTTTATGAAAGTTTGAAATGAGAAAATTGAGGCAGATAAATATGTTTACTTACTCAGTGTCTCACATTTGGTTCATTGGTTTGTCCATTCATCCTGCACATCTGTTGAGAGCCTGCTGTGTGCTGGGAGTGGAGCTAAGAGTTGGGTCTCCTAATGGGCAGATCCATATTTTTCCAATATCTTAGGGGAAGGTTCTTAAGTTTTTAAACTGATCTTTGCTATTAAATGTGTGAGTTACAAACCATCAAGGAAACTCAACTCCCTGATTCCTCAAAGAGCTGTCCATCTAATGACTAGATACATTGCTTTGATTTTCTCCATTTCTTTAAATGTGTAGTAGTATCTTCTACTAGCGCTATATTCATATTATATCCCTGAGCTTCTATGAATTGGGTATTAAAGTCTTAAGGGCTGACCTCCTTTCTCATGGACAACGGCCATCAGCATCTCTATCCTAAGATTTTTTGGGCTCTGAAAACCCATCAAAAGTTGGCCGCTTGGCAGAGATTCCAGAGAAAGGTTAATCAGTGATCATTCTTGGGTTCGTTTAGACACAAGAAAAGCCATCTTTGGGGAATAGGGCTGCAATTTTCAGCTCCTCAGCCATTCTTCACTGTCGAACAGGCAGGGTGTAATCAATTGCTTAGTGTTGAAAAGGTTGAACATTCAAGTGCAATCTATCTCTTTGAACTTTATTATCAATGTTCCTTTTCTCAACCTCTCAAGTAACCCAATTTCTCTGACCGGGAAAATTGAATGTAGAATCAATGCACCCCGATTAATCCTCCCACCCACCACTACTATCATCATGATGCCATCTGCAAGCAGAGACACACTTAAACTATTTAAAGCCCAATCCTTGCTTACTGAGCCCAGGGAGTTTCATAGCCTTCTTTGGGATCCACCTCCACTGAGGGCCCTTCTCCGACATGGAAAGGAGCAACTAGAGACAAGGATGAGTTCCAGCAGCCAGGCCCTGATGTATGTGGGCTATGGAATGTGCCAGACTAGACTGCAAATTCTGGAGCTGACACCTACTTTCAGTTTAGCTTTGGGTCCCAGCTCTCAATTAAAACCTACTTCAAATGCTTGTACAGATTCAAGAAGGTAATATGTGCACATAACCTCTTAGCATAGTTCTAGCACTCAATAAATCAATGTAATAATTATTCATTATTAACATTGCTTATACACAGACAGGAAAGATCACAGAGAAGGAGGATTAATACAACAAACTCAGTTTAAACATGTATCACTGGTTAAACATATGACACCTCAATTTACACTCCATGTAAATTGATGGTGCATACTTGTATTCAGATAATGCCACATGTGGATCCTCAGTGACTGGTTCTGTCTCAGAAGGACAGCTCTCTGGGGCCAGCAGCCTTCAAATTCAACGTGGAATGGTTTGTTCCCCTGCCCTTTCCCATTTGCTCATCTTTGGTTTGATGGTCTCAAGGTGGAGGTATCCTCTGCCTTGCTGTGATATTTGCAAATTCCTCAGACTCCTGTCCAACCACATTCCTGCAGACAGTTTTGACTTAGATCCAAGGGCCCAGGCTAGAGAACAGGGAGTTGTACTTATTGACGCATCTTTGGTTAGATTTCTCTCTGATACGTTGCAGCCCACCTTTGGCAATCATTCACTCCTCAGAGTACACTCTCCCTTTCCCCTATAGCGCTTCAGACGGTGTGTGGGTGCTGAATTGTGTCCTCACCAAAGTCATATGTTGAACCCTAACCTCCCGTACCTCAAAATATAACTGTATTCATAGATAGGCCCTTTAGAGAGGTAATTAAGATAAAGTGAGGCTATTAACATAGGCTCTGATCCAATCTATTGGTGTCCATATATGAAGAGAAAATCACGCCAGGGATGTGAGCATATAGAGAAAAGGCCACGTGAAGACACAAGAAGGAGATAGGCATCTGGAAGCCAAGGAGAGAGGCCTCAGGAGAAACCAACCCTACAGACACCTTGATCTCCGACTTCCAGCCTCTAGAACTGCGAGAAAACAACTTTCTGTGGTTTAAGGACATCATTACAGCAGCACAAGCTGAATAATACAGTCTATTTCTCAACATCCAGAAACTTCTACAACATCAACTCATGAGTTAAGATAAACCTGGCTGACTTGTTTCTGTGGTGGCTTTGGAAAATTCTATTTCCAGCTAATGGTTTTTATGGTGTCACTAGACAGTGGCCAGGAGGGAACCACGGCGCTTGAGAGCATATTTTTCTCATCTGCCATTCTTCCTGTGGCTCCTAAAGATGGGGCTGAAACAGTTATTTCACATTCACATCCCAGCTTCTCCCCGTGGCCAGGATTCTTCCATACATTCATTTCTAGTCACTTCCCTGGACTGCTCCTTTCATGAATAAGCACCACATTACTCACAAAAAGGAATTCACAGTTTCCAGTCTCAATTCCTACACTTAGTGAAATGTTCCACATGGAGGCACTGTGGGGAGCTCCATGATGCAGCTGTAACCTTCAAATCCAAACTATATTAGAAGCTCCCTGGATGTGCCAGAGCCCCCCACATACCACATATTGCATGGAACAACCTGGGGGAGAGAGAACTTGCATAGACTACAGTGAGAATATATTGTACAGTGTGCAACCCACACAGCTTTACAAAGCGGCCCTGGTAGAAACCATACCTCATGCAATTCATCTCCCTGTCTCTCTCTCTCCCTTCCAATCTAAAAAATCAATGGGAAAAATATCCTCAGGTGAGGATTAACAACAACAAAAATTTAATTGGAAAAAAAGTAGAGAGAGAGAGCGAGCTATTGAGAATGAGACAATGCACCTGACATTCTGATCCTGATGCTTGGCACAATGGAACACTCAGTAAGTGTTAGTTTCCTTTTCCCAGGGGTGGCTAAGTGTGTTTCGTAGCTCTGCAAAGCCAATCACACGATCTTAGGGGAAAGGGACAGATGTGATGTCCCCAAGAGAAGTTCTGTCGAGTGATTGTGGCAGAACCCTAACCCAACCCCAAACCCCAAATGGGATTCAAAGTGTGAGAAAGCCCAAGGGAAACTGTAGGAGCAGCAGGCCTGCCATGGATGTGGATCCTCAGAGGAGGGCAATGCTTGCACCCTGTGGCCTGACCAGTGCCCACTCTGATGGGGATAGTGATTGATTATCCCAGGTGATGATGAAGCTCTGACCAGACTGTTCTCTAAAAAACCTCTAACTTGGAGTTGTTAAGTATCCTTCAGAAATTCAGCTTTGATGCACAGCATATTCCAAGACGGTGAATGTGGTTAGACCTATCTGCCTCCTGACCTCAGGAACAATGATGAGGCCTGATGTTCACGCCCCAGAAATGGAGGAGGATGTAAAATGGAAACAGAACGGGTGGCTTTTCTTTTTAGTGAGAAAGGAGGATGACCAGGCACTTCTCTCAGGAGACATGTCCAAGGCCCCAAGGAAGGTGCCAACCCCATCCTCAGAACCACAAGTCACTCACCATAGACAGTGGGGCAGCTGGAGAGACCGGTTGATGCCCATGTTTCTGCATATCCCATCCACAGCCTGTTCGCTTGAAAAATGGTCTTTATGGAGAAAGAGACAACCCTTACATTTAGGAATGAAGATGGAAAGCTGAAGTCCGAGGGTCTTTCCAATGACCATCTCAGTAAAAACAGCTGAACCCCTGGGAGAAGTGACTTGTGAGATGGAAAGAGAATGGGCTTTGGGGTCTGACAGGAATGGGTCTGAATCCCACCTCCACATCTTAGGAGCTATGACTTTCCTTGCAGGGCTTCTGCCATGATTGAAAGAGATGATATATGTGCATGTGTAGAGTACACTGTAAGTGCTCAATATGTGAACATGGTTTGCTTTGATTCATATCATTGCAAACCCTGAACACAGCTGGCTGTCACAGCTGCTTTTGCCTTGGATGAACAGCCATCTCCACTGGTTGATATCCTATCCATTTTTTCCATCCTAGATTAACTGATACCTCTTCCAGGAAGCAGTCCCTGATTTCCAAGTCAAATAAGCCATCACACATGGAAATGAGACCATGTTCTTCCCCTACCCAAAGCCACTGGGTGGTTCTCCATTGCCTAGAGAACAAAACCCAATCTCTTTAGGGAGAACAACAAGGCCCTTCATGATTTAACCTTTGTCCCCAATTCTTCTCCAAACTCTGCCTTCATTTTACATTCCAATCTTATGCTTCTACTGTGGTTTCCTGAATACAGCATACTCATATTTCCCTACTGCTGGGGGCTGCACCATCAAAAGCAGGTGCTGAATCAACTTGCACTTGGATTTCTGGGATGTGAGGCATGCAAAACCTGGGTCCAGTTGTAAAAGGGCTCTTTGAAAAGTCCTTCCCTTGGAGCACAAGGAGATTCATGGCTAAAGGCCCTTGCATCTGCATTTTGCAAATAGAGTACCCCCTGCATTCATCTGAAGCCACCCTCAGATGACTACGGAAGATGTGCTGGTGTCCCCACTCCACCAACCAACCTGTGCTGCCTGCCCGTCTGCAGCCTGGGGTCAGCGGAGAAGGCATTCCTCCCATGGGTGGATTGAAAATCCAGGGCTCTGCCACTGCTCTGTCTTGTGTTCCAGGTGAGAGTGTGGCCCCTAGGCAGAAACAGACTTATTCCAACCCTGTCTTAGCACTTAGCAGCTATGGGACCTTAGAAATGTCTCTGAACCCCCATTTCTTCATCTGGGGTGGGGGAAGTGGTAATAATACCCCAAAATGTTATGGGAAGGAGGCATCTGGCATATAGCAGAGGGTCAATAAATGTTTACTATTATTAGAATTCCTGGAAGCAGCAGGCAATGGTTCCTCTGAAATATCACTGGACCACCACAAGCATTTAGGCTGGGTTCTTTGCACAGAAGAGATTGATCCAACCACCTTGGATATAGCTACAGCTCAACACTGAAAGGCCAAGGTCAAGTCCTCTATCCTCATCCTTCCTTTCCAGAGGTCTCCCTGTGGAAATTAGTTTACAGAGAAGTCACTTCTCTGGAGGGAAGCATCTCTGTGCTCCAGGGAACACATTCAAGAATTTGACCTCTGTGACTTTGACTCTTCAGGACTTATTATATGATATGGGTTATGGTGTGGAAAAATCCAAGAACCTGGAGGCAGAGGACCTGGGTTCTGGCCCTGGCCCAGCTGGTTACCAGCTGAGCTGTGTGATCTTGGCTACGTCACTTACCCTCTCTGAACCTCAGGTTGCTTTTCTGTCGTACATGGGTGTCTACTTCACAAGAAAGACAATGAGAGAAAAGGTATTTTGTAAATTACAAAGTATGGCTTAGGTCTTGGGTTTGCTTCTTTTTCTCTAGGTCTCTCTCTCTCTTTTTTAAAATATATTTTATTGATTTTTTCACAGAGAGGAAGGGAGAGGGATAGAGAGTTAGAAACATCGATGAGAGAGAGACATCAATCAACTGCCTCCTGCACACCTCCTACTGGGGATGTGCCCGCAACCAAGGTACATGCCCTTGACTGGAATCGAACCTGGGACCTTTCAGTCCTCAGGCTGCAGGCTGCCGCTCTATCCACTGAGCAAAACCGGTTAGGGCTCTCTAGGTCTCTTTTCCTGTAGGTTAAAAATATCCACAATTCCAAAATGCAAAAACGTCTGAAAGACAGTATTTTGGTAACTCGTTTGGCTGCAATACTTGGCCTGAATGAATTGAGTGAGTCTATTCAAAGACTGTATTTATCCCACTTATAGTGAATACTCATGGTTTACTGCAGAAATAATAATGTGTTTGGTTTGAGAATAGTGTTCCAGGTACCTCTGGGAGTGAAAAGTAATGCACTATTCTGAAACCCATCGGGCTCCAAGATTTATATTCTAGGTATAGATCCCAAGGTACAGTCATTCATGTACTACTTTCAGGATGGGGTCAGCAAGGCCGGGTCCTAACTTCTGGCTTGAAACTAACCAGCCCTATGTCCGAGGTTGTAGACCTCAACCTACCATCTGTAGACCACAGAGGCATGCTCTAAGGAGCTGGCCTGCAGGGTAACGTGGAGATCAAGCAGATACATGTTTTAATCCTAGTTCTGCCCCTTGGACAAATTATTTAAAATTTTCTGAGCCCTTCTTTCCTCATCTATAAAACCTATCTCAAATATGTTAATGAGAATTAAAAAACAAAATGTATGCAAAACATTGAGCACAGTCCAGGTACAAAGTAAATGATAAGTGAATGGTAGCTGTTTCTATTATCGGCCATGTGGATACTCTGGGCCTCCGAACTGAACTATATGAATGTATATAATGAACAGCTCTTGCTTCCAGTGATTATGGATTCACTGCCCAGAACAGAATGACTGAGGAAACATGCAGCTGACAGATAAGCTCATCACAATTCAATTTTCAAATGAATGACTTTTTCTAGCTTTGAAAAGCTATTCACAAGATGCTTCAAAAAAAAAAAAAAAACACACACACAAAAAAACAACAACCAAGCTTTAAATATGGCCAGTCATTTTCTGCCAGCGGAAAAGGAAGTCAGGGAAAATGGAAAGAAATAATTATTATTTTAGTCCTTGACTTTCAGTAGAGAACATTTTACTCCCCTGGTATGAGTTTCACCAAATTACCATCTCTGGCATCTGAAGGGAAACTGCCCAGAGGTAAGCAGCAAGATGCCAGAGGAGGCGTGAGGAACCCAGGCCAGTACTTAGTAAAACAAGGAGTCACCTGACCAACTGCATCAGTGTGACTTAGATGATGTTAAAATGCAGATTCCCCCAGACCCAAATGAATGAGATTATGTGGGTTTGGGACTGAAGATGTGCATCTTTAACAAGTACCATGATGCAATCAACACTTTGAAAATCACTCATCTTGGGCCATGTTAGAATCATGCAATAAATGCCATGTATTATTCATGTGTCATCTCACTAGGATGTCTCCAGAAGAAACTCCTGGTCTAGAAGGAGCAAAAGACAAAAAACCATCCTAGGAATTGCAAAGCCAAATAATAGAATTGAAAGTATAGTGGTGCCCCAAGGTGTGGGAGGAGGGTTGCCAGTCGGCTTGGGATCACAGAGGGACAGCTGTCAAGAAGGTCTCCCCCAAGGGGAAGCTTCACCTGCACATTTTCCATTGTTGATGCCCACCTCACCCTAGACGTTATTAGCAATGGGCTGCTATTTTTATCTTCAACTGCCTGGTTTATATGTCCTGAGTTTCATAGGACCTTATCAGATGTTCACAACATGCCAGGAAAATACGGGAGGTTCCAAATCATTGCGCTTCATCACAGTTATTTTAGGGTTAGCAGTGGAACATATAACTTCAAAACCATGTGTTTGATCTAGGATATCTTTTGATAGCTTAACTTTCATCAAAGTTGTGTCTGATGGACAGAAATTTCAACACTTAACACAAAATGGAATGTTTTCACTTTCCCAGTATTCCTCAGCTCAAAAACTCAACAGGTTCCATTTCTTTCAACTATTGAATCACCAAATGCAAGACAGGAGAAAGATCCCCCAAAACTATTATCTTCACTGCAACCATTTATGGAGCACCTCTCATATTCCCAGAATTTTTTATATTCACCAGGTATTATAAATATATCATCTCCATTCTTAAAATTCCATAGAGATTGTACTGTCTCAATTTTATAAATGGGGACAGCCTGAGAAAGACTGGTCCTCATGTGTAAGTTCCCACAGCTAGCAATTGATTGACTTAGAACTGTTGGATTCCCAATGGCAAATACTATTAACACAGTTTCCAAAAGCAAAGGACTTCAGCAGTGAATGTAGGTCTTCCTATATGACCTACTGCCAGGTCTATCAGCAGCAGCTATCCCCTTCAGCTCAGAGGCTGAAGGCTTAAAAAAAGCATTGACAATGAATGAGTAGTTTAATTCTATAATGTATATGAAATGAATTTGCAGTTCTCTTATCAAGCCTTCAAAGTTCAAAATTGATACTGATGATAAAAAAAAAAAAAAACAACAAAGAGGGATAATCGGTAACATGGACTTGTGATAAATACCAAGGACACAACAGTGAAGTAGAAGTAACCTTTGCTTCGGTGATGAGCTATCACATAGAGATGTGAAACAATGTGCTAATGGTACCAACAGGGAGTCATGGGATCATGGAGATTTTAACCTGAAGTGATGTTTTGCTATATTTCATTTATATTTTTCCTGAAATTGAATGTTTTTATTTAAAAGCTTACATTAAATCTTCCTGCAGAGTAGGAATATGTCAAAATGACTTTATTACTCAATATATTGAGTTATATAAGAATAAACTATAATATAATCCTATATAATAAGAGAGGAATATGCTAATTATCCGTTACGCTGTGAGGCGTAATGACCAATCGCGTAACAACTGGATCACGGATCTGCAGGAGGGTGGGGCAGTGAACTACAAGCGGGCGGGGGATAGCTACAGGAGGGGGCAGGGCAGCAAGCTATGAGTGGGGGAAGAAGGGAGAGGAGGGCGGGGGGAGCTACAGGAAGGCGGGGCAGTAGGCGGAGAGCTACAGGAGGGCAGCAGCGAGCTATTGGCTACAAGCGGGTGGCGGAGAGCTACAGGAGGGTGCAGGACAGCAAGCTATGAGGGGGGCAGGGGGAGCTACAGGAGGGCAGGGCAGTGGGCAGAGAGCTACAGGAGGGCGGCAGCGAGCTACTGGCTCGTGGGTTCGTGCGCAGGGCTACTAGCACATTATAAAGCCTTAGCACCATTGTGAGCCACGTGAGTCACTCAGAATCACAGAATTCTGGAGTTTGCAGAATCCCCGAAGATTGTCCATCTCTCTGATATTAGAAGATCCTCAGGAGAGGGGATTGAATCTCATGATTCTGTTGACCCACCTCCCTCATAATTTGGTTCATTACTGGACACCAAAGACACAATGGTAGGAGTGGCTGCAGAAAATATTATTTTTCTGAACTGCATTTATAATTTCTAAATTTTGCAGAGACAAAGGAAAAGGATGAATTTTTAAATTAGTTAAACTATTTATTAGCTGTCTGAGTGGGAAGAATATTGCAGGAAGATATAATTATAAAACCTGAATATAGCTGGCATCCAGCCTAGAGCTTTCAGCCTGTTTATAAAACATGCCAAATATCAGATGGTATGCAAAGGGTAATGTGTTCATAGTGGATAGCCAAAATACTGGCTGCAATTTCTAGGAAAGACTAAATAATTTTACTAAGCTTTTGACAGAGCTGTTCTGTAACATATCATTTCTCTTGAAATCTTCTTAGAAAAAGAAATGACTTGAAATAAATGAGGAAAGTTTAGAACTTTCATTTTCTACACAAGGGAATATAAATATGGAACGCATGGTACCAAATGCCAGAATGTGCACATTGTGAATGCAAAACCCCTAAGTTATCTACCCCCTCTCCATAATGTAATCCTATAAAATTTGAAGTCCATACAGCCTAGGACCTGAAAATTAGAGAGGAAAGACAAAGCAGTTTCCAGAAGTGAGAGCAACAAAAATAAAAAATAAAAATAAAGGGAGGAAAATGAGAAATAAAAACCAGATTCCTGAAGTACTGCATTGCAACACAATAACTGTGTCCATAAAAAGGATGCTTACCTCTAGAAACAAGAAAAATCTCTAATGACTACCTAATCCTACAATTAAAAGAATTAGAAAGAGAAAAACAAGAACAGTCCAGAGTAAGTAGAAGGCAGGAGATGACAAAGATCACAGTGGAAATAAATGAGATCGAGAAAAAAACACACAATACGAAAGATCAATGAAACCAAGAGCTGGTTCTTTGAGAAGATAAACAAGATTGATGAACCTCTAGCCAGACTCATCAAGAAACAGGACCTAAATAAATAAAATCAGAAACAAAAGAGGTGAAGTAACAGCTGACATCACAGAAATACAAAGGATTGTAAGAAAATACTGCAAACAACTATATGCCAACAAATTTTACACATTCCTAGAAACATACAATCTTCCAAAACCGACTCAGGAAGAATCAGAAAATCTGAATAGACTAAAAACAACTAATTAAATTGAAGCAGTAATAGAGAAAAGGAGCAAAGAAAATGCTGCATTATTTTATAGAGGCTTAGAAATCACTGCTGTAAATGCCCCTCAGTGTAATTTATGCCAACCTTTCTAAAGGTTTTTTTGACATCCCTTTAAAGATCAATTATCTCCATATGGATTCATTCTTCTCTCATAATCTGTAATGTTGTGTCTCAAGTGTGGGTTTCAGTGAGGTGATAAATAGTTCTATTTTACTGTCTCAGCGACATGGCTACAACCCTGCAACAAATCTGCATCTATTAATCCTACTTCCTTTAGCGACACAATAACCAGGGCCTTCTGAGATTAGGAAGAAAAGCAAATTTCAAAGTCAAAACCACATTCCAAATTTCTTAAAAGATTTTTCTTGTTGAATTCTTTTGTAGAAACATTGGTCACCATTTAACATACAGTGGCAACAAAATGCACCCAATTTACATGCATCAAGAAGTCAATAAATCATAATACATGGACAACATGAATTTTAAACAGACAGTACTAAAAAGTAGCTCATGTTGCATTTATCCACAGTTATGGTGCTCCCAATAAGGAAATAACTAATATGAGAAATAAGAATTCCAGTTTCAACTTGAAATAAGGTTCTTTGTAAGAAGTAACATAAAATAATGGTTACATAAAGTAATTATCTTAAAGGGAACCATTTCTCAGAAATCACTTTGTGCAGAACACAAAGATCTTGGGAAAATGTGTATTTAGGTTAAGGACAAAAGGGTGCCATTTTTCGAAAGTAATTAATTACCTGAATGATGCAAATTTTTATTGTGTCCATAAATTAAAATGTCTTCCAATATGAAGATTTTATGCTACATATTGTGACACCTTAAGTAACTTTGCAGATGTTCAGCTAAACTGAAAGATTCTGTAGGACTGGGTTATTTTCAACAGGAAGAAAAACACACAACAGTAATCAAAAGCCCTTTCTAAACTCACAGGCAGTTTCTGGATATGGGATTTAATTAATAAAGAAAAATTTAAGCACCACAATAATATGCTTTTTTAGAAAACAGAAAGGACTGGCAATATACAAGTTAGGGACAAAAGCACACAAATATTTACCAAAAAAATTTTTTTAACAAACATTCTAATCCTCTCACCTGAAATAATTAAAAAAAAATTTTGGTGTGTGTATGGTACTATGTGAAAGATACAAACCACAATTCTGTTTAAGATATCAAGTTCTATTCTAATTTGATCAAAAGAGACTGTCATACTATTTGTACACAATAAGAATGGTATATGTTTATCTTTTCATTGTTTGATTTATGTTTTTCCTTCTAAAATCTATGATTAAAGGATAGCACTAAATTATTTTTAAGTGCACTGAAGCGAAATTATGGTAAATTGCCTTGTGGGGAAAATCAGTTCCTTTGTAAAAAAGAGTTCAAAGTACGTATTTGCAAATAAACTTTTAAAATAAGTTATAGCTGTAAATACAGCCATCTTATAAGTTTCCCTTCTTTTGCATCTATTTACCAACTTTAATAATTTCAGTGGCCCAAATAGTAATTTTAATTTCAGTTTTTCTCCTCCATGATGTCTTTTTTTTAAGCATGTGTAACAGGCCACATGCTAACAAACTTTAAGGGTTCATAAAATTAAAACTTATGATTCCTACACGGTTATACTTAAGTCAGATATACAAGATTGGAATAAATAACTTCAACCTAGAATCTGATTTAAATACCACAAAAGAAGAAAAAAAGACCAAAAAGAAAAAAAAAAGATTTCAACTCATGTAACTTTTGACTATTAGACTATATGTAGCAAAGAGCGAAATATAAAATATTTTTGCCTGACCAGTGTAGTGCACTGGTTGAGCATCAACCTGTAAAGCAGGAGGTCATGGTTTGATTCCCAGGCATAGCACATGCCTAGGGTTACGGCTTGATCCCCAGTAGGGGGGCATTCAGGAGGCAGTGATCTCTCTCAATATTGATGTTTCTATCTCTCTCTCTCCCTTTCCCTTCCTCTCTGAAATAAATTTAAAAATATACATATACATACATATATATATATTTTTTTCACCTCAAAAGAAGTTATGCAGAAGTAAAATTCATTAAACAAGATATAACATCAGGATTATGAATAGGAAATACTCAGACTCATTTAATTCAGATGAAAAGACATTTTGGAGGGAACACATCTTTCCTGTACAATGTAATTTGTATCTCATTAACCTTACAAACATCCTTTCCACTTCACCACTTATACCACAAACCTTCTGGACAGTTCCCATTTTCTATTTCTCTAAAAAAAATTTGTTTAGCCTCTTAATTTTCAAGTGTCATGTCAAACCCCTTGGTTCACTCTAATTCCATAATCACCATTGAAAAGAACCCACAATAATAATTTTTTTCATCTCATGAGTAAAAAACCACCATGTAATGATGCAAAATTGAGAAATTAAAAGTAAAACAATCCATTCAAAATAATATACTTAAGATATATGGTTTTATGTAGTACGAAGACCACATAATTGCTCATTCTGATTGACCTCTGGCACTTGAGACAAGAAATTAGAATGAATAACAGAAACTTAAAATACTTAAAGTCTGCGTCTGTTTTGTATAAATGTGGGAGTAAATAAAAGTGACTGAAATTATATGATTATGAATGTCTGCTGTGAAATAGTACAAAATTGATGTTGCCAGAAAGCGAGTAAAAAATCTTCAACTGACAATAAACATCTTATGTAATTTGGAAAAATCTTAAGGTTGAATTGTAACTATAGGGAACACAATAACAGAAAATGTTTTCATGCATATACACGTTACATAACAAATAAGCAAACCCCAAGTCAGGACAATACATCCATGACTGATAAATGATATTTGGATATATAAAGAAAGAGAAGGAAAAGATTAAATGTTGACTGCTGTTGATGAAAAAGCATTTCAACAATTTACACGAAATGATACTAAACAGTTTTTTTAAAAAGATGTCCTAAGAAAACCAAGCCACAATAAGTTAGTGTTTTCCATAATACATGCTGAATTATTTGATCCCATATCTAAACACTGTTACTGTCTTAATTCCTAAATGTTGTGACAGCATATTTAATCATTGAGGTACATTAGTTTACATCTTTTTATAGGTACTCTACGAGGGTTAATTTTTCTTTTCCAGTTTTTCATCTTCTTCACCTACTCCCAAGAAAATCAAAGGAAACATTCCTAGAATGCAGCCAATAGTCACCCCGACAGCTTTGCCCTAAGGAAACAAAACAAAACGTTTTTGAAAGTTATTTTATCGCTGTAAGAGGAAGCCCTGCTTAAGTATCTATGATAAACAATTACTATGTACTATAAAATTCAACTGTAACTGCATGTCTTTTGATCATAATAACTTAAATGTAAAAATAGGCTACAAAAATATTCTAGAACAAATGATATTTAGAGTTCAAAGCAACCAGAAAATTTTTCTTTTATCAAATTGCCATAAAAATAACATCCAAGAAATATTCAAGTAGAAAACACTCATTAAATATTGTACATAGTATATTTTAATGTCAGAAGACAAGAAAAATCCTCACCTAGATTCTTATTTTGACCTTAGATAATGTTTGTATTTATTTATATATATTTACAGAGACTATATTAGATTCCTGACTTCCCCATATACATGAAATGACCATTGCTAACAGACTCCACTTCCCACCCAAAATGTTAGAATGCCTGTTACTGTCATCCATGAAAACTAAGGCTTTCTCTGCCCTCACTTTAGGAATGCCAGTCAGTGAATTCCAACACAATTTTCTCAATGGGGCATAAAGTCAATAGGGCAGAGAAGGAGGAAAAAAATGGGATAGCCTTCCTTTTCTGGCTCCCTGATCCAGACCCTGAAATAAATACACACACACACACACACACACACACACATATATACATATACACACACACACACACACATATACATATACATGCACACACACACACATATATACATGTGTGTGTGTATGTGTGTGTGTGTATATATATATATATATATATATATTTAATCCTCAACTGAGGACATTTTTTTCTCTCCCATTGATTTTTAGAGAGAGCAGAAAAAAGTGCGAGAGACACAGAGAGAGAAATTTTGATGCAAGAGAGAAACCATTGGTTGCCTCCTGCACAGGGATCGAGCCTGCAACCAAGGTACTTGCCCTTGACCCAAATCAAACCTGTGACCCTTCAGTCCACAGGTCAATGCTATAACCACAGAGCCAAACCAGCTAGAGCAAACCAGCTAGGGCCATATTTTTCCATCATAAGAATAGTCACTTATATATATTACTAGAGGCCCGGTGCATGAATTCGTGCACCAGTGGGGTCCCTCGGCCTGGCCTGCGGGGATCGGGCCAAAACCAATCTCCGACATCCCCCGAGGGGTCCCAGATTGCGAGAGGGCACAGGCCAGGCTGAGGGACCCCACTGGTGCACAGTTGGGGCCAGGTAGGGACCATGGGAGGGCTCCAGGACATGTCCAGCCCATCTTGCCCAGTCCCAATTGGCCAGACCCCAGCAGCAAGCTAACCTACCGGTCGGAGCATCTGCCTCCTGGTGGTCAGTGCATGTCATCGTGACTGGTCAAATGGTCAAATGAATGGTTGAACACTTAGCATATTAGGCTTTTATTATGTAGGATTATTGGGTCTTATAATATTAGGCCCTATAGTTAATTATACTGGAGCAAACTGAGGACTTGAGTATATCTGTAACGTATGCAAGAAAATATTTTCAGAGTTTCAAACAACCAAATTACAAATGAGGCTTTAAAATACAACATATGTCAGTTAGAAACTACATGTGTACTGGCATATATTCTATTATAGGTAAATTTCAGAGTTAGCATATGTTATAACTAGATAGCTGATCACTAACTTCAACCACTACAGGCTGTTTATAATCAAATGTTATGTTACAGAATAGAAGATTTGACCCTAAGACGTAGCAAGCAAAGTCAACAACTAAGGAACAGAATCCATATGCTTATAGGGTTTTATCAATAAACATGCATACAAGTATATATATGACAGTTTAATATTTGACATGCTTTTTTTATAGAAGGGGGGAAATGGACCTGCTCATACATAATGTAGAAAAAAACAGAATTATCAATTATGTCAGAAGGCCCCAGGAAATAATCTTGTCTTGATTCCAACTGTTACGTTAAAATGTTAAGCCAAATTCCTAGAATGTTAGAATATCCTTACTCCTCAACAAGTCTGGCAGATTGATATTAGCTAACTAATCCACTTCAATTGATCTACAAATTGCAGGATACCGACACACATACACACATAATTTTTTATGCAGTGACAGGTCTAAGGTAGAGCCTGAGATTTGCATATCTAACCAGTTCCCAGGAATGTTGATCCTGCTGGTCCTGGCATTGCACTCAGAGAACCACTGCCCTACGCAACCCCCTTCTCACCTGGCTTCCACCATCGCCGACCTCTTCAGTGTGGCCTGCAATCTGTCTCTGTTCTAGTACTCCCAACCTCTTTTACTCTGCTTAGCTTTCTTTTTCTCTTTAATTTCCCAGAACACTGCGAACTTCTAATATTCTAAATATTTTACTTATTAGGTTTTTAAATTGTTTCTCTCTCCTCACGCTGCTAGAACATAAGATCCACCAGAAAAAAAAAAAAGATCTTGTTTTGTTAACCAATATATTCAAAGCTCCTAGGTCTGTGCCCTGCATATAATAGGTAAACAATAAATATTTGTTGAATTAATGGGTGAATGATTACACCCACCATCTCTAATTCAAACCTCTCCAACTCTTGACCTTTAACCCAAATGCCTACTCGGTATCACCACTTGAGTGTTCTACTAACATCTCAAATTCAACGTGTCCAAAATAGAACTCATTCTCTTCCCTTACAGAAGTTATTCTTCCTCCTCCTCTTAACTGGTAACATTGTGATCCATCCAGTTTCCTTCCTATTTAAAATAGCACTCCATCACCTGGGTATGAGGTTCAAGCTCCTTGGCACAGTTTATACATCGACAGAAAAATGCCTTTCTGTCCATTCTTACATCTCCAATGTTGTTTTCCATTATTGCTTCGATGTACAACTACTACATAGCATATCCCAGCAATTACTTAATCTTTTTTTAACACACCCTGTTTTTATCATGCTTTTCTACTTGCTAGTCAATATACTTGGAATTCTCCTGTTCACTTAGTAAATGTCTCACCAACAATTTTTTAAAATCAGCTTAGATCTAATAATCACCAAGAAATCTTCCCATGAAAAGAAACTTTTCCCCACTAAGTATTAATTCTTGTACTTGTGCTATTGCTATATCTAGTTTATAATTCCATTATTGCATATGTCACACCAAATTAGAATTTGTTTAAATGTCTGGTTCTCTACCTAAACAATCCTCAAGAGAACTATATTCATTTTATGTCTAGCACATAACTGATACCTTAAGATTAACTGAATTATATGAAGAATTTTTTAAAATGAAGTACATCTACCAAATATGAAGTCAATAAAAAAATTATTCTTCCTTTGAAAACTGCCAAGCCTTGGACAATTTGTGTTAAAAACTCCACTCAAATCAATTTTAGTCTCAAATTTCTCCAGGGACTGAACTTGCTCTGGCTACCCAAATTCATTTTCATCAGCCATGTGAAGTACTTACCAAATGTGTACTAACACGCGTTTGCCACATGTCAACTTGCTTTGGTGTGAGATCAGGAATTGACAAGCCTAACCTGGCAGCCAAAGCTTCGACATAGCCTGCAAGTCTTTAAAAAAATACACAAGGACAGAATATAAGTTGTTAAAGTCCTCAGATAGTAAAAAACGATTAACACAAAGAGAAACAAGGTAGTTTTTTTACCTATAATTAATTGGCACTCTAGAAATGGTATAAACATTTTCATAAACATTTTTGTGTATAAATTTTTATTATGTATAAATATATACAGTTTAAAACTATTTTCATATTACTATATTTAATACATAGGTAAATTAATTGACTTAGCAAACTTATTCTCTACCATTACTTTTAAAAGACTATTTCAAGGTATAGAAATTTTTTTACAACAATTTCAATTTATGCACTTATTCTACATTTCAAGTAAAGCACTTTAACATATGATATAAATTAATAACTGTCATCAAAAAGCAAAAATTTCCAAATTTATCAGATAGATATAATAAGAAAAACAGCCTAGAATTTTCATAACAACTTCAAGTATTTATCAATTCTAATTTACCTTCACTTATTGGATACTATCTTACTTTATGAACTGTAAGGGAAAAAAATGCCAATTAAACTATGCATACCATTGATTATGAGATAGATCCCAATGTCAGATATGTTAAATCTAAAAAAACTGTGCATCTAAGAATGGATAAAATGTGGTGTTTGTTATTTAATGATATTTTTTAAAAGGCAAAGAAGAAATAGTTCTTAAATATAAAGTCTCCCAACAAAATCTTTATCTCTAACAAAAAATAGTTGTTTTATGATGCAATCTAAAACAAAACAGCCTTACAATCTATTAAATCATTTAGTTTTATTAACTATAGAAAGCCATCACAGCAGCTATAATACCATTACTAACCTTAGTATTGGAAGCTGGGAAATGTAATGTTTGAAGGATGATATCATTATGAATTTATGCCAGAAATTCTAGGAATGTAAAATTTTTGCCTTGGCCCCAAAGCAAAGAAACTCTGTTTTTAACTGTAGCTTTGGCCCCAACTCCAGTGCAAAAGTCTAACATGTACGGTCAGACCAATTATAAAGCTGCCTTTGCCTAGACTATAGGGCTAAGTAGACTTCTATTAGCCCCAAATCCAAATTCTAAAACTTACCACTCCAATGAACCAAGGAAGGAAGAGACAAAACCAAAGACTGAGTACAGGAGTATGTTGATCACTACAATTAATGCCACCTTAGTCTAATTTATACTTCCCAAGCTTCCCCAAGCTCAGGGAGCAGCCCATTTGCCACTTAGAAGTGAGAGTGAAAAGTAGAAAGAGAGAAAACTGGTCTTTCTAAGTAGACATCCTCAGTTTGTTTCATCATTATTGCCACCGGGAGTAAAGAAAGCAAACACATTGTTCCTTTAGAAAGTTCCTTTCTCTAGAAAAAACATGCCCAGTCGGTAGCCTCACCTTTGAGCCACATCTCTTATTTGGGGGCTTAGTGGGAGGCAGCTGGGGTGGAATAATGATAGGGGCTCTTACTGTTAATCCTGTCTCAGCCTTGGAAATGTCTATAAAATACATACATATAAATAATTAACTCTGCTTACATTATGATAGCTTTAGGAAAATTTTTGTATATGTCAGAATTTCTTGAGAAGATTATTAAACACAAATGTCAAGGCCCCATCCCAAGAAACACTCATTATGTATGACTGGGGTGTGACCCAGGCATCAGTAGTTAATGCGCACCCAAGATTTAGTACTACCGATTTAGAAATTTTAAAATTTAGCTCTAAAACACAAATAAATGTCATATTTGTTTTTAGCCTTCCAATTACAGGATAATGGAGAAGAGAAAGAGAGCAAGTAAGTAAAGACATGCACAAATGAATAAATATATGGACCTACCCAAGACCAGCTAAATCTGACACAAGATTTCCCAAAGCAGCAGCTAAAAAAGTGAAAAATGGACAAGTAAATTGTCACATGGAAGTCATAAAAAGCATTATAATACATCACTAATTAATAAAGCACTGGTCTGGAAGTGTTACCACACTTCTCAAACTGAAACAAGTATATCCAAAGTAACTCACTGCATAGGTCTGAATTTCAAGATTTCATAATCGAGCACAATTCTCCTGAGATTACAGTATTCTACCTTCATCAAGGAGCAAGGTTTTTTCCTATTGTGGTAGCCAGTTTCCATTTTGGGTTCAAAATTAAAACACGTTGCAATATTTTGTAGTTGTTGTAACTTTTAGATAATGTTTGATAAAGGGAATTTGGATATTTGGGGGAAAGTAAAGCCACATGTACAACTCTGAAATTCTAGGAAATCAAGAAGAAATGTCTCTTACATTAATTCATCTACTTATGTGCTCCATACAACACACAGAACACAGAACTATCCCCAGATTTCACCATCATGAAGAACAGAGTGTTAATTGCGGGAAAAGCAGAAGATAGAACCAAATTAAATTTTCCATCTTGTATTTCCTTCTTTGATTTTTATACCCAACTTGAAAATAAATAATTTAATAGAGAAAAGGGGTAGAAAGGTTTCAGGGTGACCAGTAATTAAAAGAAAAACTTTTTATTAACATAGTCAATGTAGTAGATTATTGTTACCCATTAACTATCATACAATACCTAAAATTTCTCAGAAAAAAATAGTATTATGTACACAAAATTAAGAATTAAAGGAATAGGATTTAGGAGATAAACTAATAGACATTTCAATGAGTAAATGCATTCAAATAAATTATCCCCTTCTATACTTAACCTACTGAAATGTTTTTTAAATAAACAGATAATAGAATATTATTATTATTAAATACCTGCCATAGTTGAAATTCCCAAAATAATTCCAATAGACATCTCAATATGGGTTCCCTGAAAAATTATTACAAAAAAGTTAATCTTAAAATATTAAAGCTCTAGTGACTATAAAAGAATAGCGAAGCATTAATAAAAACAGATAAAGTAGTCAAACATGTTATTGCAGCAAAATTATAAAAATATGCAGAAATATGCATATATAATGCAGTAATTCACTTAATTACCAAGGATATGCAATATGCAGAACTAATATCAATATTTCTTCATTAAAATTAGGTTTTTGGAAAAATAAAAAATACCAACACAGATACAATACAATTCATCATTAAGAATCTAAGATTTATATTTTTTTATCACAGAGAAAGGTGCTTTAAAACTCTTTGAGCACGAAGTCAACAAACTCACCTAAATTTTAAATTCTGAATGCTACATCTATACTATTGTTATTTATCCTATAAAATATTGAAAAGACAGGCTAAACCAGTTTCTAAGAACCCAAAATATCATAAACTTCAAAAATTACCCTTATAACACTTAGGTCTTTAGCCATTAAGTACTGGGACTATCTGATTCATTCATAAGTAACAACATTTGATACAAGAGAGCTAAAGCAAAAATGAGGCCCTATTGTATTTCCACCGCATTTATTTATTGGGAGAGTTTAAGACTTTCTACACAACTCTCTCACTCCTCTGAAGAAAAGAGGATTTCACATTTTTATTTCTACTTTACAGGAAGGAACTGAAGTGAAGAAGATGAAACTATCTAATGGGTTATTACATAGACTAAATTAGAAATCCTAGACCCTGTGATGCTAGCTCAGTTCCAGTCCTTGGGCAATGCTGCCATAAATGCACATACTTTTCAAAAGCCCTCTTGAATACTAATGCTTGAACATTAAAAGAATCTCCATGACGTCTGTGGAGAAAAAAGAGAATGCCCTGTCTGGTATGTAGAAATATGCATTAATCAATTATTTCTAAAACTGGAGAGAAGCTGAGCTAAGTTTTCCTCAATTTTCTCTCCCCGAGCCTTTTGGTCCCACCTCTTTAATATAAATTCCTATAGACTTTGGCCCAAACAGCTAAAAAGTCTCCCAGGCACTTAAAATGACAAGATTGTAAAGGTATCCAAAGAAAGAGATTTCTGAAGAAGGAAAAAAAAGAACAGGCACAAAGAAAAAAGATGTGTATCTTTACATATGGATACAAACAGCAACAACACTGGGGCTTTAATACACAAGAGAAGCACCTGACAGTTTCGGAGTATGGAAAATAAATACAGCATTGTTAATAGCAATGACCCAAGAAGAATCTGTTTGCAAGACATGTATTTAACAAGTATTTAAGTGTTTAATCATTTGATTAAATTTAAGGAACCTGAAGGTCCTTCTAACAGCATAAAAACCCTCATATAAAGTCAGTCAGTTTGAAGGCAATAGACTATCCATGCCTTTTTTTTCCATAGTTACATAAAATTTCAAGTTAACAGGTGAGCTGGAAATGACAAACGAATTTAATACTGGTTGTCTTAAAGGTTATACTTGGTTCATCACCTGAATATAATTAATCTACTCTAGAATTCTAATAAATGTTATACTAGTTAAATTACAAGAAAAATAATCCCCAAACCCACTGGGATTTTCTATAAAAATAGAATAAAGAGCTATAACACCAAAAGCTTAGTATGATTAGCAGTCAACAATAAAGGTCAAATCTAAGAAGTTACATAAGAAGTTTTGTAATTTTTATTAATACAACTGGGGCAGCAGCAGGCCAGAGGGCACACCTGGAAGAAAAGAACCAAATGCCTATGGCATGACAGAAAAGCAGAATCAAAGACCTGCTCAACTTAGTATCTTAAAGCAGACACAGCTGCCCCACAGTGTCAGGAGGCAATCAGTGTTTTTTTAAAAAGGTAAAAAAAATTCTTATGAAGGTAGGGCGGGATCCAGGTGGAGGGGGACAGTGAGGAAAAAGGGGGGATATCTGTAGTTACTCTCAAAAATGAAGATACATTAAAAAAAATTTTTTTTTTTGCTATTTCAGAAAACTTTTTTTCCTTTTTTTTATTACATATAGTAGTACATATATCTCCTTTTTCCCCCCCATTGACCTTCCCCCAGCCTCCCCTACCCCCTTGTTGCATGCCCTCATACCACCCCACCCCCCAGTGTCTTGTGTCCATTGGTGTGCTTATATGCATGCATAGAAATCCTTTGGTTGATCTATTTCCCTCCCTCCCCAACACCCCCCAGCCTTTCCGCTGTAATTGACAGTCTGTTCAGTGCTTTACTGCCTCTGTATCTATCTTTTTATTCATCAGGTTATAATGTTCTTTATTTTCCATAAATGAGTGAGATCATGTGGTGTTTTCTTTCATTGCCTGGCTTATTTCACTTAACATAATGCTCTCCAGGTCCATCCATGCTGCTGCAAATGGTAAGAATTCCTTCTTTTTTATAGCAGCTTAGTATTCCATTGTGTAGATGTACCATAGTTTTCTGATCCACTCATCTGCTGATGGGCATTTAGGCTGTTTCCAAATCTTAGCTATGATGAATTGTGCTACTATGAACATAGGGGTGCATATATCCTTTCTGATTGGTGTTTCTAGTTTCTTGGGATATATTCCTAGAAGTGGGATTACTGGGTCAAATGGGAGTTCCATTTTTAGTGTTTTGAGGAAACTCCATACTGTTCTCCACAGTGGCTGCACCAGTCTGCATTCCCACCAGCAGTGCACGAGGGTTCCTTTTTCTCCGCATCCTCGCCAGCACTTGTCGTTTGTTGATTTGTTGATGATTGCCATTCTGACAGGTGTGAGATGGTACCGCATTGTTGTTTTGATTTGCATCTCTCGGATAATTAGTGATTTTGAGCATGTTTTCTTATGTCTCTTGGCCTTCCTTCTGTATTCTTTCGAAAACATTCTATTTAGGCCCGTTGCCCATTTTTTTATTGGATAATTTATCTTCCTTTTATTAAGTTGTATAAGTTCCCTGTAGATGTTGGAGATTAAACCTTTATCAGTGATAACATTTACAAATATGTTCTCCCATACAGTGGGGTTTCTTGTTGTTTTGTTGATGGTTTCTTTTGCTGTGAAAAAGCTTTTTATTTTGATGTAGTCCCATTTGTTTATTTTCTCTTTAGTTTCCATTGCCCTAGGAGCGGTATCGGTGAAGAAATTGCTTCGGCATATGTCTGAGATTTCTCTGCCTGTGGATTCCTCTAGTATTTTTATCGTTTCCCATCTTATTTTTAAGTCCTGTACCATTTTGAGTTTATTTTTGTGTATGGTGTAAGTTGGTGGTCTAGTTTCATTTTTTTGCATGTATCTGTCCAATATTCCCAACACCATTTATTGAAGAGACTGTCTTGACTCCATTGTATGTTCATGCCTCCTTTGTCAAATATTAATTGGGCATAGTGGTTTGGGTCGATATCTGGGTTCTCTATTCTATTCCATTGGTCGATATGTCTGTTCTTGTGCCAGTACCAGGCTGTTTTGAGAACAATGGCTTTGTAATACAGCTTGAAATCTGTTATTGAGATCTCACCTATTTTGTTCTTCTTTCTCAGGATTGTTGTGGCTATTCGGGGTCTTTTTTTATTCCAGATGAATTTTTGGAGAGTTCTTTCTAGGTCTGGGAAATATGCCATTGGTATTTTAATGGGGAGTGCATTGAATCTATAGATTGCTTTGGGTAGTATGGACATTTTAATGATGTTGATTCTACCAATCCATGAACATGTATGTTCTCCCATCTGTTTATGTCTTCCTCTATCTCTTTTTTCAGTGTCTGTAGTTTTCCCTGTATAGGTCTTTTACCTCCTTAGTTACGTTTATTCCTAGGTATCTTAATTTTTTTGGTGCGATGGTAAATGGGATTGTTTTTTCAGTCTCTCTTTCTGTAAGTTCACTATTGGTGTATAGAAATGCCATAGATTTCTTAGCTTTAATTTTGTATCCTGCTACATTGCTGAATTCATTTATTAAGTCTGTTAGTTTTTTGATGGAGTCTTTCGGGTTTTGTATGTACAATATCATGTCATCTGCAAATAAGGACAGCTTTACTTCTTCTTTTCCAATTTGGATGCCTTTTATTTCTTCTTCTTGTCTAATTGCAATGGCTAATACTTCCAGTACTATGTCAGACAGGAGTGGTGAGAGTGGGCATCCCTGTCTTGTTCCTGTTCTTAGGAGAAATTATTTTAGTTTTTACCCATTGAATATGATGTTGGCTGTGGGTTTATCATATATGGCTTTTATTATGTTTAGGTATGATCCTTCTAATCCCATCTTGCTGAGAGTTTTTATCAAAAAAGGGTGTTGGATTTTGTCAAATGTTTTTTCTGCATCAATTGATATGACTATGTGATTTTTATCTCTCAATTTGTTTATGTGATGTATCATGTTTATTGATTTGCGGATATTGTACCATTCTTACATCCCTGGGATAAATCCTACTTGGTCATAGTGTATGATCTTTCTGATGTACTGCTGGATCCGATTTGCTAGAATTTTGTTGAGGATTTTGGCATCTATGTTCATGAGGGATATTGGCCTGTAATTCTCTTTCATTGTGTTGTCTTTATCTGGTTTTGGTATTAGGGTGATGCTGGCTTCATAGAATGAGCTTGGAAGTGTTCCTTCCTCTTGAATTTTTTGGAATAGTCTGAGGAGGATAAGTTTTAGTTCTTCCTTGAATGTTTGGTATAACTCCCCTGTGAAGCCGTCTGGCCCCAGGCTTTTGTTTGCTGGAAGCTTTTTGATGACTGCTTCAATTTCTTCCATAGTTATTGGCCTATTGAGGTGTTTAGATTCTTCCTGATTGAGTTTTGGAAGGTTGTATTTTTCTAGGAATATGTCCATTTCCTCCAGGTTGTCCAGTTTGTTGGAATAGAGTTGTTTGTAGTATTTTTTAACAATCCTTTGTATTTCTGTGGGGTCTGTTGTTATTTCTCCTCTTTCATTTCTGATTTTATTTATTTGGGTCCTTTCTCTTTGCTTCTTGGTGAGCCTGGCTAGAGGTTCATCAATCTTGTTTATCCTTTCAAAGAACCAGCTCTTGGTTTTGTTGATCTTTAGTATTGTTTCTTTGGTCTCTATGTCGTTTATCTCCACTCTGATTTTTATTATTTCCTTCCTTCTGCTTACACTGGGCTTTTCTCGTTGCTCTCTTTCTAACTCTTTGAGTTGTAGGGTTAGGTAATTTATTACCATTGTTTTTTGTTTTTTGCAGTAGGCTTGTAGAACTATGAACTTCCCTCTCAAGACTGCTTTCGCTGTGTCCCATAGTTTTTGGATTGTTCTGTTTTCATTGTCATTTGTTGCCATGATGTTTTCTATTTCTTCTTTGATCTCTCTGGTAACCCAGTCATTGTTTAATAGCATGCTGTTTAGTCTCCATGTGTTTGATTTTTTTGGATTGTTTTTATTGTAGTTGATTTCCAGTTTTATGCCACTGTGATCTGAGAAGATGCTTGATATGATTTCTATCTTCTTGAATTTGAAGAGACTTTGCTTGTGACCCAATATATGGTCTATCTTTGAAACTGACCCATGTGCACTTGAGAAGAATGTATATTCTGTGGCTTTGGGGTGAAATGTTCTGAAGATGTCAATTAATTCCATCTGGTCTAGTGAGTCATTTAGGATTGATGTTTCTTTGCTGATGTTTTGTTTAGAGGATTTGTCCAATGGTGATAGTGGGGTATTAAAGTCTCCTACTATGATTGTATTGCTGTCAATCTCTCCCTTGATATCCTCCAGGAGATTTTTTATGTATTTGGGTGCTCCTGTATTGGGTGTGTATATGTTTACCAGAGTTATTTCTTCAGTTGAACTGCTCCCTTTAGTATTATGAAGTGGCCTTCCTTATCTCTTTTTATGTCCTTCACTTTGAGATCTAATTTGTCAGATATAAGTATTGCTACCCCCGCTTTTTTTTTCATTTCCATTCGCCTGAAAAACCTTTTTCCATCTCTTCACCCTCAGTCTGTGTGCGTCTTTTTTTCTGAGGTGGGTTTCTTGTAGACAGCAGATATATGGGTCATGTTTTCTTATCCAATCTGTTATCCTATGTCTTTTGATTGGGGCATTTAATCCATTTACATTTAAAGTTATTATTGAGCCCTGGCCTGTTTGGCTCAGTGGATAGAGCGTCGGCCTGTGGACTGAAGGGTCTTGGGTTCGATTCTGATCAGGGGCATGTGCCTTGGTTGCGGGCACATTCCCAGTAAGGGTTGTGCAGGAGGCAGCTGATTGATGTTTCTCTCTCATCGATGTTTCTAACTCTCTATCCCTCTCCCTTCTTCTCTGTAAAAAATCAATAAAATATATTAAAAAATAAAATAAAGTTATTATTGATAGGTACTTGTTTGTCACCATTTTTATTCTTTACCCCTGTGTTCCTTCTTCACTTCCTATTTCTGTTTTGTTTTGTTTTTTTTATAGCAGACCCTTTAGCATTTCTTGCATTGCTGGTTTGTGGTAATAAACTCCCTTATTCCTTTTTTATCTGTGAAGCTCCTGATTTCACCTTCAATTTTGATTGATAGCCTTGCTGGGTACAGTATTCTTGGATTCAGACCCTTCCTTTGCATGACTTTGTATATTTCATTCCATTCCCTTCTGGCCTGATGTGTTTCTGTTGAGAAATCAGTCGCTAGCCTGATGGGGGATCCTTTGTAGATAACTTTCTGTCTCTCTCTGGCAGCTTTTACTACTCTTACTTTGTCGTTTGTATTTGCCAATTTAATTATAATGTGCCTTGGCATCGATCTTTTGGGGTTCATTTTGCTTGGGACTCTGTGAACTTCTTGGATTTGTGTGGGTTTTTTCTTCCCTATATCAGGAAAGTTTTCTGTCATTATTTCTTCAAAGGTTTTCTATTCCTTGCTCAGATTCCTCTCCTTCTGGAACCCTGATTATGCGGATGTTGTTTTGTTTCGTGTTGTCCCAAAGTTCCCTTAGGCTTTCCTCCTGCTTTTTAATTTTTTTTCTAGAAGCTGCTCTACTTGGGTATTTTTTCCTACCTTGTCTTCTAGCTCACTGATGCGGTCCTCTGCTTCTTCTAGTCTACTCTTGAGGTTTTCTATTGAGTTCTTTACAGCAGCGATGTCATTTTTCATTTCTTCTTGGTTCTTCTTCATTTCCCTCTTGGTTCTTACACATATTGTTGAATTTGTCTTCCATTCTTTTCAGCTACCTTATAACCATTTCTCTGAATTCTTTCTCTGACAGGTTGCTTGCCTCCATTTCATTTACTTCCTTTTCTGGTGATGCCTGCTTTTCTTTCATATGCGGGCTGTTTCTTTGTCTCCCCATGATCTCTCTTCTCTGGTTGTCTGGTTATGTAGTTCTCTCTCTCCTTTCCATGGTGGAGTGTAGAAATCTTCTGAATCTGCGTGCTTGCGCCACTAGGGGACCAATGTTCTCAGGTTCGCAGCTGTTCGGTGGGTGCCATAGTTGTAGATTCCCTGGGCTTTTCAGGCGTCTGATAACATCCACTTTCCCCTTCAAGATGGCACGTTCTCCGCATCCTATCCGGTTGCTCCAGGAGGGAAGCCAGCAGCAGTGGGGGCTGCCTGGTCAGGGGAGCCCCATCCAGCAGTCCCCCACCGTCTCCTGGAGTATAGCTGTTCCTCAACTCACCAACAAACACTCCCCGTGCGACCCTTAGCTGTTCTTTCTATCTGCTCCAGGACAAGGCTCGGGACACGTCTGTCTATTCCGCCGCCATTTTGTCTCTCATAAAAAAATCCTTATGATAATAATGATCATCGTTTCCCTTTGCATAGATTCTCTAGTTACATTACTTATGTATTTTAATCTCAGAAGTGTATTACAAAGCCTCTTTGGAAAACTTCACTGTCCCTGAAGTAGTTTGCAATTATCACAGGAAACTAATTTTTGCCATACCTATTACTGTCAATCAGGTATTGAAGCCAGTGATTTAAATATTTATTTTAGTATTATACAAGTGATAACCTGGTGAGTAAGTCCCTGAAAGTGGATTTCAATGTAAACTAGAAAAACAAACAATACTAAATTACTGAGCCATCTGGGGCCTGCAAAAATAGGTCACTCTCACTTATACTACTAATGAGATACAGGCCTGAGTCACACTAAATAGTGAACATTAGTACAGTAATTTGACTCCAGAATGTGGGTGTTTTGTTTTGTTGGTAGCTCTATTTAAACACAGATATATGTTACTTTAGATATTTATATCAAAGAAATAATAAGACCTACGGGGAAGGTCTTATTTAGGATCTAAAAAGCTACCCAGTTTTCCTATTCTGATCACTCTTAAAAATCTCCTTAGCCCCTTTATGCAAAATATATCATCTCAACACTTTCCTGTAGCAAGGTTAGTCTTTCAGCATTTGAATATCTAAGGTCTGCTCTACTGAGATGAAAAAAATTATTATTAAGATGGCAGTAGGGGGGCTAGTAGCTGTTAATAAAAAGAATCTAAAAGATTGAGTCATGTAAAATTGAAAGAAATACTTGCCACAGAAAGACTTTAATTCAGACAATCTATTCAAGAAACACATTAACTATCTATGTATATGAAAGCCTAATATGCAAATTGCCCCCTTGGGAGTTCAACTGGGAGTTGAATTGCTTGCTATGATGTGCGCTGACCACCAGGGGGCGGTGCGAAGTGAAGGGAGGTCCTGGCCGGCAGCCGGAAGGCCCCAATCGTCCCTGATTCCACGCCAGGCCTAGGGACCCTACCCATGCACAAATTTCATGCACTGGGCCTCTAGTAGCTTATAAATTCATCAAAATGAGGTTTTCATTACAATTATATTTGACTTACATTAACTATTTAAATAATCTAACCAACTCAGATTTTAGTAATTTCAGAAAAGACAGTGTAGTTCTAAATGGCTGAGTGTCTCACATTTATAGATATATATAAATTGGCCAATGTGATTCTTATGTACATATTAGGAAAATGTTGAAATCAGTAAAAAACTAGCATTTTGAAATTATATTTTAGAAGCTATTGCCAGAATACTCTGAAAAGGAATTATCCAATGGGTGTTATCACCTTCAAGTTGTGTGCATGTTAGAGTATCTTCTGTGACTATTTACGAAGCAGGACACCTTCTGCTGTGTGAACCCTGTTAGGTTCACCAACCAGGGGAATGGCTAGACTTTTTGGATATCTCATTTCCATGAATCTGGACATAAAATGAGACTATATAGCAAAAGAAAAAAAAAATTCTTGAATGAACCAATTTTAGATATTCTCTAAGCAAATTTTGTAATCTACACAATGTAAATTATCCTTTTATCCTGATTTTGAAAACAAATATTCTATTTATGTCTACATGTAGTAGGACATGTGACCTACAAAACACACAAACAAAAACAAAAACCTTGTTATCTCTCATATGTATTTTCCTCATATCCAATAATCCAAAAAAAATCGTTACCTTTTTTTAAAGTCTCCTACACAAAGCTAAAATTTATAGATTTTTATTAAAGTTAGAGTCAGTGAAGAGAAGTGGATAGAGCACTTGGGTAGTTTCAAAATAGTTGCATTTAATCATGGTGTTATTTCTGACTTTAGAATCTGAACCCAATACTGGTATCCATTAACAAAAGGTGTCACATAACAGTTAAAAAGTAAATCGGCCATTCCTGAGACTAACTTTTAAACAGCACCCTTACCTTAAAATGACCACAGCAAAGGAAAATTCTTTTTTACCCATTACAATGGAACAAAGACAGAAGGGGCATAAATTCACAGACCCCTTGAACCAAAGGGTCTTGGGGGCTCGATTCTGATCAAGGGCAGGTACCTGAGTTTCAGGTTTTCTACCCCAGTTGGGGTGCCTGCTGGAGGCAACCAATTGATGTGGCTCGCTCACATTGATCTTTCTCTCTCTGTCTCCTCTCCTCCCCCTTCCACTCTCTCTAAAAAAAAAAAAAAAAAAAAAAAAATCAATGGAAAAAATATCCTCCAGTGAGGATTAACCAAAATAATAAATTAAATAAATAAATAAACCACAACATGTTTGCATGGGAATATTGAACAAGGAACTAATCAAATAACATACATGTGATGTGAACTGCTGATACAATTAAAGAACGTAAGAAAATTTTACATACATTTTTCTTTAATATGAATGTTGAAACCAGAACAGAATAACATAGACTCAATAAATATGTGTTTATTATTGTCAATGCTTTACCAAAAGTCATAATGATTAACATACATGATGCTTTAAAATTGAGCTAGAGTCTAATTATCATAAAACATAGTAAAAAAATAGGTTCATTCATTATGTTAATTAAAACTTTACAGCTATGATATGCAAATTTATAGAAAAATTTAGACCACCTAAATTTCTTTATTAGCTCAAAATAGAAGGGGTAAGAGAAAGAACTTACTGCAACAATCATAATTGCATTATCCAAAAAGCCAAACCCTACGAAAGGTATCGCATTGTGGATGAATACTGAAAAACATCAAAAACAGAAAAATATATTTTAAGATTTCTATGATTTTAAAATGACAAAAATAGACCATATGATTAAAGTCTCCTCAATAAGCTTTGGAATTTGCTTGCCATTCCCCATAGCCAAAAGATTCTACTCCTACTATAAGTTTAGATACTTAGTAGAAGCTATACTAAGCAAAAAAAAACAAAATAAAAATCCATAACATATAAAAACAATTGTGTTAGGCTTTTGTGTTTTCTTACACATACAAATTACAAGTATATATAGTTAACAGCAGAACAAATAAGTAAATACATATTATGAATACCATGTTTTTCCTGTTTAATTGATATTGACATCAATCTGTTTCTCTCTTACACCTAAAAACTGATATCATAAAATTGATCTCCACATTAGAAATAATAAATAATTCCCTGAATCAAATTTTAGTGAAGCTATTTGGTCACTTTTACTCACTAAATAATTATTTTAAACAAATGTTAGGAAAATGTGATTATTTCATCTATATTAGACATTTACATTCAGAAATCTTTTTCCTCTTCACAATACTTCAGTATCCCTGAATGCTTTCACAAACTATAAGAAAAACAAAACGCACCATTCTATTTAAATCAAAATGTAACTTGGCCTCCTCCTACCAAAGGCACACCTTACCTCATCTATCTAGAACACGATCTGAATAACCTGAGATGATAGAGGTGTAACTAGTAAGAACTAATACCTATATGTTTTTTATACATTTAGCCTCATATTTCTATTTCTAGATGGTAACATATTTAAGCAATAATAGATATGGTTAACAATATTAGAAATGTCTTAAACTGAGTTTATAAATTTTTTGCTTTGGCATAATACGTAGGATAACTCACTCTGTCTAGAAAAATTTAATGTATTGATTCTTGTACTACCAATAAATGATATAGTTATTTCAAGTCCAAGATACAGGTGCACAATATTCAACAATTATAGAACCGTTACCGTATCTCAGCTGCTCTGGGGTGGGTGGCGCAGCTTCCAATTTTTCTAAAGGGAAAGAAAAGGGGGTGGGGCAAGAATTAGTTACGATAGCATGATCTCTCTTTTTTTTTTTTTTTTTTTTTTTTTTACAATGAGGAAAACACCAACAGATTTACAAAGCTTGGAAAATATCAGAGTTTATTCATAAATTATCTTTCGGTCAATGGACCTAAATTAGCTATACAGAAAATGTTACTTAGTATGGATTAAATACAAGGTTGGAAAACAAAACTGAGCTTTAGTTACAAGCCTGTCATGGAGTCTATAGCCCTGAATAAATCATTTGATTTTTGTTTTTTTGTTTTCTAAGTCCTTGCATCTATGTAACAAGCCTGTATACATTAATTGCAGTTTTCAACATTTCAAAAATAGCCCTGACCCATGTGGCTCAGTTGGTTGAGCGTTGTCCTGTGCACCAAAAGGTTCAATTCTGGTCAGAGCACATGCCCAGGTTGCAGGCTCAATCCAGATAGGGTCCCCAGTAGGGGTGCGTGTGAGAGACAGCAGATTGATGTTTCTCACATCAGTGTTTTCCACTCTCTCTCTCCCTCTCCCTTTCTCTAAAAATCAATAAAAACATTTCTTTTTTATTTCAAAAATATAGCTACCCTTCTTAAGATGGTAACCCTAGGTAACTTATGAAATTTACATGCAAATGAGCATTGATACTGGAAAATAGAATGTTCAGCCCTAGTGGGTTTGGCTCAGTGGATAGAGCATGGACTGTGGACTGAAGGGCCCCGAGTTCGATTCCAGTCAAGGGCACATGCCTGGGTTTCGGGCTCCATCCCCAGTAGGGGGCGTGCAGGAGGCAGCCAATCAATGATTCTCTCTCATCATTGATGTTTCTGTCTCTCTCTACCCTCTCCCTTCCTCCCTGAAATCAATAAAAATAAAAAATATTAAAGAAAAAGAATGTTCAAATAGGCCTAAATATCCTTTAAAAATAGTAAAATAATATTTTTAAAGCAACATATTACAATAATGATTGTGTTCTGTTCTTTAATTAATCTCCCTTGATGATATACTAAATATTTTGAGTTTTGAAACCTATACTACCAGGTAATAAAAAATATCCTACACACAAAAAAAGCAGGGTGTTATTCAACAAGTAACAATATACTATTTATAATATACAGTATGTCATAATAAACACACAAGGTTTTCCCAAGTATATGTCAAACTAAAATCTTCAATGACATCATTAAATCTAAAAATTAACAATAATTACAAAAAAGCAAGCTATCTAATCTCATAATAATAACCATCTCACGCCCAGCTGGTGTGGTTCAGTGTTTGAGTGTCGACCTATGAACCAGGAGGTATGGTTCAATTCCCAGTCAGACTCGATCCCCAGAGGGGGACATGCAGGAGGCAGTCGATCAATGATTCTCTCTCATCATTGATGTTTCTATTTCTCTCTCCCTCTCCCTTCCTCTCTGAAATCAGTAAAAATATATATTAAAAAAAATAATAACCTCACCATTTATATAAGCACAAGAATAGGCTATGGTAAAATGGCAGAGTATTCTACCTTCTTCATCCTCATCCAATCCCACAGAATTAATCGATAACTTATAGAGAAGAACCCACACCATGGATTACTCTGCTCTACGATTTAATACAACCAGATTTTCCAATGAAACACATTACAAACTGGATACACATTTTCTAAAATATTTATTTATAATCTATGACAATGTGAGAACTAAATAAATCTTTGTATATAAGCTGTATAAAAATATATGGTTCATATTTGTGAATGCTATTTTATTTAAAAAGCATATAATACCATCTGGCTTTATAATAAGAAATACACTAAAACCTAGAGTTTAATCAATTATTGTATTATTCAGAAAGTTCTAAGAATTCAACTTTAAGGTATTTTCCCTCTTTTAGAAGGGTTAAGAAATAAAGATATACTAATCGTTGTAGAGTTTTACGTTTGATTAAAATATTTTCTCTATACTTTGACTTGCCCTATTATCTCAAAATTTACCTTTAAGGTATGCAAATAGTTTTCCAAATTTTTAAAAAGGAATGTAGAATACCACTGTAGTCCACAGAGTTTTCTGGTGAAGTAAATAGAACTATTTGCTAGCTGCATTACTCTACCCATCACTCCAGGTCTGACACTGCATGAAGTCCTTGTCAGGTGACTAGAACTTCCTGAAACATCTAAAAATTCATCAAGCAGGACCTTCCCAGTAGCTAAGAGTATGTAGTGTCCTTGCTTTTACTTCTTCAAATTCCCTACATATTGACCAAAATATTTAAAATATTTTACAACTCCTCAGGTTAAGGACCAGGTGAATGTATAAAGTGCAGCAGTAGAAAAAGAAAAGCAAATAATATATATAGTACCCTAGTCTTTCTGACTACACAGAAGGATTAAAAAATTAAAGGTGATGAAAAAATAATCTTTTTAAAGAAATGTAAAGGAGATAGAGCAGAAAGGAAAACCACAGGCACAGAGTTGAATGTAAAATCAAATCACAGATTCTGCCTCCTGCTTCATAAAGAACCAAAGGAATAATAAGAGGAAATATGAAAGAAACATTTCTTAGAAAGTGGAAATTTTATGCAAAATATAAACTTTAGGGAAAGTAGCCATCAAAAATTTTTTAATTATAAATTGATAATTTTGAGGACTTAAACACTGTAAGTTATCTTCTTTACTATATTAACTGAATCAAAACAAAATATATATCAGAAGTAAAAAACATTAGATGTAACAACGGAACTCAATCTTGAAAATAAACCCAAGGTGTCATCAAAATATACAGGTTTTAAAATGCAATGGCTGTTAATATAACCTCCCTGAAAATAGACAATAAACCCTCGAAGCTTTATTTCCCTACATATGTATCTTAACCTTAAGAATGTCCTTCTGATATAGGTAAATTATATACACTTACACTGGAAATGTATTCTAAAGTCAGCAGCAGACTTTACAGTCAGAAAAACCAATTCTTTCCATTATGGTGTGTATTATATACATCATAATCTCTCTATTCTTTTCCTGAATATTTTTAAATAATATGACATTAAGATTGTACTTCACCACACACCATATTTTCCAACTATTTTTACCTAAAAAATTCTAGTCCTATTTCTAACACTGGCTGAATAAGCTTCTATCAGACCAATCCTTCTGCCTAGAACAACTCTAAAGTATAGACTAAAATACAATATAAACAAATAACCAACCGAAAGCATTGAAAAATGACCAAAAATAGGTTGATTCTGGAAAGGAATCAACACTTAGGATTCTGGAGGCATGGTATTAAGTGAGTTGCCTGTTTGTTGCAGCTTTTGGCCTAAGGGCATGCCTCAGTTCACAACATGTAGGACAACTAAATGCTAATATGTTCACACTTTCTGGTCTGAAGAAGCAGTGAACAGGGAACAAAGTAACCAAAGCCACCGAAAAGTAAGAGGGGAATCCTGGAAAAAACAGAGTCAGAATGGAGGAGTCCTGAATTCTATATACATTCAGTTCAGATATATGGCTGATCTATGAGCCACACACATGTGGCAGGGAAAACCCCAAAAAACCCTAGCTAAGGGTAAAAAATAACTAAAGATTTAAGCTGCAGCCCAAGAGCTTGTACCTTAAGCCTAACCATTAATGACCTGCTACAACAAATGTTAAAAATCTATATTTTAAAGAATAAAACAGAATCCAGAGTCTCTGTAACATAATAATCACAGCAATGACTAGGGTACAATTCAAAATTACTTCACGAAGAAACAGGAAAATATGACTCAGTCTCAGGAAAAACAATAGATGGAGACCAATCAAAAGTAACTCAAGTATTAAAGTAGCAGATGAAATTATACTCAAAATTATACGGAAGGCGTAATAGACGTAGTAAATACCAAAGCAACTTCACCCTGAATGACATAAAAGGAACAGTTTAATGCACACACTAGTCCTTTAATTACAAAAAAAAAAACACAAATACTCCTTAAGTGCCCAATTATCTACTTTCTGACCTTTTGACCACCTAATCATATCTGTTCCAGGCCCCACCCTACCATTTTCCCAATAAAGTACAGGTGTAGAATTGGCCACATAAATCACAATTTGGCCTAATTAAGAGATTTATAAAAAAGACAGAGATGAAACTACCATGTTTAAGAAACAATTTGGGGGCTATATTTCTGAACATTATAAATAACTGCTTAGACTTTTAATAGAACCAAAAGTTCCAATGGATAAGGTAAAATTTATAATACATAACATTAAAAAATACAAACTTGAAGTACAAATCATGCTGTATGCAAAGCAATTTAAGCAAATCATATTAAATGCCAAAAAAAAGACATGCACCAAAAGAGGTTTATGAAGCTACACAGCAGTATTTTAAAATAAGTTAATATGGCTAAGAAATACAAAAACTGAGATTCAAAATTGAAAACTGAAAATACTCTTTAGAAATAGCAAGGAAATTAACTTTTTAACGGTAAATTTCAATTAACAGGTTTTGTCTTTTAAAATTAAGACTATAATTATAAAAGGATTTTAAAATTATTTAAAAAAATATATATGCTTTAGCTAAGCCCCCCCACCCCATCCCCCAAAAAAGAATTTGAGTGTGATTTTGTAATTTTACTTAGTATTTAAAAGTTTCATGCACATTATGGAGTAAAGAAATTTCTATGTAGATCACATAATACTGCCATCTCTTTAACCGTCTGGGGTACATATCATGCGACCTGGGTCTTCACTGCAACCTAGACTGCAATCCAGTTTACTTAAGGGCAATGAACCAGTTCCTGGGCTGAGGCAGACCCCTGGTGTAACAGCTGAGAGAACAGGAGTTGCCCAGTAGTAATGATTTGGTGATAATGCCCAATGAATCATCATCTTTACTAACCTCATTAATACACTCACCTGTTAATTGTTTACCTCTGGCTTAAGAAATAGTAAATACTAGGGGTATAATAATTTATTTCTCTTATAGCTGTCACTCCATAAAGTTTTTAAAGATAATCAAATATAGCCCTAGCTGCTTTGGCTCAGTGGATAGATCATCAGCCTGTGGACTAAAGGGTCCCAGGTTCGATTCCGGCCAAGGGCACATGCTGGGGTTGCGGGCTCCATCCCCCCAGTAGGGGGCGTACAGGAGGCAGCCAATCAATGATTCTCTCTCATCATTGATGTTTCCATCTCTCCATCCCTCTCCCTTCCTCTCTGAAATCAATAAAAATATATTAAAAAATAGAAAGATAATCAAACTAATCAATAAAAAAAACTATTGATTAGTGGTTGCTTTTACATGTCTAACTTGTGTACTTGGGGTAATTATATACAGTACTTAATATACAGAGGCTATATTCCTTCCCTTCCTTCATGCCAAAGGAAGACAAAAAGAATGACTACTATGTACAATGATATTCCTTTTTAAAAAGACTGAGATATTAAAACAGTACAACTTTTAAAAAAACAGATCTTGTAACTTATTAGGTATAGAGATAGCACTATAATAAGTTTAGAAAATCATTTAGTTATGGATTTTGTATTATATTACAGATGTAAAACTTAAAGTGAGTTAGGACAAATTAATAATTCGTCTTGGAATATCATAAGTGGTAGATATATCTGTGGGTATAATTACATGGAGCCCCAGAAGATATTCATTTAAAAATAAAATTGCTTTGCCCTATCCGGTTTGGCTAAGTGGATAGAGCATTGGCCTGCGGACCAAAGGATCCCGGGTTCAATTCCAGTCAAGGGCATGTACCTTGGTTGCAGGCTCCTCCCCGGCCCAGGCCCTGGTCTGGGCTCATGCAGGAGGCAACTAATTGATGTGTTTCTCTCACATTGATCTTTCCCTCTGTCTTTCCGTCTCTCTTCCACTCTCCTCAGGCGAGGATTAACAAAAATAAATAAATAAATAAATAAATAAATAAATAAATAAATAAATAAATAAATAAATAAATAAATAAATTGGTTTATACTAGGAATGAGCAGAGATTTTTCAGTCAATACATTACCTCTTCCCCTTTGAATCATTCCCCAAATGAAAATATTTTATACAATGTGAGCAGTAAAAGGATTCTTAAAACCCACCCACCAGTGGTTCTCAACATGGGTTGGTTCGTCATCACCAGCCTACAAGATGCTCAGAAATGCAGGGATATTTTGGATGTGATAATGACTGGGAAATACTACTGGCATTAGGAATTCTAAACATCCTATAATGCACAAGAAAGTCCTTTATAATGAGGAATTATCCAGCCCAAATGCCAGCAGTATGCCCACTGAGAAATACCGACTTAACTCCCCACTTTGAAGATGCAGCCACTTAAGGCCAGAGATGTTAAGTGACTTACTCAAAGATACATAGCCAAGTCCAAAACCTATATTCTTACTCTCTTCTTCTATTTTCCTTTCAGAAGTAAACTTTCAACAAAAATATAGAAGAACCAACAATCAATTGTATATGAATATGTGAAACACTGTCAGTATGTAAAACAGTTTATTGTATTAAATCATTGATTTAACCTGCATGTCTTTTCCCATACAAACAACTGTAAGCCTACTTTTACCCACCCCCTATAAAACCTAAGTAAACTAAGTTGTATGTACCCTTTATCCTTTTAAAATTTCAATTGGTCCACAAAATATTTGATTCCTTTTTATATACTGTGTTATACTTCTTAGGCAATGTATCTATATTAAATAGTAATAAAAAATAAAATAGGAACAGATATTTATTTTTATATCTTCCTCCCTCCCCCATCTCTCTCTCTCTCTCTCTCTCTCTCTCTCTCTCTCTCTCTCTCTCACACACACACACACACACACACACACTCAATACAATTCTCCCAGTACCACCACCACTACAGAATGCAACATAAATTAGATATCAAGCTGTATGGAGACTGAATCTTTAAAAAAATGTTCATGAATGGCCTTAAAGTGAAATTATATAAGGCTTTCAAATTATTCAAGAATGTATTTTTAAAATATATTTTCATGAAGTTTAGTTACTTAAATACAGTTTTTCTTTACAATATTCTGAAGGTTTCCCTGTGTGGTCCTTTTTCCCTACTCATTCATCTTTGTTGCTCGTTATGTGTCCCTTGCCGGGGTTACTGCAACAATTTTTAAAATACACTATTTGAATATAATTAAATATAAGTGATTTTGTCTTTTGTTAAGGTCATAAGTTTAATCCTTCAGTTAATTAAACATGCAATTATTATTTTATCATAGCCACAAAATCTAGGATTAGATAATAAAAAATATTTTGTAGGTAGTCCAAAACAATGATGCAAAAAAAAATTGTCATTATAACTAAAGCATGCTATTTCAAACCAGCAAGAAGGCAAGAAGTTCTGTTAAGGAGATGCTTTGCTATCTGCAGTAAACATCTAGTGAACAATCAATACTGTTAAGATGGTACTATACCAAAACTACCGGGGGTCTCTGCTGATGATACCTTCTTCGCGGTCTTCACAATGGCTACCTCAGGTTTGGGATATCTGCATGCTAAAAATATTTAAAAATCAAAATGTATTCAAGTAATTAAGTAAATAAAATGTATAAATAAGAAGGGTATGTGAAATTTTGAAGTGAAGCATGCTTGAATATAGGCAGTTCTCACTTTGCACAGTCGTGTGGGACCATTAAAATGACAGTGCAAGCTGAAACTGCAAAATCTTAATAAGCAATGGAGAAAATTACAATTGTTCTGTGATCTTTAAAAAAATTTTTCACCAAACATTGAAATTTATCTCACAAGGAAAAAAAAGTTTGGAATTATGTAGGGTGGCGAATGTTAACTAGATTTATTGTAGTGATCATTTTGCAATATATACAAATATCTTGTACATCTGAAACTAATACAGTGGATGTCAATTATAACACAATAAAAAATTTAAAAACTCGTCTACTGACAATTATAAAGGAAAATTTGGGAATAATAAAACTAAAGTTTATTTAGTATGCCATGATTTAAAATATTAGAAACACTGAATTGAAGTGTTTTATCATCTCTTTGTAGAGAAGATGATCCAAGGCCGCTTGAACAGTGCTAGCACTCCTCATGTCTCTCACGATGTGGAGCCCGCGTCTTCTCTCTGCCTCGGGGAGTGGCCACACTCCTTTGTGAGTTTGGGTTAGCAGCTGACCTAGACTCTCGATTCCAATAATTACAGGTTGTTGTTGTTCCTTGTAATTAAGCCCCTATCCCAGTGGTCGGCAAACTCATTAGTCAACAGAGCGGCAAACCGCATGTGGCTCGCGAGCCGCAGTTTGCCGACCACTGGGTTAGCGTATACATTTTATCCTTTGTATTCTCAATGTCGTAAAATATCTCTGAGAGCTCCGTTAGTGTGAGGTTTGAACCAGCGTCACTTCTCTGGAACATCTGCATCCTTTTCACCACAAGCTCCTCACTTACGTCCATAACAAGTGCGCCTTCTCCAGGCTCCTCCCGCTGCGTGTCTGCAGTGTCTCAAATGGCAGCAGTTCAACAGCAGTGACAACACCCCCTGGTCTTGGAGGACCGCCTCAGCTGAAGATGCCCCCGCACCCGCAGCCCTGCCCCCTGCCCCCTGCCCCCTGCCCAGGGCAGTCCACACCCAAGAGCTCAGTTTCACAGAGGTAGAGAGACTTCTCACCCAACTCAGGACAACACTGAGGGGTCATCCTATCTCTAGAAGCCTCCACAGGGTCCGCTGAGGCTTCCATTGACACTGTATTCCCCAATAAATGTCCTATGCTAATCTGTCTCAGAGACTGCTTCCCAAGGACCTTAACCTGTGACAGGGATGATACCGCTTCATGTCAGCAACATATTCTCAAGTGATTTGGGGGGGGGGGGGGTAGGAAGTGGAGGGGGAGCTTACTGTACTATACTTAAACCTTTTCTATAAATGTGAGATTGTTTCAAAGCGTAAGAAATAATGTGAAGGGGGAAAAGCACAATTACACTAAAAAGTTCTCATTGTATACCTATAAAATCAGTATTAACAATTCACATTTTTTTCTAATGTCTTTAAGAAGGCCCTTTGAGAAGAAGAAAGAAAAAAAGCTAGGATGATGTCTTTTAAACCATTAAGATCTTTCTCACACACAAACATAAAATTCTGCCAGCTCACCAAATGTGCCACATCTCACATTATCACTCTCACATCTGTTTGCCTGTTCCCTTTCACAACTCAAGCGTGCCTACGTTTTCCTATGTGACCTCGCCTCTTTCCCACCTTAAAACAAAAAGCAAAACCACCTGCTAGAACCTTGCTACTCAGGGTAGGATCCCTGGAGCTGCAACACTGAAATCCCTGGAAACTTGTTAGAAATGCAGACTCTCAGGCCCTTTCTCACACGTACTGAAACAGAATCTGTATTTCAATAGGATTCCCAGGTGATTTTCTGTGTAAATAAATTCTGTGAAGCAAGGTTCTAGTTTCCACTGCGGGATGTAGAAAGCTTCAGAAAGCACTGTCACTGCCCTTACAGAGAAACAAAGTCAAACTAAGTTCAAATTCATCACTTATTTCGAACCAAACCCCTGAGAGAGCTGAAGCACAGCGCAAACAACTTGGCCTAAATGAAGAGAGAGGCAGGCACCTGCGAGGACAGAGGGGACAGGGGTCGTCAGCACTTGCTTACTTGGGATCCATGCAACCAGGCACCTTAAGAAGGGTGCCCCTGGAGTAGTAAGGGCGCAGGTGAAGGCAGAGTGCGGGCTGGGGGGACAGTGGGAAGGCACTGGCGTACAGATGAATTGGGGGAGTCTGCACTTCTTGCAGATTCTTTCACCAGAAATCCCACTAGACACAGAAAGCTTTAAGAGAAAGAATCTTGAGAAAGTGTCCAATTTGGTGCAGACCTTCAGGAGTGGAAAAGCAGTCGTGAGGAAGGGACATGAAATTCTACCTGGATCCTTTTTTCAATCTCTCCTATGAGTCAAAGGCTTTAGTATGTGAGAAGGGCAAAAATATTGTCGGGGAAGGTGACCAATCATCCAGTTTGCCAGGGACTAGCTCAGTTTTAGCACTGAAAATCCTATAGCCCAGGAAAAAAATGTATCCCTAGCTCTTGGGTATTTTAACTTGAAAAAGGAAGTTCAAATCATCTTCTTGATTTCATAAGCTTCTTACCAAAGAAAATAAAAAGATCTTACCTGCTAAATGGCCTGCATATTTTTACAAAATGCTGCTAAAAAGGGGTGTGATTTGCTTGCCTGTGATATTTTATTTTTCTCTGATGAACTAGAATTCTACACAGGACTGTCTGTAAAAAAAAATGAGTATACTAGTAATAAGTAGTTAAAATAAGTTTAGACTTCTGACCAATGAGTAAAGGAATAATCTCAGTAATACTCAAGCTATAGTAGTACTATACAAAGTTCCCTTTAAACCAGCCGTGGGCATACTACGGCCCGCGGGCCGGATCCGGCTCCTTGGGCTGTTCTATCCGGCCCGCGGAGCCGAAAGAGCGGAGGGTTCTCTTGCTCTCCCCTCCGCTCCTTCACCAGCAGCAGTGTTAACATGGCAACGTCGGGAACCGGCCACAGCTCTTTCTTCTGAGTGGGCGGATTTATATCCACCCATTCAGTAGAAGGAACAACCTCTCAATCTTCCAGAGGCTCCTTGTAATGCATGCGGACGTGTCCCCCAACATCACCCTGGGAATGCGTAGACACGTTATCGTGGTGATGTAGGGAGACACGCCTCTGGAGAGCACAGTATCAGAGCATTAGCTAAAAAGGAGACCAACAACACTGTTCCCACTGAAGTTGATGTTTTAAAGACCAAAAACCTTTCAACCCAGTCTACATTGCCATCTACATCTACGTCCCGGGCATAATTTGGAAGTTGCACTAAAGAAAATGTTTAATTTACTGTTTACACATTTTGTTCTTTTCTATTTGTTTTAGTTTTAAATTATTTTATTATATTTAAGTTTAATTTGAAAGGCTTTTGTACCTTTCCTTTGTTAGGCAATTTTATTTTGCCTTTGCCATCTTCAATATAAGGTATGTTATTGTGCTATGATTCCTCCATTTTTTGAAGTTTCAAATTATAATAATTAGTGTTTACATTCTTCTTGTTAAAATGTTTGAAATGAATAAAACTATTGAAATAAAAAAAAAAAAGACCGTACCCTTTTATGTAATGATGTTTACTTTGAATTTATATTAGTTCACACAAACACTCCATCCGTGCTTTTGTTCCAGCCCTCCGGTCCAGTTTAAGAACCCATTGTGGCCCTCGAGTCAAAAAGTTTGCCCACCCCTGCTTTAAACTTTAAGAGCTGAATCCTTCTTTATTGATACTCCCTCCTCAGCTGACTACAATCTGGGTCTTCCCAAATAGTTCTTATAAAACTACTTCTGCCAGCCCCCCCGGCATGGCTCAGTGGTTGAGCGTGGACCTATGAACCAACAGGTCAGGGTTCGATTCCCAGTCAGGGTACATGCCAGGGTTTGCAGGCTCGATCCCCAATGTGGGACATGCAGGAGGCAGCTGGTCAATGACCCTTATCGTTATGTTTCTATCTCTCTCTCCCTCTCCATCCTTCTCTGAAATCAATAAAAATATGTTTTTAAAAAACTACTTTTGACAAAAACAACAGTCTCTTTTGTGTTAAATCCTATGCACCCTCTTCCGACACCTCTGCCCCCAAGCCTTTCCCTTACTTGACTTAGTCAAAGCATCAGATCAACCCACTGTCTTTCTCACTTAGCTTCTGGAATACACATTCTTGTATTTTTCCTGTCTTTGTGGATACTCCTCCTCAGTGTCCTTCTAGTTCTGATTCTTCCTCCTCTTCCCTTCCAATACACATTGGTGTTTTTGAGTTCTCTCATGGATCTTCTTTTCCATCTATACACAATTGTTGACACCCATACTCACATTTTCAGCCTAAACTTCCCTATGTGTTTAGATTTGTAATATAAATACAACACACACACACACACACACACACACACACACACACACACACCCTAATTACTTGACATCTCCATTCACATTCACACAGGTATCTTAAACTTGACATGTCCAAACTTAAGACTTTAACTTCCATCCCCCTGAAACCTATTTGCCCCCAGACTTCTCCCTCACAATTATTAGGACCATCTTTTACTCAATCACTAGTCAGAACCCTAAGTCCTCACTTTCTATTTTCTTTCCCTTAATTACCTGCCCCTTTCTGCTCATCAGCAAGTTCCATCAGTTGACTCTCAAATAAATATCTTTTTTTAATTTTTTTTTATTGATTTCAGAGAGGAAGGGAGAGGCAGAGAGGGATAGAAACATCAGTGATGACAGGGAATCATTGATCAGCTGCCTCCTGCACGTCCCACACTGGGGATCGAGCCTGCAACCCGGGCAAGTGCCCTGACCAGGAATCAAACCATGACCTTCTGGTTCATAGGTCGATGCTCAACCACTGAGCCATGCTGGCCAGGCTCAAATAAATATCTTGAATCCACTTCCTTTTCTTCATCTCCGTGGCCACTTAGTCTAAACTACCATCACCCCTAGCCTAGACTACTGTAACAGCTTCCTAAGTGGTCTCCTAGCTTATGCATTTGCAACCTTCAGTTAGTCCATTAGCAGCCACAGTGCTCTTTACATCCCATTATTTCACTCTAGGGCTTAACCTTCAAACGGCTTTCCTAAAGTTTACCTACAGACGCCCTGACTAATCTGGCTTCTGCCTACCTGCCTGTCTCATTCCACGCTCCACTTTGTTCATTAAATTCCACCCATAAATGCTTTCTGTCAATTCCTATGCTTTGCCAAGTCCCTTCTTATCTCAGTGTCTTGGTATTTGCTTTTCCTCCTCAGAATGCTCTCCTCCAGCTCTCTGAATGACTGTTTCATCAAACCTTACTTTTCAGTTTAAATATTACCTACTCAAAAAGGCCTTTGAAGATCGCCTTATCTAAATAAGTGTCATTCTGTTTATTCTAACAGCACAGATTATATACAATGATTTAATTTATTTGCTATATTACTCATATCTTTCCTCTCTTAAAAAATGTAAGTCTCATGAGGGTATTGTGCCAAGTTAATTAATTCTATTATATGGTAGGGAGAGTAACAAATTTGGAAAGCTTTCCAATGTATAGTATGTTAGATATTTTTTATAAAACTCACTCAAAAATCTAAAGAAAAATTAGAGTAAAGGTTAGAAACATCTGACAGTTATGCATCACAAATACTAGTTTTCTGACTTTTCCAAATTCCTCAATTTATAAACCTTTTTGCACACTGATTTTACTTTGATTTTGCTTATGCAAATGCCATATTTGCTTTTGTATTGAATGTTAAAAGATAGACTAAGATATGTAACTTTTATTGAGCATTTGAGGTGTAACCTTTTTCCCCGAACATGCATAAAAAAACCCAGGAATGAATATCCAGAAGAGGGTAATAATTAGAACACAGGTTTTAGAGTCAAACAAAGCTAAGTTAAAAACTCCACTCTGCCACACAGGTTGCAGGATCTTGGGCAAACTCCTGTTGGCCTCAGTTTCTTAATCTATAGAATAGAGATCATTCCTTCTCTCTCCATGAGAAGTAAATAAAATAAGTACATGAAAACTCACTTAGTTCAGCATGTTTGACACATAGCAAATACTTAATAATTGCTAAGTAATTGTAGTGAAGATGGTGTTAGCAGCAGCAAGAGTGGTAGCTGCAGAAGGTCTTCTATAAAATATAAGAACCATTTTACAATAGAAATTCAGAAGTAGTTTTGTGAAATACTAGGCTGTTTTTCAAAGTACGAATGTTTTAAACCATACAGTGTACTAAGTAATCTACCCTAAAACTCAGAAAGAAAACAGAAAATCTAAACTAATCCAAATAAGAAAACCACTCTAGTATAAATTTCCCTTGAAACTTTAAGATCCAAAAATAGTAATATCTCAGTTAATCAGGTGCTTAAAACAATGATACTTTAAACAGCCAAAATCCAGATATTAGCCGAAACCGGTGTGGCTCAGTGGATAAAGCGTCGGCCTGGGGACTGAAGGGTCCCGGGTTCGATTCCGGTCAAGGGCATGTACCTTGGTTGCGGGCACGTCCCCAGTAGGAGGTGTGCAGGAGGCAGCTGATCGATGTTTCTCTCTCATCGATGTTTCTAACTCTCTATCCCTCTCCCTTCCTCTCTGTAAAAAATCAATAAAATATATTTAAAAAAAAAAAAAATCCAGATATTAGCAAAAGTACTCACAAGATCTTCAATGTGAGATCTGAGCGTCAAAGATCAATAATGTGATAGAAGCAATTGGCTAGCTGGAAAGACAAACAAGGGTAGTGGTCTATGACCTTGAAACGTATTTCAGGATTAAACCCTATTGAGAAGCCTAGGGGGATCAAAAACAAAATGAGAATGAAAGAAAAAGAAAAGAAAGAAAACACACATGGAAGAGTAACAAAGAGCAGACATTAAAAATAATAAAAAAGATGCCAAGAAGCAAACCTCCTAACACAGCAGGGAAGAGTTTACCACAACCACAAGGGATGAATGAGAATAGCGTAGAATAGTCTGCAGGCGCTGAGGGATGGGGGAGGGTTACTATAAGTCCAGCACATTTCACTACCACTATATGACAGAGTCTAAAAAGCCTGCCAACTGGAATGGCATGTGGTGTGATGACTAGTAGTATATCTACAAATAGAAGTAGCCCCCCAAAATATTACTGTAGTAAAATACAGTATATAAAGACTCTGACATCTAGCAGAAGCTAAACTGTGCTCATTATCCTTTCATTAAGGCAGAGAAAAATGCAGTACTATGTTCAAATATGCTTCCAACAAAAGCCATCGAAGTAAATGCTTAAGAGCTTCAGAGGAATGACATCTCGTTACCTGCAAAGTCCTTTAGAAGATCTCTCATTTACCAGAAGATCTGAGGTAACTAAGTTACTACATTTTAACATCGAACTTCTTGTTTCTAATGTGGTTGTTTTCATTAACTTAAAGCGGACATAAACCTATGAGTCAAGCACAAGGGAAGAGTCCTATAAACCCAAATACTAATTAATTCAACTGACTTGAGAAAAATGCTAATAAATTTTTCACTCAGGGATTGGTCTTTATTTGTTCCAGTTAGCTTTACACGGACGTGCCAAAGAAAACCAGTCAAAAGTGTGGTTATGCAAACTCATCACTATTTTTAGAAAAACTGAAACTATTAATGGTTCAATATCAGATCATCCCCAACATTTAAAAACACCCATTATCTTTAGTTGCAACTGACCTTCTGGATGCCCCTGTAAGTAGCAGACTTTATATTATTTCAATTTTCCTATCCACAAATTTGTTTATAAAAACTTGCTTGTCATGATTGCTTAAGTTAGCAATAAGTGACTACTGAGATGAACAACACCAAATTAATTACTAGTGAATCAAACACTCTAGCAGTGTTCAACTTACCTGAAGCCATATTTTCTAAGTATCTAATATTTAGAATTTAGTCAAGAACTTAGAAATTAAGAGACATCGCAATCAAGGAAAACAGTTATCGCAAAGCTCATTTATTTGATAGAGAGGTGAGGCGTTTGATAGAGAGGTAAGGAGTTACTCTTCTGACCTTATCCAGAGACAAATAAATGTAAAATAAAGCAATGAGCTAGAAGCAAAGAGAACACACTGATAACAGCAAGTATCCATGTATGATAGAAGAGAAGGAGAGATAAGGCAGAGGATGGAAGCAGCAGCAGCTTACAGCATTTCATATAAAGCAATGGCTCTTGACCAGGACAATTTTGCTACCCTCCTCCTCTTCCCCCCACCCACACCTTCTCCATGGAACATTGGGCAATGTTTGGAAACATTTTTGGTTTCCAGAATTGGGGTGAGGTGGGTACAAGGATGCTCTGTCATCTAGTGGGTAGAGGACAGGGACACTGCTAAAAATCCTCTGTGGAAGACAGCCCCCACAACAAGGAAGTATCCAGCCCAAAATGTCAATAGTGCCAATGTGGAGAAATCCTGATTTGGAGGAAGGAGTCCCACGTAGCTCAATATATAAAAGAAATCACTGCACTAGCACTCAGCATAAGAAGTAATGTTCAAATTTCTTAAAATAAACAAAACCCAATATGTTAATGGTATGTATTAATAGAGAAAGATGTAATACAAGATTTCCAACAGAAATTTATTCTTTTTTTTTTAAATGCACGGATAGAAAGTAATAAATTGCTATTAAGCATGGCCATCTACATGGAATACCTCTTCCTAATTTCCCTTCCCTTGAATCCAGACTGGTCTTAGTGACTTGCTCAACCAGCAGCAGTGATATTCTGGGACTTCCAAAGCTAGGTCATAACAAGTCGGGTGGATGGTTGAATAATGTCCATACCCAATCCTCCAACTTTTGAATATGTTACCTTGTATGGCAAAGGAGATTTTGCAGATGTGATTAAATTAGGATTTTGAGAGAAGGAGATTATCCAGGGCCTAAATGTGATCTCGGGGGGGGGGCGGGGTCACTATAATGGGGAGGCAAGAGAAGGTCAATGAAGGAGATGACATAACAATCAAAAACAGAGATCAGAGTGATGTGGACAGGAACCAAGGAATGGCTAAAGCTGGAAGAGACAAGGAAGAGCTTCTCCTATGGAGCCTCCAGGACAGAAGCTTGCTGATGCTTTTATTAGCCCCTTAAGTCTCATTTTGGACTTCAAACCTCCAGAATGCTAAAATACATTTGTATTATTTTAAACCACTAAATTTGTGGTAATCTGTTATAGCAGCAATATGAAACCAATACAAAGTCTTAAAGTTTCTATCTAGCTTTTGTGGAACATTTTCTCTGGGACCGTGGTCTATCACCAGCTATTACAGCATGCTGAGATTGATATGCTGGTGAGGGCACATGCACCTACTCTGGCCAACCGCTGCAGCGGAGCCCAGCCTTCAGCCATCTCCACCAATGTGCCAGAGGTGAGCAGAACCATCTTGGACTCTGTAATCAGCCCATCTTCCAGCTGAAGTCTACAGAGTGACCTCTATAGATACCACATGAACCAGGTGAATTATCCAGCTGAGCCCTGATTATATTCCTGATCCACAAAAATCAAAAGATATAATAGAATGGTTGTTGTTTTAAATCACATGTAACTCTGGACACCAAGTTATATGTACCACTAAGTGATGATTAAAGACTGTTAAATAGCATATATCCATTTTATAATGGAAAAAAATCTTATTTGTGTTATCTGTTCTTTACGGGCAGTAATCCCTAGTAATAGGGGCCACTCCAACATGCCCAATAACTCCAAAGTATTCAGAATTAAGGTTGTTGGAATATGCTGATATGTTAGGTTCTTTCCATATTAGTAAAATAATTGATTGTGGATAAGCTTTGTTTTAACTTATCTAGGCCCAAGATATAGACACTCTCAGCTTCTTAGATATCTCTCACTCCTCCTGACTCAATTCACACTTCACATCCTCACCCTGGCTCTTCTCTTTTTGCTGTGTCTAGTTGGGGCTACTTCCTTTGTTCCTCTTATACTATTTCAGGGAAGGCACTGAAATATCTTTATTCACGCATCTGAATTTAGAGTATGAAATGCTTTCCTTACCCTCGTTCTCATTCTCTTTCAGCAAAAGCTGAAATTATCTCCAATTCATCCCAGAAGTTAATAGCTTAACAGAGTGGCTATTTTCTCCCATAATTCTGAACAATAGGCTGAGAAAAATGGAGATACTCTCCTTAAGAGTCCAAGATCCCTACTGGGTCATAACTCCATGAAAAATTTTGTTTTTAAGTATTCTAGATATCCACTTTAACATCAGCTTTTTATCTTGCAGCCTTTCATTTGACAAAGGCCCTTCTGCTATATGGCAAGTTCTCAAAACGAAGCTCCTCATCTACTTAAGTAATCACAGAAGATGAGGAACTACAAGATTATACATAGTTTAGAATTATATATTTGGTGTGCCTATGTGGACGTAGATAAATGGTAAAAAGAAAACCTAGATGTACACAATTACCACTTAATATGGCGAAAAAGAAAAAATGCAAGCTAATTAAGATCTAACATTGATAGCCCACTTGGCTCAGTGGTTGAGTGTCGACCTAAGAACCAGGAGGTCAGGGTTCGATTCCCCATCAGGGCATATGCCCAGGTTTCGGGCTCCATCCCCAGTGTGGGGCATGCAGGAGGCAGCCAATCAATGATTCTCTCTCATATTGATGTTTCTATCTCTCCCTCACTCTTCCTCTCTGAAATCAATAAAAATATATATATTATTAAAAAGATCTAACATTGATGGAAAAACTACTCTGTTCACTGTAATATATCTCTTGTTATATGTCAAAAGAATCTCATTTTTAAAATGTTTAAAGTACATGTTTAACAAAAATATTCCCTAAGAAGCTCCTTTTTTTCAATTCAAATCTTTTGCTGCGCTTTCCCCAAAGCCAAATCTTATCTCTAGGTAATTCTCCAGCAAACATTAATTACAACACCTTAAATAAGTGTGGAAGGCAGCCTCTCAGATGCCTCCCAATGACTTCCACCTCCCGGTTTTACACCCTGTACAGTACCCTCCTACGATGTACCAGGGCAAAAGAGATGGACTATCTCTTCTAAGACTGGCTAATAAAAGACTGTGGCTTCCAACTTAGACTGTGGCATTGCTTGTCCTGGAGAGAGCCAACTGCCACATCTTGAGAACACTTAGGTGGCCCCCGGGGGTGGCCCGCGTGGCAGGAAATTGAGACTTCAAGCCTACGGCTGAGTGAAGGAGCCTTTTTGGGAATGGATCTTCCAACCCCAGTCAAGATGTCAAACGATGCAGCCACAGCTGAAAGCTTGATTACAACTTTATGAGAGACCCGAGTCAGAAACATCTCACTAAGCTGCTCCAGGATTCCTGAAGCTGTGAGACAATACCTTGTTTGTTTTAAGCCATTATATTTAGGGGTGTTTGTAATACAGCAATGTACAACTAATACAATGAGCAATGCCACTGCCCATCCTTCAAAAACCAAATTGCTGTACATTCGGCCCATAGTATCTGCAGGCTCTGCATCTGGGGATTCAACCAATCAAAGATAAAAAATATTCGAGGGGGGGACGGTAGGGAGTTACGCGTTGCTGTAGTTAGGCCTAGGATGGTTGCGTCTGTACTGAACATGTACAGACTTTTTTTCTTGTCATTATTCCCTAAACAATACAGTATACTGTAACAACTATTAACATAGCATTTACATTGCATGAGAAGTAATCTAGAGAGGATTTGAAGTACACAGGGATCATGATGTGCATAGGTCATATGCAAATAGTATGCCATTTTATAGAGGCGACTTGAGCATCCACAGATTTTGGTACCCACAAGGGTCCTGGAACCAGTTTTTAAAAATAATTATAAATAGAAATTGTAATTGCAAAAAGTGGGAGACAAATTTGTTTGAAAGTCTTGGCTAAAATTAAAGGCAACTGTAATGATGTCAGCTTGCCAGCCCTACTTGTAAAAACAATGAACTAACAATGTACTATCTGAGGATATGAACTGTTTCTGGAAAAAGACAGGTTGAGTAGGTAAATTGAGAACACAATATCAACTTTTTTTAAATTGGGGAGGAAATCAGTTTGTAATTTAAAAATCTCAGTACCCTAAGTAGCTATGATAAGACATCCCACAAAGTAGGGGTTATCTATTATAAATCAATTCTATGAATTTAATGCTTTATCTTGTCACAGACTATATCACTTGCCTACTGATAAACTCATAAGGAAGATAAGGGCAAAAGTACCAAATTTCAGCAGTAGATTCCACTGACATATCAAAGCATTGATGATTTTTTTCTTGTAATGTTTCCATACCAAATCCAAAACATGTCATAACATCATACAAGAAACCTTCCCAGGAACACATAAGATTCCCTACAGTAAGAAAAAGCCCTTTTAACAAAAATTTATTTCATTAGAAAATCCACTAAGTACACACACACATTTAATACGTGAATCGGGTATTGAAAAAGCAACAATAAAAGAAAAACAGGAATTTTTTGTTTGTCTGGGAAAAGAAATGTTGATTTCAGCAATGTAATGAGCTGCATTCATTTGCAACATAATAATGAATAAGGTAATTTATTAGTAACGATTCTACTCCAGTTATCTCCATAGTAACTATATGTATTGATATTGAAAACAATAAAGAACATTAAAACTGTCGTAAAAATGAAACCAGTAGCATCACTTAAGTGTCATTTGAGTCAAAGAGCAATAATTTAGTCATCAACATTGGCAAAAATAGTTTACTTAAACTTTAAAGTTCTTTAGCGTATAAATAGGAGATAAGCGTTCTTTCTCATACTTATTAAGTATAATTGATCTAACTAATCTCCATTGACTGAAGTTTATAGGTCCTTTCCAGCATACATAAAACTGTGTTAAACTTCAAAATACTATCTTCATTGTAAAATGCAGCCTATCTATTGCAATGTGCAATAGGTATGAAGTAAAATTTACCCAGGACATCCTTTTTCATGAATTGTCACAAAATCATATTAATAGGGCCCTTCAATCTTGTAACAATGGTAATACAGAATTTCCAAGAAATTACTTAGGTCAAATGTGTGCTCAAATAGTCTTGCCCATGGAGAACTTCAGCATGTGAGTGTCTATTGTATCAAGGAGCTCATTTTCAGAACTGAATATTTTAAAACCACATACTGAGTACACACATAGCTTACAAAATATGCTAGCATTTGATTATGATTTAATATAATGTGATTACACATTAAAAAATGAATTGATTGCAATGTGACATTTTTCCTGTAAAAGCGCTGTGGGTAGACACTCTCTTGAACCACCCAATAGTATAAATTGGTCCACAATTCCCTGAATTTAGTGGGGAGGGAGGGTAGTGGTTAAAAGATACAATTAAGCCAAAAGGTCCCGGTTAGATTCCCAGTCAGGGCATATGCCGGGTGGCAGTCTCGATCCCTAGCGTGGGGTATGCAGGAGGCAGCTATCAATGATTCTCTCTTATCACTGATGTTTCTATCTCTCGCTCCCTCTCCCTTCCTCTCTGAAATCAATAAAAATACATATTTTTAAAAAGACACAACTAATAAAAAGTTTTTGAAGAAGTGGTATAGGAAGTCATAAAGAGGTAGATAAATCTTTCCTCCATTCCTGTGCATAGGCCAAAGAAACACCTTCAAGTGCCTGTGACCAATCAAATACCATCTTCCAAAGCAATATGCTGTAAACTCAAGGAATCTACAGAATGGTTATGTACCTACCAACTTTGGAGGGGAGGTAAACTTTTAATGTTCAAACACATCAGAATGTAATATAAAATAGGAGCAATGTATTTTGTCTATATTACCATATTTAAATGGCAAATATTTTAAGACGGAATGATTTTATCTTTTGCTCCTTTCATCCCTTTGATTTTATGAATTGTTAGCTTTTACAGCTGGACTCGAATTCTGACCTACCAGCATGCTGCACTGATTGTAAAAATATCCTATTTTAACATGTTGGCTTAAAAATAGCTTTGCTTTCACCATTGCAGATTACTTTTGAGCAGAGGTCTGCTTTTTCTTGTAGAGCCACAGATTCTCAGAAAAATACCTTCTTGTTTACTTCATTCTTTCAACCTCTGGGGAAACAACAAAAACTGGACTTTAACTCGCGAAGCACCGAACTTAATATGGGCTTGTAAGTATGTATCTGCCGTTGCTGGTTTGATCCATTCTTTCCATTTCCCGGGGAAATGTTCCCTTCCGCTGCTCAAATGAATACAACTAGATGTGTTTGCAAACAAGCGGCCGAGAGCATCTCTGCCTTAAGAAGCAACATCCCTGCTTATGGGCCCCCAGACATCTTCGTTCCATAACCATTCAAGAAAGTTTCTTCCTCTCGGGTTCGTAGCACTTTCGGGGGAAGCAGGCAATGCCACCTGCGCGGCTGCTTGTTCACACGAAAGCATCGAGTGACAAGAGGCCTGGGGAGGGGGAGGCACACAGCAAATCAAAACAAAATCAAAACAGGATCGGTTGGCCATTTGGGCTGAAGCTCGGGCTTCTGAGACTGGGGAGGAACCAGCCAGCCAAGCGTTGGCCCTGGCTGCCTGGCCAGATCGGCTCCGGTCCCACCTGCCCCGAGGACACTCAAGAGGCGGAAAGTTCCCCCCACCTCGGACGTCCCAGGCGCTGGGCCAGGCCGGCGAGGGGGGCCAGCGGGTGGGGCGGCGGCGGCGATGGCTGGGGTCCCAGGCCGAGGGGCGGCAGGGCTCTCGGGGCAGGCGGGGCAGGGGAGGGCGCCAGGCCCCCCAGGGTCACCCCCCTCTCCATCCCCTTTACCTTGGGCGATGGCAATGGACTCGAAGCGGTGCAGCTCCTTGAGCAGGCAGCTCCTCTCGGTGGAGTGCAGGCTGTAGATGAAGTCGCGCGCGCCCTGCGCTGTGTTCAGCGCCTCCATGGGCTCCTTGGGGTGGGTGCCCAGCGCCCGGGGGCCGCCGGGGGAGCCTCCGGGGAACGCGATCGCCAGCAGCCCCCGCCCGCAGCCACACCAGGACGGCAGGCGGGGCGCGGCGGCGGCGGCAGGGCCCGGCCTCAGACTGCGCGCGGTCCGGCTCCGCAGCAGCGGCAGCAGCCGGGACATGGCGGGGTGGGGCGCGGGGACCCCCGCGGCAGTCCGGGAGGGCGATCTCGGGCGAGGCTGAGGCTAGAAAGAGCTGGGCTCCGCCGACCCCGCCCCGATGTCCTCCAGATGGGCAGCCGAGGCGCCGGGCACCATGCACTCCCCGGGCCCGCACGGCTCTCGCGTCCTCTTCCGTCCCCGATCCCTTCCAAAAGGCCCGCGGCGGCTCCGGTCCCTCTGATGAGACAAACTTTGTGCGAGGCGATCGGGCTGGGAGGGGGGGCGGGCGGGGCGGGCGGGCGCCTCCCGCGCTGAGCAGGAGCGGCGCGGGCAGGCGGGCTCGGCGGGGTTTGTGTCTGTCGATCTGCCTTTCCAGGGGGATGAGTCAGCCACGCGCCGCCCTCCTCCAGCGCCGCCCTTCTCTCCCGCCGGCTTTCCCAGCGCTCGCTCCCACCCCGATCGCTTTCCGCGCCCTCAAAGCGGCCGCGCTGTCAGGCCGCAGCCGCCGCCAGTACCTCTAGCGGTGGTTTAAGGGGTAACAGGGCGGAGCCAAGGCAGGGGGCGGGCAGGGAGGGGTGGGGCAGCGCAGGCGTAGTCCTCTGACTCGCGGGCCGCGCTCGGGTGTGGGGAGCGTGCACCAGCGTGCGCACCCCCTCCGGTGCGTGGAAATGGAGGCAGAGAGGGCGCGCCCCCGTTGTGCTGGAGTCCGTCACCTTTAAGTCTGGGGATGGAAATGGCGAAGAGGAGCTTTGAACCCCTCGCCCGGCCGGGTAGTGCAGCTGTCACCCGGCCCGCCTTAAGCGCCGTGCCTAAATCGGAGGCTCCTTCCGAACAGTGCCCCAGCCTGCGCCCCCCTCTCCGGACTTGGGCCAGGAGGGTACCAGCCAGGCCGCCCGGACAGCCGCGCTACCGCTCCGAGCCTCGCGGGGTCACAGCACCCCACTGAGGGTTTTGGAGATGGAAGCGCCCAAGCTGTGCTCTTTGCCAAGTCAGCGCCCACCGTGGCCTCGGACAGACACTTCGGTCTCCAAGGCACCCGCTCTGGGAGCTCCAAAGAGAGGGCGAGGCCAGTTCTACCCCTTCCCAAGAAGGGTTTGAGACTGACATCTTGACACTGAGAACACCCTTCCTCGTTCTGATGCCAGCAGCTTGCAGATGGTTGATGCTGGAGCGCTGGAGACCTGTGTCACAGACCTTTCCCCGGTATTTTCTCAAGGTTTGTGTGATTTCTCTGTACCAAAACAAAGAATTCCGCGATTCTCCACTATTTCCAAATGTCCAGGTTCTAGGCATCTTTCAAGACCCAGCTCAGACTCGCCTACTCCAAGCTTTACTTTCTCTCTTCATCTGAACTTGTCTTAATGTCACCTAGGCTTCCCTTATTAAGGGAATAGATCCACTTAGATACTAAATCTGCTCAAGTATAATCAAGATCTAAATCCTATCCTTATTATATCCGCCGCTGCTGCTGCTGCAGCCAGACCAAGCCCTGGGTTGTAGTAGATGTGCTGTAAACATGTGAGTGCAATATATCCACTAAATCTCCCTGCCTAGTGGTTCTCAAAGTATGGTCCCTGGACAGCAGAACTTGTTATACCTGCAAATTCATGTGCTCCACCCGGACCTCCTGAATCAGAAACTGGGAGTTGGGCTCAGTGGTCGGTGTTTTAACAGGCCCTCTACTTCATACTGGTGCACGCATAAGTTTGAGACCCACTGCTCTAACTTAAAGAAACATGGAAAGCAATTTTTCTTTTAATTCTCAACGTCTCTGGTATAGTAATGACAATTAATGTACTCTGGCCTGGCCGGTGTGGCTCAATGGTTGAACGTTGACCTCTGAACCAAGAGGTCATGATTCCATTCCCAGTCATTGCACATGCCCAGGTTTTGGGCTCCATCCCTGATGGGGGGCATGCAGGAGGCAGCCAATCAATGATCAATGATTCTCTCTCAACATTGATGTTTCTATCTCTCCCTCTCCCTCTCTGATATCAATGGAAATGTTTTTTTAAAAAGAATGTACTCTGTGGAAACTAAGTTTTTTGAGTGCACAGACTGTCTTTCTTGTCTTTGAAACCCTATATTCCCCCGTGTGTGTTGGAATCCTCTGCAGTTATTTCAGTCTCGGATTCTTGGTATTACCACCACCTTCCTCTATATCTCTTACCCCCAAGAAATTCTGACTCACTGGGCTTGGGGTGGGGTCCTGGGAAGTGAAATTTGGAAAAACTACTCACTAAGAACCCATTCCCAACAGATTGCTGAAAACCATGGCCTAGCTGGGTGTTAGTAGTAGACTATTATAGTCGTGGTCCCAATGAGCCATGCCTTAGGGTATCCACTCCCTTGTGTGGACCTGTCCCACACTGACTGTGGGCTTGGCCATATGACTTGCTATTAGCCAATTAGTGGGACATCACCAACCTGATCTGATAAGTGCTTGCTCGTTGGGACTTGCTATAATGTGTCTGCTGTAATGTGTTTGCTGTATGATTTATGGATATTTCATTCTGCTCTAAAAAATAGGAGAAACTGAAATGTACACACAATTTGCTTATGAGACATGTTACACATAATATAAATGGATATGTGTTTAAAAAGGATGGAAAAAATGAAAGTGCTATTTTTAGATAGAAAGAGGTAGACCAAGTGAACTTTAAATACTAATAAAGCATGAATTGTACTACTTCTAGACTGACAACAATGTCATCCCTAAATTGGCCACCTACTAGTAACACCCATTATAACTTCATTATGGCCTCATGCAGTCTCTGTACTAGATAAACCCCTAGCTACTCAGCCAGCTAATGACCAGACACAGTTATGACTAGACATACGTGTCCTCACATCTCTGACAGAAGAGAGGCATGTTGGTTCCTGGCTCCTTTAATCTGCTAAACGCCCCTTACTCACTCTTCACTCCGGTCCTTAGAACTACACCCTCTGCAGAGAAGACGGGCACAGCAGAGAGGGTTAGGACATATGAACATTGCATAAAACAAAATGGAGGTACTGTGGTCCTTCCACTCTGCTTTACCCTCTCTAGGCACGTTTATCTACCACATCTCTTTCCTGTTGCTTCGCACTCTGCTCTAAACTGGTTGATAAGGTAGGTAACTGTTGCTGCTCTTTGAGTGAATGTGCTATGCCGGACTTGGCGGCTTAGATAGCCCGTTTATTTTGCTATTGATTTTGTGGCTCAGAAATTGGGAAGGGCGTGCTTGGCCAGTTTATTGTTTGAGTCTCTTATCAGATGTCAACTGAAGCTGCTGTCATTTGAAGGCTTATTTGGGCTGGACATCCAAGATGGCACACTCTGTGGCTGACAGTTGATGCTGGCTGTTGGCTGTCTGGAAGCTCAGCTGAGACTATGAACCAGAGCCTTCCCAACCCCTCCAGCATGTCAGACTTCTCCCATGGCATCTGGCTTCCCTCAGAGTGAGTGTCTGAAAGTACCAGGCTCATGACCTTTTCGGACTTATCCTAAGAAGTCATGCTGCATCACTTGCACTTTATTCTACTAGCTACCAGCAAGCCACAAAAGCCATCTCAGATTCAAAAGAAGGGAATGTTAGAGCCCTCACCTCTCCCCAACGAATTCGGGGCGTGTTTTAAAGCTGCTCAATTTCATACTCCATGGGCTCATATTTATCTGTCCATAAACATACCTACAGGCAACAAGACTGTGACTGCCCACAACCAACATAAAAAGTGCGCATACACATATAATACCCAGGCACGTGCATGTATGAACACCCACCTATATGACTTTTTCAGGGTAATATTTTGTAACTTTTTCCCCTTCCAGGCTTCCCATCATATTTGAGATTGGGGAGGGAGATTGATCAAGCTAAATATAAGTAATAGGGCTACGAAATGCCTTCTGTTCAAACTTTAAGCTCAGATTTTTAGTGAGGCCTCCAAATCATACATCTACTTTTTAAAAATGACTCTATTTTTGAGCCCAGCAGAAAGATCAATAGAAGGATTTTGAATGTTCCTATTTGTTTTGGAAGAAAAATAAGGAATGCATTCCGACTTTCTGAACACCTTTTCAGAAAGACTTACTAAATCAGCTAGAATGGAACAACCTAGAAGAAGGTAAATTTGAGCAACAGCCCCAAAAAAGTACAGGAATTGGACATGCCAGGTACTTCTGAAGGTAGAAATATAATTGAGCTAAAAAAAAAAAAAAAAAAAAAAAAAGAAGAAGACCTAGGTGAAAAATTTTAAGGGAGCAGTAATAAAGCCAAATTTCCTTGTGCATCTGATGCAGCTGGGAGATTGCCACTTGCTTGTCCCAGCAGAAGTCTAGAGGTTTACTAGTGGAGACACTAGATTTGGAGGCAGGAGAAACACCTGAGGCAAGGGAGGTGCACCAGAAACAAGGAGACTGAGGTAGTGCCACATTCTGACTCACGGATCCCTTGCCACGCTTCTGCTTTGCCTCAGAAACACTGGTAGCCATACTCTTGGGGGATTTCTCTCTGAGCAATTACTAAAAGACTCAGCTAGACCACCCTACAATGAAGCCGTCAGTTAACTAGCTCTGTCGCTCACAATTTCCAAGCAGCTTTTTGTTTTCTCACCCTTAAATACAAAGTATGAGCCAGGAGCCCAAAATCACTAGTAAGTTGAAGAAAGCCTTCAAGATGGAAAGACAGAGCCAAAATAGCTAGCATTTCTTTAATAGGGGGATCTCTGAGGATATAGGGAGCAAAGTAAATGTTTGAAAATGCGTAAGTAACATTAATATCTTTGCAAAATAAGAAGAGATGCTGCATCTATGGAATAATAGGAATCTACAAAAGAAAGAACATCCAGAAAACAAAAATATGACTTGAAAATTAAAAATATGACATAGTAAAAAATGTTCCAAAAGAATCAGAAGATAACATTGAGAAAAAAAATTCTTTAAAAGTAGATGGTAGATAATATAACAAATATAAAATAGAAGATAAATGACAAAATTAAAGATTTAAGTCAGGAGGTACAAGAGCGTTAAAGAAGATAAAATAGTTTTGAAAATATAAGGGAGAAAATTGTCAAAGAAATGTCCGAAGGAAAGTTCCTAAAGAGAAGGTCATTTATTGCAGCAGCAAAGTCAGTGGCTCTCAAGGGACATTCAATAAAAAGAATCCCATTTCACAATGGCTTCAGACATCTCCACAGCAACACTGGGAACCAGAAGACAATGGAGAAACAGCTTTAAAATTCTGAGGAAAACTATTCCATCTAGAATTCTATATCTAGCAATCTGGTGTGATGGTAGAGTATAACCTTTTTAGCTATTGAAGTCTCAAAATATTTATATTTCATATGTCATATCAGGGAGTAACTGTAAGATGTACTCCATTAAGTTGAAGGATTAAACCAGGAAATGGGAAGTCACAGGACAACTAGAGAGTGCCCAGTCCCAATGGGAGCGAAGTGACGGAAGGTTTGGGGAGGTGTGCCTCTAACAAAGAGATGGGTTTACTAGATTTTTTGGATGTATTTGAAGTACTGAAAGCAGAGTTACACTTCTGAGGGAAAATTAAGTGAACAAAAACTAAGGCTATTACTAACTCTAGTAAATAAAATTATATTAGGGAGGAAGTATAAGAAATTAAAAGGGCACAGGTAAATAGTATTTATAAGATGATAATAATACAGAATATTGAATTAACCAAAAATTATGCTGTGTCTAAACTCGGCAGTTGGGGAGGGGAAGTGTCTTAGTCAACTTGGGCTGCCATATCAAAATACCGTAGACTGCATGGCTTAAACAACGGGAATTTATTTCTCACAGGTCTGGAGGCTGGAAGTCCAGGATAGATTTCAAGGTAGATTTCATTCTGAGACTTCTTCTCCTGGCTTGTAGGCAGTTGCCATCTTTCTGTGTGCTCACATGACCTATTCTTTGTATAAGTGGAGAGAGAGAGAAATAAAACTCTCTGGTGTCTCTTCTTTTATAAGGGCACAAATCCCATCATGAGGGCCATACACTCATGACCTCAACTAAACCTAATTACCTTCCCAAATCCCTATCTCTAAAAAGTGACACAATTTGTGTAGGAGGGACATTCAGTCCATAGCAAGAAGTGTGTGTGTGTGTGTGTGTGTGTGTGTGTGTGTGTGTGTGTTTATGTATATAGTGTTGTAGAGCAAGAAAGTGGGAGTAAGAAAGCTACAGTCTTGTCTTTCATAGTAAGCATGCCAAGTAGGGTCACAATGGGACACAGATAGTAGTATACTCTAAATGGGATAATTTGAGGAGGGTTCATTAACAAAAGGTCAAATTTTTTTCTCTTTTATTTATATACTAGAGGCCTGGTGCACGAAATTCTTGCACGGTAGGTGGGGGGTGTCTCTTAGCCCAGCCTGCACCCTCTCCAATCTGGGACCCCTTGAGGGATGTCCGATTACCCGTTTAGGCCCGATCCAGATAGGCAGTTGGACATCCCTCTCACAATCCAGGATTGCTGGCTCCCAACTGCTCGCCTGCCTGCCTTCCTGATTGCCCCTAACCACTTCTGCCTGCCATCCTGATCACCCCCTAACCACTCCCCTGCCAGCCTGTTTGCCCCTAACTGCCCTCCCCTGCAGGCCTGGTCACCTCTAACTGCCCTCCCCTGCAGACCTGGTCCCCCCCAACTGCTCTCCCCTGCAGGCCTGGGTCCCCCCCAGCTGCCCTTCCCTGCAGGCCTGGGTCCGCCCCAACTGCCCTTCCCTGCAGGCCCGGTCGCCCCCAACTTCCCTCCTCTGCCGGCCTGGTCACCCCTAACTGCCCTCCCTTGCAGGCTTGATCACCCCCAACTGCCCTCCCTTGCAGGCCTGGTCCCTCCCAACTGCCCTCCCCTGCTGGCCATCTTGTGGCAGCCATCTTGTGTCCACATGGGGTCAGTCATCTTTGACCACAAGGGGGCAGCCATCTTGTGTGTTGGAGTGATGGTCAATTTGCATATTATCCTTTTATTAGATAGGATTAGATAGGATAGAGGCCTGGTGCATGGGTGGGGGCCGGCTGGTTTGCCCTGAAGGGTGTCCTGGATCAGGGTGGGGGTTCCCTTAGGGCATGGGGCAGCCTGGGAAAGGGGCCTGTGGTGGTTTGCAGGCCGACCACACCCCCCCCCCCCCCCCGGTGACCCAAGTGGAGCCCCTGGTATCTGGGATTTATTTATCTTCTATAATTGAAACTTTGTAGCCTGGAGCAGAGCCAAGCCTCCTGCTTGCTCCGTGGCCACAGCCATTTTTGTTGGGATTTATTTATCTTCTATAATTGAAACTTTGTAGCCTTGAGCAGAGGCCTGGGCCTGCCAGGGCAGGCAGAAAGCTTGGCTTCCTCCATTGCCGGGGGCAACCCAAGCCTCATGTTCTCTCCATGGCCGCAGCCATCTTGGTTGGGTTAATTTGCATACTCGCTCCTGATCCGCTGGTGGGCATGGCTTGTGGGTATAGTGGAGGTATGGTCAATTTGCATATTACTCTTTTATTAGATAGGATTTTTTAATTTGTCTTTATTGTTGAAAGTTTTTCAAATGTTCCCTTTTTTTTCCCATTGATCCTCTCCACCCTGCACTTGCTCCTCCCAGGCCTTCACCACACTATACTCTGTGTCTCTGGCTATGCATATTCTATATAATAAAAGCCTAATATGCAAATCAACTGAACAGCAGAACAACTGGTGGAACGACTGGTCGATATGATGCACACTGACCACTAGGGGGAAGATGCTCAACACAGGAACTGCCTGCAGGCCCCAGGCCAACCAAGGTGGGTGCCAACGGAGGGAGGTGACTGGTGGCACCCTGGGCAATCAGGGGGCAGGGCCAGAGAGTGGGCGGTGCCAGGCCGGCCAAGGTGGGTGCCAGCAGGGGCCTCCCCGATCACCCCGCCCGTCACCCCTCAGTTCGGCCCTGATCACTGGCCAGGCCTAGGGACCTTACCCGTGCATGAATTTCATGCACTGGGCCACTAGTATGCATATAAATTCACTGATTACTCTCCCCTTGCTCCTCCCCGCAACTTCCCTCTGAAATTTGGAAAAGGTGTAAAAGTAGGGAAGCCACAAGAGATAGTACAGTAACGCAAGACTTAACAGCAATTGCACTGTCACCAACCTTAGGCCCAAAGGGGTAAAAGTGTAGTGCATGGGGACCACAATCTAGAATGGGAGTCAGATAGAGTAGTCTTTCTTTAGGGAATCAGTGACTTCCAGTTGAAGACACAGCCAGCTGGAATAGATCATCAAAGAGGGAGCCACAGGTATAAATATTATAATCATTCTCTCTCTCATGCTCTCTCTCTCCCCCCTTCTCTCTGTGTTGCCTCTCCTCTCTCTCTCTCTCTCTCTATTTCTCTCTCTCTCTCTCTCTCTCTCTCTCTCTCTCTCTCATCTCCTCTCCAGGTTCTCCCAACTAGAGAACAACTCAATTGAAAGCCAAAGGGACCATTTATAAACCCATTGATGTTGTTTATACAGGTGAGTTTCTCTGAACAGAGAACAATAGAGAGTAGATCCAAGGGACAAATGGAAAAGATCCAACACAATAAGAACACACACAAAAATGAAGAAACAATAGGCATCATCCTTTTATGTACTCAGAAGAAGCTTCTAAAAGAGTTGAAAATAATTGCCTTTCTGAACTAACAATTGGAAATTGGAAGACATGGTTGGGAACTGCTTTTCTATGTTATATACTTTGGAGAACTATTTGACTTTTATAACAAAACTAGAGGCCCGGTGCACGAAATTCATTCACGGGTAGGGTCCCTAGTCCTGGCCGGTGGTCAGGACCAATCGGTGGGGCGATTGGGGAGGCCCTGCTGGCACCTGCCTTGGCCAGCCTGGCGCTGCCTGCTCGCTGGCCCCTCCCCCTGCTGCTACTGCCAGTCCCCTCCCTCTGCAGGGCATCTAGGGGGGCGATCGGGGGCCCCTGCTGGCACCCACCTTGGCTGGCCTGGGGTTTGCGGGCTGGGGGCAGCTCCTGCATTGAGCGTCTGCCCCCGATGGTCAGTGCTCGTCATAGCAACTGGTCGTTCCACCAGTTGTTCTGCCATTCGGTCAATTTGCATATTAGGCTTTTATTATACAGGATGCAACGTTGATAGAAATAATTTTTAAGTGCTCTTTGGATTTGCAATGAGAAAATAATTTATAATCTTTTGACATGCAGTTTCAGTTAAGTGCTGGGAGCAGAGGTCACATTATAGTGGGGTTGAGAAGAGAAGGTAAGATGAGTGGGAGATGAAATTTAAAAGACAGCCAACTGTTGTTATTCAAATGTTTAGTTAAAGTCACTTAGTTTAGGTAGATCAGAGTAATGCCGGTGGGTGTTTCTCAGCATCTGGAAGGGTTCAGGAATCTGGAGAAGGTGCTGTGGCATCCTATCTAATAAAAGAGTAATATGCAAATTACTACACTCACAAGCTACGCCCACCAGCCACGCCCACCAGCCAATCAGGAGCAAATATGCAAATAAACCCAACCAAGATGGCTACGGCCACAGAGAGCAGGAGGGAGGCTTGGGTTTCCCCGGCAATGGAGGAAGCCAAGCTTTCCGCCTGCCCTTGTAGGCCTAGGCCTCCACTCAAGGCTACACAGTTTCAATGATAGAAGATACATAAATCCAAACAGAAATGGCGGGAGCCACGGAGCTGGAAAGAGCAAGAGGCTAGGGTTGCCCCCAGCGATGGAGGAAGCCAAGCTTTCCACACACCCTGGCTGGCCCAGGCCTCCACTTAAGGCTACAAAGTTTCAATTATAGAAGATACAAAAATCCCAATAGAAATGGCTGCCGCCACGGAGCAAGCAGAAGGCTTGGCTCCACTCCAGGCTACAAAGTTTCAATTGTAGAAGATAAATAAACCCCAGATTCCAGGGCCTCTGCTTGGGTCGCCAGGGGGCATGGCCGGCCTGCAAACCACCACAGGGCCCTCGCCCAGGCCACCCCATGCCCCAAGGGAACCCCCACCCAGATCCGGGACACCCTTCAGGGCAAACCAGCTGGCCCCCACCCATGCACCAGGCCTCTATCCTATCTAATAAAAGAGTAATATGCGAATTGACCATCACTCCAACACACAAGATGGCTTCCCCCATGTGGTCAAAGATCCTGCCCCCATGTGGACACAAGATGGCCAGCAGGGGAGGGCAGTTGGGAGGGACCAGGCCTGCAAGGGAGGGCAGTTGGGGGCGATCAAGCCTGCAGGGGAGGGCAGTTAGGAGTGACCAAGCCGGCAGAGGAGGGAAGTTGGGGGCAACCAGGCCTGCAGGGAAAGGCAGTTGGGAGGGACCCAGGCCTGCAGGGGAGGGTAGTTGGGGGGGACCCAGACCTGCAGGGGAGAGCAGTTGGGGGGGACAAGGCCTGCAGGGGAGGGCAGTTAGGGGTGACCAGGACTGCAGGGGAGGGCAGTTAGGGGTGACCAGGCCTGCAGGGGAGGGCAGTTAGGGGTGACCAGTCCTGCAGGGGAGGGCAGTTAGGGGCAAACAGGCTGGCAGGGGAACAGTTAGGCATCAATCAGGCTGGCAAGGGAGTGGTTAGGGGGTGATCAGGCTGGCAGGCAGAAGTGGTTAGGGGCAATCAGGAAGGCAGGCAGGTGAGCAGTTGGGAGCCAGCAGTCCTGGACTGTGAGAAGGATGTCCGACTGCCCGTTTAAGCCCAATCCCGGTGGGATTGGGCCTAAACGGGCAGTCGGACATCCCTTGAGGGGTCCCAGATTGGAGAGGGTGCAGGCTGGGCTGAAGGACACACACCCCCATGCACAAATTTCATGCACTGGGCCTCTAGTAAATTAATAAAGAGACTAGAAATACAATATAAATTTGTAATCCATGCGGGAGCCAGAGGAGCTTAGCTGTAGGAACCACATTCTCCTGAATCTCCGGACCCCTCCCCTCACACTTTATTAACACAAATTGCCCGGCAAAGCATATATACATATCAAAGTCTAAGGTTTAGTATATAGAGGCATTGTCAGTTTGGGGGGAACTGCCTTTGGCTGTTCAGGTATTTGGCCAGCAGGAGGCAATAACATGTAGATTAAAATGCCCTCAGCTGTCTGGCAACAGGCAATAATATATGCAAATCTTTAGGTGTGGGGAAATGCCTTCGGCCATTCCAACAGGCAATAATATGTATCTCCAGCCCTGCTGAAGCCTCAAGGTCCACCAACCTTTTGATGAACTTCTTGCATTTATGACATGCTGGAATTAGCCTCCAGCATCAGAGGTGTTCCTTCATATGAACTGTGTTTTAATATGCTCCACATACTGCTGCTTTGGTTCCACATGTATTACCCATGTTCATGCACAGTTTTAGGATTCAGAACATCATTTTGTGCTTTTAGTTATTAAAATGGTTTCTGGCTGTTATTTCTTAACCTGTCCCCAAAATATCATCTTGCCTCTGATGCCTGTTCCTCTTGCTGTATTTCCTTTGTATACCTTCCTAACTGAAAATCAAAGTTTGAACCATCTCTGACCTCCTCTTTTACTTCCATCTTGTCCTTGACAAATGCTATACATTCTGTCCATTAAATGTTTTTTGTTTTTTTTTAAATATATTTTATTGATTCTTCACAGAGAGGAAAGGAGAGGGATAGAGAGTTAGAAACATCGATGAGAGAGAAACATCGATCAGCTGCCTCCTGCACACCTCCCACTGGGGCTGTGCCCGCAACCAAGTTACATGCCCTTGACCGGAATCGAACCCGGGACCTTTCAGTACGCAGGCTGATGCTCTATCCACTGGGCCAAACCGGTTTCGGCCCATTAAATGTTTTTAATTTTTATTTCCTCCTTCCATCCTGGCTGAGCCTGACGGAGTTTAAGCCATCAGGATTTGTTGGCTGTCACTATGGAGCAACTACCTCTCCATGCCTCTAAACTATTATTTCCGATAGCTCTCCTTAGTAGTTAATGAACTTCATGATATTATTAGAAACTGCTTTTCCAGCCACATCTCTTATTACTTCCCCTTTGTTGAGAGAAACATGACTCCTAAGTGCTCCCCAAGATTTCCACTCTTCACACCTGTGTTCACATTGTCACCTTTGCTTGGTGCACCTTCATCCTCATGTTCTCTACATGACCAATCTTTCCCATTATTCAGGGCCCAGCTCAAATGTCTTCTCCTATCCATGAAGACCTGAGCTCTTTTTCTGAACTTTCTCCTTGTGTTCTAGCACATAGGGTGCCCCAATTATAAGTAATTTGAAGGAAGCTTCCCTGCCTAATTCATCTTTGTTTTCCCTTAGCAGCTAGCACAGTATCCTGTACATACACATACTTAATACATTTGTTGGATTTTTAAATTAAGTAGCCAGTCAATATTTTTCCTTTTTATTGAGGTTTAATTGGCATACAAAAAAATGGCACATAATTAATCATTTGTAAGTTCGGACATATGTATACATTTGTGATACCATCACCAAAATCAATGTAAAAAATATATCCATCACTTCTCAAAGGTTCCTTGTGTCCCTTGTTTTTGTTTTGGTGAGAACATTTACCGGTAACATGAGATCTACCTTCTTAACAAATTTTAAGCACACAATACTTTATTGTTAATTACAGGTGCTATATTGTTCAACGGATCTCTGGAACTTACTCATCTTATATAACTACTAGAGGCCCGGTGCACAAAATTCGTGCATGGGTAGGGTCTCTAGGCCTGGCTGGCAATCAGGGCCGATCGGGGCCTTCCGGCTGCCAGCCGGGGCCTTCCTTCCCCCAGCTGCTGGCTGTCGGCTGCTGGCCAGGGCCTTCCTTCCCTGGCTGCCAGCTGCGGGCTGGAGCCTTCCTTCATTCTGTGCCACCCCCTGGTGGTCAGCGCACGTCATAGCGAGCAGTCGAACTCTCGGTCAGTCAAACTCCTGAGGGGACAATTTGCATATTAGCCTTTTATTATATAGGATAACTTTATACCATTGAACAACTCTCCTAATTCTCTCCCCCAACCCCCTGGTAACCATTCTGCTCATCAGTATTTGATTTTATGATATACTGCTATTTGAAAGACAAAAAAGAACAGTAACTTTAATGAACTGTCATCATAATACTATCTAATTTTGTCCTAGGTACTAGCAAGATAAAAAAAATATGATTGTTAAGGAAAAGATCTGGGGACTGAAAAATCCTATTAAAATTGAGAAGCCGCCCTAGCTGGTTTAGCTCAGTGGATAGAGTGTCGGACTGTGGACTGAAGGGTCCCGGGTTCAAGTCCAGTCAAGGGCACAGGCCCAGTAGGGGGTGTGTAGGAGCCAGCCAATCAATGATTCTCTCCCAGCATTGATGTTTCTATCTCTCTCTCCCTCTCCTTTCCTCTCTGAAATCAATAAAAATATTTTTAAAAAATTGAGAAGCCATAACCCAATATTGTATCCATCATGTAAATAAAGGTTAAGAACAGAGGTATAGGAGTCAGAGTAACCTGGGCTGAAATCTTGACACTGCCCTTTATCAGCTCCATATTTTTAGATCAGTTAACCTCCTGAGCCTTCTTTCCTCAATTTCCTTTTTGGAAAAATTCAGACAATAATGGTACCTAAACAATGGTACCATGTTTATTATCAGTGTTGAGAACTGTGTTAAGCAATTGCCAAAAGTACTTACTAGCTTTGGACAGAGTTGGGGAGTTATTATTTAAAAATGATGACAGAACACTTCCAACTTCATTTTACTGGCCAGCATTAAACTCATATCAAAGCAAGATAAGGACATTTCAAGAAAGAAAATTATAGGCCAATATCCTTGATGAACATAGATGCAAAAACCCTCAACAAATAATAGCAAACGAAATTCAGCAACCCATTAAAAGCATCATACACCATGATCAAGTGAGATTTATCCTTGGGAATCAAAAGTGGTTCAACATATGCAAATCAATAAACATGACACACCATATTAACATTATCATAAACCATATGATAATCTCAATAGGAGCAAAGAATTTGACAAAATTTAACATCCTTTAATGATTTAAAAAATCCTCAATAAATTGAGTGTAGAACTATACCTCAACATAAAAAAAAGGCCATATATGACAAACCCACAGCTAACATAATACCCAACAGTGAAAAGCTGAAAGTTTTTCCTTTAAGATCAGGAATAAGACAAGCTTGCCCACTCTAATCACTTCTATTCAACATAGTACTGGAAGTGTTAGAATAATTAGGCAAGAAAAAGAAATAAAAGGCATCCAAATCAGAAAGAACGAAGGTAAATTGTCTGTTTGCAGATGATATGATTTTATGTTTAGAAAATCCTAAAGACTCCACCAAAAAAACTATTAGAATAAATAAATTCTGTAAAATTGCAAGATACAAAATCAGTATACAAAAAGCAGTTACTTTTCTATACACAATGAACTGTCTGAAAAAAAACTTAAGAAAGTAATCCCATTTATAATAGCATCAAAAACAATAAAATACTTAGGATAAATTTTACCAAGGAGATGGAAGATCTATGTAGTGAAAACTGTAAAACAGTGATGAAAGAAACTGAACAAGACACAAAATAAGTAAAAAGATACACCATGTTCATAGATTGGAAGAATTTATATCATTTAAATGTCCATACTCCCCAATGACATCTATAGATTTAATGCAATCCCTTTCAAAATCCCAATGGCATTTTCCACCGAAATAGAAAAAAAAATCCCAAAATTCAAATGGAACCACAAAAGACCCTGAATAGCCAAAGCAGTCTTGAGCAAGAGCAAAACTGGAGTCATCACATGTTCTGATTTTAAACTATATTACAAAGCTATAGTAATCAAAACTGTATGGTGCTAGCATAAAACATTTGAACAGAATAAAGAGCCCAGAAATAAGCCCATGCATGTGCAGTCAATGAGTGTTTGACAAGGATGCCAAGACTACACAATGGGGAAAGGATGGTATTTTCAATAAATGGTGTTGGGAAAACTGGATAACCACCACATTCAAAAGAATGAAATTGGGCCCTTACCTTACACCACACACAAAAATGAACTCAAAATGGATTAAAGACTTAAATGTAAGACCTGAATTCATAAAATTCTTAGAAGAAAACTAAGGGGTAAGCTTTTTTACATTGGTCTTGGTAATGATTTTTTGGATATGACACCAAAAGCACAGGCAACAAAAGCAAAAATAAACCAGTTGGACTATATCAAACTAAAGAGTTTCTGCATGGCAAAAGAAATCAACAGAATGAAAAAGCAACCTTCGGAATGAGAGAAAGTATATGCAAACTATATATCTGATAAGGGTTAATAACCAAAATATGTAAGGAACTCCTACAACTCAATAGTGGAAAAACAAATAACTGGATTAAAAATGGACAGAAGATCTGAAGAGACATTTTCCCAAAGAAGACACTCAGATGACCAACAGGTATATGAAAAGGCACTCAATGCCACTAATCATCAAGGAAATGCAAATCAAAGCCATACGAAGATACCACCTCATACCTGTTAGGATGGCAAGTACCAAAAAGACAAGAGCTAAGAAATGTTGTCAAGGGTGTGGAGAAAAGGGGACCTTTGTGCACTGCTGGTGGGGATGTGAATTGGTATAGCCATTATGGAAAATGGTATGGAGATTCCTCAAAAAAATAAAAAATAAAACTACCATATTTTTGGCATCTCAAAGAACTATCTGCACTCCAATATTCCCTGCAGCATTATTCACAATAGCAAGATATGGAAATAACCTAAGTATTCATCAACTGATGAATGGGAAAAGAAAATGTGGTATGTTATTAAAACAAAATAAAATGGAATTTAATCTATCTTATTTCATAAATTTGAGCAAAACAATTTATTTATCCCTCCATCACTCCCAGGTTGCTATAAAGTTAAATGCTTAGGTCTGCTGATCAATTTCATAGTAATAGCTAATCATTTAGTATTCACCACATGGAAGACACTGTGCTAAGTACTTTGCATACTTCATCTCCTTCAATCCTCTTAGGCTTCCAAAGTAGCTTTTGTTATCTCTAGTTTATAGATAAGAATAATAAGGATGCTGATTATAGCTCACCATTTTTGAGTGCTTACCATGGTGCAGGTACTGTGCTATATCTTTAATATGGATTAGCTCTCTTTATTTTCATTAATAACCTTATCAGATAGGAACTATTTTTAACCCTCAATTTTTTTAATGAAAACTAATGAAACAGTGCAGACAGGTTAGGTGCATTGTCCAAGATTACACAGCTAAGAAATGATGGACAGGATTCCATCCTCTGGTCTCTGTGACTCCAGGGTTCAAGCTTTTTTTATCTCTAAGGTCCAGCCAAGCTCAGGCACAGACATGTTGACCTTAGAGTGAAGAGACAGTGAGTTACTGTGACCTTGTCTTTGTATGAGTTTCAAGGTTTCTCTTCATCTTCAGCACCACCATCTTAGTCCTGGCCCATAATCTCTGGTCTAAAGCATAATAGCCTAAATAGTTTCCCTGCTTCTACTAGAGCCTCATTCACATCCATAATCCTTAAAAGCAGACAAAATGGTTATCTTAGAACAGGGGTCCTCAAACTTTTTAAACAGAGGGCCAGTTCACTGTCCCTCAGACAGTTGGAGGGCCGGACTATAGTTTTAAAAAAAAAAAAACTATGAACAAATTCCTATGCGCACTGCAGGCCCGGGACGAGTCGGCTGCTAAGCAGGACAGGCAGCGGCACCCGGCGGGCCGGATAAATGTCCTCAGCGGGCCGCATGTGGCCTGCGGGCCGTAGTTTGAGGACGCCTGCTAGAACATAGTAAATCAGATCATTTCACTGCCGTGCTTAACCCCTTATTCTTCTATTCTCATGGTTTATAATAGAATCCTAACTCCTCACTGAGTCCCACTGGACCTTACATGACCTATCAGGACCCCATTCACATTGGGTACACACTGCCCTTTGCTCTGCACTTCAGCCACACTGACTTAGGATCCTGGGACAGACCTATCTTGTCCCTGCCTCAGGGCTTTGGCCCCTGCTGTTCCTTCTGTAGTACTCTGCTTCTCAACTTCCCAGTGGCTGTCAAAACCTGGACAGTCAAAACGTTTTCTGATCACCCTAGATCAGTGGTCGGCAAACTGTGGCTCACGAGCCACATGCGGTTCTTTGGCCCCTTGAGTGTGGCTCTTCCACAAAATACCACGTGCGGGCATGCATATACAGTGTGATTGAAACTTTGTGGCCCATGCGCAGAAGTCGGTTTTCGGCTCTCAAAAGAAATTTCAGTCGTTGTACTGTTGATATTTGGCTCTGTTGACCAATGAGTTTGCCAACCACTGCCCTAGATAGAGTTACCTCTCTCCCATTTACTCTTACTCTTGTCACTTTGTTTCGCTATTTAGCAATTTTTGTTATGTGAAATAACCTTGCTCATTCATTAATTTGTGTACTTTTCTATAGTCTATTTCCCCCTAGTAAAAATAAGCTCTATGGGGACCTTAGACAAGGTCTTGCTCACTGCTCAATCTCCACTCTTACCATCATGCTTGGCAAAAAAGATGCTCAATAATTATTGCATATATAAATACATGTAGGACACACATTATAATGCGCAGTCTTTTGCCCTTAAGAAGTTGGGCTTACTGTCTATGGGTGGTCTAAGACATACTTGCACAGTCATAAAAGATTCAACAATAATAAAAACTGCCAATTTATACTAATAAAAGCCTTGGTGGTCCTCGTGCCCTTGCGCGTGACGTTGTCACAAGATGGCCACCACAAGATGGCTGCTTGCACAGCGGAGGCAGGGCCCAGCGGCTGCTCTGCGCAGTGAGGACTGGGGGTCCCGGGGCTCTGCGTGGCACGGAGGAGGTTGGTCCCAGTGTCTTTGCCACCTCGCATGGAGGAGGCAGGTCCTGGCAGAGGACGTGGGTTGTGGCAGAGGAGGGCATTTTTGGGTGATTAGGCCCACAGGGGAGGGCAGTTGTGGGCGATTGGGCTGGCAGGGGAGAGCAGGTAGGCATCAATCAGGCTGGCAGGGTAGCGGTTAGGGGGCGATCGGGCTGGCAGGCAGAAGCAGTTAGGGGCAATCAGGCAGGTAGGCAGGCGAGCGGTTAAGAGCCAGCAGTCCCAGATTGGGAGAGGGATGTTGGACTGCCAGTTTAGGCCCGATCCCTGTGGGTCCCAGATTGGAGAGGGTGCAGGCTGGGCTGAGGGACACCCCCATCCCCATGCACGAATTTCATGCACCGGGCCTCTAGTACAGAAATAAAATAGTCTTCACCCAGAACAAATTTGATGACCATCCCAGAGTGAGAAACTCCTGGGGAACACATTCTTTCCAAGCCTACCCTGGTTGGGCAGCTGGAATGACTGAGGGGATAGTGAGACCCATGAGTGCTATTGGTGCTCTTGACTTTTGATGACCTTTTCTAGGATGCTAAAGCAAGTTTAGAAAGCTGGTCCAATTCCCATCTCTTCACAAACACACGTTCTTGGTTCTTGTCCTTCTTGGCTTCCAGATCCCAGTCTCTGAACTGTAAGTTCAGTGTGCATGCCTCTGTCCCAACAGTCTTGGCCTTTGTGATATGTTGAAATGGCGCTCTGACTTGGTCCAGCCTTCTGCACAACTAAGCTAAGGACCCTCTGAATCCTGGAATAAGAAATTCCCTCCCTCAGGTCTGGTCTCCCAGATGCCTCCCATTACCCCTGAAATCTCTCCCCACCACACAGGAATTCAGACAGTTGATGCAGAGGTTAACCGAGACATGGTATAGAAGAAAAAAGCATGGGATTTGATGTCAAAAGAAAAGTTCAAATCACAGTCTCACCACTTACCTTTTTCTGAGTTTTGCTCTCCTCCTGTTAACCTAAAAGTAAAGGCCAAAGTGAGAGGCAACAGGTGTTTATTTGAGATCCATCGGGAAGCATGGATTCAGGCAGAAACCCAGATAGTGTTCTGATGAGGTGAAGTCAAAGGGTATTTATGAAAAAGGGAAGGGTTTGATTATGTCAATAGAAGGAAGGAATTTATATGGGTGTTAATAAGCTAAGAAAGGAATTTCTGTAGTTATATATAAGCTAACATAGTGATGCTAATTTTAGAGAATGTCTTTATTTTTAAGTCCTAGTTATGTCTGTTTTCCTGTTATCTTTGCAAGTAGTTGTTTGGAATGCAATGCTACTTTAGGCCCAGTACAAAGGTTATTTCGCCTACTTTTAGCATTCTAAAGGTTTGAGGAATAAGGCATGCAAGGCAGTTCCTCTGGGATAGCAACTCTGACTCCATTTTAAAGTGGCTCTGTATTATTTTTAGACTTTCTTTTAAAACCTAGAAAGCAATATCTACCTCTCAGGGTACTTGAGATGATAAATAAGGAAAAATCCTTTTTTTTTTCTTTTACACCTCTTTCTCCTTTTTCAGTGTTTTCTATTTTATTGAACAGCATTATTATCATCACCTAGCCATTCAAGCCAGAAACCTGGAGGGCCTTCTTACAATTTCTCCAGATCTACTTCCTCCTGCTCCAAAGCCAAAACAATCCTCACTCAGGTTCACTTTCCATTTCACTGACATTATTTTGGTCCAGACAATCACCTCCCACCTAGAATAGAACAGTATCCTAACTGGTCTCCAAATACTGGATCTATTCTCCACCGACACAATTATTGGTAAAGTGCAAATTTAAGTATCTCATTTACTTCCTGAAAACTCATCAACGGCTTCCCATTGCTATTAGGATAAGGTACATAGTCTTTGCAAGGACTCATGGGGTCCTGCATTGCCTGGCCCTGGCTTCCTCTCTAGCTTCACCTATCAGCTGAGGCACATGGGTCTTTTGTCCGTTCTGGAACCCTCCATCATGCCTTAGACACCCTCATATAATCTTAATTCTGCCTGGAGCTCTCTCCTTCTCTGACCACTTTCCTGCTCCTGCGAAGTTCATTTCTACCCATCCTCCAGGTCTCAGCTGAAACATCATCACTTTCTCAACCTGACTTTCTTCAGATCTCTCTCTCTCTCTCTCTCTCTCTCTCCCCCACCCACACCTCTCATTATTATTTTAATTACATGATTAGTATCTTATTTCAGGCTATACCTACTCTTACATAATAGGTGTACAATAAATGCTTATCAGAATAATGAATAGTAAGATTAAGTCCAAACTTGTTGTAAATTAGAAATGGACAATAAAAATAGCAAAGATAACTTTTTTGTTACAGCCACATAGTTACAACATTAGGAATTTAGCTTTGAGCTCATAGCAACCATCATGCTGGCTACAACTATCTGGGTTCCTGACAATTGGATGTTAATTCAAATGGCTGTGAAAACTTCTGACACTTATATTCCCCTTATCTTTATCCTTGGGTTTCTTTAACTGATAAACGTAATGGAAAAGAACGCAGGCTTTATGATGATAGGAACATTCTCTATCTCATTCACCACTGTATCCTTTAGGCTTGTTAGACTGTTTGCATGTATTCTCATTCAATATTTTCCTAATGAATCAATCAGTTAAGTTAATAACATTCAAACAAAGCATCCTACCACCATCAACAAATATTCTGAGCATCTCAAACTCAAAATTGCAATGTAAATAACATGTAAATAAGTAGATGGTGTTTTATTTAAAAAAAAAAAAGTAAGAAAACACCACTGTAGGAGTCCTCAAAGAGGAACACAGATAAATTAATTTTCTTCTTGTTAAAAGATTAGATTAAATGAACCTAGAGTTCCTATCTATATATATAAAAGGCTAATATGCTAAGTGTCTGACCATCCAACTAGTTGCTATGACATGCACTGACCACCAACGGACAGATGCTCAACACAGGAGCTGCTGAGCTGCAGTGACTTGGCAGTGGCAGTTCTCGGGTGACGCACCCCGAAACCAGAGAGGAGGGAGCCCGATTCCTTGTGGGGCCGCGCGATTCCACCTTTGGCCGTGGGTTATGTTGTTGCTGAGGCACTGTCGGCCCTGAATCTGGTTTACCACACACTTGCATTTGCATTCCACACCCTGTATGACAGCAACTTTGCAGAGTGCCCTCTTGCACTCCGGGAACCCTCAGGGGATGTCAGAGAGAAGGTTTCGGCCTGATCCCCACAGACCGGGCTGAGGGACCCCACCTGCCGGAGGGACCCTGCTCACTCCGCACTGCAGGAGGTTGGCTCCAAGGCACGTCTGGCCCATCTTGCCCTAGTCCTGCCCCACCAGCCACCTTCTAATTAATTTTTTTTCAATGTGCACAAATCCATGCACCAGGTCCTAATAAGTTATAAAATTCTGATTCCAAGATTATATGTGAGGCATTTACAATAGTAGGTGCACAAGCTCACAGACAAGTAATTGGGTTCATGGGACACTGGTGCAGTTGACACCCCAATTTAGTATTAACTTTCCCCAGAGTATTAGCAAGGACTTTGCACTAATTGGTTTTCAAGCTTGATGACTACACATTCCTATTAATAGATTGTTTTGTAGCTTAGGAACAGTTTTTCAAAGAGACTCAAAAGAAGGCTCTAAATTCTTCCTCATCAGTACCAGCTTACAATGGCAAGGCTGAGCACTGGAATAGAAAGAACTCTGGTTCTTGTCCCCGAATTGGGTCAAGTCCCAGCTCTGTCTGCACTATGTATCGCCTTAGATACATCTCCTGCTATCTTTGAGATTTCATTGTTTTTCATATGTAAGTAAAACTGTAGCAGGTAAACGCTAAAATCTCTTCAAGTTCTGCACTAGCCCGTATGGCTCAGTTGGTTGGGTGTCATCCCGTGCATGGAAGGGTCACTGGTTTGATTCCTGGTTAGGACACAAGGCCAGATTTCGGGTCCAATCCCTGATCGGCAATCTATTGATGTTTCTCTCTTGCATGGATGTTTCTCTCTCTCTCTCTCCCCCTTTCCGTTCCTCTCTCTCTAAAATTAAAACATATATTAAGAATATGTAAATAAGAAATGAAATCTTTTCAAGTTCCGAAGATTCATGATTCTAAGAAACGGTAAAAGCTTATAAACATTCACATATTATTCCCTGTAAAATTCACACTGCTTTCCTATGTGCTCAACAGAAAATCCAGAAAATCCAGACTTCTTATCCTAGTAGAAATCTCTTGTGTGATCTGGTTCCTGCCTACTTCTCCACCTGCTCTCAACCACTCCCTGTTCTTTGGCTGTCCAGGCATGTTGCTGTACCAGGATGGAGCACATATTATTCCCACTAGCAGGGATATTCTGCCCCTACGTCTTTACATTGTTGGCTCCTTTATTATTATTATTACTATTACTAGAGGCCTGGTGCACGAAATTTGTGCACGGGGGGGGGGGGGTGCCCCTCAGCCCAGCCTGCACCTTCTCCAATCAGCCTGCACCTTCTCCAATTGGACATCCCTCTCACAATCCAGGACTGCTGGCTCCTAACCACTCGCCTGCCTGCCTGCCTGTTTGCCCCTAACCACTCTGCCTGCCAGCCTGATAGCCCTCTAATTGCTCCCCTGCTGGCCTGATTGACACCTAACTGCCCCCCTGCTGGCATGATAGTCCCCAACTGCCTTCCCCTGTGGGGCTGAGGGGACTGGGAGACTCCGGCTGGATGAGGCGGGGCTGAGGGGACTGGGCGCCACCATCTGTGGCTGTGGGCGCCACCATCTTGTGAGGGCGTGGCAGTCAATTAGCATATTCCCTCTTTATTAGATAGAATTATTATTATTTAATTTATTGGGGTGGCTTAAAAGCCCTTACGATTATGAATTTCAAGATAATTATCAGGGTATGACATGACGTTTTCTAGAACTGACCAGTGTTGTTAAATCTTACTTGTAGCTATTGCTAAAAATATCTAAGACCAGTTGCTTAATGTGACTTTGACCTTGAAATATTTAAATACTGACAGTGTGTTTGGAAACCTCATTCCAGTTTTGACTAGTATTTTCTGAATAGCTTTGGGGAAGTAATTTATTGTTTCTGTTTATAATGTTGCCCCCTTCCTTTTTAGTAACCTTTGGTGCATAAGTTCAAATATAATTTATAATAGAGAAGGTGAATAAGACAAGAATAAAGTAATAAGATATTTTTCCAGAAAGCATGCACAAAAATATTGTGGTTTTAATTATTAAGTTGTATTTAATGAGCCCCATATTCCACTAGCGTCTGAAGTAGTCTTTTGTTATTAATTAGGTACCTTTGAAACCATTACCCTTTAGGTGTCTATAGGATATCAGGAAGGTGTGACATTGGGTAGGCAAGGGATCCAGGTCTCAAAGGTCAGTGCTTTATAACTCTACTTATCAAATTCCTACTCTTCTATCAATTCCTTGAAGGCAGGGATTATGTATTTCCATTCCTCCCATTTGTGAATCATGGATTACCTGGAATGCATAAATTTCAGTGGCATGTCTTCAAAAATTTAAAAGCAGGTAAGAAAACCCCAAATTACAAACAGGTTAGTTTACAAAGGTTTCGCTTTTCTTAACATAAAGTATTTGTCTTTCTCTAGTTGGCTTATTTCAGTTAGCATAATGCTCTCTATGTTCGTTCACCACTGTTGTAGAAAATGACATAATTTTCTTCTTTTTATGGCTAAATAACAGTCTAGTGTGTGTGTGTGTGTGTGTGTGTGTGTGTGTGTGTGTGTGTGTGTGTTGCATTTTCTTTATTCCTTCATTGGTGATGGACACTTGGGTTATTTTTATATCTTGACTATTGTGATAACTCTGCAATGAACATGGGAGTGCAGATATCTCTTTGAGAGAGTGATTTCATTTCCTTCTGTTACATACCCAGAACTGGGATTGCTGGATCATGTGGTAGTTCTTTTTTTTTTAATTTATTGAGGAGCCTCCATACTGTTTTCCATAATGACTGCATCAATTTAAATTTCCACCAACAATGCACAAGGGTTCCCTTTTCTCCACATCTGTGCCAGCTTTTCTCTCGTATCTTTTTTATAATAGACTCCCTAACAGTGTGAGGTGTTAGGATGTGGTTTTGATTTGCATTTCCCTGATAACTAGTAATGGTGAGCATCTTTCATATATCTGTTGGCCATTTGGATGTCTTCTTTGGGAAAATGTCTCTTCAGGTCCTTTGCCTTTTTTTTTTTTTATTGAGTTGTGTGTAAGAATTTATATTTTGGATATATAGTTTGCAAATATTTTCTCTCATTCCATAGGTTGCCTTTTCATTTTCCTGACTGTTTGCTTTGTAGAAGCTTTTTCAGTTTGTTGTAGTCTCACTTTTGTTGCCTGTGCTCTTAGTGCTATATCCACAAGATCATTACTGCAACCAATGTCAAGGAGCTTTTCTCCCCGTGTTTTTTACCAGGATTTTTATTGTTTTAAGTCTTATATTTAAGACTTTAATCCATTTGAGTTGGTTTTGTGTATGGTGTAAGATAAAGGTCCAATTTTATTCTTTTGAATATGGATATCCAGTTTCCCCAATACCACTTATTGAAGGAACTATCCTTTCCCCATTGTGTATTCTTGGTGTTTGTTGAGAGTTAGGTGACTGTATGAGTGTAGATTTAGCAGGCGTCCTCAAACTACGGCCCGCGGGCCACATGAGGCCCGCCGAGGCCATTTATCCGGCCCGCTGGGTGCCGCTGCCTGTCCTGCTTAGCAGCCGACTCGTCCCAGGCCCGCAGTGCGCATAGGAATTTGTTCATAGTTTTTTTTTTTTAAACTATAGTCCGGCCCTCCAACGGTCTGAGGGACAGTGAACTGGCCCCCTGTTTAAAAAGTTTGAGGACCCCTGATTTAAGGTTTTTAAATGCATCCCTGTGAAAAGAAAGAAGAGAGTGTTGGCTAAGTAATAAGGAGAATCATAGGTAACATTGGATAGTAAAACTGGAGGCTGGTAGACCTTTTCCTACTCGGCAGTTGCTGAGCTAGGTCCCTTGGTCCTCCTAGGCCCCAGCTGCCTTTAACATAAGAATATGGAAAGCATTTCCATTACAAGTTCTGGGCTACAAAATATTGTGCTTCTGTGGCAACCACACTGTCCTGGGCCACCCCTTGCCACCTCCACTTATTCTCCAGGCTGGCCCAGCAAACCAGTGCTATCCAAACACCTGACCACTCTTCTCCAGGGGCAGGTACCGGACACTGCAGTTCCTTGATCAGTGGACAATGCAACGGGTGGTGTATTTATTTGTAGGGAGCTTGTGGCTCTCTTCCCTCCCCCAGATGCATTCTCCTGCAAAGGGCTGTAGAGTGCTGACACCCCATGTTGTCTGGAATGCAATTCTCCTACCTGACATCAACAGCCTCTTCAGGAAGTTTTGTAAGGTAAATCTCTGGTGCATTCAGGTTGTGTCCTTGGATTCCTTCTGAGTTCCCCCTCTCGTGGGCTGTGTCCCTCAATGGGTCAGCCTACCCCAACCTATACCAGTTAGCAGAATGGAGCAAGAGATGCCTACCCAGGGCTGGATCTAGGACAATGGGGCATTAGCATGACTCTAAATTATGTATTTGTGTATTTATAATTTTTAAAAAAGAGTTACAATACTAATATATTATGTACTTTATTACATATGTATACATATAGAAATTAAAGATATGAGATATAAAAAATGAATCAAAAGAAGGAAATTTTAGTATTTCCTCTTCGTACCCCTGGGACCATTTATGGGGTGCATTGCATCATTTTGGAGACCTCTGAAAACCAATGCTGTCAAATTGTGCTTGAAAGCAGCGTAAGGTAGTAGTTAAAATGTAGACTCAGGAGTCAGGTGGCTTGGATATGAACCCTGGCTCCATCACCTCCTAGCTGGATGACAACCTCAATATCATTTTCTTTAAAACATGAATAGTGCCCTAGCTGGTTTGGCCCAGTGGGTAGAGCATCAGCCTGTGGACTAAAGGGTCCCGGATTCAGTTTTGGTCAAAGGTACATGCCTGGGTTGTGGACTCGATCCCCATTTGGGGGCATGCAGGGGCAGCTGATCAATGATTCTCTCTCATCATTGATGTTTCTATCTCTCTCTCCTTCTCCCTTCCTCTCTGAAATCAATAAAAAAAGTTTATAAAAAACTTAAGCTAGAGATTCTCTAAAATAAATAAAAAATAAGACACTAATAGTAAGAGTGCACATCTCACATAGTTCTTAGAAAGGTTAATTAATATAAGACATTGAAATAAATGCCATTTATCAATTAACTTGATAAATGTTATTATTTTCCTCAGTGCCACTATTAAAAATAATGTAAAATACACACACACAAGACAAAACAAAACAAAAACACCAGATGGGAGGAAAAGGAAAGAGAAGCCTGGAGGGATGTCCTAAAAAAGATGATCCCCAATCTGAATTCACATTTCCCAGCAATGCATACGAGTTTGCTGGGTGAAGGTCATGGCAATGAGTCGGCTCCGCCTTTTCTTAAACTAGTAAAACTTTTTCATTGATGCTGCTCTTTGCTCTTATGTCTCTTTTCTGTCTTCATCTAACTCCTCTCCAGAGTCTCTATGTTAACTCCAGGGGCTTTTCTGTCTCTAGCCTAGAGCAGCGATTTTTCAACTTTTTTCTTTTAATCTCATGGCACACATAAACTAATTACTAAAATTCAGCAGCACATCAAAAATATATATTTTTGCCGATCTGACCAAAAAACAGGAATAATTTTGACTCATTTACACTGGACGGCTATTGTTATGTTTGCTGTCATTTTTTATTTTATTTTATTTGACAATTTTATTTGAAGAGAGGTTGGTGCCCCTGACTAAATATTCAGGTATTGCATATGTTAAAAATTCTTGAGGCACACTGGCTGAAAATTGCTGGCCTGGAGTAATGTCACTTAATAGGTGATGTTTGCATACCCTCCTTATCCCCATAATCAAATGTGAAATCAACCAAAAGGTAAGACCAACCCACTTCCCCCAGTCATGGGTGGTGGTGGGACCCTTTTCTGTTCGGGAGGAATAGGCAGAAGTCCTTGGGGCAGGCCCTTCTTGTTTCCTTTGCTCTGCCCTAGTCTTCCTGCCTCAATACGTTCACAGAGCCTAGAACTGTAGTCAGTGGCCACCTTGCAACCACAAGGATGAAAGTGGTTCGGAGGCTGAGAAGAGGCCTTGTTTACTGAAGATTTCCCTGAACAGCTATTCCACCTTTGAATTTTTATATTAAAAATATATACCTCCCAACCCATTGTTGAGCTGTTGTTTGTTGGAGTTTCTATTACTTGCTGCCAACACATTCACACATCTGAATTAGTTTTGTCAGTAAAGGCTGTCTAATAGAGATGAAAGAAGAAAGGCCAGTGGGGAGCAGTAGGCCCCTTGATTTGCCCGGGACATCCAAACCCAGTAACTCCTCCAAAGCTTGCACTACTTTGCTGTTGGTAATTGCTGCCATCTAGTGGCAATGTTTTAGAACTAAAACACTCTGGCCAAGAGCTGTTTTTCGTGCAGCTCTTTCAGTAGGAATGAAGAGTCACAGGAGAGGTGGTTATACAGTACTAGAGGCCCGGTGCACGAAATTCATGCACAGGGGTGTGTGGCCCTCAGCCCAGCCTGCACCCTCTCCAATCTGGGACCCCTCGAGGGATGTCCAACTGCCCGTTTAGGCCCGGTGGGATTGGGCCTAAACGGCAGTCGGACATCCCTCTCACAATTCAGGACTGCTGGCTCCCAACTGCTAGCCAGCCTGCCTGCCTTCCTGATTGCTCCTGCTTCTGCCTGCCAGCCTGATCACCCCCTAACCACTCCCCTGCCAGCCTGATCGACGCCTAACTGCTTCCCTGCCGGCCCGATTTCCCCTAACTGCCCTCCCCTGCCGGCCTGGTTACCCCCAACTGCCCTCCCCTGCAGGCCTGGTTCCCCCAAACTGCCCTCCCCTGCAGACCTGGTCCCCCCCACTGCCCTCCCCTGCAGGCCTGGTCGCTCCCAACTGCCCTCCCCTGCAGGCCTGGTCGCTCCCAACTGCCCTCCCCTGCAGGCTTGGTCCCCCCCAACTGCCCTCCCCTGCAGGCCTGGGTTTCCCCCAACTGTCCTCCCCTGCAGGCCTGGTCGTCCCCAACTGTCCTCCTCTGCTGTCCTGGTCACCCCTAACTGCCCCCAACTGCCCTCCCTTGCAGGCCTGGTCCCTCCCAATTATACCACCCCACCCCCCCCACCCCCTCCGGGGAGAAAGAAAAAATGGAAGCACAGTTCATAGAGGGGATCCTGAAAAATTAAAGTCCTGAGAGAACTCTGGGAGACAGTAGAGAATATGCCTCAGATGTATTGCAACTAAGGTGTGTGGAAGATGGGAAATTTATTTACCAACTCACATCACTCACTGGTTGTGGGATGCTGGGAGGGCACGAATTCCCCAGCATTTCTGGTCTGCCCTGGGCTTGGGCTAAAATAATTCTGATGAGCAGAGAAAGCTATCAGGCAAAGACTCCCAAATGCTTGCAGCTAGAAGCCATTGAGTTGGCATGTACAGGAATGGTAAGTCCCCAGGGTATATGGGGCACCAAGAGCATCTTCTACTCTGTCTTGGTCGATGTTTTCTGAGTCTCTAACATCGAGAAAAAATCGAAAACAAAAACAATTCAGAGTGATAATGAATAGGTGTGAAGAGACAAGAAAGAGTTTTAGCCATAGCTTGTGCCTTCCATCCAGACACACCTGAGTTGGGGACCTCAATTGTTAATCTCTTTGGGTCTCAGTTACCTAATCTGTAGAATGGTGAAAGGTAAGTAAAAAGGATAGGGCTTTCTTTGCAATTCTTATTTTCAGTTATTTTATTGGTAGGATAATTCCCCTTTGTCTTCATTAGATATATCAAAGCATTTCAAGTGGTATATATCTGCCATTTAACCAATTCAGCGTGTTACATTACATCTCTTTTGAGTATTTACTCTTTACTGGTCACGGTTCAAAGCATTGTATGTATCTCCAACCACTATAGCAATCATCTGAGGATGTAACATTATTCCATTTTACAGGTGATTCTGGTTCTGAGAGGTGATAACGATTTACCCAAACTTAGATCCTTCTGACTTCCAGACATCCGTTTCTTATACTGCAGGACAGTGAGATGGGGACGACTATCTTTGCCAGGAAAAGGAATGAGGAATCCACATCTGATTCTTCACTAGCAGATAAGGCGGCTGCTGGTGCTGACCTGAGAGAGCAGCATGAGGCTATGGGAAGCCTTTCTCCAAAGTCGGCCCATCATTCCAGGCTCACTTCCCTCTTTGGATTCGTGAGCAGCACGGACGAGAGTGCCTGAGGGTTCTGGAGGATACCCACTAATTTGAAGTGTTTAAGCCCACACAGTTCCTTGTTATTAATTTCCTGTTAGGGTGAAGCAAGTAGCCATGGATCACAATAAAGATGGAAGTAGCAGCTTCACCATGGCAACGACGACGCCAATCGTCGGGAGGCGTACCGACACCCTTTAGTTCCGGCTTGCTAGTGACGTCACTTCCGTCCCCGGCACGGCGGCGTGCACGCCTCTCTTCCCGCTGCGGCTGAGTGGACTCTGAGCTGAGGCGGGGGGAATCGGAGAGAACGTGAGGCCAGCAACATGGAAAAGGAAGGTGGGAAGCCCGCGGCCGTGGTCGCAGTTGTAACTGAGCCGCGGTTCACCCAGCGATGCAGGGAATATCTCGAGAAGGAGAAACTCCTGGACAGACAGCACCGCGCGGAGAAGATGCCGGATGGCACCGTGGCGCTACCCGTGCTGGGAGAGGCGCTCCCTGAGCAGCACCTGTGGAAGCTGAGGAATTGTGTGGCTCCAGGCAGCACCTGTACACTGACGCAGCTCCTGGATCCTGTTCCTTCACGGAAGGCCCAGGGTTGTTCACCTGCCCAACGGCTATGTCTTGAGGTGAGTCGCTGGGCAGAGGGCCGGGGAGTGACATGGTCAGCTGAGTTGGAGGCTGATTTACCCCGATCTTGGCAACGACACGGTAACCTCTTGTTGCTGAGTGAGAACTGTTTCCAAGCTAAGCAGTGGAAAAATCTGGAACCAGAACTCTGGGAGGTTGTGGCCTCGGCACTTGGCGTCCAGCGTTTGGCCAAACGAGGGCGGGTATCACCAGATGGCACTCGAACGCCAGCAGTGACTCTGCTGCTGGGCGACAATGGCTGGGTTGAGCATGTGGATAATGGGATCCGATATAAGTTTGACATAACCCAGTGCATGTTCTCCTTCGGAAACATCACTGAGAAGCTTCGAGTGGCATCGCTGCCCTGTGCTGGACAAGTGCTGGTGGATCTCTATGCAGGGATTGGTTATTTCACATTGCCATTCCTAGTTCATGCTGGTGCTGCCTTCGTCCATGCCTGTGAGTGGAACCCCCATGCTGTAGTTGCTCTGAAACGTAACCTAGAGATCAATGGAGTAGCAGATCGGTGCCAAATACACTTTGGAGACAACAGAAAGTTGAACCTCTCAAACGTTGCAGACCGGGTGAACCTGGGGCTGATTCCAAGCTCTGAAGAAGGCTGGCCGACTGCCTGCCGGGTGCTACGAAAGGATGCTGGGGGCATTTTGCATATCCACCAAAATGTGGAATCTTTCCCAGGGAGGAATCTCCCTTCTTCTGGAAACAGTGAAATGGAGAAGGAGCATTGGCTTTGTCCTCAGCAAATTATCAGTAACCAATGGGAAAATGGAGCTAGAGGGGATTCTAGGAGAAAAGTGCTGTCAGCAGCCATCAAGCCAGAGTGGCACAGGTGGGCGGAGTCTGCAGAAACTCGAATTGTCACTCTTCTTCAGCAGGTACATGGGAAACCATGGAAGACACAAATCATGCACATCCAACCAGTGAAATCCTATGCACCCCACGTGGATCACATAGTCCTGGATCTAGAATGCCGGCCCTGTCCTCTGGTTGGCTAGAGAAGGTGGATCCAGAGACATGAGCATCTACGTGTGAGTGAACCTTAATGCATCAGCTCAGGCCAGGTTCTCACCCCTCTTGTTTCCGGTAATCTATTTTAATATAGTATTTTGTGGCCCTGCAAGCAGGCTCTAGAGGAGGAGCAGTATGACTCACTAAAATGAGGCCCATCTGTGCAGTCATGAATTCCGAATCCTGACCTCGGTTCTGTCTGACCGTGGGTACATGGTTTCAGTATTCTTTTGGCATTGGATTTCCTTATTTACAAAATAAGGGGTTCTTTGAATTATCTTACATGGCTTTTATTTAATGAGCAGTTGTACACAGGATGTTGGTTATCAGAGTGAAAGGCAGTGCTGTTTTCAAAATCACTCTGGTTACAATATGGAAAATCAACTGGAAGGTGTCCAGGATGGAAGCAGACCAGTGAGAAGGTTTCTGTAGTTGTCCAGGCATGCGGTGATGGTGGCTTCTAGTTGGTGGCAGTGGGAGGTGGATGCATTTGAGAAATAAAATCAATGTGCTAAACAATGGAGTCTATATCAGGACATTAAAATGGTGCTGCTTTGTTATTATCACTGACAAAATAGGGAGGGAAGAGGACAAAAATTACTTTAGTGTATTAACTCTATTCCTCTACTTAGGCATTCCTAAATGAGTGTTGGGAGGAGGGTGATGTCTTCAATATTGGGCTTATTGTGGTAGAAAAGTGGATAAAATGACTGCTTTAAATCATAGGGAAACTAGATTTTCAGTCTTAAGCTGTGCAATAGCTGCCAATTACTAGCGTTTTTTGTTTTTTGTTTTTAATCCTCACTCGAGGATATGCTTATTGATGAGAGAGAGAGGGGAAGAAAGAGAGAGCATGAGAGAAACATGGAAGCAAGAGAGAACGTTGATTGGCTGCCTTCCACATGTCCCTTGACCAGTGATCGAACCAGCATCCTAAGTATGTGCCCTTACCTGGAATCAAACCCGAAAACTCATATATGGATGGCGCTCCAACCAACTGAGCCATACCAGCCAGGGCTTGCTAGCTATTTTAAAAGTTCGAATTAAAACCTTAAATTTTTAAAGGGCTCCAACTCTCTTTTCATCTTCCTTCCCTGGTCAACAACATCAGGACCAGCGGAAGGAGCTATAGGGAACGTGAGGTGTTCTGCAGTTTTTCAAGCCTCACTTTACTTTATGGCTGTCTGCCATCACCACTGTTTACCCTTTGGATGACTAATTGTAGGGAATCACTCTGTTTACCTTTAGGATGACTGATTGTGGAGAATCACTTCTCAGAGCCTTATTTTGGTGCACTTTGAAGCCTGGACTTGTTTATTTGATAGAGGAAATAGATAACAGCATGTGGCTTTATCAGGATAATGATTGTACCTGGCATTTGGTTAGCTGGGGTTGGGCTGGGCTGCTTGTCCTTTTTGCAACAGTGGCTGTAAACCAGACAGGATTGGTGCTGTTTGTGTTATTCCGTAAATATTAAGTGAGTACTATATGCATGGGCCACAGGAAATGTATTCACTAGACGCAGTTCCTGTCTCTGAGGAGCTCACACCCTAGCAGCTGATACACAAATACTTAAAGAATTTGAAGACGATGAAGTAAGTGCCATATGAGTGATAGCATGTTGTAGGAGTGCTAAGGTGAGGAAAAGAAGTTTAAAATAAACAGCTAAATCTTGATTGGAAAGGGAAGCTTCTGGCAGTCTAATTTGCTCTATTCACACCCCCCACCCCACCTCTAATACAGTGTTAAATTGTTCCTACTTTCAGAGAGAATGCCTCCAGTGTGTTTCACCATTAAGTGATATCCTGTCCTTTGTAGGCAGTATCCAGAGTCCCATTATATTGTTGGTGTGTGTATGTTTTATCATCCTTTTCCCTCTCTACTGTCAATTTCATCATAAACTCAAGTGTGGGGCTGTTTCTAGACTTTCTCTTCTGTTCCATGGGTGAGTTTTTCTATTCATGCACCAACACCAACTTGTCTGAATTATTATAGCTTTAAAACAGGTCTGGAAACTGATACTGTAAGTCCTTCAACTTTGTTCAAGATTGCATTATTTATTCTTGATCTTTTGCATTTTCTTATGATGTTAAAATCGGCTGGCCAATTTTTGGAAAAAAGAATCTGCTGAGATTTTTTTGTTGGGATTACATTGGACGTATAGGGTAAAATTAGCATTGTTACAATATTGAATCTTCCATTTTGAAGCTTTTATTCTACTCATTTGGGTGTAGCTATGAAATGAGAAATGATTTTTTAAAAAATGAAAGGTGATTATCAGAAGCTGGGACTACAGTATTCCATCTAAGGTGAAGGGTCCTATACTTCCCATGTCAGTGGGATACTATATCCATCTTCTTTGGGCTCCCTGCCTTGATAGATGATTTTAATTTAGTATTACTTTACTCTTCCTTTCAGCAATACCTCAGCCCTCAGATTATTCTTGACCATCACACAGGGGTGGGCAAACTTTTTGACTCGAGGGCCACAATGGGTTCTTAAACTGGACCGGAGGGCCGGAACAAAAGCATGGATGGAGTGTTTGTGTGAACTAATATAAATTCAAAGTAAAGGAGGGAGGGGAGAGCAAGAGAACGCTCTGCTCTTTCGGCTCCGCGGGCCGGATAGAACAGCCGAATGGGCTGGATGCGGCCCGCGGGCCGTAGTTTGCCCACGGCTGCGAAGGTTAACATATTTGAACCTGTCATCTATTTATATTCTAATATAAATTAAATTGCTACTGAATAATTATCACATATAACAACCCAAACTAATAATATCTTCACAGTACCACTGAGCCATAAATGGAGCCATTGCTAAGTGTTATATAAAGCTTCCACTGAGTATTTTTCTTAACATTTGTTTACTGTATACCATACTAAGTATTAAAATATATTGTTATAATTTGTGTAACAAGCATGAGAAATTACTTGCAGAGGATTAGACCTTAAGCTCTGGAATCAGAAAAATAAGGGTTAGAAACCTGACTCGGCCACTGTTACTGTCTGTGTCCTTGGACAAGTTTGTTGAAGATTAATTGGATAATGCATGTCATGGATTTTGTTTTATATTAAACTTTATTTCTTTTTACAAGATGAGGATACTGAAGACTAGAGAGTTTAAGTACTCTGTCTAGAGACAGAGAAGTTGTAAGAGGCAGAAGTGGGCAAACATACTGCCAAGCTTATAGTGCTCAGTAAATGTCTGTTGAATGAATAAATGAATGAACCAAAAGACAGGTAATGTAAACCCAACATTGATTCCATATGCCACCATATTCTTTGTTATTTCCTTTGTTAACTAAACAACATAGACTGTTCCTGTTAATTTGGCACTTACAAAACCAGAAATTCAAATAGCTGAATTTTGATAAGCATATCTGAAATTTAATGATGAGAAAAACTGAAGCTCCCCTAAAGTAATTTAGGACCAGAGGTTATTTTTTAAATACTTCCTGAGATCTGAGATAAAGGTATGTATTTGTCCCTTTTGGGGCTATTACTCCCTACCCTTCCTACCAGCGTCCTTATATGCCATTTAAAGGAAACACGGAGTACTTTGGTGGGGAGAGTTGGAATGGGTAATTCTAAGTGCCTGTTTCCTACCGCTTCCTCCCTGCCCTAAGGAAACTGCTAGTGCTTGTCCTAGGTACAGCTCGGGTACAGATACGTGGTCCAATAAGCTCAACCAATTGCACCGTCATTCTTGGAACTTGAAATCTTGAGGAATAATGATAGCCCAGAATCAGTTTCTGTTGTTTGGAACAAAGACTTGACTGATGAGAATGTCCACAGAAAAGTCAAACTAGTTTTTACACATCATATTATCTAAGAGGCATTTGAATCATTAAAGCCGAATGAACAGATTATTTTTGACCACGGGTAATTTATGTATATAAGGTGTGTGTGTGTGTGTGTGTGTGTGTATGTGTGTACTGTTCTGGATAGACTCAATAAAAATATATACCTGAGTTGTGCAACATTCAAATCAATGTAGAAACCAAACAAAGATTAAATTCAGTGAATTATAGCTATTTCGTTGAAAGCTTTGCTTTTATTTAAAAGATTCCTAAGCATCTAAATACTACCTCATTGATATAAATTTAGATTTAAAGTAGTATTTCAAAGTATTTGCCAGGATCTTAGTCAAATCTTCACTTTTTGGGTGAGGAAAGTGAGACCTAGAGAGTTTAAAGAAACTTGGCTTGGCCGAAACCGGTTTGGCTCAGTGGATGGAGCGTCGGCCTGCGGACTGAAGGGTCCCGGGTTCGATTCCGGTCAAGGGCATGTGCCTTGGTTGCGGGCACATCCCCAGTGGGGGGTGTGCAGGAGGCGGCTGATCGATGTTTCTCTCTCATCGATGTTTCTGGCTCTCTATCCCTCTCCCTTCCTCTCTGTAAAAAATCAATAAAATATATTAAAAAAAAAAAAAAAAAAGAAACTTGGCTTGAAGTTATATGTGAGAAAGATAAGAATGACTATGCCACCAATCCTGAACGTTCTTGGCCTAAGATGGAATTTAGTTTGAATTAGAATTTCTTTAAAATATATATATATATATATATATATTTTATTGATTTCAGAGAGGAAGGGAGAGGGAGAGAGAGATAGAAACATAAATGAGAAAGTATCATTGATTGGCTGCCTCCTGCATGCTCCTACAGGGGGATTGCGTCTGCAACCCAGGCATGTGCCCCCCCCTACCAGGAATCGAACCTGTGACCTCCTGTGACCACTGAGCACTCTGGCTGGGCGAATTAAAAATACTTAAAAATTTGCGCATCAAATTAAGATTGGAAACTGTTAAAACATTAACATGAACTGAAGCATTTGCTCATTTTAAAAATCTTTTTATTTAATATTTACTACACTAAACTTTTTAAATAAAAATTGGAGGAAACCCATGAACTATTTTATTTTCCATTTTGCATGATCATAATATAATGGTACTTACCTCCTTTCCCCTACCACACTACTCTTTTAGATTATTCCTTGTGGGCCCTTTTTTCCATAATAGCCTCTCTCTTTTTCCTTTAAATTGCAATTAGGGCAGAATAACAGATGGGCTGAGTAGCTAATTTACATCTCTAAGTTTCCATATAAGCCTTCATAGTTGTCTCCTCTTACCAAATTTGCTTTCCTTTGGGAATTTTGTCAAAACCACAAGATTATTCCCCAGGTGTGCAGTTTAGGAAAATTAGCAGAAGTAAACAGACTGGATTAGAAAAATGGTGATCAAAATGATATTCAGTAAATAGGCAAGCTACAGTAGGATCTTGGGTTAGAATACTGACAGTGACAACAGTAAGGAAACAGATACAAGAGACTGTCTAGAAAAAATGAGTAAGATTTGGTTGCAGATTGGCTGTGGGTGAAAAGAGGAAGGAGTCAAAGATGCCTGAAGTTGTAAGTTCCAGGTAGCCTTGGGTTCAAATCCTGGGTTTGACTCTTCAGTAGCTATGGCCATACTGGCCACTTAACGTTTGTTAACTTATCTAAGCCTCAGTTTCCTCCTCTCTAAAATGATACCTATCAAAATAATGCTGACACAAAGATTTAATTAAAATGTAACACCTTTAGCTCAGTGCTGAGTATATGGGAAACACAGATGGCAGTCATTATTAGTAGGGGATAACATAGACGTTTAAAAATATGAGACTGTAGTAAGGAGTTTGGGTGTGGGTTCAACCATTCTACCACACCTACCTCCACTTAGAGAAAGGGGTCTTGGAGTTTTATTAATCACCCGTTTAGAGCCCTGATATAAAGTGGATTGCAGAGTGCAGTTTGGGCTAGGACCCTAGGTAAACCAGGTTTTTGCTTACTATTTTACCCTCCTTAATTTGAGATGGCTGGGTCTACAGTGCAGACTCTGACCTGACTTACATTCTTATTTTCCTTTTTTTATTATTAGTTTTACAATTAAACTTATTGGCATGACATTGGTTAATAGCTAATTTACATTCCTATTTTCTGGTGAAGAGAAAAATAAGTACGGCCAGATTAGTATAGGCTTCTTTATAGGGGTAGTAACTGGGAAGGTAAATATATGGGGGAAACTAGTGGGAGATGATTAGTAAGGTTAGTGGGTGATTCAGAGTCTGAGAGTCCTCTTATAGGTAAGGGAGAGGGAGACACCTTTACAAATGGACATTTATGTCCTGATTTCTAAGCAAATGTGTTTTGGGGGGCGTGGAGGCAGAGAGCTTTTCTTGGGAGAGGGGGGCTTCAGCCCTTTCTTGTTTTTAGATAAAAGTAATCTTATGTCAAAGTGGCATACTTTGGGGTGGCACGTTCTGATCCCCTAGAAAACTATGATCTCTTCGGCCTGGGAGGGAAGAAGGGACTGCCTGGGTAGCTAGAAAACTAGACATCAAAGTCGGAGACCTGGGTTCCTGCCCTTAATTCACAGTGACCCTTGATATCTGTAAAATGTGGCCGATAAGTGTCCTCAGTTCTGTCCAACTTGGGAAGAGGTGGTTAGGGTGATGTGCAAAGGGATGAGGGATGTTTTTCTTGGTAGCGCCTACAACACCTAGCCCAGAGCCACAATCCGCGGCGGCTCCCTAAAAGGCACGCAGACACGCCTCCAGGAGGTCTTTCCCTGGAATGTCGGCCGACCGGCCCCAGTCTCAGATCCGCCGCCAGGTCGGGTGAGTAGGTGGGGCGGGCGGCGCCCTTTGACTTTCCTCCTCTCAAGCACCTTTGAACCACGTCCATGGGACATTTAATGGGCTTTAATAAAACAACAACAAAGAAGTCCCGCCAGGGGATCCCTCCCTGCGCCCACGCCGCCGTGGGTGTGGCGGCCGCTCTGAGGCTGGAGGGCGCGGCTGCCACAGAGCGCCTGCGCCACGGAAAGACTCCAAAACAGCGAAGGCAGCGAGGGTCGCGGTGGTGAGCGGAAACCATGGTAACGCTTTGAGACGTTGGCTACGCCGTACGTGATGACGACATGGGAGCGCCCCTAGCGCCCGATTGTGACGCGACAGCGGCGCGGTCTCCGCGGTCTCGCGTGACCTGGGGCATCGCCTCAGCCTCCCAACAGCCCCAACGGCAGAGGCCCGCGGGCGAGGTCAAGATGGTGGCTCCGCGGGCGGGGGAGGCGGTGGAGGGAGGAGGAGCCAGGCCTTAGCCAGCCGAGAACACCGACACCCAGAGGCCTCCCGGGAGCCGCCGCCGCCTGCTCCTGCTCGAGAGACGCGAGCGGGCGGCGGGCGGGTCGTGAGAGACCGGGGAGGAGGGGGCGGAGTCGCCGCCTCAGCCCCCGCCCCTGGCCGCCGTCCCGGGACTGCCCCGCTTGGCCCTGCCCGGCCCGCCCAGCCCCGGTGCGGCAGCGGCTCATGGCAGCGGTGGGGCCCCCGCAGCAGCAGGTGCGGATGGCCCATCAGCAGGCCTGGGCGGCGCTCGAAGTGGCGCTCCGGGTGCCCTGCCTCTACATCATTGACGCCATCTTCAACTCTCACTACGATTCCAGCCAAAGCCGGTTCTGCATCGGGCTCCAGATCTTCCTCCGGCTCCTCGGTAAGGGGGAGGGGCGGCCTGCCTCCCGGGACGGGACGTGCCGCCGGGAGCGGGCAGCCGCGTGCAGGCCGTGGGTCGTGTGTGCGTGAGAATGTGTGTGTGAGCGAGAGACTGAGTGTGAGAGAGATTGTGTGTGACAGACTGAGACTCAGTGTGAGACTGTGAGTCTGTATGGAAGTGTGTGAGACTGTGTGTCAGTGAGTGTGAGTGTGTGACTGTGTGTGTGAGAGGGGCAGAGAACCAGGTTCGTCCCCACGGGGCGTCCTCGCGGCCGGGAGGGGGGAGGCGATGACCTGGGATCCGCGTGGGCCGCAGAGGGTGCTCCAGGAGTCACCCCGCTCCTTTCGTACCTGAGTGAGGCGGGAAGGAGGGAGCTCTGCCCGCCGTTTCTCGTGGGGAATGAGTGCTGACTACCGCTTCCTGAGCGACAGCCTGGGAGAAACAGCACCTCTGCTCGCCCCTACCCCTGTCTCGCCGTGTGTAACCTTGGACTTGTGCTTTGGGCCTCAGTTTCCTTCTTTCCACAATGCGGAGTACTCGTCTGTTGTCACTTCTGTATCGACGGGGTTTTAATGTGACGGCGAAATGTCTGCGGTAAATGACATCCAAACGAAAGGCAGGGTTTTGAATGTCAGACCTTGAAACCCTGACCAAAACCCCTTCTGGAGAAGGCCATGTTTATAAGGAGTCCTAAAATTTTCCATGAATAAAGTAGAGGTATTTAAAGGAAAAACGTGGCTAGAAAGCGATGAAACTTTTCCAAGAGAGACTTCTGAAAATCAGTTTTGGTGGCATTTGCATGAAGTGTTGAAAAGCCTCATGTTTGACTCCCCATCTTCACTTGCATCATCAAAGGGAAAAAGCACTTATGCGTAAAAGAATTTAAGTAATTGCAACTTGGCAAATTTTGTTGATGAGGTAATTCTTGTGATGAGTTCTTAGTAGGCTCGTGCTTTGAAGTGTTGCTGATAGACCCTTACCAAACCTCACTGAATTATGGGCCATCTGTTGCTTCTTTATCCTGACAAAAGGAGAGTGGTAATGTTGAGTTTTGTTCTTAGCAATAAGTAGCAATGTTTCACAGTTGATACTTTACTTTTGCAAAGCATTTTCACTGGTATTATCTAACCTAATGTCTAACCTTCAAAAATCCCTCAGAGGTTGGAGGTGGTATTCTCATTTTACAAATGAGAAAACAGGGTCAGAAGTTGTGTTTTGCTTTAGATACACAGCAAATAAGTGGTTGCCTGAGCCTAGGCTTAAAAATCTTCTGACATCAATAGTGGTTGACTTTTCTCAGTACAGCTGCAATCCAGATACAGAATGGTATAGTAATGATCCCGTGCTAGATCTTAAAACTAACAGATGTGAACATGCTGTTGAAGAGCACAAGACTTATCAGTAACCCACCAGCTGCTGACACTGGCTAGTCCTACTGCAAAAGTGTAGTGCCCTCATTATCTGTGGCAAAAATGGAGCTGTGCGATTTTGTAATGTATACAAATATCAAACACCTGAAACATACGTTATGCACTTGAAACTAAAGTAATACTATGTCAGTTATACTTAAATTTAAAAAGCATTCACTAGCTTTAATGTTTCATACTTAACATATTTAATTCTGACAGTTATGGGTGAAGTGAAGTTAATGTTAAAATGAAATTAATAAGAAGTGGGGCTGTTGGGAAGGCATTTTATTCCTGCCAGTAAGAAGCCACTCATCATACCATAAATTAACATGCAATTAGTATAGTAAGGTGGTCCCAGCTGAGTCTGCCTGCCAACCCTGCCTTCACCCTCCCCAAAAGAGAGCAGAAGATAACAGACTTCAAGGGCACTTTATCAGATTTGGGATAACCAAGTGCAGCTTTGGGAACTAAGCAATCACATATAACAGGACTTAAGGGTAGGAGGATGGCTGTCCCCATTTCTGATTTGAGAAGAGTCCATGGTGGAGGAGGAAAAAAAAGGAACTTTGTTTGAGAGGATTCACATGTTCATTGCCCAAATAGTGTAGCTGCTGCCTTGTTCTTACAGCAGGTGACTGCAGATTCTCTGAAAACCCTTTTGGGACCAGGTGCTGAGAATTTTAAATGCAGTGCTCTCAGAGTTGAGCTAGGGCAGTGGTCGGCAAACTCATTAGTCAACAGAGCCAAATATCAACAGTACAACGATTTAAATTTCTTTTGAGAGCCGAAAACCGACTGCTGCGCATGGGCAACGAAGTTTCAATCACACTGTATGTGCGTGCCCGCACGTGGTATTTTGTGGAAGAGCCACACTCAAGGGACCAAAGAGCCACATGTGGCTCGCAAGCCACGGTTTGCTGACCACTGAGCTAGGGAACTTTAAGGAAAAGGAGTATTCTCCTTAATTGAATAATTTGTGGTTTAAAAACATTGAACAAAAGTAATAGTATTTTCTTTGTACCCTATCCTGCTTCTTATTTTTGTAGTAAATCATGGAAGTTTGTATTTGAGAAATCATAAGAATAAGATGTCAGGCGGGTTACTTAGTTGTGTCATGCCTCCTTGTTCTTATCTGTATCTTTTTAAAAATGGACAGTAATGGTATTTCTCTCATAGGGTGTTAAGGACAATAAATGAGATAGGATGTAAGCCCTAGAACAGTACTTGGGACCTAGTAAGGGTTAGCTAATAGTAAGCTTGATAGTTAAAAAAAATTTTTTAATACTTCAATTAAAACCAATACTATGTTGCTCAGCTGGTGTGGCTTAGTGGATTGAACGTCGTCCCATGGACCAGGAGGTCCCCGGTTGGATTCCGGGTCAGGGCACATGCCCTGGTTGCAGGCTCCATCCCCAGGAGGAGGAGTGCAGGAGGCAGCCAATTGATGTGTCTCTCTCTACCTCTCTCTTCCTATCTGAAAATCAATAAGAACATATTTTTTTAAAACAACCATACTGTGTTACAGATATTTTGGTCTTTTGAAGGCATCAGGGAAATGTTGACACTTTATTTGAAAACTTTTATCAAAATATTCTTTGGGTCAGACTTTATGAGAAATACAAAATATTTTTCAGATCCATCACCTGGCTGTTCCTTAAATTGTGCCAATGTAATTATGCTAATTTTTCACATTTGTAAGTGATAATGTTTTTTGAAAAAGTGGCTTTGGTGCTAAAAAACTAAACAAACATCCTAAATAAAAGCAAGTGTGTTAAGTATTTAAGGCCTATTCAATGAGGCATCTTCTCTTGTTTTTTGAGAGTGGCAGGTTTGTGTGTAAAAGATACCAAAGGATAGTTAAAATTAATTGTTCTACCTGTTTGTTTGTTTGTTTTTAGTAATTGTAGACCCTTTTAAAAATAATTTATACACTGCTGTATATAAATCTTAAAACTTGGCAGTCTGATTTTTTTCTTTAAAATAAAATTGTAAAAATGGAAATCTATTTTCTAAGTAAAAAAAGCAGTACCAATTTTATTTTATTTTTTTAAACTATATTTTGATTTTAGAGAGGAAGGAAGAGGGAAAGAGATAGAAACATAAGTTATGAGAGAGAATCATTGATTGGCTGCCTCCTACACACACCCCACTGAGGATTGAGCCCAAAACCCTGGCATGTGTCCTGACTGGAATCAGACCTCGGACCCTTCTATCAGAAGGCCAATGCGCTATCCACTGAGCAAACCAGCTTCTCCCTGTTCCGGGCCCTGGTTGGTGTATGTGCCTGCAGGAGGCAACCAATCGATGTAGTACCAATTTTATATATAGCATCTGAAGAATTTACTTTTCTTCCCTACAATAAAGTACTACAACTGAGAGTTTCAGGGGATTAGAAAATAAAGCATCTCATTTTGGCGATCCAAATAAAATCTTATAACAATATATAGAATATTTAAGAATGTTAAGCTATTCTTAGGAGGTGTTAAATGCTAAATGAAATGCAACCCAGTGCAGCATAATGCTGAATTGGCAAATCTAAATCCAAGGCAGAAAATGAAAGCATAGGACTTTGTTTTAATAGTATTACTCATAAATGATAATTCACTGAAGTGGAAAAGCAATCCAGAAATTACAAGGGAAATTTAAATGAAAAGCTTTTATGACAAAACTTTTTAATTTCTTAAAAATGGCACATTGAGGGAAAAATGTATCATATGAGATTGAAGTCCTTCTAAAGGTTTTACTCTGTCAGTAAGAAAAACTTCTACTTCTAGAGAACAATGGGCCCAGGCTAAGCATTTCACAGTAAATGAAATGCAGATGGTCAATAAGCAAAAGAAAAATTACTCAGCCTCATTTATAATTAATATAGTTAAAACAAAACTTCACTTATTAGATTAGTGAAGAGTTCAAAGTTTGAATAAAAACTGGTAAGGCAAAACTTTTTTTCCCCTTCTGTAAAATAGGTAAAGTTATACAATTTTTGTAGGCTGTCACTTCTGTGTAAAGCCATTTGGTGCTATCAGCTGAAAGTCATCATATTCCTTTTGACACACAATTTTGTTTCTAAGAATTTGACCTAAAAATATAGTTGTACAAAGGCTATGGGCAAGGATATCCATTGCAGCATTGTTGGTAATGACAAAACAACAAATTGTTCATCTAAATGTCTATTAAAAGGGAATCTGTTCATTGTATTAGGTTCAGCCATACAATAAAGTTGATAAAAAGAATAAGATATAGTTATTTTTGGTGCTATAGAAAGAACTCAGAAAACCTGTGATGTGAAAAACAAAACAATAGTAATCAGGACCGCATAAGGATAGACTAGGTATTCTAAGCTGTGTCACAATTGACATTTTAGACAAGATAATTCTTTGTTGGGAGGTGGGTGGAGCTGTTCAGGAATTTGTAGGATTTTTAACAGCATCCCTGTCCACTGCCCATTAGATAACAGTAGCACCCCATTTGAGATTGCCAAAACATGTCTCTAGATATTGTCAGATGACTCCTGGGGGGAGAGGGGAAAAATGATTCTGATTGAGAACCACTGGGATAAACAAATAGACCAATAGCATAGAATAGAAAGCCCAGAAATAGACTACCCAGCTATACTGGTATATAGAAACTTGATGTGTTTCAGAAGTACATTGAGGTATGTAGAGGTAAATATAGACTATACATTTGTGGTCATTTAGTTATCCACATGGGAAAAAATTATACTGGATCACTACCTCATATCAATATATAAACAATTCTAATGGATTAATGCTTAGATGTGAAAAGCAAACTTGAAAGAAAATAAAGAACATGTTCTTTTTTAAACCTTAGAGAAGGGAAAATTCTTTTAAAATATATAAAAACAAATGTGTAAAATATTCATAAATTCAACAATATTAAAACTTAAAACCTCTATTAATCAAAAGGAAGTATCAGAAAAGTGAAGAACAGCCACATACCTGGAGAAGATGTTTGCATTACAGATAACTGACAAAGAATTTGTAGTCAGAATATTTTTTTAAATGTCTGTGATTCATTAAGGAAAACAAACTCCATAGATAAATGAGCAAAAATAAATTGGCAATTCACGGACAAGATACATGATGATCAGTAAATGTTCTCTTTTATAAGTAATAGAAATGTAAATTTTAAAAGGATAAAAAAGCAACAAGAAAACTATTATTTAGTAAGATCCTCTGAGTAAGAAGCAAAAAAGAGTATGTGTGTTTATAAATATGTGCTTGTTTTATGCAAAGCTTGGTTTATTCTTCACTTAATACAAGTGGGGTTTGATTCTTTAAAAATCATGTTCACATTTAAAAAATAAAAACATGCCGAAACCGGTTTGGCTCAGTGGATAGAGCGTCGGCCTGCGGAATGAAGGGTCCCGGGTTCGATTCCGGTCAAGGGCATGTACCCTGGTTGCGGGCACATCCCCAGTGGGAGGTGTGCAGGAGGCAGCTGATCGATGTTTCTCTCTCATCGATGTTTCTAGCTCTCTATCCCTCTCCCTTCTTCTCTGTAAAATATCAATAAAATATATTTAAAAGATAAAAAAAAAATAAATAAAAACATGTTTAATAAAAGCTTAGTTTGAAAGCAAGATTTTTTATCTTATTAAAAAACTTAAAATACCCTTTTTTAACCTAAAATGAGTTCGATAGAAAATTTTTCTTTATGCTATAGTTTATCAAGTATACCAACTGATTGCTAGGTATTTTATTTACCTTGTATTTCATTGGTTAGGGCTCCCTTGGGAATAAGGTAGTCATAACATTTATTTCTGGGCTCCATCTTTATTCTGTCTGGCATTGAAATGTTTTTCCACAGCTTGCTTTAGGTTATGTTTTCAAGTTTTAAGGTAGCTGGAGAGTTGTAAATACTATGTCCTGTTTCTTTCTAATTTTTAGTTCTAAGTTTCCAGAAAAGGTTATGGTATGAATGGATTTTGCACATAAAAGAGCTAAACACATTGTTGTATAACGTCCGATGGTTTGTTTCTGCTTGCTTATTTTGGGTAATCCAAATTGTAAAGGCCCTGAACTCTTCATGAATTGAGTTCACATATAGCCTCAAAGATCCTGAATTGATTTAGTTATCTGCTTCTTTTCCTACCTCAAGAACTTCGATGAAACTCTAATCACTGGGAATTGGATCCCTGAGTTGTGATTTCAGTTAATTCTATTCTCCAGTGCCCCAAGATGGTTTTTCTTTATAAAGTATCATTTATATATATCCTTGATTACTTATGTAGGTGACCCTTACATGCTAATAAGAAACACTATCCCTGGGCTTAATTTTCTTAGGTGTACAGGATAAATAACAAGAGTTTTATGTCTGAAGTTGTGAAAATACAACAAAACTTTAATATTATTGGTAACAGTCACAAAAGTCCAAGGCCAGGAAACGGAATGTTGAGACTTGTTATTTGGGAATTTGACTTTGTTTTTTCCTTCTGTGAAATGATTGTTGATTCCTCCCATGTTACATACATAGTATAAAAGAAAAATTTAAGAACCCCATGTACATGCAAACTTTGGGTAAGAATTAAACAATTTTATGCTATTGAAGTGTTTGGTTGTTATTACATCTTGAGGGTATGATTTTAGTCAAGAAAGGGTAGTATCAGCCCTAGCCAGTTTTGCTTAGTGGATAGAGCATCGGCCTGCAGACTGAAAGGTCCTGGGTTCAGTTCCAGTCAAGGGCACATACCTTGGTTGCAGGCTCCTCCCCGGCCCAGGCCATGGTTAGTGTGAGTGCAGGAGGCAACCAATCTATGTATTTTTCTCTGTCTTTCCCTCTTCCACTCTCTTTAAAATCAATGGAAAAATATCCTTGGGTGAGGATTTAAAAAAAAAAAAAAAAAAGGAAATAGTAGTATTAGATTGTTACTTGCTAGAACACATCTGAACTTTGTAATTTGTAGTCTCACTACATTATTTGTCTATCCTCCCCCCTTTTCCCTTGGTATCTGTCCTATATAATAAAAGCCCAGTGGCCAAAACGGCAGAACGATCAGAGACCAGAATGACCATGGCCCCTGGCCTGGCTGGCCCCGCCCCCTAGCGAGCAATTAGGGGCGATCAGGCAGGCAGGCAGGCAGAGTGGTTAGGGGCAATCAGGCAGGCAGGCGAGCAGTTAGGAGCCAGATTGTGAGAGGGATGTTCGACTGCCAGTTTAGGCCCGATCTGGATCCCTGTGGGATCGGGCCTAAACTGGCAGTTGGACATACCCTGAAAGGTTCCGGATTGCATGAGAGTGCAGGCCAGGATGAGGGGGACCCCCCCCCCATGCAAGAATTTTGTGCACTGGGCCTTTAGTATATGTAAAAGTCTAAGTGACCGTTCGACTGGTAGCTATGACGTGCACTGACCACCAGGGGGGCAGACGCTCAACGCACAGGCATGGAAACATGGAACAGATTGATGAATCTCAGAGGGGAGGGGGGAGGGCGGGAAGAGATAAACCAAAGATCTTATACGCATACTAGAGGCCTGGCCCGCAGGAATCGGGCTGAAACAGGCAGTCCGACATCCCCCAAGGGGTCCCAGATTGCGGGAGGGTGCAGGCCTGGCTGAGAGACCCCACCATGCACTGGAACTCTAGTATTTGCATAAAGCAAAATGGCACTTTTTCTCCAGACATATTTCTAAAACCCAAATCATTCATTTGTGTGTAAAAATAAATTTTGGGGAAAAGCTATTCGAGTAAAAGGGACTGGTTATAAATTACAACAAAGTTCATGAATATTCACAAGCAAAGATTAATTTACAACTTTGTGAATAGCAAGTTGACAAAAGTAATTTACAGTCCCTGCTTGCCTTTCTCCCTTTTAATTAGTATAAACTAGAATTGAAGTTATTTGACTCATCTTAGGAGATTGGTTTAAGTTTTGTCTCAGGAAAATGAGTTTTTCCATGTAGAGAAAGTAATATTACATATACATAGTGGCTGAGTTAATTCCATCTCCTCTCACCTTCCATGGAAAATATTCCTAATCCAGCTTTTTAAAAAGTCCTTTAAAAAAACACACGATATTTTTTAAGAGAAGAGGGGGAGAGAGAGAAACCCATGTGAGAACCAAACATCAATCTATTGCCTCCTGCATGCCCCCCACTGAGGATCAAGCCTGCAACCCAGGCATGTGCCCTGACCTGGAATCGAACCTGCAGCCTTTCCGTGCATGGGACAATGCATTTTCCAACCCTGGGCCACACCAACTAGGGCAGTTCATTTTATATTGAAAGGGCCTATCCCCAGATATTAGCTCTCTGAGAGATTACTAGTGGCCCACTTGCTCTGGAAATTAGTTAGGTGGTTTTTATGCAGAAATTTTTGTACCTTCTAGGTCAGTGGTTGGCAAACTGTGGCTCGCGAGCCACATGCGGCTCTTTGGCCCCTTGAGTGTGGCTCTTCCACAAAATACCACGGCCTGGGCGAGTCTATTTTGAAGAAGTGGCGTTAGAAGAAGTTTAAGTTTAAAAAATTTGGCTCTCAAAAGAACTTTCAATCGTACTATTGATATTTGGCTCTGTTGACTAATGAGTTTGCCTACCACTGTGGTGATTGTGTCCTTTGTTCTCTTTTCACAAATGACCTGACACACTGGCATAGGATAAATTTTAAGTTCATGGGCAAAGTCATCATTTAGAGCAGCCGTCGCAAACCTTTCGGACCTCACAGACCACCAGTGGTCTGGTTGGTGACCGCTGATTTAGAGGAACTAGCCCTTTTACATGCAATGGATTACGAAATGCCTCCTCTGTACGTAATATGCAGTCTTTCTTGATTACATGCTGAAATAAGGTGGATGGATGGATATTTTATTTGGAGTGTGTCACTTTTTCTATACTTCAAGCTCTGGTTTCTTAGCTTTGTCTGACCTGTTCATATATTTCAGTTTCTAAGTGGGCTTTATTTTGTAGTTTCCTTTAAAAACATAATCCAGAATTCAACAGAAACATTTAGTTCCCCAATGAATAGTAATTGTATTTATTTTCTACAAAATATTTTGGGATCCATAGATGTACAAGGTAGTATCCTTGCTTACTATCGAAGACTTTATCTAACAGGGTAGATGATACCTACAAACTACAATATCGGGTAGTATATGAATATTAGGTGTTTCACCAGATTCTGTAGATATGCTGGAGAGGAACAGTCACTATCAGAGAAAGTGGGTCTATAAGATGGATAGGATTTGAGCAGTCAGGATGGGACGATCATGTCAAGCAGAGAAAAATGTAAACGCAGTTGCAATTATGGCACCGAAAGGGTGTTTTTGGGAAAGAAGTCTGGAGCTTTGGTGTGTGTTTTGAGAGGAGCATTATTCTAAGGCCAGCTGGATCCTTGATTTCTAGGATGAGAAATACAGATTTTAGTTATTACTATTTCAGAGCTGCCCCAGTATTTTGAAGAAAGAAATGAAGAAAGGCATATTGGTGATGCTTGTAGATGGATTTGGACAAAATGAGTTTTTAGTTAGAGACAAACTAATAAATAGGTTGGTGAAAAGAAGAGGTAATAATAGTAGAATTTGGAGACTAATTGTTAAGTTCGAGGGTACAGTGCTAGAAGGCACCATTAAGAGAATAATAATGGTATCTCACTGAAATTGGAAATCATAAGAGCCATTTGAGGTAAGTTAAGTTTTAGAAATTTTGAATGTTGCAGTTGTAATGTAGAAGTGCTAGTAGGTGGCTATTTTTTGTTGTTGTTAATCCTCATCCAAAGATATTTTTCGTTGATTTAATTTTTTAGAGAAAGTGGAAGGGAGGGGGAGATTCAGAGAGTGAGAGAGACAGACAGACAGAGACATGGACTGGTTGCCTCCCACACATGCCCCAACCAGGGCCAGGGATCAAGCCCTGCAAGAAGTACGTGCCCTTGAACTGTTTTGAACCAGCTGTGACCCTTCTTCAGTCCACGGGCCAATGCTCTATTTACTGAGCCAAACCGGCTAGGGTACTTGGTGGCTACCTGGATATCGTTTCCAGAGTTGAAACCTTGGATAATAATGTTTATTGTAATCTCACTTAAAAATTTGTCAGAGTACAAAGAAAGATGTTTCTAAATACACTTCAGACCATACATTGGTTGAGTATGGAGTGGGGAGGAGGATTTATTACTGTTTCCTGAATGTTTTCATAATGCTACTTTTGTAATTTGAAGAACAATAAAAAGGGTTGACTATTTGAAGAAAAAGATTCAGTAATGTATAGGAAAAGGGGAACTTGAAAGACATTTCTGAGAATTGGGGCGGGGGGAAACAACTGAATTTGGACGCAGGGGAGAATGCTCAATTTCAGGAGCAGGAAAAGTAAGAGCCAGCTGGAGTTCAGCTTGAGGAAAAGGAGGAATTAGATGTAAGTATAAAACTTAAACTCAATTTCCTAAAGAATACTGTTAAGAAAAAGAATTCTAAGATTTAATAGGAACAAATGTTTTCCATTTTGGTTATTTTTAATTGTAATGTTTTTGTCATGGAATTATTTTAATTTTTTATGATTATAAAATTTAAAAGGACATGTTCTTTAAAGATTTTAAAACCTATTAAAATGTGTCATTACAAACTCATCTTGAAGGTAATTTAGTGTCTGGGTATATGGCACTACTTAAATTACTTTGGAAATTATAATTCTAGTAAGATTTTTTTAAATGTTTTGTCTGTCCTATTGAACTGACTTTACAAAACTCTTTTGGCCTTTGAACCTAAATTGCCTTGAGGCTTAATGTTCATAATTTTAAAAATGCTCGCATTTCCTAAAGGAAGAATATAAAGGAATAATAACTATTAGTGGGAAAATATTCTTTAAAACATTTCAAATTATCTTTTTTTCTTTTTTTCAGGTATATTTGTATCCAGTATTGTTCTGATATTGTCACAGCGATCACTTTTCAAGTTTTACATGTACAGTGCAGCCTTTCTATTAGCTGCAACTTCAGTGTTGGTAAATTATTATGCTGCTTTGCACATTGACTTCTATGGTGCCTACAACACATCAGCTTTTGGAATTGAACTGCTCCCTCGGAAAGGGCCCTCACTATGGATGGCACTCATTGTTCTACAGCTAACATTTGGAATTGGATACATTACACTACTCCAAATTCATTCCATCTATTCACAATTAATTATTTTGGATCTCTTGGTTCCTGTAATAGGCTTAATTACAGAGCTACCATTACACATCCGGGAGACTTTAGTTTTTACTTCTTCCTTGATTCTTATATTAAACACACTGTTTGTCTTGGCAGTGAAACTTAGGTGGTTTTATTATTCCACACGGTATGTTTATCTTTTAGTGAGGCACATGTATCGAATTTATGGATTACAGTTATTAATGGAGGACACATGGAAGAGGATTCGTTTCCCAGATATACTGAGAGTCTTTTGGCTGACAAGAATTACAGCTCAGGCTACAGTGTTAATGTACATTTTAAGGATGGCAAATGAAACTGATTCCTTCTTTATTTCTTGGGACGATTTCTGGGACCTCATTTGCAATCTTATAATTAGTGGATGTGATTCTACACTAACTGTTCTGGGCATGAGTGCTGTAATTTCCTCAATAGCCCATTATTTGGGCCTTGGAATATTGGCCTTTATTGGATCAACTGAAGAAGACGACAGGCGACTTGGCTTTGTAGCACCTGTTTTATTTTTTATTTTGGCTCTTCAGACTGGTTTAAGTGGGCTAAGACCAGAAGAGAGACTTATTCGCTTAAGTAGAAACATGTGCCTTTTATTAACTGCAGTCCTGCATTTCATCCATGGGATGACAGACCCCGTATTAATGTCTCTCAGTGCCTCTCATGTGTCATCTTTTCGTAGACATTTTCCTGTGCTCTTTGTCTCTGCTTGCCTGTTTATTCTTCCTGTTTTACTCAGTTACGTTCTTTGGCATCACTATGCACTAAACACATGGCTGTTTGCCGTTACAGCCTTCTGTGTGGAACTCTGCTTAAAAGTAATTGTTTCTCTCACTGTTTATACGTTATTCATGATTGATGGCTACTATAATGTCCTCTGGGAAAAGCTTGATGATTATGTCTACTATGTTCGTTCAACAGGCAATATTATTGAATTTATATTTGGAGTAGTAATGTTTGGAAATGGGGCTTATACTATGATGTTTGAGTCAGGAAGTAAAATTCGGGCTTGTATGATGTGTCTACATGCGTATTTTAACATCTACTTACAAGCAAAAAATGGCTGGAAGACATTCATGAATCGTAGGACTGCTGTTAAGAAAATTAATTCACTTCCTGAAATAAAAGGGAGCCGCTTACAAGAAATAGATGATGTCTGTGCAATCTGCTATCATGAGTTTACTACATCTGCTCGTATCACACCATGTAATCATTATTTCCATGCACTTTGCCTTCGGAAATGGCTGTACATTCAAGATACTTGTCCAATGTGCCATCAAAAAGTATACATCGAAGATGATATCAAGGATAATTCAAATATACCTAACAACAACGGATTTATTGCACCTAATGAAAATGCAGAGGAAGCTGTAAGAGAGGCTGCTGCTGCCGAATCTGACAGGGAATTGAACGAAGATGACAGTACAGATTGTGATGATGATGTTCAAACGGAAAGAAATGGAATGATTCAGAATACAAATACAGGTACAGCAGCTGAAGAATTTAATGAGGACACTGACTGATTAAACAGCATTTACTAATCATTGAGGTTATTTGTTCAAAATTCAGTTCATCCAAAATGGAGTTAATATGCTTCACTTCATTGTGTAACCAGGCACAAAAACAGTCAATGTTGAATCTGTGAATGGTTTTCCGTTTACTGTGATGTGCTACTGTAAATATACCTCTTTAATTACTTCTGGTCTCTTTGGTGACCTATTTAAATTTGTGTACATTATTGTACATAGAATAAAATGTTTTCACGTTTTTATGACAAAATTTGAACAAATAGCTTTTTAATAGATATAACGATAATACGGTGCGCCAACTGTGCCAAAGATTTCTAAATGAAAGTGTATAATGCATCTAATTCTGGCCCCTAGTGTTTCTTTAAGATGGGTGGGAGAATGAAAGTGCAAATCAGAGGAAACCACATTGAATCAAGGAAATAAAATAATTTGGACCAGAGGATAAAGGATTTATTTTTACGAACTAAGGAAAAAGTAGGCTGCCAGAATAATTGAGACTTTTTTTGAAATTTGAGAGTAGCACTGTAGTTGAGCTGAGTTCAAAAGTCAAGATTTGGATATTGTGAGTTGAGAAATAAGCATATATCAGGTATGTATGTATATCAGGTATGTATCAACTTATATCTGGTATGAACCAGAATGTGTATAATTTTGATGTAAAAATCAGTGTATTAACCATTCAGTGTTTGCAGCATTGACATAAAATTGTCCTTTTGGACTTTTGAAAAGATTATAAAATTAAATACTTGGTGATCTCCATTCTTTTAAGCTGAGATATTAAGTGACATGAAAAAATCCTGGCTTTATGGATAAAAATAAGGGAGATGGTGTGCAGTGATGTATAATACCTCTTTAGACAAGTTTCCAGAGAATTCCTTTATTGAAACTAAGTTTTACCATGAAATTTCACATACATGATGGAAAATACATACCAATTACATATCAGGAAAAAATACTTTAATGGTATTGTTATATAGCTCATTGGCTAATTCTAGTGGATCCTCATCTCTTACTGCTGCCATTATCTCCAGTATTTGACTAAAACAAAACAAAACAGATGGTTTAAATTTCCAAGTACATATTCCGTTTTAAATTTATCTTTTTCCACATAAAGGATGATACTAGCACTTTTAATAAGCTTAAGCGGGTATTAAAGTTTTCAGCACTATCTTAAAATAGAGTAATTAGAGATTTCTGAGGTAGTTTTGTATATAACTAGAACCAAAAACCAGTTTCAAATAAATTATAAAGGCAGCCTATATTATGTGTACCTCAATTAGGGAATTAACCTGGTAGAAATGAGTCCTTTTAAATTGTGGGTCATGGTAAGCTTTTAAAAAATTGAAAGTTACAAAGAAGTACAGTGCATGTAGGCAAGTACTATTTCATTTATGTATGTACATGTGTAATGCGTCAATATAAGCCATTGTGGGGACAGCCATCAAAGTTTGAAAGCCACTGCTTAGAGAACTAGTACTAAAGGATAGCAAAAAAATTGTGGCATGATCACTAGGCGCAATGAAAGCAAAGGAAGTTAGAAGTTATTTACTCGGAATAATGTGTTTGGTAGGGGGGAAACTGGGCTTTCTTTTCCTGTACTTTTCCCCCTGCCATAGAAAGAATAGCCCAGGTGTTATTCTTTCGGTTTCTCTACCTAAAATAATTACCAGTAATGTTTTCTAGCATTCTTAAATATAGATAGAATATTTTTATACGTGAATTATAAAGTTTTAAAGTAAAAATTAAACATTTAAATAGTCTTTGTCTTAAGCCTTTTGTTCCTTTTATTAGTTTCTTAAATATAAAACACCTAATGGTATTAGGGATGGAGATTAAAGATTAACTGGAACTTTTTTATTCTGTAAAAGTAGCACAAAATGCTTGCTTAATTTGTATACTAAATGAACTGACTATACTAAAATTTTGTTATCTGACAGTCAAAAATATGGTGAAAGTAAATCTGTTAACATTTAAATTGACACTAAAGATCCAATTTTCTTCATAAACTGCAGAATTTTCCTCTATTAAACTATTTGGAATAGGAACTTGCATAATACCGTGCAAAATAGATTCTTGATACCCTTCCCCCTTCCAGTCCTTTCTCCACCCTGATACCAGTTACAGCTTAAGAAAAAAGCTGCCATTTTCCCATTTAAAATCCTTTGGGTCCTGATAAAATCTAAACTAAGTTGGCACAGAAGAGCCCTCACAATCTGGCCTCACTCTACCTTCCCAGACTGATCACTTACTCATGCATCCTACTTTCTGCCACACTAACTCACTGTTCCCCTGGAGCAGCTAAGTCCTCTTACAATCTGCCTTTGCTCAGCGTGTTTCTCTTTGTCTGGCATAATTCCCAGTTAGTAAACAGTTGAAATGTCACCTTAGTTCTCTTATTTCCCCTCAAGGCAGGCAGTTGCTATGTCCTATGGTCCCAGTCACACATTCATACCTCTGTAACACCACTACCATCTAGAATTGTACTTTTTATGTTCTTGTTTGTTCCAGAGGGAAGGAATCCTCATCTGACTCGATTAGTGCCTTATTCAAAGTGCCTGGCACAATGTATCTACTCATTGGTGGGTAGATGAGGGAAGGGACTGTCTGGATTCTTCTGTATAGCCTCAGTAAAATGGCATATGGCAAGACCTCCAAAATGTGTTTCCAGGAATTTATTTAGAAGGGAGGTCTCTATACAAATAATTAAAACAAAGAACTGTTAATAGATGGAATTTGATTAAAATGACTTTGTAAGTAGGAATTTTAACTTGCTAATTAGTAATTAGACTATGGCATGTGTTTTTGAAATGTGGCTTAAGCTTTTCAGTTTGCAAATGTTGATTTTCCCAAGCTCTGCCTAGTCAGAACTGGTATTCATGATTGTAGTTCCTAATCAAGCATTTTCAGTTCTTAACTGTCTGCATTTAGAAACAGGTTAAAATTTTGTCTTGTAGATGTATAGCTAAAGTCAACAGGTATACTTAACAGTAAGGTAGTATAGAAAATGGATTTTTATAATCATCAACAGGAAGCTTCATGAGAACAGAACTTAAACCAGGTAAGGTGTGTTGTATTCTGACTGAATTTGCAAGAATGTACATTTCAGGAAAATTACAAGTGATTCCTTACTAAACAGAATTTATGTATATTCCTCACCCAGGGGTTTTTAGACAGTTAAGTTCTAAAGTCTTTGCCAACACTAGCATGTTTAATAAAGGAAAAAGTCTTTCCAATATGTTTTGATAGAATAATTCACTTTTCTGCCTGCTGAATTTAGCTCTGGCTTAATACTCTTACCTGTTAAAAACTACTGGGAAAAAAATGGTGCATATGGAAGGAATTATTACAACTTAATATTAATTTTTGTGAATGTTATAAATGTGTTCAGGTGCCTAAACTGGTAAACCACACTAGATTGATACAGTCTAGATTTAAATTATGTGCTTGTGCAAACAAAAGAAACCAGATGATGTCTCCATTAAAATGATTTAACAAACTTTTCCTGTAAGTTAAAAAATCGTCTCCAGCTCCTTGATAGATAGATGAGTAACAGAGCCCATCTTTTTCACATGTTCCTATACATTATAATAAGAAATATTATGAATTTAAGGAAGTAAAAATCTATAAAGTTCTACCCCTCTTTTTGTTTGGAAAAAGAAAATTCTCATGTGTTATTTCTTAGGTTTATTCAGGTTAAGTCATTTAAAGTACAGATACCATTAAAAAGGTCTAAGATTGCATTTTTATAACCATCAATAGGAAGCTGCATGAGAAGAGAACTTAAACCAGGTAAGTGTTTCTATATATGGAAAGCATTAAGATCTTTCCCTCTCTACAAAATGACAAGTGACCAAAATCACATGAAGTTCTCACTGCAGCAATAAAACCACTGGGGTACAGAGGATATGAAAAGAGGAGCTGAAATAGAGCAAGTCAGGTGTAAATTCCTAAAAACCACTGCATTAAAATGGTTGTATTTGATCTGAACTTCATCCAACTTTATGTCCTTTGAGTTCATTTTGTTAATAGTTGTGAAGGCCATGAAAACAAAATACTTACATTATATGGCAGGGTTCATTTCTGTCTTTCAAACAGTGCCCATTTTCCCACTTCTTTTTGGTAGGAAATGACGTTTTTACATATTTTGAACCAGCATGTGTACTTTTGACTCCACACCAAGGTGCATCTAGAATTAGCAAACAGAAGTCTCTTCAGAAGTTTAACTTTTTGAATTTTTTTGAAATGAACATTACCAAACCAATATATAACCTCTAAAATATAAGTTATGATTCAGCTTCAAACATGGCAAAAAGCAACAGAAAAGTTCTAAGAAACACACAAGACAAAATATTAAACTGTACAAATTCTTAAATGTTTTTATAAGACTCATTTTTATCCCCCACTCCCCTCCCCCCCCGCCCCCCCGCTTATTGCTGATGTATGATATGCTTTTTAAAAAGATCTAAAGCTAAGAGAAATACAACTGTAACATGAAAACATTTAGGTTAAACGAACTTCTGTATTGCCTCAACTGAATATAAAACAGTAGCTTTGAATACTGGGGTTATTCAATAACCTATTTCCTTAATTAAGAATTATAATAGCTTACACATTCTATAAGCTTTGTACTTTTAATGAGCTCATTTAGTTTTCATTATTCCCCAAGGAAATAAACCCAATTTCTTCAGAATGGCTCAGCCTTGACTTAACAAAAAAAGTCCTCTTGTATAAAATCCTTGTGTTCCAGGGTATAGATAAAAATTTTAGCTTCTAACCTTGTTTTAACAGATTACTATCAGAAATGCTTAGACTAAACCAATTTGATTTAAATTTCTGCACTTTACTTAAAAGTATTGTAGAATTAAGCCATTGCAAAGAAGACACTGTAAAAAGTTATGAATAGTTTTTTAAACCCTGAGCCAAAATGCTTAGTTAAGACTCCTTGTTTAATAAAATATTCATAACTATCACCCTAGTTACCGTCATCCCCTTTTAAGTACTTAGGCTTTTGTCAAATTTCTAAAATTGAAAAAATCACTTGCATAAACATTTTTCCATTAATTGATAACAACCCCAAAGGTTTTCTAAAAAGTGTAACTGTTGAGACTGTGCTGTTTTAAAACAAAACATTCGTTAATTTTCTTTAGTTCTTTTTTTGGAATGGGTTAATATGAAAAAGTTCTAAAAACAAACTTACCAGTCTCAATCATTAATTTTTCACTAGGTATTGACTTCAAAACTTCCAAATTAGCCTCAGTTTTCAGTGAGCTTAAAAGATATTAATGTATAAAATAAGGTGCATTTAATGACTTTTTCATAGTATAAACTTATCTAAACAGATCACAAAACTAACTCAAAATCCCAAAACAAACTTTGCTTGGCTACAGAGGCAGTAGTATACCATTGTATTTGCACATCCGTATTAAATAAAAGTTCCAACCGCCAAGGCTGAAAGGGTTTTTATAAAGGGTTAGTAGGCCATTGCCAGCAAGAAAAAGACCAGGTCCTGGGGTATGAAGTCTAAACAACCAGCAGTGTGCCAGATGGAAAAGGCAACTTGTCAGCCATCCTAGAATTGAGCATTCTTATACATCATGGTGGGGATCTGAGTTGTTTTAAAAGAATTTACAGTGTATATAGATAAGGGGCGGGAGGAGGTGAATCAGGGTCAGCTCTGGGATAGGCTCAGGGTCTTGCAGGAAGGTGTCTGTTCTGGGACTGGCTGTAGGCAATAGATGGAAAGTTCAAGCAGATGGCACCTGGCTAGTCTCTCTTTTTAGATAATTGCAGAAATAGCCACAAGGCAGTTAATCCAAAATTCTACCAGACAACATACAGGAATGTGAGCAGTCTTGCTATCTGGCTTTGCAGTTGTTTACGGATTAACCCCCTCCTGTTCTTCCTTCAACCTTCTGGCCTGTTGTGATTTAATTTAGGACATCTCAGCATTTTCTCTTTGTCACTAACTAGCCTTACTGAATCCAAATTAAGACCTATTCCAACCAGATCCTGCCTTTGGGGAGGATACAATAACTTCCTATGAGTAAGTAAAACTTAACTTTTTAAAATATTTCGCTTTTCTGAGAAATTGACATAACTTAAGAGTGGTATGTCTAAGCTTTCTCTTTCAGTTTCAGCTGTTTTCCAGAAATCTACATTAGCAAAACTCACTCTTGTTTTTATAGGTTTCCCTTTTTGAATATAATTTGATTTTAGTAGGATTTAGGAGAGGTGGGATTGAAATGTTTGTCTAGTTTACCGTAAGTACCAGCCTTTTAATTAGTGTTCTCTAGAAGAAAACAGAATTATTTTCAGCCATCTTAGTACTTGGTCAATGTAAATATTTTCTAAAATATGTTGATATGCTCAGTTTTGAGGGGAAGCAGAGTTTGCCACTGCAAATATGCCTTTGGAATATTATGTGAAGCTGGTTTATTTTTAAGGAAAAACCTTTGACATTTCTCCCTAACTGCCTTAGAGAATTTAGAAAGAGGATCTGCTCCAGTGAGGGAGCTATCATCATAAACAACAATAGTTTAATATGAACTAAGTATAATGGAGGAACCTATTAGCAAGGCCCATTTGATCAAAGTCCTGTCTGTCCCATTGTTAAAGAAGGCCCAGCAAATATTTGTTTACCAAACATTTGCTTTTCATCTCCATGTGAACTGCTTTCCTCGCCTTTGAAGTCCCAAACCACAACTCCTCCCTTTTTCTTAGCTCAAGATGGCTGTATCAGCTTCCTCGGTCCTCTGGTCTCATTCTCATGGAACTCCCATATATCCCTACGTAATATGTTTGAATATTTTCTCCTATAATTTATCTCATGTTAATGTGATTATATAATCCAGGCAGAATAACTTAAATGGTAGAAGGAAAATTAAATTTTCTGCTCCCACAGTTTGGATACTAAATTTAAAACTTGTCATCAAATTAACAATTTGCATATTTTTGATCTCATGAAATCATGTCTGACTGACTTAAGACTTTTCCAACATGTACTCCATGTTTGTAAAAATTGATCAAAATACAGAAATGAGGGGGAAGGGAGGAAGAGATTAACCAATGAACTTATATGCATATATGCATAGCCCATGGGTAGACAATATAGTGAGGGAAAAGGCCTGGGGAGGGGGGTGGATGACGGGGTCTAAGGAAGAACAACTGAGATTGTGTGGTCAAGTTTAAAACTTGCCCATTTTCGGGGGCGGGGGGGGGGGTTATAATTTAATCATTAGAAACCAAACTTGGTTATAGATAGTATAAATTACCATACTGCAGAAGCTCAGATTAAGACTAAAATAATTAACTTTTAAAACAAGAACAGAAATACTGACTCTGACTAAACGACTAATCCATTCAGTTAATGTAGGGAGGAAAAACGCTAAATCTTTATAAACTCGAGATAATTTAGAAACATCTGAAACAGACTTATAGTTCAAATGGGTAGAATAAAAGCCTTCTACCCCCTCTCTGGAAAGCCATCCCAAAATAACAAGGAAAAACAGAAACAGCATTTTTTTTTTTTTTAATGAAACTAGGAGGGATTTCTAACCCCTAATCAAAATACATAGAGTAGAAAGTGGATGGAGAAATGATAAATAACCTGTATTTACCTGCTAAGCAACTTAAGTGCTACATGCCTATAGAGAGAAATACTGAAGACAAACTAATTCACCCAAGAAAGTTCTAAGAACTGGAAGAACCAGGAAAAGGCTGGGATAAGGCAGGGGACTGAAAGGGGGGATTGTTTGAAAAGTCAGGGTAAAGAGTAGATGGGACTCCCAGATTACTTTCCCATGAACTAGTGCAGAGATGATTACTTTTGCCCCTACCCTGGGAGAAGGAGGTAGGAGGGGGAGAGATGTGTACAGTCTAGAGAATTTAAATCGGAGACTCTAGATTGCAGAGCAAGCACAGAGGAGTGCAGCCTCAGGCATGGAACTGAAAATGGAGACTGCTTACTGCACAGTGAAATCGTCTCTCCAACCAACCCTTCCCTGCTTCAGAACACAGGCACGTTTATGAATCTCCACTCCACTTTTCCAGCAGGCAGCAGAGGATCCTCTCTGGAGACACTGAACCAACCGGAAGAGCTCAACAAGCTGACATTTAGGAATCCCTGCTGAGAATGTCAGTTGGCCACCTGAATGGCTTGCCAGTTGATAGGCTATCTCACCACTGAGCTTCCAGTCAGCTTTTTTTTCTTTAACTTTTACAGTATACAGGGAAGAACAGCCTGACATTTGAAGAAAGCCTCCATTGTAATAGAGACCAAAACAACAAAAGGGGAAAAAGGAATGCAGAGCATTTTTGGAAAACAGAAAATAACTTTAAAAAACTAATTCTTCAGAGAGATGAGATGCTGCTGCAGAAAAAATATCAAATGGAAGTGTTTGGGGGTTTTTTAAATCCACTATCTAGGCAAACTTTCAAGAGGGAAAAGTAGAATAAATTCACTTTCAAATGTGTTCCATCAACACAAAACGAATACATGGGATCTAAAAATAGTTCTATCAGAAGAAATACTAATCCAAACAAGCAGCAAGATGGAAGGAATGGAACAGATTATCTAGGCAGGTTTCCTCATAGGGAAAAAACAAAGGCATTCTATAGAGATGTTGCAAAGTATAAGAAGCTTAGTTTTGAAGAAAGCCAAGTAAACGAAAGTATGAGGAAAGTTACTGCAGGAGAATAAAAAAAGTGGTACACCACATGGTTCAGCAGTCAACAATATACAGACTATTAAAACATGGAATATGCATATAACAAAAAATCCTAAATAAGGGGACTATGGAAGATAATGCAGGTGGGGGAACAGTATGGAATATGGACTTAAATTCTCATATACCTTCATGAGAACAGGTAAAGGGAATGAATGAATAACAACAATGCATATTAATTAGAAGTAAGGTGATAAAAACAGTAATGTGATTGCCTCTGGAGAAATTTACTCGGGTAGAGGACATGCTGGAGAGCGCTTAAAGCCTCTTAGTACTACTGGACTTTTTCTTCCATAGGCATGCAGTCCTTCGCATAGTAATTAACAAATTAATCAAATAACTTAAAATACTAGAATATTTAAGTAAGTCTGAACTCTATAGCAAACAGGTAAATTTCATGATTCTATTTCCTAAGATTGTAGTAAAAAAATACCAGAAAAATAATTTTAAGGAAATTAAACACTAATGACGGAAAGTAATCTTATACTATTTTGCAATTTATTTAATGACCTACACTGACATCCTATAAAAAGACACTGGTGGAGGCTCACCAAATGTGGAAGAAAATGAGCCTGTATTGGGTGTGTGAGGTTTTAGTTTGGCATAACAGCAGAAAGGTCACTGAGTGAGGAGCAGATGACACAGGTCCTCACACTTTTGAGTTACTTTATACCTGTTTTTTAGCTTCTCTAAGCCCCAGTTAATTGACTTACAGAGATATAGATGATTATATCATAATATAACCTTTCCCCCGTGGTCAGTCATCACTCACACACACACACACACACACACACACATACACATACACAATGAACAGGTATGTTTTAAAGGGACAAAATAACCTAAAAATAAACTGCATTGCTACAGAAAGCTAGCTGCTGAGCTCAACATAAAATTATTTTCCATTATTGGAACACATGGTAGCAGTTTTTAATGTTCCAGCTTTAACCTGTAATAGTACTGTTTAATTTCCTACATAACTACTGAAATTTTCAGGCCAAGGTCAATGCAAAATACAAACTAAATTAAAAAATTCGTATCATCAGCAATTCACTATAACAATTTAAGGAATCTGCTTAATATGTTAAAAAACAAAAAAACCAAACCTACCAACCATTAAATCCTATATAGAGATCCAAGTCAACCAAAGCAGCTGCTGTTTCCTTGGTACCATCAAATGAATGCACCTAAAAACATACAGGCATAATTCTATTATTATAATTAATCACTCTTCCTTTAAAATTCTAAACAAGATTAATAAGATTTTCTAAGCAAAAACATAGGTGCATTAGGGTTTTTGGACCACAAGATTTCAAATGTGGTGGCCTCTACAATTTTTATTTTCAATTATAACCTGTCATCTCCAAGTACATGAGATAAGAAGGAAGTAAATTTCTTTGTGGCCCCCTGTGGCTATCTCCATCGGCATTAGGGCCTGTATACATTACAGCATGCATCTCCAGGAAGGATGACCAGACTAGGGAACCACATTCTTAGGCAAAAGCATGAGAAAAAATTAGAAATGCTATAAAACTATTAAAAAAATATTTTTAAACGTTCAATTTTCAGTTAGAAATTACTTTTAAGAGGCAAGTTTTAAGACATAAAGAGGTTGTAAGAACGTTGCTAAAACAGTGTATTATATAGTCAATAATATCAGCTCAATAGGCAAAAAAAAAAGGGGGGCGTTTTTCTCCTTCAAAGATACAGGAGGTTATGTAATCAAAACCAGTAACAACAATAACACTCCTTTAAACACACGTAGTGATATCAAATTAATACTGAGCCTAGAGTCAGAATACACTAGGTAACAAGTTTCTGAACAAAACTATTACACAGATGCCCAAAAGGGTTTATTTTTATCCTCAGCATTTCCCTCTGACTAGAAAACACAGCCTCCAACAGTATCAAATAGTTTTAAACGTGACTCCATATAAACCATTTCAGAAAATTATTCTTTATTTGAAATTTTTAAATAAAATTTAAGTTGGATTTGCTGTTGCTGTAACTTTTTTTAAACTATTATAGAATCATCCAAGTAAATTCTTATTTAGAAATAAAGTAAATGGGCTGAGAGGTAGAGCCTGGAGGTTTAAGTGCCACCAGTAATACCAAGAGCATTAATGAAAGCCTCTCAACTTCCAAGTACTATTCCTAAAGGATAAATTATAGGGTCAGTAAATTACAGATAAAAATGTGCACTGTAATACCTAATACCACAGCAATGCAAAAAGCATGCATATCATTAGTATGCATAAAATATGAGGTTAAGAATTTAAAAGCATAAATATGAAATTGTCAAAGCAGTGCAATATGGGTATACAATTAGTGCAAAGTGCTGTTTCCTCTGCCTAGATAACAGGTTTTTATTGGAACCCAGTGAGTCTCTCCTGCAATTATATATGAAAATTTACATATCTGAACATTTTTCTGAGGCAGATTTTCAATGGAATCCATGATCCCCAAAAGAATAAAAATCACATGGATACTCGTGTTAAGTGGTGGGTAGATAATATTTTGGGAAATGCCTCAAGATTAATGATTAAAATGACCATAAAGAAGTGTTTTGAATAGAAGCAAATTACAGAAAGGAGAATGAGTCTCTAAGTCAGAGTGATAATAGTGAATACAGTTGACAAGAAATTAAGGCAAAACTAAGTGAATGTTAAATTATTTAAGTATTATTAAAATTTATTTTGCTCAAATTTAAGAATGTCTGATAAAAAAGGCAAGAGAATAATATCACACTGTTAAAATGAGTACATTTAGGGCTTTTCTATACTCATTTTTGTACTTTGAAAAAAGTAACTAAATTTACATGTCCTTCAGATAACGAGACAGGAATCTTAGTAAGTTTATTGCTGACATCTGAATTACTTTAGAGACCAATCTTAATAACCAAGAAGCTTTTTGCAGCATCTAGTAAAAACAACACTTATACTTACTACTCCCCCTACACACCGATCTCTATTTCTTTTCATTATGTCTGTGAATTAAAAACAGAGAACTTTTAGCAAATAGCTGGATTTCTGCAAAACTTAAATTCTAAATATTATAGCTTTAACTTACCCAAAAATTCAGCATGTGAGTTTCGGCAATGAAGAAACATGGGTAATTTTGTCTGATCTGACAGTTCAAACTGTTTTTCAAAATACCTGCATAATCAAAATATTTTGTTAAAAATTTTATTTTAGCAAGAGAAAAATAATTGTTAAATGATCTTTCTTAGTTAAAGGAATTTCCCTAGAAATTATAGGGCAAAGATACTAAGTTGAGACATTTAAAATATGCCAGGCTTAGCCAAAGGCTTTCACAACACCCATCTTCTGAAAGGGGTACTTCATTTTCTGGGATTATAAAATTTTCAGAAATGATTATTAACTACAGGGTAAATTAAGTAGTATTTTACTACTGATCACCAGAAGTAAAGAGCTATAGAGTTTAAGTTTAGAGGTGTACGGTATTTCCCCAAATAATTACTTTTAACTAGCTGTCCAACCAAATCTCAGCAAATGAAGCAGACACCATCCTATAACCTGTGGGACCCCTTCCCTGCAGAATGTGTTTGGTGGGGGAAAATACACAACTGGCCCCTTGCTCTGAGAGCTGGCTGAGCAGCATCAGCAGGAGTCAGCTGACTCCAGTGAGAAGCCAGGCAGAGCTTTATTTATACTCAGTGTTTTCTGTGTGCTGTTGTATAACAAATTACTGCCACTGTACCAAAAGGATTCCCTTATAAACTAAATACAAGGAGCTGTTACAGAGCACAAAAACTAAAATACTCCATTTTTCAGAAAAATGAGAATTACATGATAAAATAGCAGCTCTGAATATTTTATAGAAAGGTTTTCCAAGTGCCACATACAGTTATCTCATCTAGCACAGCACAAGTGTTGGTGTCAGAGGTGGGTAGGACCTTGTTCAAGATCATAGCACACAACAAGCAAACCTGGAACCAGAACTTCAGTGCTCCAATTCCAAGTCCCAGCCAAAACCAAAAGTCATGGTATATCAAAGAAGCCTCTTCCTGGTCCCACAGTATAATGTCCAGAGGATATAATGGGGTGGTGGGTGTAGGGGTGGTTTTTCCCCTTCACTTTAGCACAGTGTTCCCTCTCATTTTCCTTAACGGTCAAGTAGTTTGAAGTGAAACCAGGAGTTACAGACAATAGGTGTCTTATTATTTTCTAAGGGGCTTAGGCCTCTTGATCTTGGGGAACAATCTCTCTGTGTTTAACTTAAATCTCTTTGGTAATATTTTCCCATATCTTGTCTCCCGAGGTGCAGCTATTTTACCCCTCTATCTTTGAAAATGCTTCATTTCAAAATAACAAAAATATACTTTTAAAAGACATAGTCATCCTAAAATCGGTGGTCTATGTCTTTATTACCCAATGTTTAGGTTTTTAAACCACCTTTTAAAATTCTGCTGTGTTAGTATAAGCAAAAAATATTTTTAAAGTGCTGAAATTTCACAGTGTAGGAAACAGAAGGGAAACTTGGGGGAAAAAAAGACTTAAATCATTACTACTAGTTACTATTTCCATAATATCTAAATTCAAATGTCAGCAAGTAAGTGTGCTCCAGTCATTACGTGAACTTTGTTTTTTGTGTGGCTTCAGTCCAGCAGGCAGTATTCTTCACTCTGTGTTCTCTTCTCTAAACTGGAAATATTTTTCAGCACAATTCTATGTACTAAGCCACATGACCAAGCTGGAGACTTACCGGATCTAATGCTCAGCTTGGAAATAGTTCTTAAATTATCTCCACTCACCATAGAATGTGTCATATAAAAATAAAGTGTTACTTCCAAAAATATGTTTCCATGTGGTGGTTGTGTTGTCTAGTGGTGCTATTGGGGCCAGAAGCACCAATGACATGACAAATTTAACCATTGAAGGGTCATTTTTCATAAAATTTCCTTAGGGGTCTGGAGGAAAATCTTCCACTAGGCATTTTAGTGCTATAGTTACTTTAAATTAAATGTGGAATAAAAGCTACAAAAAGTTGAGTTCTTGCAGTACAAAAAAGTTTAATGTAGCCAAGTTGTGGGCTCCTCGGACATACATAAGCAGTCCCATAAAATAGCTGCTCAAGTAAGAAACGAGAACTTGTCTCTCTACACTTAGCATACGCTCAACTCAAGTGTCCTGCTCATTCATCTCTGTCAGCTTCTGAACATTAGAATTGCTACTTCTTTCCTTCAAAGAGCACATGTAATTCACAGTTCTAAATAGTTCTAAGTCTTATTCTTCTCACACCACAGTCTTTGCCTCATGAGGCTTATCTTAGCTGAAAACAGACACGAAAGTGAAGGAATTATGATCTATGGGCTTAAGAAACCACTACAGACAACTTTTTCTACTTAAATGTGAATATGTGAACTTAAGATTAAGTGAGCTGACCTACATAATATTTAAGAGAGATAAAGGGATTTAGTGATCCTGCGGGTAATCACATGAGCATCCTTGAAAAACACAGCAAATATTATGTCACTAATTAAACAGTTCTGACACAGTTATAAAATTAGAGAACTGAAAGACTTTGAAGAACATTAATGTAATCCATCCTATGTCACTTGGTTATGAACCTTCATGCTCCAGGAATTCTGGAGCTTGAAGTTTAGGGTGTGACAGAATCGCTACTCAATCAGATTCTCGCTACAGGCATTTTCAACTGGGCTGGATATATGGGGCTGTTTGTGGCAGGGAAGGGAGGGGGAGAAAGTAGGGTACACTTTTGGCATAATTTGAAAAATCCCTTCAAGCCATTGGGCTTAATCAAGATCATATGACAAAATGGTTAATTAAATATTATGAGAGAAAAAAATATTATGATAGAGCTAGACGGTATCTTAAAGAATTTGATCCAAATTCCTTGCTTATATATAAGCAACTAAGCAGAGGGTTGTTTATTCTTAAATGGCCTTAGGGACAGATATTATACTTTATTCACATTTTTTACTATTGAGTTCCTAGCAGTTTCTGGCACATATAACTAAATATTTGCTGAATGGTAGAATAACTAAATTAACCTCCTTTAGAAGCTCATTCTAATATTTGTCATCTAGACAAGACATTGTTTTTGAAATTCAACAAAATGCACATCTTCAATTAAGCCTATGACCTAAATTTTCTTTTCAGCCTATAACACTACCCACCAGTATGACAGGAGCTCCAACTAAAAGCTATAGGCAATAGGGTATAGGAAGTCCCCAAGGCTTGTAAGCTTTGTTGTTTTCTAAGAAGACACCACTCTCAACAGTGGTTAAGGATTTTCCTGCTCCAAAGTGACACTATCCAATGCCCAGCAAGAATAAAATAAGTTTTCTTGCTTTGGTCCTATCTCTTTTTCATATCCTTTCTCTTAAATCATATCCCCCACAAATGAACACGATTCATTTCAATGGAATGGTTCACGTACGAATGCATTAAGTCAATTAAAAGCAACACAAAGCCTCCACTATATAAAACTCATCACTTATTTCTACCATTAAAATCAGATTAGATGGCTAATCAATCAGGGATCTAACCTTCCATCCCTTAGGAATTACATGTAAGTATGCATGGCATTTGTTTCACTTAACTGTTGATATGCAATGGAAAAAAAGAGACCCTGATGCTTAAAGATACGTATTCAGAATGATAAAAGCTATTTAAAAAAATTAAGATTGTACAATAAAGTCAACAAATTTCCTTACTTGAGCTGAGTATCTTTGGGACAAAACTGTAGCCGGTCAAAATCTTCAAGACAAAAAAGAAGAATTTTTCATGACTTGTACAGAACAAATCAATTGTATTTTCAAGGTCACTCACAGAGCTGGGTTGGCACTTACCAAGTCCACATTCCCCTATTGCTACAACTTTCCCCTTGTTGTTTTCAGCGAGATTTAGCAACTCCATTAAGTAAATATCGGGGTTATTCTTTTCAAATTCATCACATCTTGTAGGATGACATCCAACTGTACTGAAAAACATATCTAGCACAAAATAATGTCCTAGGATTATTTTCAAAATATTATTCATATTTATATTTAATATGCATAAATGAGAGAATATAGATTAATTTCAACTGGTTAATTTTTAATAGCCAAAAACTATTCAAACTATCAGAATTGCATTAATCATATAAAACTTTTTGGAATACCTTAACAAGGTAGGGCATGAAGATGAAAATTGCCTTAACATATTGATAAAAATAATGAATGCAACTCTTCCCAAAGCTTAGCCCTAGCCAGTTTGGCTCAGTGGATAGAGCACTGGCCTGCAGACCAAAGGGTCCTGGGTTCAATTCCGGTCAAAGGCACATACCCTGGTTGCAGGCTCCTCCCTGGCCCAGGCCCTGGTCAGGGCTCATGAGGAGGCAACCAATTGATGTATTTTTCTCACATCGACGTTTCTCTCTGTCTTTCCCTCTCTTTCCCACTCTCCCTAAAAATCAATGGAAAAATATCCTCGGGTGAGGATTAACAACAGAAACAAAGCTTGGTATATACTGAGACTTGGAAAATGAAAATTTCTTGTAGAATTAAATAATTTTATCTTTTATAGTCACTGTTCATGTGCTATGTTATTTCATGTATTTAATAGTTAAAATGTTTATTCCTTCCCATTAATAAGGGTAACTTAAAGAGATGGAAGGGGGAATTTGTTTTTCTAAATAAAAATAAAGCTCACTTATCTGGAGGCCATACTTCTTGCTAGTTTTGATCGTATAGAACACAAAGATGGAGCCAAAAGGGTTTTTGAGTGCCTAAGGTGCAGCTGAACCCATGGGAAAGGTGGAGCCTTCCTGGGACTCTGATGCAGATGTTTACATAGAAGGGGAGGCAGAGCTTTGAAAGCAGTGAGGACACAGGTAGACGGAGAGGAGTGGAAGAGGGCTGACATCGGAGATCCGAGAACTTTTTTAAACATATCTGTTCGGGGATAAAAAGTATGGAATGGAAGACAATATTCTCATCACCTAAAAGCTCTGGAAAGATGACTACTTTTATGACCTTAATCACTATGAAAAGGTAGCAGTGGATCCTGAAGCGATTTCCATAAACAATAGCTTTTAATAAGTCAGTTATTTTGAAAAATAGTGTAGGATGCCTAATTTTTCAGTGTTCAGTAGATAAAGCAAACCCCACCCCCCAAAAAAGTAATGAATTTTCAAGTAAATGAATGCTGGATAAAGGAGGTATTTTATATAATTAGGATTTCTTTAGGAACCAATTCCAAAATTTCATAGATTTTAAATAATTGCAGAATGTATGAACATAAAGTACAGGATGGATTATGTAGTATAGTATTACTTGCATTCCTGGGGCCTTGCTCAATGTCTGGGCCTGCATAATAAATATTTAATAAATGATTTTTCACAGCTTAGGTTAAAAAAAGAGCAAATAACAAGCAATTCACCTTAAACACATTACAACATATACACAAAAATTCTACATCAGGAATATTTGAGGTTAAATCATATACCTGGTGACCTTAATTCTGATTAACTGAAATCTTAATCCTTATTAAGTACAATCCTTATTAATTTCTATGCCAATGGGCACTTCGAATTTTTCATCATAATCATGTCCCATTGAAATCAGTCTATTTTCCTGTTGTTTCTACAGTCATGATCCATTGTATTGTACCTGAAGCAGCTCTCAGAAAGATTTCAACATAACTTAATTCATATTTGCTTTTGGTAAAAGTAATATGAGGATACCATTTGTTTGTGCCAAATGGAGTGCATCTTTACTGTCTTGTAGATTTCCACCTGTAATCATAAACTGAAATAGAAATAAAATAAGCCCACTTTAACAAGGTATCAGCAATTGTTCCACAAACATACCTTCCCATTACTGCTTTTTTTCCAGAATGCTTTTATCTCTCACTGTCACACACCTCCCATTCCTTTAAAATTCAACTGAAGGATTATTCTCCTATACGTAGAGTGGTCCGTCTACTCCTCTCCACGCACAGACACACAATACACAGAATTCAACACTCCCACCTGTTGAAATGCATTCACGTCTGTCTTTCCTATTGGAACAGTGGTCGGCAAATTCATTAGTCAACAGAGCCAAATATCAACAGTACAACGATTGAAATTTCTTTTGAGAGCCACATTTTTTAAACTTAAACTTCTTCTAATGCCACTTCTTCAAAATAGACTTGCCCAGGCCGTGGTATTTTGTGGAAGAGCCACATTCAAGGGGCCAAAGAGCCGCATGTGGCTTGAGAGCGGCAGTTTGCCGACCACAGTATTAGACCATGAGTTCCTTGAAGGCACAAATCAGGTTGTGAAACTTTGCAAAAGACTGAATAACTAAAGACCTCCGATTTTAGAATTCTGTTCATCTAACTCAGTGATTTCATAGGGCTGAGTAATTCAGCAGTTCTCCCAAGTGTCAGCCCAGAACCCCAGGAGATATATGAGGTCAAACCATTTTCATAATACTGTGAT